>NC_142168.1:10040050-11240050 GCF_029865625.1 Vigna umbellata | reverse complement strand
AAAAAATGTTTATGCCTTAGCAACAGAATATAGAATAAGAGAACAAAACTAGCCTAAAACCAACCTTGTAATAATCAACAGCAACAAAATTAGCCCACCGGTTACCAGCAGCACCATAACAAGTGTGTATCATGTTAATTAGTTCTCCTGAGTTATCTTCACATGTGATTGGTTTAATTGGAACGGATCGAAAGTAGTTTACCAACACCAACGATTTGCTTTTATCGTTAAGAGGAGATGATTCTGCCCTGTTTGGACAGCTTCCTGCTTTCCTACCACCATCTCCATCTGCACAATTCAAGATAAGAACATGATCAAAAAGAAAGTTGGCAACAAGAGAAAAAGCAAAATTCTAAGAACGAAATTGGTTTAATGGGTGGTATCTACTCACACTGATTTTCAACCATGAAATTCCACTGATAAGCAATGCCTTCACTTTGTTCCTTAGACTTGATAGAAGTGAAGACTAGTAATCTTTGGTTTTTGGCAACCATATCACTCACCGGAGGCCAATCTTGACCATTTCTTGGCATGCTTGCCAGTGGAAACCAATACTTCATCAGACCAGCTTCAGTGAAGACCTTTGTCAAACCATTTGTGGCATGAACATAATCTTCCAAAATAACCGTGACAATTTCAGCTGGATTTGCTGATAGAAAAGCTTCAATTTCCTTCAGTGTGTCTATGGCGGGTTCCTGCTAGTTCATCACAAGTTAGGATCTTGTAGTAACCAATGATTTTTCAAACTTGTTTCCTTCATAAATAAGGTTGCAAAACATAGAACAAAAACAATTAGGTGGATGATTTTACATACAAAAGCTGTGACGTCATGACATTGGCCTTCAAATGAATGGCATAACCACACATCTCCGTCAAAATCATACGTATCTAGCATTAGTGCCCGCACTCCATTCTACAAGTCAAACATTTCTTATGAGAATCCTAGCATTAGAAAAGTAATGATATTTTAAGCTATAATTAACTGTAGTGAATAGAATACATTTAGCTGTTGGGTGACTGTGTCTTCCTGGTTTGTGATAGTTATTCGAGGCACGCCTGTGTGAGATGGCTCCCCATCAATCGCATAAGCGTTGTGCGTTGTCAAAAAAGCATATTTGTTGAATGGTAGAGAATTATTCTATCAGAAAAAAAAAGCAATTAACGAGAGAGATTATGATCAAATATCTTTTTTTTTCTTTGACCAGATGAAAAAAATAAATCAAACATTTTTTTATCTATCTTTCAAACTTACATGACTCATAAATTTACTGATCTCATTTTATTTTTCAGTTGCTGAATAAGCAGTAAATTTTTAACAGATAGTCAGTATGATCATTTCCACATGATCATTTGTATCACTACATTAATTGGTTCACTATGATCGTGCCTATTGTTAATGATTGTGACGAAATATAACAGTGGTGATATAATATAGTGGCTATGAGACCAATTTCACCCAAACAAGAACAATGTAATCCAAGTTTGTCATACCTATAATTATCTCTCTTAATCAAATTATTGGTTTTCTTCTCTTTCCATCTTGCTGTGAAAGATATTTTGAAAATTAGGTTTAAGTCTTTGTCAGTTATGCGTTTGCATAATCGAAGTCAACGCGTTCGTGAAAGTTAGGGAAAAGGTATAGAGAGATAGATATCTTACTATGAGCTTGAATTGATTTGTTACAGTTGATCTAACACACCTAGAACCTGAAAACCCCAATGGACAGGAAAAACAGTAGAGCCCAGCGCCACAATCTCCATCCGACGAACACTCATCAAGAAGCTACAATGTTCAAAGATTAGTTTGAAACCAACAAGAGATGAAAACAAGAAAACATAAACAACGTAATAAATTGACCAAGTAGTAGAATGGGAATACAAACCTTGCACGTTCCATTAGAACAAGCAGCAGCAATATTGTAAAGAAGCGGAAGAATAGCCACAGGCAAGAACAGAAGAGAACTCATTGGGACAATGATCCAAGAAAAGAACAACCGCACGGAATACAATGACGATATGAATAATGGGTTTTATTCTGTCTCGGCTGAGAAAACTAAGGAAATCATAGGAGCGAACCATTGTGGTCCCTGAACTTTAAATTAATATTTTCGGTAACGCTTATTATACACCATCGAATAATTAATTACAACGAAAAGTTAAAGTTTTGATTAATATTTATCATGGAGGAAGGTTGACAATGTATAAAGCTTTTAGGATAACATTAAATGTTTTATGTAAGAAAAACATAGTATTGAACGAAAACACACATAACTTATATATGGAGGTGAATTTCTAATCCAAATTGAAAATATCAAAAGTATGGAAGTTCACTGCATCTGAATTGACGTTGAAAAACATGATTTTCCGGATATATTTGATGAAAATTAACTTGTTTAACCTTTACATTAAGAGGAATGATTGATTCAAAACCGTTTAATTTTTTTTACCGTTATTTTACAATTAATTTTGTAATTAATAATTTAATTTATATTTTAATTAAGTAACTTAATTCAATATTTTATTATTATTTAGAAGGGTTGAAAGGTTGTAAATAAAATGATGAAATGTCAAAATAACTTTTTCTTATATTAAAGACTAAGAACTTATGCGTGAAAAGGGAAGAAGAGAAATTAATAGAAAATGTGGTTTTTTATTGGAGAAAAAAAAGGAAAATTAAGAATTTTGTAAATAATTTAATTGATATAATAAAAATAATATATATATATATATATATTATTTTATTCGTTAAATAATTATCAAAATGTTCCTTTAATCAAACATTAACTATAAAATTAATGTTTAAATACTTATCTTGCTAACAAAATTATCTGATTATCGCTTAAAAAATAATCACAAATTATTTTATACCCATCATAATCTTACATAATTTTATTTTGTTAATTTGCTTATCCACTAAACATTCGCCAAAATTGTAATTACAGAACATAATTTCTCTACTTATATTTGTAATTTTAGCTTTAGCAACACATATTTGTTTCGCATATATGTGCCATCAATATAATCCATTATATATGTTTGGCATTGACTGGCCATTTAAATGAATGTTGGAGAATGTTTATTTCATATATCTCATTATATTATCACATATGAATAACGTTGAAATATAATGTTAATAACAATGCCCAAAAAAAAGAAAAGAAAAAACTACGGGTAGCGCAAGAGAGAAATTGGACAAATGATAGATAATGTTTTTCAGTCAAATCTAATAGCATCAGCGTGGATGGAGAGACAAGTGGAGCTTAGCATCTTTCCATCATTTTGTCTTCCATAAATACCAAGTCAAACCCAACAATGCATTTAAATCCACTGACCCCCTTCTACAAGAGTAATGGATCCCTTAATCTAAACAAGGCTTTAACTTTAACTTAGAATTACAAATATTAAAAAAAATATTTTGAATAAAAAAATCAATTTTTTTAGCATAGAAATATTAAATTAGGACTAATTTAGTATAAAAGGAAATAATTTCTTTTTCTAAACATTCTATTTATAGCTACATCAAACTAAAAGGTCAATAAAAACATTACGTAGATGTTTGAATATCATTGTTGAACAAAAATCAAGCTTAGAAATTATGAAAATTTTAATACGCAATTTTAGAGTAATGATTCTTTGACACATCTAAATTTTTTACTTTCATTTGATATTATTATTTCTTATTTTTTACTCTCTTTCTTGAAAAAATATAAAAATTTATATTTTTATGATCATTTTACCCTTATATTTTATATCAAATTAATCTAAAAGTATGTCATAAAATCATTACTCTAATTATTAACCTATGACTCTGCACATTAACCTTTTCGAAGTACAACTTGGCATGCACCGCCAGTACCAAGTAAAAGAGTATTTCTTACGTTGACCATTGATGCAATGTCGTTGGTTCAACGGTTGGTGTAAACCTAAATATGTTATTATTCGACAAAACGTTAATTAGCATGGTGCCAAGGGCTGAAAGACCAGGAACCTTAACGACCACGTCCAAGACTTCATTTGGCTTTTTCTGCTTAGTCTTCTACTCTTACTGGGACAAACCAAGACTCAGCAACATGGAACATTTATTTTTCTATGTACACAATTAAGAATTTCTTTTTCTAACGTGTGACGAACTCCAAAACCAAGTCTTAATTAATTTAGCTATTTGTGGACAACCTTATACATCAGTAGATATAGATGGTTTATTTATGCCTAGACTTCTTCAACACTGCACGAATGGGTCTTCTTTCACTTTTGTCATGTTTCTCTAACTCTGAGACAAAGTAAACATATGTACCATGATATGTTAACAATTTTTTTGATAATAGATTACGTGTTATTATTTTATTTGTTTGTATATTTGAAACAAAATTTTTTGACAATAAATTAAGTGTTACTATTTTATTTATTCTTATATTTAAAACGGACCAATCATAACTTATCACATAAACGGTTATAAAAAAGTTATAAAAAAAGTTGTTAAGAAAACATTTTCCACTCATGACAACAACCTTCAACATTGCCAACACTTTTCACTTGCAGAAATACTGTCATCCAATAACGAAGGTTAAGGAATCGTTGGTGATTGGAGAAGATTCATTCACGATAATGTACAAGGATTATCTAAACGGACTATGATATTTTAACAACTTTTTTTAATAATTTTTTTATAATAGACTATGTGTCACTATTTTATTGTTTCCATATATTTAAAACGGACTAACCACAAACTACAAAGTTGTCAGAAAAAATTCGTTAAAAAAACATTTTTCTATCGTAACAAAGGTGCTACTGCTGTTCCAATAAAGTGGTTCAACAAAGGTTGTCTTACTGGTCTCTCAGAATCACAGTTGAAGAACGAGGTTCTCTTCCTTTGTCAACTCCACCACCCCAACATCATGCCTGTAATTGGATTTTGCATTGAAAGATAGTCCCATCTGATTCTTGTACATGAATACATGTTTAACGGTTCCCTCAATGATCACCTTCATCGCAATCACAAATTTGTTCCACTTTCGTGGGAAAGGAGGCTTCGAATTTGCATAGGTGTGGCACATGGATTGCACTATCTACACACAGGAGGTAGGTGTTCTGTGATACACAATTTTTTCAAAACACAGTACATACTTTTGGATCAAAATTGGGAGCCTAAAATTTCTGGTTTACTGTTGTCCAAAAGCGTCGATGTTGCAAGTTCATCTCTTGTAGCGAGAAACCATGATACTTTCGCATAGTTGGATCCTGAGTATGCAGCCTCTGGCATCTTGACTGTGAAATCAAATGTGTTTTCGTTTGGTGTGATTCTATGCGAGATTTGTACTTGGAACGTGTGAAGAACCCTAATTATTCAGTGGACATAATTGCAGAAAAAATAGTTGACCCGTTTATAAAGTCCAAAATTACTCCAGATTGTTGGAAAACGTTCATTGATATCACTGAGAGGTGCTTGCATAAACAAGGAACGGAACGACCAAACATGGGCGAAGTGGAGATACAACTTCAGCTTGCGCTTCAATTGCAGCAGAAATCACAAACCTATGTTACTGCAATCTTGATTTTGTCCAAACTTTTTAAACGCAAATGTGATCATAACCTATGCACTATTTTTTTTTTCTTCTTTTTTTAAAACTTAGAAATCAATACTATAAAAGTTATCCAAATAAAATAATTATAAGATTTTTATTTTGTTGTTTTATCTTACTTTTACATCACAGTAAATATAGATAAATAAATTAATGAAAAATTATATTATTTTTTAAGAAAATTTAAATGTTATTTTAAATTTTAAAAATATCAGAAGAAGGTGAAGAACTATCTCAAATATTAAATGATGCTTTAACTTTTAAATTTAAACATGCACGCATAAGAGTAGGTTTTAACGTGAAAGATATTAAAATTAAGTACATTATTCTAATTTTATTCACAAATTTATCATAAACACTTGTATATCATCTCAAATTTTAATAGTATTAACACTATTATATGAATTATAACATATTTAATAAACTAGAACAATTAAATAAAATATATACATAAAACTATTATAATTATCCATATATAACTATAACAATAAAAAAATATAAGAAATGGGAGTCCAACAAATTCTTTAACATTTAAGAACTAAGGTGGAACTAGAAGTTTGTCAGAAGAATATATACATGTATTTTCATATAAATATATATACAGAACCAATTAAAGTAAACTCCTAAGTCTATGCTCCATCTCTATCTCCTAAAACATAATGTGGAGATAGCTGCTCATCTTTTCACATAAAGATGATCATTGAAAATAGGAAAACAAATGTACTGTACGGCCTGTCACACTGGTGTGTATCGTACTATCTGCTTTGGGACCAAGCACCACCCAAATCAACCACTCAAGTCGTTCATTGTTATGACTTTGGTAAGTGTATCAAATCGTTCAAGTAATATAAAATGGTAAGACCAAGTATCATTTTCCAAAAGACTCGAGTAACACTAAACAATCGTATAATGACTTAACTAATTAAGACTAAAGAATGATCCCATTGAATAAAATTTAAATGCAATGAAATTACACATGATACTTTAAATGTAAATTGATCTTTTGTAGCTAAAATAAGAATGAATGAATGAAATTAATATGATATGAGATGGTGGTGTTGAGGTTGGATTTCACCTACTTCACTTTCATGCATATTAGAACTCAACTTCTTCATTAAAATGCTAATGTCAACTTTCTAGATTACTTTAAACCCAATTCCTTGATGTAAAAAGCCTAGACTTGATTATTAGACATCAATTCCTTGAAAACCCCTAATAATCAATTCTGAATTAAGAAGAGAAGTTTATGACAACTAAAGGTCCTATCTCTATTTCTAGATAATATTTCCTTTAGGTAGATTACTCCAAATCACGGTTCATAAGCTATTTCCCAATAACAAATAAATCCAAACATCAAGTTATGAATGGCCAAAAACATAACAAGCATTAAGAACAAGAGAAAATCACTAGCATTCAATGAAAGAAGCTTAATATATTTAAAACATGTTCAACTACATGAAGTTCAGAGACTACATCTTTTCCCAACAACAAATGAATTTAGCTCTCCATTGTCATGGAGAACCTTGGCTTACAATAGAAGAAGGTGAAAGAGATGGAAACCCAAGAAATAGAAAGGGGGAGCTCCCACGCACCCAATCTTGCTCCACGAGGTCGAAATTAGGGTTTTTGTGCTTCAACCGTCCAAAGATCCCCACCCCATCACATAAAAGCCTTTAAATAGGTCAAAAGTGTCACATCAGCAAAAGTGACTGATGCTCAGCGCCCTAACTAGGGCATCCAGGAGTGGTTGCGTGATGAATGGCGCTTAGTGCCCCTAAAGGTGGCGCTCAGGAGCCCTTGCGTGGTGAGTGGCGCTCAGCGCCCCAGAAAAGGGCATCTAAGCGTCCTTGTACGACAAATGCCCTTTAGCGTCCCTTGAGTGGGCACTCAAGTGTGGTTGCATGACCCTTGGCCCACAACGCCCCAGAAGAGGGTGCCCAAACGTGGTTGCGCCTTCTTCAGCCTTTTGTTTGGTGCTTTTGCTGTTCTTCCTAGGTTCCAACTCCTTAATAATTTGATCCTCTTCCAAAGCATACCAATAACCTACAAAATTGAGGGAATTAGTGATGAAAATCATTAAGTATAACCTCAACTGACTTATTCACAAAATTCAGATAAAAGTGAGAATTTAAGCAAGATTCAAGCTCAAAAAGAGTTGATTTGGTATTAAAAGTGCACCATAGGTAATGGTGAGATTTACCGTTATCATCCATCCAGGTCGTCTTCCCAAGCCGTCCTCTCAGGCTGTCCACCCAAGTCGTTCCCCCAGGCCGTCCACCCAAGCCGTCCACCTAGGCCGTCCATTGAGGTCATCCTCCCAGGTTGTCCTCTAAGGCCGTCCTTCCAAGTTGTCCACCCTGGTTGTCTATCTAGGTCGTCCACCCAGGTCGTCCTCCTAGGCCCACCCAGGCCTTCCTTCTAGGCCAACCTCCCAGGTTGTCCACCTAGGTCGTGTCTAGTATGACCTAACAGTATGATCAAATTATCAGTTATATTAACTCATTAATGCCCTAATGTAGATTAATGTGTGATTGGGCTGTTATTAGGCCAGCAAAAGGTAAAGACCCTTCACAACTAGTATAAATAAAGGTCTCAGGTATGACTTTAGGATCATTATGCACATTATATGCATCACTTGTTGTGCTAGCCGCTCGGTTATATTACTCACTTGAGCGTTAAAGTGCCTTTGACAAGTACCTACCCACATGACTTCAACAAGAAGGAGGTAGAACGAATAGCGTAACTTGGATGATGGAGGACCATTAAGGCGTCCATCTGGTCTTCAAGACAACTTGGAGTGCTTTGAGTAAGAAACCTCAACCTCATACCCAAAATAATAAGCAAACATAAAACGCAAAGAAAATGATAAGTTAATGTTATCAAAGAATACACATATAATCATTTACAAACATCAAATCATAATTAATCATCAATAACTAATAATTCCATAAACATTCAACTATTTACATTATACTTGACCATCAAGATACATGTACTAATATCAAACTCGAGGAGCCCTGCACTCGAAGGAGGTGCAATTACAACTCATCGACATTAACTACCACACTCCGAGGTTAATCCGTCAAACATCTATAGTCAACAAATAAACATCTATATATATAACATCCATTTCATCTTCACTAAATTTCCAATATAAACAATGTAAAAATCCATATATTACATCTTAAACAAACTTACATCAAAGAGTGTTGATAACGGTTGATTTTACGTGTTTTTGTGTGTATATTTTGTGAATAAATCAACTCCTTCATAATTTTTACCTTGTTTTATCCTCAAGTTTAGTATGTTTTTTAGTTTTTTTGTGTTTTAGGTATTACATGCTTGTTTTTACCTCTAATCTCTTTGTTTGAGTGTGTGAAATGAATGAATAAGAAGCAATTCTAGTGGAGGAAAACAAGCAAGAATTCAAGGGAACATGTTTTGGGACAATAAAAGATCAATTTGAAGCAAATACCAATGTTTGACACATTTGGAATCTTACAAGAACTTGAATATTAGAATGCTGTCAAAAGTTTTTTCGCTTGGCTACCGCTGAGCGCTCTACTCTTTGGAATGTTGCCGTTGGGCTACCACTAGGCTCTTTGTCACTGGAATACTGATGCTAGGGTGCCGCTGGGCAGCAACTGAGCGGTTTGTTCTCTAGAATGCTACCGCTGGCTGTCACTGGGCTACCGTTGAGCGGTGACGATGTTGATGTGTCAAAATGGGTTATTTAAACATGGGTCCTGCGGTTTTTTGGGCATTGTTCTCCTCCTACACTTCATTCTTTACCTAGAGAGATTAGGAGAGGCCCTTAGAGGTTGTTTGGGGGTGTTGGGAAGTTCTCCCACTCCTCCTTGGGTCTTCAAGCTTCATCAATGGTGATTTTTCCCCTTTTAGGTTGAGGAAGAAGATGGGTCACAAATTGGAGATGGAGATGCGAAGGGGAGGCACAATTGGAGCATGGAGCAGTTGCAGAGAACCTTAGGAAAGGCTATGCACCCTTCTATGGTTCCAATTTATTCCCTATCTCTTTAATTTTGTAGAACCCTAAGTTCTCCACCATGGAAGGCTTTTCCTATTTGTTGAGATTAGTTGTAAAACATGGAATTCTTATGTATTTTGTGATATTAATGATATATGTTTTTCCAATTCATGTTAGTGTTCAGTTGTTATGCTTAATGCTTGCTTTGGATTGATCACCCATGCATGACTTTTGGTTCTTGATGTATTGAGAAATATGATCGAACCTAGAATTGAAATTGAATGTTTATTGAATGCATGAGAATGAAATGGATGAATTCTAGTCTTGACAAATTGCAAATACACTGTGTTAAATTTCTTGCACACAAACTGTTTGATAAAATACCAAAGAGAGTTTCCTATGTTGTTTTGTGCACTTTGATTTCTAATTGAGTTATAAAAGGAAATTGTCATGTGTTGCACAAGTCCCTTGGGAGAGAACGATATTTATCACTTGCTACGCTATGATCGATGCACTTGTCGTTGGTTTTGCAGCCAACAAGTGTAGAAAAATATCACAAAGCTATCAGGACAAGGCTCGCTTAGCGAGCAAGATCACTTGCCCAACAAATTACTGAGAAATCCACATTCAGACCTGTAGGAAAAAGTGACGCTCAACATCCTAGTCCACGACTTAGCGCCTAGAAATTAGAGAGCTCACTGACTTCTTGACGCTCAGCGCCCTAGTATATCACTCAACGCCAAGAAGTCAGAGAGCTCACTGACTTTGTGGTGCCCAACACCCAGGGTGGCGCTTAGCGTTATACCAGAAGATGTAAAACTATGCTACTTGATCTAGATGCACTCATTTATTTTCCAAATGATCAAACTAGTATTTTTGGCACAATAATTGATTTGAAAATAGGTTTTTAACTTAGAGGGAATACCAAGTTGCTCACTTGTTCAAGAATTTAGTCCATTTAATCAAACCAACTACCTCAAAATTCAACCAAACAGATTTCATATAGTACAAACCATATCTTTGTAAACTAAGTAGCTAAACAAGTCTTAAATGACTCAAAAATAGACTCCAAACCTCTATTCCTTCGCAAACCAATTATTCTAAAATTTCACCTGTAAAAACCTCTAATTTAGACCTAAACCAACTCAATACTCTCCATTTTCACTATTTCAACATTAACAACAATTTCTAACCAATTATAATGTTAACATAATAGTTTAAATGATCAACACAGATAACATTCAACCATCCTTCATAGTACTACCTTTCTAATTTTAGAAAACACACATTTACTTCACTTTCAATCAATCATACTACCACATGAGAGGATTTTTCAACAAATTATACATTTCATAACTCCATAACCCAAATCAATTTTCCTAATTAGAGCACACAAGTTTCGATTTAACATATTTTCTTAAAGCCTTATAAACAAACATATAACTTCGTTTACCTGTTGGAAACTCAAACAACTATAAGAGATCAAAAACTACTCCCTCAGCTCAAATACTTTATCTACACCTACACATGGAATCATGACCACGATATGCGATTAGAACCATTGATCAACAGAGAAAAACATACTAGAAGGCTAAGAAGGCATATGCGACAGAAAAGGCTCACTGCATGGAAGAAATGTACAACTCAAGAAAAGTGTAAAAACTAACTTACTCTGTTGAGAAAACTGATCAGATGGAAAGGAAGATTTTGTTGTCGTGATCACATAAGCACTTCCTAATCTTCAAAGAGATAATTCAGTTGTTAGAACTTGAAGAGAGAAGGAAGATGATACTCAGAGAATGAGTTCTAGAGAAATGGTAGGTGTTTTAAGTAGTGAGACTTCTTAATAGAATTTCTATTTATACCTTTTGCTTTTAAATATTAAAATAACATGGTCTCATTATTTAAAACACTTAATCAACTTTTAAGACTCTATTTTTTAGGTTCTTACAATTTGTAATCATGCGTTTTGTTTGATTTAATGTATGTGTTTTTTTTTCTTATATATCATTCAATTTACTTAATTTATTTTTACTTAATTTAAAATCTTCAATTTATACTTCTATTCTTAATATTTTTTAATATATTTTTTAGAAAAATATAAAATTTATAAATTTTTCTTTCTTATTTATTGAAATACATTTGTCTTCTTATAATTTTAACAAAATTTCAACTAAAATATAAATTTATTTAGAAGAATGTTTTCCTGGCAGTTCTTGTTATTTTTAACATTCTACTACTTCAGATAAATTAAATTTGTTGAAATAAACCTTTTGATGTTTGAGTTTGTGTTAGTTTGTCTTGAAAGTTGTTTTTCTCTTCCTTTTTTTTTCCTACACAGCACGAAAAAAATAATACTTTTACCCTCTCGTTTTTTCCCTGTGTCTAGTCTTGTACCCAAAATTTTTTCAATTTCATGGTCTTAAAAGGTTTGCAAATTGTTGGAAAATAAATTATCAAAAACAAAATAATAATTGATAAAGAAAAGAAATGAAAGTGATGATTTGAATTACTATCATCAACACTGAATTTAGTATTTTTTTTTTCTGTTTATAGTGTTCATGTAAAATTGTATTCATAATTTGTCACGTCCATATTATATTTAAACTATTTTTTTTTACAATTGATAACTAAAATTAAAAAGTATATATATATTACACAAATTGAAATAACTATCCTAAATTATCCAAATAATCTCACATGTTCCCATTAATTCTGTTTTATAACAGTTATTATAAATAACTACATTTTTTTAATTTAACTCCAGTCTGTCTCAGTTATATTTCTCTCAACTTTTTCCCCGACATGCTCAGGTTTTTCTCGATGTTTTCTGTCTCAATCGGACTTCTTTCAAAGTCTTAGGCCTTGTTCACTTGAATGGATTTGAGAGAGAGTAATTGAGGGGATTTGAGAGGATTTGAAAATAAATTTTTTTGTTGTTTATTTGAGTCAATTTGGAGGTAAGTGAGAATGAATTTGGAAGTAAAGTTTGTGAGAATTAATGTAGGATTTGATTGACGTGACAGATTAAAAAAATTTACTTCCAAATCCAATCTCATTTACCTCCAAATTCACTCAAATAATCAACAAAAAAATTTATTTTCAAATCATCTCTCAATTACTCTCTCTCAAATCCACTCAAGTGAACAAGGCCTTAATCTTGCTTAACTTTTCCTGTTAATTTTATTTACTTTGACTCATCTCTTCTCTGTCCTTATCATACACTAATCCGCCTGTTTACTTCTTTTACTCGATTCACTCTCACTTTAACACTTAGAAAAAAAAAATATTAACATTTTTCTTCATCTCGTGACTTTTTTAATATTTGTCTTGTTTATTTGAATTTTATCGACCTTTAACAACTTAATTTTAAGGATGTAATTTTAGGAGATAAAATTTAATGACTGTTAATTACTAACTCGTATTGTGAAATTTTAACGAAATACACACACATAATGAGTGAAATAATTATGCAAGTTTTGGATAGTTTGTTTTCTAATTATACAAAGCGCGATTTAGCTGAGAGAAATTAGGGAAAAATTATATTACTGGATCTTAACTATTAGTTTGAAGAGTCTTTCTTGAGATTTATTCAATTATATATGTTATTACTGAGGGAGGAGTGACCGACCGGGAGTGTTCAGATAGTATCGAGAGCAGGTAGAAACAAGTTTAATATGTCCGATCGGGTCTCTCAAGTCTAATATGTTCGATCGGGTCTCAAAGTCTAATATGTCCGATCGGGCGGGCCTCTAAAACTACTGTTGGCTGGAGACAGCGATTGAATACTCATGAATGTGTAGTTAATGAGGAAACGGTCGTTGTAGAGTATTTAAGATTAGCATTGAAAGCCATTAAGAGGTAAATTAATGGGTAATATTATCTGAAATCATATAAATAACAATCAAAGGAGAAGGTAAACCTCTATTTTTTTATAATTACATAGACTTGCAAAGACCAATTCTGACTTGAGCGTCGGAGTGTTTCTTGCAAGTCACCCAACTTATACTGACGTAAGGAAGGCGACAGACGAAAGACCGATAAGTAGAGGAAGAGTGTTTCCGAGCGGAGACCGCATGAGTTTTTCTCGATCTCATTTAGCAGAAACAATAAATATATATATATATATATATATATATATATATATATATATATATATATATATATATGTGACACTATACTATAAATAAAAAATAAAAAGAAGTAGTCTTGCTAGGAAGACTTGGATTGGATAAATTATTATGAGGAGCAGTTTTTGTTTGGTCTCAAAGGAATGCGTCCCCACTTCTAGTCTTATGTCTTTCTTTCTACTTCAACATCTTGTCACTTACATCACCTATTATTAAGCCTTATCATCTTCTATCAATTCCAGAAGGATAGGAAATATAAAATTATATATTTTGAGCAAATAGTGTTTAGTAGTTTTTAGCCACACATGTTTCGTCTTCTTGATAAATTGATATTATTGCATGATTTCATGACTTTCTCGTTGACTTGTTCACTAACCTTGAAATCTATATTATTAAGTATTTGATCCATTATCGATAAACATTTTTTAATTTAAGTAAATTTGTTATATATGAATTCGAAATATTTATAAAGATTAATAAGTAATTTAAATAAATAAAGAGAAATAGGTAGACTTTAAATAAAAATATTTCTATAGAAAAAAGTTGATAGGAATTTATGTAAAAGTAAAAGCACCTGATATTAATAATGAACAGTAATTTCTAGTAAAAACGTGGAAAGTGAATATTTTAAAAGTTTAATATTTGGAGCGAAACATTTTCTTAGAAAACCAATTGCTTAGAATAGTTAATAATTTTAATCATGTTGACAGATTATTACAAAGTTCTTAAATAAACGAAGTAAAAAGCGTGATAAAAACGCGTTCCTTGTAAGTGAGAGTATTATTTTTTTATTGTTTTGGAGAGAAATTAGCCTATTTGTACTTCCCTTTTCTCAATCTATTTGTAACGTACACATTAATTATAAAATGAATCGTGATTGAATTTAACCTATTTATTTATAAATATACATAGCTCACCATATTCAAACTTACACAATGTATTTTATGTAACATCCCAAAATATATAGCAATGTATATATGTAGAATGCATCGATTATAATAATAGAAAGCAGTTAAGAGTACACAATAGATAGGATTAAGGAGTACAGTTATCCAAGTCTGGCTGGGAAGTTTTAAAACTTAAGTTCATAATTCTCCAAAATACATGATTGAATAAAGATTCAATGGGACCTAAAGAGTGTTTCCAAAATACAGATCATGATAAAATGAAGTCTAGAAGTCTTTCAAAATGAAGAGCTATTTAACATAAGAGCTAGTAGAAATCCTAAGCACTAGGTGCTGGGTCTTCCTCAACTTCCAAAGCTTGCTCCAAAGGTACATCATCACCTACTGCTCACATCCAAAGGATTGGATGATCATCGCAAGGGGGAAAGCAAACACATGCAACACATACAAATGCAAGGGTGAGCTAGGTCTCAAACAATCATACAATTCATTTTCAATCAATCTAGCATTTCCCAGAATATCCATACGCACATAAACACCTTAGTCATCATAAACATAAGCATTTATTTCATAAAACTCATCAAGACAAGCATCCTATCATGTTAAGACTCTAGACACGTCCGGACATAGAATGTATGTAGAGCTGGGGCGGGTTGTGCACTTGTGATGGCCTCTACTGCTTTGCAAAGCCATTGCCGAGGGGTTCCACCCGACCATACACAAGGCTAGTCCGTTACCGCGGAATAGACCTTCAGTGATAGCGCCTACCCTAGGACCTCCCACTACTCCCACCACACGCGTCAATCCTCTCTAAGTGAGAATGAAAGACCGTTGGAGTGTTAGGGATAACCCCCCATATGGAAGCCTCTCACATTCATTCAATACACTAACTGATCCCACCGAGAGATCTTAATTTCATATTCAATCCGACCACTTTAAATCACACGATATTCCTCTTGGATCAATAATGTACCTCATAAACCACTTTGATTCAATCAACATAAAATTTCATAGTCATTCAAGTGCATTCTTACTATATTGTCTCATACCAAACCCATACACCCTCATACAACATTAACCATGTCATAAAACAACTCATACATTACATACTTTCACAAAACCATCACTTATCAACACAAAATTCTTTAGGACTTTTAATTACCAATACTTAAGTAATTCAAACAGCTTGGAGACCCTCACCAATGGCTCCGGAAGGGTCAAAAACCCCCAGAACGAACTAAAGAACGTCCAAAACGGACATCCGGAACTCCCAAAACATCAAAAACACCAAAAACACTCCACCTGCGACACATAATTCGCTCAGCGCACCCCCCCTTGTGCGCGGTGCGAATTTCCCAGACAAAAGGACCGCTAAAATTCGCATAGCGCACCCTATTTCGCATGGCGAATTGATTCGCAGCGTACATCACTTCAAACCTCTCGCTATGCACCTCACTCGCTCTTCGAATTAAATAGGCAGTGATCCTAAACCACCACCAGTCGCATAGCGACAGGATTCGCCATGGCGAGTCCAAAAACAGTGAGCATCACCCTCTGGAAATTCGCACAGCGCACTAACTCGCACAGCGAATTTCCAAAACAGTGAGTACCCCTTTTCAGGGTCTCGCTATGCGAGACAACTCGCATAGCGACACTGCATAATCTGCAGTACGTGAATTCTGCATAATCACTCACTTACACTAACCCTTACCATTTCTAGGACTCTTGGTTAATTTCTAAGACCTCTTATTCGATTATTACTGGTAATTCTTCTTGTCTAGATGATCCAAACCCTCCCTAGTATTAATGTAAAGTGATTAAATTCAGTTTTACCATTTAAAGCATCAATCCTTGCCACTTATGAACACATTCTCATCTCAACCATTATCTCAGGACTTACTCAGTTCTCTGACCCCTCACCAGTTCTGTTGACTCAACTAAACTATCCCAACTGCCCAATTAGTCACCGGAGAAGAATCAGATGTCTGAACGCATCAGTCTCACCTTCGCCGCCAACACATATGACTAGTCACAACGTACTGGACCAGGCCAGGGCTGCTCTATGATCAGGGATGTGCCAACTCAGGTTTTTAAGATTCTTCTATCCTACCAACACAGTGCTCTCAACAAGTCCTAATTGCCTTATAGTACTCTAGACCCCATTCACCCAATTTTAGTACTCCACTTCCCTCACAGTAACCTAAAGCAGTACATGTATCCACTCACCATCCATTTTAATTATTTCCCAGAGATCTTACTCAAATCCAGAAACCCAGTACAGCCAACGTAATGCTCATTCAAGTCAAACAAAATTCAGCACACTATGGTTACATAACTTCCACACATCCAGTAGATACAAATCAACATGCTCATCACAAAACATAATTAAACAGTACATAGCAGTTCAAGTCAACACACCAATTCAGGACTTAACATGCAAATATCTCAAAATAATTTCAAACAAAGAACTAGCTCCCCTTACCTCAAAGTCGAACTACCAAGCTCACAGAGACGCTCCCTCACGGTATTTCACTAACTGAGAACTGAACCAAACCCTACAAACCACCAAGGTGGTGACAGTAACAGCTCTTAGAGCTTGATTTAACAAACCAAAAATTATAAAATAAAACCCCTAGTAACATACAACCAGTAACATTGCATGTTCTAGGTTTGAGAATGGAGACAGAGAAGGGAAAAGTTGACTCACTGGTCCAATCGAAAATGCGATCGGTTCAAAAGGAAGCCTTCGGTGAGATGAACGCCTGAGCACCTTCCATCCCAAGATTGAACGGTTCAAAGAGCTGAAAAATTTAGAGAGAAGGCAGAGAAGAGTTTAGGGCAAAATGTTTTCTTTTTAGAGAGAGAAAGGGAAAGGCAGAAATGGATTTACTCTAACTTTTGGGGAATGACCCTGGCTAAGTTAAGGTTCCCTTAGTCTGGGCCTGACTGCCTCCAACTAGGGCCCAATGGCCTTATAATTTTCCAGGTCCTCACATTTTACCTAAATAATATGTTTGGCAAACATGACAACAATATTAGATAAATATGATTTTTGTTCTTTGTTATTAGATGATAGCGCAGATTGGCCATACAGACTAGCTTGCAGGTTCTTTATAGAAAAGTACGGAATGAGTTGAGTTGAGTTGATTATTTTTTTCTTGTTAGTCTACTTTGATTTGTTTCGCATCTTATAATTTTTAATTCGTATGGACTAATAATGACAGGCTGGCTTTTATTTGAGTGGTATAGTGACATCATTTAAATTCATAAAATAGCATAATATGTTATATGTTTCTTTTAATTAACATGTTGATATACGTTTATCTAAATATAATTCATTTATTCGTATTCAGTTGATCCAAAAATATATTCTTTATTCATATTTTTTCTTTTGTTTAAATTAATTTTAAAACTATTTTTATTTTTAATAAACTTGTATTTAAAAGTTATAAATGATAAAATTACAAATATTACTTATTTTAAGAAACAAGTAAAAATTATTATTTTTACTAATTTATTTATAAAAAACATAAAGTTATTAAAATTATTATATAGACAGCAAATCAGTCTATAACCCCACAAACGTTATATGAGGTGATAAAAAATTAATGCACATCTTTTGCGTAAGACTGATCAACCCGACTTACATTTTACATATCAAATGTGTGGAAGTCATAAGGAAGTGACCGCATTACTATCCTTCTCTTTGATCGATGGGATATATCCTGACATTCCACAATTATCAAATTTCATAGCGATCACATTTCACAGACCTATCATCTTCTTGAACTCTATATAATCATCTCCTTTACATATTCCAAATATCAGACACATATCATCTAACATTTTCTTTACCTCTATATAACTCTCTTCTCTATATCAGACACATATCATCATCATCATCTATATAGCTCCTTGATTTATAGTCTATACGTAGAAGAGAACATCCCATTCTGAACTCTATAAAGCTTTCTTACCAGATAAGTAATCAATAACAATCATTTAACTCCACTCATTGCACCTATCTACATTGCCAAACACCACCCCTCACATCATGTCAGAAACACTTCTTTCTTTGCTTTTATCTTTTTAATTGTCCAATTTATGTCCAATTGTTATAATTTAATTTAATGAAAGTTTTACTTTTATTAAGATTTTCAGTAAAAAACTAAGTCAAATTTACACAATACACAGTATTAATATATATATATATATATATATATATATATATATATATATATATATTTATATTGATATATTTATATATTGTTAGAATGAAATTAGTTATTACAAAGGTTTAATACCTCTTTTGGTCCCTAGAAAGGGGGCCAATGTTCAATGTGGTCCCACCTTTTTTTAGAAGTTCAATGTGATCCCATCTTTTGTAAAAAGTGTGCAATCAAGTCCTTTTTCGAAACGGCGTTAAGTTTTTAACGGAGCAGCTGACAGGGTGGACTGAAGTTAGTTACGTGGCATTGTGTGGGTAATACGTGGCAGTGAGAGGGTGATACGTGGCTTTGAGAGGGTAAATCAGAAATTAGGGTTTGAGTTGCAGAGAAATTGGGAATTTGGGATTTATCGTCGTGTTTCTTCTTAAGGGTGTTCGTCGTGTTTGAAAAGTTGGGATAAAGGATCTTCTCGGTGGTCCATGGTTGTGGTCTTCAGTTACAGAACTGTGCAAATATAGAACTGAACTGCAGTTACATAACCATTTGGAAACTTCCTAAAATCAAGAAGTCGTCCTTTCGAGGGAAAATTTGTGGAGACTTTTGGAGGAAAAAAGGAACAATTTCTTTGGCAGCAAATAAAGGGCGTTTGTTGGCCATTGGATTAGGAGCTGTTAACATGGCAGCAACGAGACCCCCTGTACTTGTCCCAGCAATCACGTCAAAGTAATCTGCAATCCTTGCATTCTCACCGTCTAACTCCTATATATGTATGCATAGACAGACATTCAGAAGCCTTAGAATCTAACTTAAAATTTAAAACACTGCAATTTGCTAACCTGAAGTTGAGCCTCAAGGTAGGCAAGAAGAACACCGGGAATGATTCCTCGAATACCACCACCGTCAATGCTAAGAACCGTAATGAAATTCCATTTGAAGACCTAACAAGAAGTCGTCCTTCGTTTGAGTCTAAGAGTAACACGACGAACAGCCTTCAGAAGAAATCTCAAATTCCCAATTTCTCTGCAACTCAAACCCTAATTTCTGATTTACCCTCTCACAAAGCCACGTATCACCCTCTCACTGCCACGTATTACCCACACAAAGCCACGTAACTAACTTCAGTCCATCCTGTCAGCTGCTCCGTTAAAAACTTAACGCCGTTTCCAAAAAGGACTTGATTGCACACTTTTTACAAAAGATGGGATCACATTGAACTTCTAAAAAAAGGTGGGACCACATTGAACATTGGCCCCCTTTCTAGGGACCAAAAGAGGTATTAAACCTTATTACAAACTAGTGAAAAAAAAGCCTTTAATATTACCCTTTAGACGTTCGATTCTCGAATATCCAACTTAAAAAATGACGGGTGACATTTCCATAAATAAAACAATTATTTAGACGTCTAAATACTCATATACGTCGGTTCCCCCGAATGGACGCCAAAACTAAATGAAAAAGTAAAAAATATTAATTTTTTACTCTATTTAGACGTCGGGTATGGGGTGGCCCGACATCTAAATACTCAGCCCAGAAATCTAAAAAGTTACTTTTTGACTCCATTTAGACGTCTGACACCACTCCAACGTTTATAGTCATTTAAACGTCGACCACCCCTATCCCAAACGTCTAAAGTGTGCGCCAAAATAAATTTTAAATGCTTTAAACGTCAGCTAGACAGGGGAGTTGACGTTTAAAGCCATTTAGACGTAGGCTAGGGGGGAGCCGACGTCTAATGGTATGCTATTACTTACCAAACCCGTGCGAGAGGAAGTAGTTACGGACACTCGACGGGCTACGATTTTAAGGTTCGTTTTCTCACTTTTGCACCGTTTAAAATTAATTTTACTCCGATTACATTACTTTTTGATGAATTGTCTTTCAATTGAACCGATTAAAATGCGTTTTCGTTTCGTTTTTGTGCAGTTTTGCTTGTGTGTTGGTCTTCGTGACTACTTTGCCCCTACACAAAAAAGCACTCAATCCATGAGTCAGGAGGCATCGAGGAAGATGGATCTTCAGTGGGAGGAAAGGCTCAACCAAAGCATGAGATCAATGGAGCAACGATTCATGGAGCAGCTACAAGAACAAAAGGAAATATAAAGAGCGCTTGAAGAGAAGTTGCATTCCTTGATGCAGGGCACCAAGGGTTGCTCACTGAAGCTCCCACAGCAGACGTCTGACCTGTGTAGTCCGATGTCTATATAGACGTTTTACTTATGTAGTTCGACGTCTATATACATGTTTGACCTGTGTAGTCCGACGTCTATATAGACATTTGACTTGTGTAGTCCGATGTCTATATAAACATATGACTGTGGGGTTCGACATCCCATTAACATCTCCCAGAAAGACGTCGAGTCAAGATCAGACGTAAAAAAACCCAAAATAACAGACGTTAAAAGCCTTTTCTACACTAGTGACATATTTCTAGAAAATTAGGCATTATATAACATGGAAAATTAGAATAATTGATTCCTAATTATTAAATGTATTTATTATAATTGATTTTGTATTATTCTATAAATATATGTTGTGTGGTCTCTATTGGACACACAATTCATTTAGAACATATACAATTTTATAAGGTTTTAAAACAGGTATTTTGAGTTTCTTTCACCACTGTCTTTATCGTCCATCGGTGGTAAATGTGCATTGTCCATTGCCTTTATCCATCATCGGTCATAATGTGTCCCTTTTCTCTGTCAGCGAGCATAACTCGACACACCAAGCTCCCACTCGACAAATCATGCTTCAACTTGGAAGATCGTGCTCCAACCTGGCTAACTGTGCTCCAACCTAGGAGATCGTGCTCCAACTTGACAGACCATGCTTCAACCCGGTAGATCGTGCTCCAACTCACCAGATCGTGCTTCAACTCGGCTACCTCACACCTCAACGGTACATTTTAGCCGATTTTCGATACTTTTTTCCATGGCTTCCACTATCGTTCCTACTGATTGTCAACTCTAACAATCAGTTAGCTTAGATGTTCACTAAGTCTCTTAGAAGACCTCAAATTGGATACATTTATAATAAACTTGATATATAACATATATGCTCCCGTTTGAGGAAGTATTAGAATGAAATCAACTATTACAAATTATTAGGAAATTAAAAGTCATAAGAAAATTAAGATAATTTATTTCTAGTTATTAAATATATTTATTATAATTGATTTTGTATTATGTTATTGTTTCTGCATATAATTGTGCAGGGCCAAGAGACATACCTTTCCGATATCGTTTTCCTTACTCTCTGACCTCTAAATCTCTTATTTCAAATTCTTCCGGTTCGAGCCAAGTGGGAGGGTACTTGCAAAAGGTAATTTGACGCTCAAATTATTGACTTTGTGTGATAATAATGATAATATTCAATAGAGAGTAAATACTCATAATTGGTTACCCCTCCTTCCTATTAAACATATATTTATAGATATTAAAATAAGCTTATTTTAAGCCTAACCCATTATGGTTAATATTTTTATTAACTTTATAAGTCAATCAGTTGTAATTACCTCAGCAACTATCTTAATTGATTGGTTAAGAGTTGTTAATTGTTTGTTTCCCTAGTCCATTGACCCAATGACAATAACACTAGTAAAAAATATGCTTTTGAATTCGCCTAATAGGCTTCGGTCAAAGAAAAATCGAAGCCTATCTGAAAACGATGGCAATCTTGTAATTTTCACAAACTTATATGCATCGGTTTAAGAATATCCGAAGCATATAAGGCATCTTACTTCAGTTCAAATCATAACCGGTGTCTGATACTTTCTGAAAAAGTCACCTGCGTCTCTGCAAAACTGAGTTTTGGCCTGACACGTAATTTAGTGCTTCGGTTTTATACAGAACCGGTGCCGAAAGAAGTTTATGCCTCGGTCATTACAGAACTGAGGCCATTAATGGCATGAATCTGTGCAATTGTGTCACATCCCATCCCATTTTTCCTTGTCACATCGTGTCACATCCCCACGTTCTTCCTTCCCTCCAACTTTTCCTTCTTCCACTCCTAACCCTAAAAAATAACAATGCTACTTCACCAAGCACATGCTTCACTCATTAATAATAATCTCACTAATATACTTCAGTTTCAGAAACGAAGAAGAAAAAAAAGTTAATGTAAACATTTTTTAGTCATATTATATGAATTTACATTTTTAAGAGATGATTCTCTTGATTCTTAGATTAAAACTCTAATTTTTATCAATGATTAACATCTTTGTGGTGAATATTTACTTGGACTTATCAATATGCTATATTATAACATTATCATCTTTGTCTTATTTTACATTCTTTTTCAATTTATTTTATTATGTCTCTTGAGAATTCAAATGTAGAAAATATTGTACTCTATCTTAGACATGATCGTATCATCTCATATTTAGAGCAAAATTTTGATTTGAATATCCTTTTTTATCTTATTTTGTGTCATATTAAAAAAAACATGTTATCTAATTCTATTAAGTTTTTAATTTTTCGTGTTCTTCGTTTAAATATTGTAGTTTTATATTTTATTCGTTAAAATTATTTGTTTTAATGATTTTTTACTGTTTACCTTGACATTACACAAGTTTTGGTGTCCGAAGGAAAATTTATTTAATTTAATTTGTTTGTGTAAGGAATGATGATTTCAAAGTTAATATATATATATATATATATATATATATATATATATATATATATATATATATATATTAAATATAGAAAATGTGCATTATTTTCTAACAATGCATTGAAAAAACTAAAATCAAAACAATAATTTGACATAACACTTTCTATAACTATTATTATCACAAATGATATAAAAGATATGACTTCCTATAAAAAACAATTGAAATAAAAGGTATGACTTACTATGTGTCGTTTTCATATATAATATGTCACACTTTATATGTGATATATAATAATTATTGAAAAAAATCTATATTTTGGTCCTTTTCTTTTTATATTATTTATCGCTGCATCAAATGTTATCATATCTATCTTGAAAATTTAATATTGTTACATGCATTGAAGAAATGGATAAAAAAAAAGTCTTTATAACAACAAGACACTCTATTTTGAATTCTGTCATGTTTCCTCTTAAGACAAATTCTTAAAAATATTCCATTAACTTCTTTAATTTTTACAAGTGACATAAGCTACTCTTCCTGATATTAAGATCACAAAACAAAATGGTAAATAAATTTTCAAAGAGAGAACCATGTAATGCTCATTGGTAATTTCATACATTGAAGAATACAAAGGTTTAGCTTTCTCCACCAAAACTAAGAACACTTAACATATCTCTTTAATTTCTCTTGAGACTTAAGTATTCTTATGTAGGCATTTTGATATGACCATTGCATTTAGGCTTCACGTTAACATTAATATTGTGATCTTCATATCGATTGCATAAAATCAGCGTTGTATGCCTTTACACATGTTTGAGTAGAGTCACAGTTAGAAAATTTATATTCCTTCTTTGATGCTTGAAACTATGAAAACGAGAAGACTATTTAAAAAGTTGTCCAGTCAAAGGGATAGTGTCACACCATTTTCTTTTTTCAAAATGTGTTCATATATATATATATATATATATATATATATATATATATATATATATATATATATATATATATATATATATATATATATATATATATATAATATATTTCAGGTGTCACGAGTTATTCATAAATCAATAAAATTCCAAACTTTATCATAATGCAAAAAACTTATTTTCAAAAATCTTAACCTTTAACTAACATAATGTATTCAAAACATAATAGTTCCAGAAACATTTGTTCAATAGAAATAATGAAGGAAATAAAACAACTTCAATTACTTTGTTTCAAAAGTCTATACCAAAAGAACTTTCTAAAGAAATTCAAATATTTTCCTCGTCATCTCACAAATCTATCATGTATCTAGAACATCTACAATATCATTTCCTCACGTATAACACTATATGATTATCGTCAATAATATCATTCACAAACACAAACATGTATAGGGTAAACTGCCGATAAAACAATCATAACAACAAGATACATATCTTTTGATTATATTAACCATAATCAAACACACAACAAGATACATACTTTCTGATTATATCAACCATAAAAAAACACTACAAACATAGAAGTAATAACAATAGGATTCCTAATCTTCTAACAAACAATTCAATCATAATGAATTACTCGATTCTCTATCCCCGATCTTCAAACTTCCATCCTTAATCCTTGATCCCTAATCCTTGATGTCATTACTAACATCTCACACATAGATCTTTGGCATATCCACTCAATAACACCTATGTTAACTACTACTATAACCATTATGGTAACACCACTAACATAACTTGGAGCATGTCAAATACCATGATCATCATCATAGATACACCACCATCATTATTATCTCAATCATGAATCACACCATGAGCATCACCAAACCATGAACTCATCTTAGTCACACTCTTGTACCATAACTCATCGACTGTAGTCGCTCCTACAGTCCAATTTGTAGATTCCCATACATATACACTTAAGTCATCCTTCCTTTGGCTTCGAACCTGTTCTCCTATCACACAAGGCAGAACATTTATCCCTTTCACCAAAGAAAATTCACCACTCGAATATCATTTTCTTTTCTACAACTATTTTTCAAAGAGAATGTCACTCTCTTTTCAACAACCAATGTTAAAGAGAGTCGTCCCCTTTTCAACAACCAATGTCAAAGGGGATATTTCTCCCTTTTCAACAATCAATGTCAAAGTTATCACTCTCTTTTTAACAACCAATGTCAAAGAAAGCACATATTTGTAAATAAAACCAAGATTTACTAGGTACAATAAGTAAACGAATCTCTCATGCCCCATGCTTATTATCCGCACACACTCTTCTGCATTCCATCTTCAACTCATGCTCCAATCTCAACCACAAATCAATCCTAACCCTAAATAGAACCCCTAAACTCATTATATATATATATATATATATATATATATATATATATATATATATATATATATATATATATATATATATATATATTAGAAATATATTTAATCAAATAAATATTTTTGAAGTTTTAAATTGATTAGTAAATATTTTTAATTAAATAAATTAAAATAATTAGCAGATTTATATATTAGATTATTTTTATAACTAAAAATTAAATTTTAATTTGTCAATATTAATAATTTAAATTATAGTATTATAACATATTTATATTGTTAAAAAGCATAATATTAAAAAATTAATTTTTAAAATTATTATTTTAACTTTTAATTTTAAAAATTGAGTTAATCCATTGCACTATGATTTTATTTATCAATTTAACAAATTAAGAGTAAGATGACAATGAATCTGATCGAACATAAATATTATTTATTTACTATTCGACTCGAAAATAATAACTAATCAAATATTTATTTAAAAAATATCCACAAATATACTGGATATTTACATATAATTAAAATAAATATTTTATCAATTTTTAAACTAAAAATAAAAAAATAATATTTATTAAATTTTAATTTTAATTTTATCGACATATATTTTTACCCTTCCAATTGATACCAACACATGTTAAAAAGGTAAATATGATAAACTCCATTATAGACGCGCTGGGATATATAACTTACGTTGTCATCCATTAATGCATACATCTACGATACAAGACAAAGAAAAAATAAAAGGAATATATTAACCAACCAAAAGAAGTCGTAGAGGTGAAGACAAAACTATTTAGATTCACATGTGCACAGAACTCAGTTCACATGTTAGTGTCTTTACGATCAAATAAGCTTTATTTGTTTTTATAATAAGTATGCTAATAGGATAGAATAACGTGGTCCAAGAATACACGAGGTTATCATATTTTTATTATATTACTATTTAAGCAATATATTTGGGCATTAACTAAACGATAAGAATTTTTGCCGGAAAAGTTATTAGTATACTTTCAATGTTGGAGGGGATGTTGTTTTATGTTTAGTAGAAATGATTTTAAAAAGTAATAAATGTTAAATAATAAGTATATAAATTATAAAACTCGTAAAAAGAACTTTTTTAAAAAATGTACTACCACCGACCCATAAAGCATGGTAAAATTCACAACTCTACTTAAAAACTGAACATAGGGTTGGTTTTTAGTAGTGATAAAATAATAAATAGCCGCTGCCGACGTTGCTAGTAGAGAACGGAACGGGAGAGGAGTCTGCATTTAGTGTAGATTTTTGTGAGATAGGATTGTGTAGGAGTGAGAAGCAGATATGAAGAAGCAAGCATCAAGCCGTTTGCTGATGTGGGTTATGATTTGTCTTCAGGTTTATCTGATAATTGCAGCTGTGTCATTGTCGGAGTCCAATGACTCCACTTCTGTGTGCAATGGCTCTGTAGAGGACTGCCTCCGCCTCCACCACTTGGACTCACAGCTTCCCACCGTCTCCAGCTCCCACTTTCGCAGAATACTTTCTGGAGCCAATGGCCAGAACACGGCGGGTACAGCAGATCCTAATAACCCCTTCTACAAGTGTCCGTCTGGTGATAGGTACACATCATGTCTGTCAAAAATTGACGGTACTAGGATAAATTGTAATTACTACAACAAGGGATGCTAAGGTTGTGATTGAGTGGGTGAAACTATTTATGTTCGAATGCTTTTCTTTCCTCCCTCCACTGATGTTCTACGTCTTATTATTATTGGCCATATGTTTTCGTTATATAAATCTAGAATAACTCCATCTCCCGAACTGAATAAATTCCGGGAAAGATAGAGATTGTGAACAATTATATATATGTATGCTTGATTTTCGGCTTTCAATTCAATTCATTAAAGACTGTAACCGTGAATCTGTCTTAATGTAATAATGGATTGTTGTATTCTAGTTTGTACTCTTCAAGCTCAGGAGGAATGGATGTAAATCTCCTTTAGCCTTCCCCTCTTTCAACATTTATTCCATTATTAATGCTTTGTCAGGTCAACTAAGATCTCCTTTTTATGTAAAATTCATTAGTTTTAACGGATCCTTTTCAAGCTTTAATTAAATTTTAAATATCTAGTAAATTTTGAGAATTTTTAATTAACTTTTATTAAAAAATTCTTAAATTATGTAATTGTTCTTTTCATTTTTCATCTCCAATGTTAGTCAGATCAATCCACTTTTTATTTCTCTAACCTTCTTTAATATACTAATAAATTTAATTTTAGATAATGAAAAAACTAGTTAACTGCACTAATGTGAAATAGACTTTTAACGTCTGCCGTTTAACATTAGATTGTAAAACGGTTAACATAAAAAAATGACTGGTAATATTATTATAAATAAATTGATAAAATAAATGTTGGCCACTCAGCTCAACCAACGTCATAGTTCTATTCAATGTTGGCTTTGATAGCTCACCATCAACCAATATGAGGTCAATCTCACACCAAGCTCGAGCTTTGTAAAAACTGATGAAATAGACGTTGATCACCTAGTTTGGCCAACATTATAGTTCGGATCCAAATCGATTTTTGTAGCCCTTCTTCATCTAATATGAGGTTGATTGTCTGTTAAGTTCAACCTTTGTAAAAGACTGAAGAAATAGACATCGACCACCCAACCCACTCGATGTCATAGCCCGGTTCGAAGTCGGCTTTTGTAGCCCACCAACATCAACATCCAATATAATTTCGACCTCTGTTGAGTTTGGCTAACGAGCTGTCAAGCTTGAGATGTCAAGTTGTTGAGCTTGTGTTAGCTCGGGCCATGTAGAACTAAAGCATATGACATTTTGCATGGTCCGAGCTTGTATTAGCTCGGGTCATACAGAACTAAAGTATATGACATCGAAGTTTCAAGAACCTGATGTTTAAAGGAGTTTAGACGTCGGCCAGGTTAGATCCGACATCAACCTGTAGTGTCATGGTTAAAAATCTTAACAAAAAAGACCTTTCATTTGCTTGTATACCACTTTAGACATCGACCAGTCAAGGATTCGATGTAATGTGTTGGAATTAATTTATTGAGTAAAAATGCAACGTGAAAAGTTATTCCGAGTACACATTAGACATCGACCACTTAGGGCATCAGAACTGTAAATGATGTATGATGTCCGCCAAGTATGGTATCCAACATCTAATCGTGTTATCTCACTTAAAAGATTAGTACAAAAATGTGCATTTCGCTTACTGTTTCTATGCGCTTATTGTTATAGGGCTTTTGAATGCAGTTTGGTAACAACTTCAACGATCTCAAAAAAATAATTTTTGCTTCATTTAATGCAAATACTTGTATATTGATGCTTTAGGTATGATTTTATTTCATTTGACCAATTGTTTTTTTTGTATGAATATTATTTAGCTTACTATTTTTGTATGCTTAGTCAAGCTTTCTAACAATGTTCAATTAACTTCGACAATCACCATAGGTAACTTATGCTTCCTTTAACATAAATTCACAATTCATTAAATTTTTTGGGTATATGATTTTCTTTCATTTGACTAATTGTTTTCGTACATATGACATTATTTTGAGTAAGGATGAATTTTCTTCCTCATCAGCGATGACTCCTCTACTTCGAAGTTGACACCACCTTCAAATATTTAAAATTAGTTTAGTGTTTTTGATTTTTAATGTATATTGCACTTTATTTATGAATTGGTTGTTGGCAGCATGGGCTAGTCCACACACTTACAAAAAAGTGCAGGGCAGGTTGAGTTTTTAAGTTCGGAGGGTTACTCCCTCCACAACCACACACTGCTCTCTTCTCCTTCTACATCCTTTTTCACCCATCACTAATATTTAAACGAATGTGAATATGTGTTAAAAGGATGTCAACATACGTACACGGATATCGACATCCGTTGAAGGACAAACAAATGTCGATATCCATCTACGAATGTTGACATCCGTTTAAGAATATATCTGATATTATCTTTGGATATGTAACACAGGAAGACAATGTCTGAAGGACGTTGACCTTTAGTTAGGGAGTGAGGGCCACGAGATTATTATTGAAGCGAGTATTGTTGTATTGGAGGAGCAGGCATGTGGTGAATGGCAATGTGTGGGAATGGAAGGGGTTGATTGGGTGGGTTTTGACTGCATTTTCATTTGCATTACATTTGGTGTTGTTGACTTTGATTTACACCACACCCATTGTAATTGTCTCTTTCCTTCATTTTTGTTTGCCTACAGACTACAATTTCCTTTCATATATTTTCTAATATTATCTTTGGATATGTGAAGAGGGGAAGAAGCTTTCAATAGTCATTATAATCACCCTAGGATTTTGAATGGAATGAATAAAAGCTTCAGGATCATGGTAGCCATATACTGGAAGATTTCCTTCCACTTTTGCTCGTTCTATAGTCTCATCAACCTTGGATGTGGTTCGGTTATAAACAGAAATGGGAAAACTTTCCTCTATGTGCGAAGAACAGAGGAAGAGAGAAATTTGTGTGCAATCAAAGAAAACTAAAAGTGAAGGATGAAGGAGTGTAGGGAGATTTAGGGTTTTAAAATAGGTAAATAAAATTAAATGATAAAAGTTAAATTAACATAGGGTATTTTTGGAATTAAAAAATTAGTGCAGAGGTATAGGAAACACTTGGAGTGATGGAGGGAGCAACTCTCTTAAGTCCGTCAACCTACCTTTAACCCATTCGGTCGGTCTTGCATACCTCGTAACCCACACGGTCCAACAACAAGGTGACTTGTAAAAATTTAAATTAAAAAAATTAATATTAAATAAAAAATAAATACTCCATGATGCAACAAAGATAATTTATAATCATTATGTGTGTACAAGGTTATTAATTAAGCATTGATATAAATGCATGAACCTAACATCAACTATTAATAATGATCATGATTTTAATTAAAAAATTAATAGCCACAACTTGAAAAACTAAGACTCAAAATGTATACCTATTATTAATTACGTTGAAACTATATTTTTTTCTTTAGATGCAATGCATTATGCATATTAATTCAAAATTAAAAAATTAACAATTTTTATACAGACCGGTCTATAAGCCTATAGACTAAATGTTATACGAGGCATACAGAAAAAATTGTCTGCATTTCTTATACAAGACTCTAACTTATTTTTTGCTTACCAAATGTGGAACGGACCAAAACAGAGCAAATCAATTCTCATTGTCATTCCTACTCAAAGATGGAAGATAGATATTGATCTTATACTTAAAATTTTAAAAACTCAAATTGAAAATAAGTATGGAATGATAATTGATTATTTTATTTGTTAATTGATAATCTTAACAATTACGTCCCTATATGTAGTAGTTGATTGTTAGACAATTTAATTGATTAAATACATTTCTCACTAATTGTGAAAACAAGTTTAATCAATAAAAAAATCCAAATTGGTTGAAAAGATGAAAACATGTAAGAACTCTGTTTTAATTGGTTATAAATGATCGATTATTTTAAAAATCCTCTGAAGAACAAATTATTCTACTGAAACGCTTAATCGATGAAAAGGATTGAATTTGATTTTAAACTTAATTTTAGCTTTCAGAAATCCATAGGCTATGTGATAAAATGGAGAGTTCTAATAATTACTATCATATATAAAATACTTAAAACAAAAACAAAGAAGTTACATACTAAACACCTAAATATTCATTAGCATCTTTTGAATCTATGAAATTTTCTTCAATATCAACATTGTGATTAAAATATAATAACTTTTTGTGTTGCGAGGGCTAGCTTGTTACTTTTTCTAATATACCAACCCCCAATCCATATCATCATTGAAAATGAAAAGGACGTATTTCAAGTTAGGATCTATATTCTTTACTCAAAGTATATATTTCAAGTTGTTATGAAGATTAGATGAGTTTTTTATTATCTTTCATTATCCAAATTGCGTTGTTCACTTTTTATTTTCTTTGTCCAAATCATATGGAAATATACATACAAAATTCACTCCCAAGTTCAAATTAATAACTTTGCATTATATAATATTTAATAAGAAGTGAGTACTCGTTAAGTATATTCTTCGTCTCAAATTTATAGAACTCTAACTCATTGTGGAGTTATCCACCTACAAAAAGTTAACTTAAATTATGACACCTCAAATAATAGATTGAATTTTTCTTCAGTAATGGTTCACAAAGGAAAAAAAACGCCGTGGAAAAACGTTGCGAATATGTAACAGTTTTCTAAAACAAAAAAAAATCAATCACGATACTTTTTTCTTGGCTGAAATTTCCACACACAGGACATTGACTTGTAAGTCCAAGAAACCAAAAACCAAACGCAAGCGTAGACTTGGTAATTATAAACTTGAAATGTCCTGCTTGCTAATGAAACGTAAGACACGACATTCCCTGGCTATTATCACCTCTCAAACGATAGGTTGACTGATGATGTTCTAGTTAAGCTCTCTTTGTTGCTTTGATTACAGATAATCCATGGATCCAGCTTGCACGCCAACTGCTTCAGGAACCATCCTCCTCCTCCTCCTGTTGTGGTGCCTCTCTTTCCTTTCCACAGCAGACGATATTTATCATCCCACTGACCTCTTCAGCGTCAGCTGTGGCTCATCCACCAACTTCTCCACTCCCGACACTCGGAATTGGACTTCAGACAATCACTTCCTCTCTCCAACCAACCTATCAGTTTCTGCTCCTTCACTCACACAGTCTACCATCCAGGGTCCCTACACCCATGCTCGTCTCTCCTACTCACCATTCACTTACTCATTCCCTCTCACACAAGGCCCCAAGTTCATTCGTCTCTTCTTCTACTCAACTTCATACCAGAACTTTAATCGCTCCCTAGCCTCTTTCTCAGTCAAAGCAGGCCCCTACACCCTCCTTCAAGATTTCAATTCTTCCCTCAACGCCGATGCTGATGATGATCCTAGCCACCCTGACATCTTGCTCAAAGAGTATTGCATCAACCTTCAAGATGGTGACAAGCTCAACATAACCTTCCTTCCTAGCACCAGATATTCCTACGCTTTCATCAACGGGATCGAGATTGTTTCGATGCCCTCTTATCTCTACTACACCGATCCTGACGACTTCATGGAGCAACCGCAAATTGTTGCCACCGTCATGACCCCATATGTCATTAAGAACAAGTTTGCTCTCGAGACCATGTACAGGTTAGTCGCTTCCGGAATTGAAATCCCTTCCTCAGGGGACACAGGTATGCTCAGAACGTGGGAACCTGACATCAAGTACATAACTACTCAAAGTAGAGTATCAGTTTCTTATAGGAAAGATGAAAAGCTGACGTTCATTAAAAACTACACGGCACCAGATCAAGTGTACAAAACCGTTCGGAGTATGGGACTTAATGGCTCTATCAACATGGGTTTCAATCTTACATGGCAGCTTCCCGTTGATTCAGGCTTCTTCTACATGCTACGGTTGCACTTTTGCCAGCTTGATCCGGCGGTTAACTACCCTGGTGACCTGATTTTCAACATCTTCATAGCGGATCAGTTGGCTAGCGATCGGGCAGACGTTCTCATTTGGACTGATAATCGGAAGGGTGTAACGGTAGTTAAAGACTACGTAGTTTCGATACAAGGGAATCTTGACAAAACAAATGTATCAGTGAAACTGCATCCTCTGCCTGGAAGCCGGGGCAAAGACGCGGTTATCAACGCAATTGAAGTCTTTAAAATCAACAACTCAACAGGTAGTCTCGCTGGACAAAACCCAAACCTTCCTCCACAAAAGCCCAAGGTTCCCCTTAGCTCAAACAAGAGAACTAGCGTCATCACGAAAAGCCGAGAAGCCATACTAGGAGCAGTTGCAGGATTCCTTTTGCTCTCTTCTATTGTTGTTTTCTTCCTCATCAAATGCAAAAAGAATATCACCCTTGAAAGTGGTTCCAGCAAAAAAGGCGGAACTTCTCGCGGGGGTGGCTCGTCGCTGCCAACCAACCTCTGCCGCTACTTCTCCATAGCAGAAATCAGAGCCGCCACCAATAACTTCGACGAACAAATGGTGGTTGGCGTCGGAGGCTTCGGCAACGTGTACAAAGGCTACGTAGATGAGGGTTCAGTACCTGTTGCAATCAAAAGGCTCAAACCCGGTTCTCAGCAAGGTATGCAGGAGTTCATGAACGAAATCGAAATGCTCTCTCAACTTCGTCATCTCCATCTTGTTTCCCTCATCGGTTACTGTTACGAGAACGGCGAGATGATACTTATTTATGATTTCATGGAACGCGGAACCCTCTGCGACCATCTCTACGGCTCTGACAATCAGTCCTTGACGTGGAAGCAAAGGGTCCAGATCTGCATAGGTGCCGCAGGAGGGCTCCACTATCTGCATACAGGTGCAAAGCACGTCATCATTCACCGTGATGTGAAGAGTACCAATATTTTATTGGATGAAAAATGGGTGGCCAAAGTTTCAGACTTCGGGTTATCCAGAATTGGGCCCACGAGTTCTTCAATGACCCATGTGAGTACCCAGGTGAAGGGCAGTATTGGGTATTTAGACCCGGAGTATTATAAACGACAGCGGTTGTCGGAGAAGTCTGACGTGTACTCGTTTGGGGTTGTGTTGTTGGAGGTATTGTGTGGGAGGCAGCCTTTGCTCCGTATGGTGGAGAAGCAACAGGTGTCTCTTGTTGATTGGGCAAAACATAGATATCAGAAGGGGTGTTTGGGTGAAATCGTGGATCCAGCACTGAAGGGTAAGATCACACCCCAGTGTTTGCAAAAATTTGGAGAGGTCGCAATGACCTGTTTGCTGGAGGATGGGACCCAAAGGCCTTCCATGAACGACATCATTGGAACGCTGGAGCTTGTTCTGCAGCTTCATGAAAGTGGTAATAGTGGAGTGATGATGGACACTGGTGGGGGTTACGAAGATAGTGAGGACATGTTTAGCAGCAGTCATAGTGGTGCAATAGAATTTACAGATTATAGTAATAGCAGTAGATTTAACACCGCGGGCATTTCAGATGATAGCTATGGGAGCAAGCAATCTGACAGGTTGCTACCTGAGAATGTATTCTCTGAGATTAAGGATCCAAAGGGACGATGAGGTAGGAGCAGTACACAAGTTCAAGCTGAGTTTGAGACTTAGGATAAGAGCAATATGTAAGATTTGTTCTTAAGATAAATCTTAAATTCCGCGGAGATATTAATCTAAAATGCTGGAACCTATATTAAATGTTACTAGACCTCTAATAGCTTATAAAATCTTGATAAATAATAAATGTAATAAGTATTTTAAGTTTGTAGTTATTATTTTTATTCGATTATCTTTATATATATATATATATATATATATATATATATATATATATACTATTATATATAAATTTGTTATGTATAAATGAAGAGTAGTTCGTTTAATGGTTAAACATTAATAAAATAAATGTATATAATTCGATTAATCTTATTTTTATACATAAAATTATCTTTTAAACGTGATTGTATTTCTTGTTTTATGTTTAACACTCATACTTTTTTACAAGAAAATTTATTACATTTAAATGCATATTTACAGCGACCATCTTTACACATATGCACATAGAAAGAATATATCTTAATAAATAGATCTCTTTATATTACTCTTAACAAAAAGAAACATGTAATGTTGATAATAATTTATATCTTTTGTCCCATATTTATTTTATCGGAATATAAAAGGAAATTATATTTTCTATAAAAAGAGACAAAACACATAATAATATCTAATAATTATGGATGTCGAGATTAGAGACATCATATTAGTATTAGACCTTCAATTCAAGACGCAAATTGCTCTATAATAAAATCATTTTCGAACGCATATAAAAGCAAGAAGAAAGTGAGTACAAAGAAGCTTTTTACATAAAAACAAAAAAACAAAATCTACAAACTCGTTATCTTCTATCTGCTCTTAATTAGTTTTTCATTGCGAAAGAAATCAGGAATGTTGAAGGATTCGGAAGGTTTAAAGTAGATTTAAAAAATGATTTTTTTTATTTATCAATAAAAAAAATGATGTTAATGTTATAATTAATTTAATAGTGGTATATTATTGAATAAAGTTGAATTTTTATAATATAATTTAATAATTAATTTAATAGAGAAATATTAGTAATAAAAGAATCTTTTGAATTTAAAAAAAAATAAAATGAGGATTTTACCTGTTTAGATTTTGAGCGAGTCCTAAAACAAATCTTATATATTATATATTATTTAGGATTACACTTCTTAATATTGTATATTCTTTCCTCGAGAAAGTTTTTAGTTTTTTTTTTTATTAAAAGTGGCAACAAAGTACTTGTAGTCTAATTTTAGGAAGAGATTAAAAAAATTATAAGTTACGTACTACACTAGTTCTCTAGTGTACTGATTTATAATTTAATTAATAGAATTGATTAAATTTTTTTAAAGAAATATTTAATTTAATCCAAGAGTGAAGGTGAATAATATAAACATTTTAACATTTTGTATCCTTCTTATTTCTATAAACACTTTACAAGTTCATTGTATGTTATTTAGGTTTAAATTTAAAATAAATGTTTTAAATGTGTATAATTAATTGAGAAGATTTTAGAAAAATTAATGTCTAATACATTGGCATATTAATACAATTTTTTTCATAAGTATAATAAAAACTCAGTGCCCTTTATATAGACAATGATAACAATAAAACAGGATTAAGACATGTGAAAAAAAAAAACAATAAGATTACAAATATTAGCCTAAAAAGAGAGAGAGGATGAAGAAGATACAAAGCACAATCAAGATACAACTACATAGATATGATAACAGTAAAGGACTAAATTGCCCTTAGTTACAAGCTAATAATTTCCATCTACTTTCTTACGAACGACGGAACAATCAGTCGATGTTTTCACCAAAGCTACAATATGCATATTTCAAGCCTTGTTTCCAAGCTCGGAGTATTAAATATACACACTCTAACTTGAATTTTTCTTTGGTATTGGGCTTTGCACTTGGGCCTATATTGGCCTGTTTTCTCTTTTTGTTGTTTAGAGTAAGTAGTGTTTCTTCCTGTAACTCCATTTTTATCTTCCTGCACCCGCATAAATTACAAAGTTTAAATTTTACCTATCATTAAAATGTATTAAAATCCTAGTTTGAGAGTGTGCACATTTTCTGTTGCCTTTATTCTCCCCTAATTTGGAAGATCCCTTAAAACGGATTCAGTTGAAATCTATCTGATTAGAGAATGAGGAAATTTTTCTTATAAAATAGATGGCAAAATGGAAGCAAAAAGTGAGATAAAATAAACACTGAAACCCTAAGAACTATTTGTTTTCCAGTATCCAAACTCATTCTAGGTTCTCCTAATTCAGAACAGAACATTTTCCTTTCACTGTTTGACGTCTTCATCACCTACTGTAGTTAACCATGAAACCTGTTAAAAGATATAGATAACGTAATGTGATAAAAGAAGCAAAGTGTTTCGGGTATAGGGTTGAAGTCCTTACTCAAAGCACTATAGGTCGTTTTGGAGACCGGACGAACATTACTCAGAGCATTTCAGATTGTCTTGAAGACCAAACGAAATTTACTCAAAGCATTTCAGGTTGTCTTGAAGACCGGACGAACTCTATGAAGACCAGACGGGCTCCCTAATCATCCTCACACCTCAAGTTATATTGTTCGTTCTCCCTCCTCCTTCTCTAAGCCGTGGGGGCGGGTATCTGTCAAAGACACTCCGACGCTCAAGTTAATAATGTAACCGAGCTATAGACACAGGAAGTAATGTATATATTATGCACCGTGATCCTAAAGTCATACATAAGATCTTTATTTACACTAGTTGGTGATGAGCCTTTACCTTTCGCTTGTCTAATTACGGCTCAATCACACGTTAATCTGCATTAGGAGCTTAATGAGTTATTATCGTTTATAATCTAACCATGCGGTCGACCTGGGTGGTCGACCACTCGATCTGCTGGTCGATCGGCCTGATGGTTGGTCGACCTGATGATCGATCGGCTTAGGTGATCAGTCTGATTGGTCGACCCTAAGAAGACGACCTAGGAGGAAATCCTAGGAAAACGACCTGGGAGGACAACCCGAAAAAACATCCTTTAAGGTCGATCTTAAGAGGGCCGTTCGGTACATGACATTGGAAGAACTATATGGTACACAAAGTAAAATAATTATGATAATAAATTTAATCAATAATAATTTGGAAAAAGAAATATCTTTAATTAACATTTATATTATAAAGATTTTTTATATTGTCACTGGATTATTGGTTTTATGAATGTTTTCATATTTTGTAATAATTATATAGGATTTGACAAAAATCAACACTGATAACATATAGCAAATTTGAACTCAATAAAAACATTACATAGATATTTCACTACAAAAAAAAGGAATTTTACCAGGGGTTTTTTTCAGTATTACCGGCGGTTTTAACCCCTAGTAAATACATTTCCCGCGGTTGGCAAAACCACTGGGAAAATCACCGTCACAAAAATTTCCGGCATTTTTTGCGGGGGTTTTCAGAAACCGCCGCTATTAGCTGGGTTTTTACAGAAACCGCCGGTAATTGTGGGGTTCAGAAAAACCGTCGGAACTTGCGTGAGCTAGTAAAAAATCGCAGGTATTTTCTGATTTATGTAGTTGGGGTTTTGAAACCGCCGGTAATGAATATAATTTAATTTTTTTATTATTCAAATTATTTGATTAATGTGATTAATATAAAATATATTTAATATTAAACCAGAATAATATAAAACCAAAAGTAATTATTATAATATAAAATAAACTCTAAAATTCTAAAAACAATTAATTTTTCAACTTAAGAAATAATATATGTTCAATCCTAAAAATTAAAAATAAACATCTTTTACATAACAAATCAAAAAATACTCTGAATAATAATTATCATGCTTGTTCTTCATTTTCATCATCATTCTTGTTCTTCATTTTCATCATCATTTGATATGGTTCATCTATCATATACCTACAATATAAAATAATAATTAATCAATAATTTTTAAAAATGAACTTGCTTCCTTAATCATCATATATATTCAACATCATTTCATCCTTGCATTTTATAGCAACTTAAACCATCACCTACCATTTTACCAAGTGGCATTCATTAGCAATAAATCATAGACTTGCCATTTTGGGAAGTGAAACTCTTGGTAGCCCATTACCACACGTTAGTACTACCAAATATGTTGTCCCTGCAATCAATGAAATTTGAACAAAGTTTCTGCTATAGTATTACTAATTGTCATGCTTTTATTCATCCAATCAAAATAAAACCTATCAACTCTAAATTACCTAATCAAATAATGAAAAAGGATAATTCATCATGAATAAATCAATGATTTTTTCAACCTACTACGTTAAAGTTAAATCACTTGAAAAGGTAAAACTATGCTAAATAATACAAATTATTGAATGTGTACCATATTTGAGAAAGCTAAGTTAGAAAATTATAATTCTGTTTTCATGGAACAAAAAATCTGCAAATGATTAATGTTAGTATTTAACATAATTTATTATATAAATATTTTATATTTTATGATTTTTCTTTCAATAGGCTATGTATAACTATTTTTGCACATCTTTCCAATATTATAGGAAAATTTTCACGCATAAAATTCATCTTTCTTTTATGTTTTTAACTTTAACAAGGCAACAATAGAATTTAACAGTAAACCTTAATAGGACAGGGGAGACTAAGATGCAACATGAACAAAGCACCTTCAAAACCAAAACATATATTAATATAACAAGAAGAAAAACCCAGTAATAAACATTTTTCAAACTTGGGGTTGAAGTGCTTCCTGCTCTCAGAATGATACCAAACCAGCACTAAAAAGCAAGAGGAGAATGAAGGAAAACAAGGTTGATAGAAACTGCAAGAAAAAAATTGAAACTGAAATCAAAGAAAAAGAGCATTTCCCATGAGCTATTACCGTGAAAGCATTTTAGAATCCTAACAATCAATGCATAAATTGAGTTGAATGCAAATGAAATAACTTACAGATACGTAAGGCGTGGTATCGTGCTCAACCAATTAATTTGGACCTTTATATAAATTTGGGTATTCAACCAGTTAAGCAAATTTCTAACTATCATGGTTTTGGTGGGATCTGCAAATGATATTCAGAGTACACTTCATCAAATTTTTCAACTAGCAAACGAAGAAAAAAAAGGTTGATCCACAAAATTATGTACCACAAGATAATCGGTGGTGTAAGGGTATGGATTAGCCTTGGGAATCATTGCTATTTCCTCCTCCAATTCTTTGTGCAGAAGTTCCATGATCAATTTCTTCTCTTTCTCGGCACCTCTTTCCTGTAATGATTAAGAATGTTGGTTTAAGAATAACTAGATCAAAAACACTACAGTTTCAAACTATGGAGAGAACCTCTCTGTGGAGATGAAATGCATTTGGAGTTGTCTTTCTTTTAGTTGGGTTATGGTTACATTCAGGTTCAGACTTCAAAGAAAGCTACAACCATAAAAAATAAAATGATTACTCTCAATAGATAAAAATGATTTCAGAATTGAAAAGAAAAATATTATTTTTATATTCTAGATTACTGAATATCTGAGAGCAGACACTTCATCAGTTTTATATGTTGCAGTAGCTTTAGTTTACTACAGTTCACCTGTAGTTAGGAGCCTAGCCTAATACAATATAACATCAATCAATTTTCAAAATACATTATCACAGTTCAACCATAACTAAGATGATTATAAGTTATAACACATGACTTAATCATATTCTCAAACAAGGAAAGAAATGACACCTGCCTACAATGATATTTTGCGTCCTGAAATCAAATGGTTACCTGAAAAACAAAGCAGAAAAGTGTTTATCATAACCACATCTTTGTTTATCATAACCCCTTTAAGAACTTGATATAAGTATGAAATTAATGAATTCAATAAAATTTTCAAGTTTCAGTAATATATTCCCAATATAAAAGTAGAAAAATGTTTTCAAGAACTCCCACTCCAAAATGTTTAGCCAGAAAAATAATTGCGAAGAAAATAAAGAATGCCAAACATAATAGAAGTTAAAGTTTCCCTGGATATCCAACCACTGCTTCCCAAACCTTCCTACCACCCACCGTTTGCACATCTTGCACCAACTTCATTTTAGTTTCCCTGTAAAGCCCTTGCATACAAAAATAATATAATTATTCTGGGTAGAAGATGAAGGAGCTAATCAATAAGAGATTAAAAAAATGAATTAAAAATATTTAAGTAAAAGAGAAGGGAAGATAGCTTTACGGATGCAACTTTTGACACCAAGATCATAAGTAGGGGTAAGTTTGAAACTTTACATTAATACAAATCTGTCTAGAACTATTGACTTTAATATTATTCAAGGTGCTACCAAAGAAACGAAGTACGTACGAATCCTATATATTGTAATTGAAATATGTTCTAAAAGTAAATCCATTCATTCCTCTGAAGCCTTTCATGTGAAGATAACAGAGCAAAGTTTCATGTTGAGATAAAAATCTTTATTGTCTTAATTAAGCTCGATCACCATAATGTTCCAGTGATCAATTGTTCCTCTTGCATACAAACACCATGGTCGAAACATGTACCTCCCTACAACCAACAAGAGAGACTAAAGTCAATCCAACTTGAACAGACAACAAAATTAATATATGAGAATTTAATAAAACGTAAAGCATTTTAGTAAGTAAAATAATCTACAGCTATACTCCATCGATCCCATATTCATCCTCTTAACTGCAACACGAGTAGAAGTAGAAGAACATTCATCAAAATCATCAGCCAACTGTCCAAAAAGCCTGCCACTCATAGATTGCCTACTTTCAAGATCTATTACTCCACAAGTTTAGGTTTGAAGAATGATAAGTTCACCAATTTTCATAAATTATAGAAAACACGAATTTTCAAAATCCCCTTCAAAACCCTAACCCCTAAATCACAAGAATCAGAAAAAAAAAAAAAAAGAACATGATTCGAACCCTATTTGGCGAAGCCCATCCCCGCGCCGTGAAGACGTCACCGCCGTGGTACCCACCACGCACGGTAAGGATGGAGGTCGCGCCTAGCCGCCGAAACTTGTGTTTCCTCTCTACCAAAACCGAACCTAAACCTCCTCCTTTGCCATGCTCCTTGCGCGAGAACTCCACGTCTTGTTTGAAATGCAGAAAATGTGAAGAACAACGTTCGAGACGCGAAGGCTTCAAGACGCGAATTGAAATTCAAGAAACGTAGATAAACGGCGCGGGAAAGAAGTAGGGTTGGCGAAAATGAGTTTGGAAGCTGAGAGATGTAAAGGAAGGTTCAAGAAAAGGAAGAAAGAGGACTGAGAAAATACTCATAAAAAATAAGTTTTAAAAAATAAAAAAATAAAAAACATAGCTGCGGTTTTATTAAAAACCGCGGAAATTACTTGGGGTTTTGAAAACCGCCAGAAAATAACCTCCCCTAAAATGTATTATTTTTGTAGTGTTTGAATATCATTCTTTGAAAAAACAAATCAGGCTTAGCATTATAACATTTTCAATACGCACATTCAATGCTAAGACTTGGCAATTTATAATATAAAATTATCCTCATATATGCAGTTTTTATTTTTTTTATGTATTTAACCTTTTCGAAGTACAACTTGGCATGAACCGCAAATACCAAATAAAAGAGTATTTTTACGTTGACAATTGATGCATGTAGTTGGTTCAACGGTTGTGTGTAAAGCGAAGTATATCTTATTCTTGTACATGAATGCATAAATAATTTCCCTTTGTATTACAAATAAAAGCCTTGTAAATTTAAATTTTGGACGAGTAAGATAGAATATATATTGAAGTATGAGCTATTTATTTCCAGGGGTCCATTTTCTTACAACAAGAACTACTATTCACACACTCTTATTTACAATTTAGATCTCGGCTTTATTAAAAAAATATCAAAATAATATAAAAACGTTGATGGTCTTTTTATAAAAACAATTAGTTTTTATGAAATATTAAAATTTTTTCTTTATTTGTTTTTTATTAAATATCATGAATATGTCTGTTTTATATTAATAATGTACAAGAGAACTTTAAGAGTCCTTAATAATATAGGTTGGGATACATGAGTAATATTATTTATAAATTTTAAAAAAGTTAATTGAGTTAGCTATTTTTTATTAGCATGTGTGATTTAGTTTAGAAGTTTACTTAACAACAAACAAAAACAAGTTTTCTTTAAGCATCGGAACTAGGTACTCAATATAAACATCTGGTAACTAACTAGTAGGCTTTGTTTTTATATATTTGAGAGACTGTTTTTTTTAAACAATTTGAGCTTTCAAAATGTGAATAATATCCTGTTCCAATATTTAGGTTTAGAAAAAGAATTTGTTATAAGTAGGAATAAACAGGTCAGATACTTCGATCAAAAATACAGGTGGAATACTTGTTTAAAACATATTTATGAATATTTTAAAATCTATAGTATCTTTAAATACCAACAAATATTTAAAAATAATATATTTTATAAATTTTTAAAATAAAATTACAAAAAATATTAAATATAATATATATTAAATTTTAATTTTAATTAAATTAAATTTAATTTAATATAATATAAATTAAATTTTTTTTAGAATAATAAATATATACGATAATATAATACCCATCCGACTTATTTTATAAATGTATATTAGAAAACTTATTATCTGTTATTTACCAGTAATAAAATTATTCGTTGTTGTAGATTTCATCTAACACGCAAACATAGTATATTTTTACCATACCTAATTACACATTTATGTCATTTAATGAGAAGAATTCAATAGGTGTTAAGATTTGTTAAGCGGTAAAGTTGAAAATGTTATTTAATGAGAAGAATTCAATAGGTTTTAGAGAGTTTCTTCCTGCACCACCACACCTTTTTTCTTTCACCTCTTCCAATTTTTCATAATTTCAAAAATAACCTTAGATAAATATTATTTACTTTAACTTTACTCTTTCCTTTTTTTTTTTTAAATCCTAATATCTTTCTCTTTCACTCCAACGCTGCAACCCACTCCACCCCACATTTCATTTTTTAAACTCTCTCTTTCCATCTTCTTCTCCTCTCCATTCTTTCTTAATATCACTCTAACCCCTTCTTCACTCTTTCAAAATATAAAAAATGCACCACCATCAGCACCATTCTTGTACTTTATCATTGCATCCCTTCAACACAACCCATCATTCATCTCCATTCCTACCATTTTTCTCACAAATAAAATCACAGTGCAGATTCTACCCTATGCTCCATTCATCATCATCAACCAATACATTTTCCTTCACCTTTACCCTTCATGTTCATCTTTTTTCTCACCTCTTCATCATCTTCAACAAATTCCATACTCAACCTTTTTCCTCCAACATCTTTTTTATCTTTTTTCTCCAACAAAACCATTGTCTGAACAATCATTCAAGGTCATATCATTTTCATCCCCTCCATCCAGCTAGCATTCTCGTCCAACACACACAAACCCAATCAAAACAGAGAAACATTTTGAACAGAGAGCACACTAGGGAGGCAGGGTCGTGAGAGCACACTAGGGAGGCAGGGTCGTTGCCAACTCTCGATCTGTATTTCGAATGAAAGAAAGAAGTGTCGTCGGTGGTGGTCTCGGAAGAGAACAACAGTGGGACCCAAAGATGAATAGGGAGTTCACGTCTTCGCCGGCGGTTCGGGGTCCGAGGGGAAGATGCGCGGCAACGGCAACGGCGTGCTCGGTAGATGGTGGAGAAAGAAATACATGGTGGTGCAGGGAGAAACTCTCTAGGTTTTAAGGTTTGTTAAGTGGTAAAGTTGGAAGGGAGTATGATACAAGGTTGTGGGTTACAAGTTAAGTTTCTTCTTACACCTCCCTTTTGTCTTCTTCCTATACTTCGCCTTTTTAGCTGTTTTTCCTTGCACCTCCCTCATTATTAGATTTTATGGGGTTACAGGAAGAAATTGCCAACTACTAAATGGCAACTATGTTAGCTCTGAAAAAATTGTCGTCAATAATATTAGCTAATAGTTTTTCATACAAAACCGTTGACTGGGCTGAACTAAATGTAATTGGATTGTTATTAGGCCTAACAGAGGAATCCAACGACAGAGAGCTTCTAGTACGAGGGACAAGAAGAAACAATTATCAGATGAAGCCTTTGAATTTTCAATGTAAAAGGTTCCTCGATCACTTAGCCAGATTTATTTCTTTCAATTAATCAATTCTTGCATTTAGTATTTTTCTTGCAATCTATTTGATCATTATTATATTTAGCCTTTAATGCAATTATCATTAGGAATAGTTTAGTGTAGAAACATAATCTTCACTCTTAGAAACAATTATCATTACCATATAGTTTCTCTCAATTAACACCTTTTGTAATTGATTACATTAATCTCCCTCTTGAACGACTTTGGTATTGTATAATCAATTATAAGGTTTTGTGATCAATTAGCAGAGCATAAAAACGTTTGAAGGTGCATAATTTCACCTCTATTTGAATGTTAGTCTGAAATCGTGACTTCTTCATCTAAAATGTCTGTCCTTGTAACTTGTCTAGATACGTAAAAAAAATGTCTAGATACGTAAATTCGAAAACATTTCTGTCTGTTTCGGTAAAAAAAAAAAACCTTGTTATTCATGATATCAATGTAAGCATCAAAACATATCCTATCTTTAAAATTATTCATTATTTCAGAATATATCGAACAGACAAGGTAATAAATAATTGAACATGATCAACTGCTGAAAAACACAAACACTGCTTGTATAAACATCAGACACAACAACAGCACAACATTGCTCTATATAAATCTATTGCTACAACAACAAACACAAACACAAACAACAACGTCACAAACCACAAACACTGTTTATTTCATTTTCACTTTCAGACGAAGCCCCAGAGAATTTAACGCCATGCTCTAACTCAACGGTTCATGCCACCTTGCACTCCCGGTGCTGAAGTAACGCTACGTGTATGCATTTCCACATTCCCTTCCCAACCTATGCATGCAACCACAAACAACTCATGAAGGAAAACTATCAGAAATTTAAACAACTTTTTAGCACTTAATTAATTACCAGCAGAGATGTCAAATCCACGGGCTTTGAGCTCCCGATAGTTCTGGCAAATGGATAAATGGAGGCAACAAGAACTGACCAAACAATCAGTACAATTGTCTCCCTCAATCCCGTACATCTCTCTCAGTTTTTCACGGTACAAGCACGCGTAGATACACCCTCCCACAACAGTAAAACCAGCAAGTAGATAGAACAGTGATCCATGAAGACAACAAGCTGCACTAACAAAAATCATTTAACAGAAACAGAAATTAAGAAAAGATATAGGGTCGTAATTTATTATCTACACACTTACAAATTTCTCCTTTGTCCAGGATCTCAGCTACCCTTCCAAAGCTAACACAGGGGCAACAATAAGTGAGACAACCTGCGGACAAAAGACTGAAGATCATAAAATGAAGGTAGCTTAATCTGTTTGATATTTATGAAGCAAATAAGTAAGAGTATTATGATATGGTTAAAGATAATGGAAGAGGGAAAATGAGTTAATACAAGAATCGCAGTCTGAGAAGCAGTCGCATAAACCAGTGGACCATGATCCAGACATTTTTTAAGAGAATCTGAGTGTCAAGCACTGCTACTGTGGTGCAGCATTGCCTCAATGGCTCGCTATTAAATACAGGGAAGCCAAGGAAAAATACAAATCTCCTTTTTTAATAAATTTTATTTATGACTGTGGTATTAGGGCACTTATTTTTAATACCCTATATTAATTATGACGTGTATGATAAAAATATTTTTCCTACAACAAAAATCTTCTTTTAGATAACTTTTAAACTATGAAAAGAATTAATACTTAAACACATATTTATGACTGTGGTGTTGCGGCAATTATTTTTCTATAAACACACATATTTTTAATACCCCATATTTATGACGATAAAAAGGTTTTTCCTTGAAAAAAAGAAAAACACACACGATTTTGTTCAAATATGGATAATCTAAAAGCCATTATAAATTTTGACATGATTCGAAATCAAATTTTATCCACTGAAAAATTATTCATTTGGGTTGCTTATGAAAGATTGATCAGTTCGCAAATCTGTGATAGAAAAAAAAATAACATTTCAATGTGTAATATCAACAGCCCAACATTAAAAAAAAAGTAAAGGATGACACGTTTAATCTGTATTGTTTATGGAGATACAAGCATATCAAACATGCTAGAGAGAACATGAGATTTTTTTTTTTAAATCTGTATTGTTGGAATTTGAATTATACGAAGACCAGTATACATGCAACTGATGAGAATAATCCAACCTTGTAATTCTTCTTGAACATTGTACTTACGCAGGTTTGGAACTTTGTGTGGAGGGAAATGTTCATAGCTGGAACTGTTGTATAGCAATAAATATTTTCCATCATGTATTTGCCAAATGCTGAATCTGATTGCCCAACAGTTTTTAGTTTATTCACTGTGCTAGCCCCACTAAACCAATATCACACACTTTTTTTACAATAATTTCTTTCATAAAATTCACCGTTGATTTCTTTTATAGTTTAGAACACACTTTTGTATCCAACCACCTAATTCAAGACATGAAACTAGTTTCATTTATTCACTTGTATAAAAATTATAGCCATCAATAAGTATTTTAAAAGAAAATTATAAAACATCTTCTTTTAAATATATCTGAGTATCGATACTCAGAAATTTTAAAAACCCTGTGAATAATTTTTAAGTGAATATCTGATAGATAACAACAGGTAAAGTTTTTTCATTATAAGTTAGATAACGAATATCGACTTGATCCGTTGTTATTCATATTCATGTTCACATATATAGTCTTTGAGACTAATATTCTTTTAGCCCCTTGTTTGGAAATCTTTGAAAACGAAGTTTATTCAAAAGTGTGTTACGACTCACCCCATAAACCTCGAGTCCCGTAACGACTCAACCCACCGTGTGTTTAGGGGAATACATAATGACCTTTATAACCATTTGCATGCTCTTTGTATATTGACATTGAATAAGAAGAAGTTTTGTTTTTTCAAACTTTCTCTTTCTTTTTTTTTCTCCAATCTCTTTTCTAATTAATATTTTCAAAAATAAATCAAAATCTTACGTATCAATATAGAGCTCCTCAATTTTAAATGACAATACTTGTTCAAATGGGACTACAATCTTCTCTATTTCTACTGTTTTCAAAGTTTTACCTCAGAAATCTATTTAGATAAAATTCTCTATATAAACATTTGTAGAACAAATAAAATAAAAAGAATGAAATAAACTTCTGTTTCACTATACTTAACCTATAAGTTTGAAGAGTTTTTTTTTTAAATGTATTCTATTATTCTGACAAAATATCTATCTATATATACGTATATGTTTGTAAAAATATTCAGCAGAAAAAAAAGCCGAAGACTTGCTTAGAAGACTTTAGCTTGGATAAATTAAGAGCATCCTTCTTTGGTCTCAAAGGAATGCGTCCCTACTTCTGATCCTATGCTTTTCTTTTCCACTTCGACATTTTGTCACTTACTGCACCTATTATTCAGTTTCTAGAAGAATAGAAAATATAAATTATATATTTTAAGCAACTTGTGCCTGGTTAGTTGTTACTAGCCACACATGTTTCGTCTTCTGCATGACTTTAAAGTCTTGCTCATTGACTTGTTGAATAATCTACAATTATTTTATCTATTATTAATAATCATTTTCATCTATTATATATATATATATATATATATATATGAATTATAAATATTTAAAAAGATATATAATTATTTAAATAAAAAAGAGAAATAGTCAGTTATGAATTTAAATACAAAATATTTTTATTTAAAAAGTCGACAGAAATTTATGTAAGAGTATAAGCACCTGATATTACTAATGAACAGCGTTTCTAGTAGAAACGTTTTAAAGTGAATATTTTAAAAAGTTAACATTTGGAATAAAACAATTTCTAGAAAGCTAATTACTTAAAAATAACTGATAATGTAATCATGTTAATTAACAAATTATTTCAAAGTTCTAAGTTAACGGTGAATGTAATCTAATTATTTCTAGAAAGCTAATTACTTAAAAATAATTAATTATAAAATACATCCTTCAACATAACTTTGCCACCATTTTCACTTGCAGAGATACATACAGTCATCACTGAATTTTAAGGAATATTTGGTAATTGGAGAATATTCATTCAGGGTACTGTACTACTATTCACACACTCTTATTTACAATTTAGACCTCGGCTTTATTAAAAAAATATGAAAATAATATAAAAACTTTGACGGTCTTTTTATAAAAAAATTAGTTTTTATGAAATATTAATTTTTTCTTTTTGTTTTCATTAAATATATGAATATTTCTGTTTTATATTAATGGTTTAATCACTTTCGATATCCTTAATTTTGCTTTGCTGAGAAGTCTCAAATAGGTTTTTAGTTTTTCTTTAAATTAGGTCCTTATTTTTGAAAAATTAAAGTTATTAGGTTCTTGTTGTTAGTTTCGTACTAACACCATTAAAAGAGGTGTCATGTGTCAATTCATAGTTTTTTTGAATTTTTTAATTAATTTTTAATTTTTCAATTTTTATTTTTTTTTTAATTTTTTTAAAAAAATAAAATAAAAATGTCATGTGTAACACCCCTTGCCACTAGAAAATAACAAATCCAAACTTTTACGCCAGTTTTTTTTTATTAACATCGCGGAACTAAACCATCAAAAGTTTAAGCATCTTACAACATAAGGTTAAAACCTTACAAATATCAAATTCATTATTCAAAGACATAAAATTACTTTAAAACATGATAAGTTCCCCATAGTATTTCCCGTAACTCTCGTCGTGTTACTTCATCTCTGCCTCATCTGCAACGCCATCTACTCCCGTACAAGTACGATCATCGTAGGTGGAAACCATAACCACAACATTTCAGGGTGAGTAACGAAGAACCTAACATAGCATATAATTTCAATATCAAAATATCTCAACTTAGATTATCCTAATCACAATCTTACATTACAACGCAATATTCAACTCATAACTTCAGATCATCACCACTCAGACTATCAAAGTCACAACATTAGTAACTCAGATCATCACCACTCAGACTATCAAGGTCACAATAGTAGTACCTCAAACTCACAACTCAAATCATTGACACAAGCTTTTGTTGTTTCCTTGAATTTTGTCGTACCAAACCTATTTCGCAAAACAGGGCGATTCGAGTCGTCTTTCATCGCAACTTCAGACCTATCTCCCCGACTCCTCAAGGAATTACGAGTAAAAACTTCGGTTAGGCACACCCACCGAGCACTATACTCACACGAGCCGAAGTCATTGGGCGAGACATCCAACCCTCTCTAGTCCTTGCGCACAAGGAAAGGGTGACACTCGAATCTCAGTCTCTGCAGAGACTCAACACACTGTCATATCGCAATACGAACACCATCGATTCGACAAAAATTCTAAGGAAATGATAGAACGCTTGCTCTCACAGTTTTACCATCACACTCGAACCTCAGTCTCCGCAAAGACTTAACACACTATCGTATCGCAATACGAACACCATTGATTCAACAAGATTCTAGGGATATGACAGAACGCTTGCTCTCACAATTTTATCATCACAACCATCACCATCATATATAAAGACAACTAAATTCATTGACTAACAAATAATTAAATAACTTAATTTAATTATTTATCCTACTACCGCACCATCTGAAATTACTAATTTCACACTTCCATCAACTAGAACAACATTTCTAGTGCACCCCTCACTTTTAATTAATACCCAACATCAAAGAAAACATAATTCTAATACACCATTTTTTTCCTCTAAACACACTCCCTTCTATATCTATACTTTCAAGTGAACCCCAAAACCATTAAATTACATTTTCTCTCACTTTCAAAGTAGGTCCCACTTTAAGTTGCTCATTTCTCACCTAAATCACTCTTTCTCTCTTCATTCTACGTAACACACCCATGCACACAACTCTCCCACTCTTTTCTTTCCTTTTCTTCTTTCTACATTAAAGTTCACGGCCCACACACTACACATAACATTTTATTTATTTATTTTTTTCTTCTCTCTTCACTCTCCATGACTTACGTAACCAACAACTCTTCCATTTTATTTTATTTCTCTTTGACTTTATAACTCCAAACTCCACATCCATTCCTTCATTTTTTTTTCTTTGCTTTCAAAGGTCATCCCAAGCTTCTTCCTTCATGGTCTTTGGTCCTCTTCCAGCACCTTTCTTTTTCTTTTTCGTTGCCACTTTTACATCAACCAAGTCATGCCCATCTCCATCTTCCACTTCTATTCTTCTTCCATCATGCTCTTCTTCTACCCAAGACATCAAACTTTCATTTTTCTTTACTGTTTTTCATCAAAACACATGTACCCCAACTGACCAAACATCTCTTTCACTCCTCTCATTCTCATAATTCATTCTTTCCTCTTCCAACAATGGAAGAAAATTCTTAATACCCTCTTACCCACACTCTTGGTTAAAGAGTGTAGATAAGTGCTCCCAACGAGTAAAATTGAATTATGTCCACACTGATCTTTGCTTGTTCTCATAAATCTTTGTACATAAATCCAAATGAGTTGATTTCTTTTTTATTGGAAACTAGACTCAAACATCTTTCTTTGGACACCAAACTCTAAATTTTTGGACAACAGGGTTAGCTGCAGTAAAATTATTAAAATCGGAAATTTAATCTGACTCTGGTATTCTCAGCTTTGACCTTTGTTGATTGTTTTGTTCATTACTCTCTCTACCAAACTCCAATTGAGTTTATTATTGCTTTTATGGAAACTAGACTCACACATCTTTCTTTGGACACCAAACTCGTAATTTTTGGATAACAGGGCTAGCTGCAGTAAAATTAATGAAATTGACAATTTAATCACGCTATGGTATGCTCAGCTTTGACCTTTGATGACTGTTTTGCTCATTACTCTCTCTACCGAACTCCAATTGAGTTGATTATTGCTTTGTTAGAAACTAGACTCAAATATCTTTCTTTGGACATAAAACTCGAAATTTTTGGACTACAGGGCTAGCTGTAGTAAAATTATTAAAAATCGGAAAATTTAATCACGCTCTCGTATGTTCAGCTTTGACCTTTGATGACTGTTTTGCTCATTACTCCCTCTACCGAACTCCAATTGAGTTGATTCTTGCTTTGTTGGAAACTAGACTCAAATATCTTTCTTTGGACATAAAACTAGAAATTTTTGGACTACAGGGCTAGCTGCAGTAAAATCATTAAAAATCGGAAAATTTAATCACGCTCTGGTAGGCTCAGCTTTGACCTTTGATGACTGTTTTGCTCATTACTCTCTCTACCGAACTCCAATTGAGTTGATTCTTGATTTATTGGGAACTAAACTCAATTATCTTTAATTTGACTACTCATACGTCTATTTTGGACTTCGGGAAGTGTCTCAAATAAATCTGGGAAAAATCACAAAAGTTCATTTTTAGCTTCTGTGTGTTATACCCAAAAAGTCATAAAACTTACAACCAAAAAGAAAAGTACATACCTCAACATGTTAAATTTAATCCCAACACACAAGGAAGAAAGCATGCAACAACGTTATATTGTTACCTTCTACCCATCATACACTATGTTATATCTCAAGTTAAATCCCTTACCTTCTACCCATCATACACTATGTTATATCCCAAGTTAAACCCCTTACCTCAATTCAAAGCTAGCTTCCAAAGGTTCTTAGATTTCTTTCTTCACTAGACAACAAGCTTCCACTCCTCTTGGTCTCCTACAAGTGATGTCCAAAAACTCCAAGGCTAGGGTGGCTCTTCCTTTCTCTCCCAATTTGGTTGCTCTCCAAAATCTCTTTTCCACTCTCCAAGCTTTAACCTCCCCAAGGTCACTTACAAGCCTCCTAAGTCTAGAAAACATGTGCCCAAAAAAAAATGTGCCCACTCAAGCAAAATGGAGAAAAAAGAAGGCAATGATTCAAGCACTCATGCTAGAACCAAGATATATCTTTTTGATCAGAGGTTGAATCAATCATCAGAAGAAAAATTAGGCCAAAAATTAGGATACATTCTGGGAAAATAAAACTTCCATCGAAGAGAAGCAAATGAAAGGCTTTCATAAAAATTCTTGTAGAATCGAGAATGAAGTTTTCATTCTGTACATGTCACTTCCACGTTCATCATAACACCACAATTTCTATCTTTCTTAACTTATAGTGGGACCCACATGCCAAGGTGGAAATTAAAAAGAGCTAGGAGCCTTTTTGGTCTTAGGAGAGTCTAAACTTGAGACCAAGCACACATACCCTCCCATGCACATTCACATCAACCACTAGACCAAGCTCCATCCACTGATATAATAGCGCAAACAATTATACTTAAATACTCTTGCAACTTTTTCGAAATTTACTATGAATCCAATATTAATTTAATTTTCTTCCCTTCCTTAAATATTTCACAACATTGATTTTCATCACAATTTATTATATAATACCACAAAATAAAATACTTAAGGTAAGAAATCATTTTATTTAGACGGGTCTTACATCATGTGTCAAACTGATATTGTGTCATGTGGCAATGACAATGACATGACATTGACAGTGCCACGTGTCATTGTCAGACCATGTGTCATTGCATTAGTCTCAATTTGATCCTTGTATTTTTATTTTGTCTCAATTTGGTACCTCTATTTTAATTTTTTCTCAATTTAGTCCTAATTTTAAAAATTAAACAATTTGTCTCTCTCCAAATTAAAAAAAAATAATTTGTATATAAATCTTAACAAATACTTTTATTAAAATTGATATTTTTATTAAATATTTTTAACAAGATTAAGTTTGTTTATATATTTATTTAATTAATTATATAAATTTTAATTATGTTCTTTAAATATATCTATAAGGATTTTTAAAAAAGAGTGACATAACGTGTTGGTGTGAATTTTCCAAATGATTTAGTTATTGAACAAATTGTTGATGTGAATTTTCACTTTTTTTAAATAAAAAATTAATGAATTTTTTTGTAAAAACGATAATTAAAGGTAGTTTCTTCTTTCATGATCTTCCATGGAAATGATTTAGCTCATTAAACAAATTATCTTCACTGTTTTCTTTTAACTCTTATAAGTATATTTAAGTAACATAATTAACATTTATATAATTAATTAAATAAAAATATAAAAAAAACTTAATCTTGTTAAAAATAATTAATAAAAATATCAATTTTAATAAAAATATTTGTTAAAACTTATATACAAATTAATATTTTTTTTTAACTTGGAGAGGGAAAAAATTGTTTAATTTTTAAAATTAGAACTAAATTGAGACAAAATAAAAATAGAGGGACCAAATTGAGACTAATGCAATGACACGTGGCCTGACAATGACACGTGACATTGTCAGTGTCATGTCACACTGTCATTGCGACGTGACACAATATCAGTTTGACAGATGACATTTTTATTTTATTTTTTAAAAAAATTAAAATTAAATAAAAAATAAAAATAATTCAAAAATTCAAAAAAAAATCACGAACTGACACGTGACACCTCTTTTAACGGTGTTAGTATGGAACTAACGACAATGACCTAATTGCTTTAATTTTTTGAAAATAGGGATCCAATTGAGAAAAAAATAATTGAGAATATATTTGAGACTTCTCAACAAAATTAGAGATATTAAATAAACCTATATTAATAATGTACAAGAGAACTTTAAGGCTCTGTTCACTTCAATAGATTTGAATAGATTTGGGGGAGAGTGATTGAACGAATTTCAGAGGATTTGAAAATAAATGTTTTTGTTGTTTATTTGAGTGAATTTGGAGGTATGTGAGAGTGGATTTGGAAGTAAATTTTTTTTAATCTGTCACATCAATCAAATCCTACACTAATTCTCACAAATGTTGCTTTCAAATTCATTTTCAGTTACCTCCAAATTCACTCAAATAAACGATAAAAAAATTTATCTTCAAATCCTCTCAAATTCATTCCATCATTCTTCCTCAAATTCATTCCATCATTCTCCCTCAAATCCATTCAAGTGAACAAAGGGTAAGAGTCCTTAATAATAAAGGTAACTGGATACATGGATAGTATTATCTTTAAATTTTTAAAAAAATATAATTGAGTTAGCTATTTTTTATTAGGATGTGTGATTTGGTTTAGAAGTTTACTTAACACCAGACAAAAACAAGTTTTCTTTAAGCATCAGAACTAGGTACCCAATATAAACATCTTTTCGTTAGGTAACTAACTGGTAGACTTTGTTTTTATTATATATTTGAGAGACTAATTTTGTTTGTAAACAATTTGAGCTTTCAAATGTTAATAATATTCAGTTCCAATATTTAGGTTTAAAAAATGAATTTGGTTGAATTATATATAGAAATGAACGGGTTGGGTCATACATAAATAAACAGTATCTACTTGTTACCTTAAAAAAATTCAACATATTACTTGTTTTGTTATTTTCTAATACTTGTTTAAAAAATATTTGTGTATTTTTAAAATCTATAATATCCATATGTACCCATAAATATTTAAAAAAATATATACTTTATAAATTTTTAAAATAAAATTACAAAAAATATCAAATATTATATAAATTAAATTTTGATTTTGATTTAAATTAAATTTAATCTAATAAAATATAAATTAAATTTTAATTTTAACTTTTTGTTAATAATGAATACGGATAATATAATACTTCATCCAACACATTTATAAACTAATATTAGCTACTCGCTACTCATATATAATAAAATTATTCTTTTCATATTTTATCTAAAAATAACTTTTCCATTCCTAATTACATGCCATTTAATGAGAAGAATTCAATCGGTGTTAAATTTTGTAAGGATAATGATACTTTATTTTTCTAACAACATTTTAATTTTATTTACGTGTCATTTTGTGATTAATCCAGGTTGGTGTTTATGATTATTATTATTAATGTAGAGTAATTTTGGACCAATCACAGGATCATATATAGATGATATTAAAATGTTGTCAAAGTATCATTCTACATTTTGTAAATTAGTAAAGTTGGAAAAGGGTAAGATAGAAGGTTGTGGGTAACTCTCTCCGCCATTGCTTAAAGTTATAAAGTTTGAAGGGAAGGTAAGAGAAAATTTCTTCTTACACCTCCCTTTTGTCTTTACCTCCGTACAATCTAAGAACTCCAAATTATCACTCATTAAAATTGTACCTCCATAAAATCTATGAATCCCAAATTATCACTCATCAAAATTCGCCTTATTAGCTGTTTCTTCTTGCACCTCCCTCATTATTAGATTTTATGGGGGTACAGGAAGAAATTGTCAATGACTAAATGGCAACTACGTTAGTACTGAAAAAGTTGTCGTCAATAATATCAGCTAATAGTTTTTCATATAAAACCGTTGACTGGGCTGAACTAAATGTAATTGGATTGTTATTAGGCCTGAGAGAGGTGTCCAACGACAAAGAGCTTCTAGTACCAGGCACAACAAGAAACAATTATCAGATGAAGCCTTTGTATTTTCATTATTCAATTCTTGCATTTAGTATTTTTCTTGCAATCTATTTAATCATTTATATTTAGCCTTTAATGCAATTATCATTAGGAATAGTTTAGTGTAGAAACATAATCTTCACTCTTAGAGATCTTTTTGCAGTAGACGAAGAACAAAGCTGGGGTTCAAAATTTCTTCCTTGAGCTGGTTTCCTGAAAATGAAATTAATTGTTATCGACTAATCATTTTCATGGTTAGCTAGTTGCAAAATTCACAGCAAAGACATATTTTTGGTTTTCAAAGTTTGACTTTATAGAACTATTTAGTTTAAATTCTCTACGTTAACAATCAATCAAAAAATAAAATAAATTTCTTCACTTATAGGAAAGATAAAATAAAAATAAAACAAATGAGATAATATTTGTTATTGATTGATTTATATCTTATTCTACCTTAAAATTATCCTAATAATATCGAGTGTAGCAAAACAAGCAACATTTTGATGTTTTTGTCTAGACAATATAATTAATGTAATTAGAGAAATGAGAGCAAAATAATTTGGAAAATGAATATTGCTTAAATTTTTTTAGAAAATCATGTCATATCCATTGATCATCCAAAAATATATTTTAAACTATGCAACCACACCACCATTCAATAGTTCTCAACTTACTTGTTCTAATCAAAATATGTGAGGATCTCTTAAGTTAGATTAGAGTATTCAAAATTGTGTATATATCTTAAGAGAGATTCTATTTACAAGTGATCACACCTTTTGACTTACAATTTTGTTCCATGAATTGACAATTCATATAGTTCCTAAATTTTCGGTATTATTATGTAGATTTTATCCAACACTGTCTTGATTTAATTGTATTTTAATAATTTTTACTTGATTTAGGATTTATTAACGCTTTCTCGTATTTGTTTTCATATTTTTATTCTTGTTTAATCAACGAAGAATTTTTATAAATTTATATGGAGTAAATATAAATGTATAAAGATTTTATAATTTGCTAGTTCATAGTTATTTGTAGTAAATTAGACCTCTTACATCCACTTTGAATTTACGTACCAACCTAGCTTTAGACTCTACAAATCGGTTGGAAACTTACCTTTCATTCCTCCTTTTTCACTTATATAAAATTGGAAATAGTCCGGTTTAAATTACTAAACAAACATTGCGTTGCTGGCTACCTTCGTCTCTTCCTCTCAGGTACGTCGTTACGTGGTTGTTGGGTTATTATGCGTTTTCTTAAAATAAAATATCTTTCACATAAAAAAATTTAAACATTTTAGGACATATTTTACTTATTTTATTATATCATATGGGTTCAAGTCATTATTAAGATCAATTATTATTGATAAAGTTTGTTAAAGAAGTTTCAACACTATAAACAAACTCAAATAAGAGTAAGACAAAATTTTAAAATAATATAAGTTTATGGTCATTCTATTTATATGTTCTCTTTCTTACTTATTTTTAATTAGTACGAAACTTTCAACTTATATTGAATTCTTAATAATTTATATATGAATTTAGCTAATATATTGAAAATTAAAATTAAAAAATACAAGTGATGATGATATATAATTTGTAAGTCATTCCTTATCGAGACAAACTTCAATTTTATTTTAAGAGCATTAAATTGGAAAATATTAAATAATAAAAAGCTACCATTTTCTTCATAATTGCTGGTACATGCACATGCGTTTTCTATTTGATATACTTTTTCTAACGCATTATCTAGCTGAATTTATAAAATATTTAATTTAGATGTACAATAAAAGTAGAATAACAGTTAATATATGTCTAGACTTAATTTATATTAATGTGAAAAATGATATGTTGTGTAACACTTTCACTTATTGTTTGCTTGGACTAAAGGACCTTGAGTTAGGTTAGGTGATATATGAGTTAGGTGATAGCGGATTGTGAGAAACAGTGTGCTTGTGAACTCCCAATTGATAATTTTATACACAAAACTCATTAATCATTGTTGCTTTTTAATTTCATATGCCTCTGACAGTATTCCGACACACTCATTGAAGAATTTGAATAAGACTGGTGTAGATTCTTATGGCAATAAATAGTCCATTAACCTATCCTAAGTTTTTTGTTTTTTGTCCACAATCTATGTTATTTTTAAATCACCCACATTCAAACTTACCAAATCACACTCGAGAAAATACGGGTATTAATGCATTCCTTCGTGAGAAAAAAAAAACTTTAAGCAAGGACTTCCCAAAAGCGTGTCATTAGGAAGTATACAATTTCGCATAAGTATACAATTTAGAATTATTATAAATTAATTTCAAATTTATTTATTACCGATATTACATCAACTTATAAGAAATATTAGTAGTTATCAATGATTATTTCTTTGTTTGAGCTTCACCTGTAATAATATTAGAAATTCAACTTAATCTAAGTTAAAAATGATAAAGTTCAATATTATGTAAAAAAGAAAACTTATAACTCCATTGTTTTAAGTTTTTGATTTGAAGTAGTGTCATTATTTTATGTGAGTTGGACTTATGTTTCATGAGTGTTGTGTCTCTCTGATGATCCTTCATTGAAAGACCTATTTATGGTATTAAAGTTGAGTGTTAGTCTTGGTAATCAGATCCGACAAGTTCCTATATCGAAAGTCTTCTAACGGAGAATTATGTTATAGAACATTGATGGCACAAGTAAGGGGTACTTGTGTTTTGCGAAATGTAAGCTTGAGGGGAAAATGTTATTGTGAAGGAACTTGTGAAGGAATTTTCTAGCAAATAATAATTGCGTCTAACTAAATGCTTTCACCCATATAGATGCAAAATGAAAAACATAATCATATGTTAATCCTTAATGAAATCATACTCTAATTCATGTTGAAAATAGAACGTGAACATGTACCTATCATTGATAGTGATGTGGATAATGGTATCAACAACAAAGTGTATGATCTTTCAAATGTAAAGAAAGAACTAAGGAGGAGATAAGGAGTTGTCAAAGAAAAATCCATTTCTTTACCTCCTTGGTTGAGTATGGTCTACTAACCCTAAGGCCCAAGACATGTCATAGTAGAGCCAAGATTCTCAAGAGTCGAGATGATGTAGAACCAAGATTCTTAAGAGTCATGATGTCAGAGTTCTAAAATGAATAGTCTTTTGCTGGTGGGTGTTAGATACAAAGTTTTATGACGATTAGCAAGCTGTCCTTGATAGCTTCAACTTTGAGGTATTTGAACTTATTATCTCAAAATTCCTCAACTGCATTATGAGGACACTATCAAATGCAAAAAAGGAAGTCGAAGTAGAAGACATGGTTTTTCTTCACAAGGAAACATGATCCACTATGTTGCTCTCATATCAAAAGACAAATGATCACTAGTAAATGCAACCACTAACATGGTGGAACACATCAACCTTCCCTATTTATATAGGTTGAAAAAGGGAGAAAAACTGAAGCAACATGACTTCTCAACTGTTGGATCGCTTTACATCTAATGGCCACCAACAAAAGATTATTTGTTTTAAAGCTCTAACATTATGACTCTTGAGAATCTAGGTTGTACGTCATCTCAACATGACTTGAGCCTAGGGGACAAGTAAATCATATGATGTTAGGAAGGTAAAGAAATGAGATTTTCTTTCAAACATCATCTGAGGCTCTACATCATCTTGACATGACTTCAACTTGGGGGTCTGAGAAGGTAAAGAAATAGAATTTTCTTTCAAACATCATTTTAGGCCTTACGTCATCTCAACATAACTCGAGCTCAGAGGCTAAAAGAGCATACGACACTAAGAAGGTGAAGAGATATTTTTTTTAAACATCATTTTAGGCTCTCACCATATCGATAGTCAACACGGTGAAAAATAGTAAGCCCCTTTACTACCTTGGGACCAAAAACAATTCGAAAACGAGTGAAAGATAGTTGAGCCAACACCAAAATGGTTGACAAAAGTCAAGACCATGTTGTCAAGAATAAATTCACATCGAAAACTTACACAAGAATACTTTGGGTCTTGACAATCATTAGGAACATACCCACCTATATGACTAAAAGTGCATGAATAGTATTAAACACAATTAAGTCATGATTAATATGTCAACAGTGTAAAATTCATGAGGTAATCCTATAAATAGAAGTGTATAGTGAGGTAAAATTTTCAAATTTCCTTTACTCTGATAACTACTTATTCGAGAACATAATATAATACTTAAAGATGTCAAAATGAGTACCTGTAAGTCAATCCAACTCATCACGAATTTAAATCGAGTTAGGTTGAGAAAATTTAAGCTTTTCTAAATGTAAATTTTATGATCTATTTGTTCTTGGTGTGGTAATAATATTGAATTTTTTCTTATTTGTTTTCCATTGATATATTATTATACGAATTTGAGAATAGTTGAAGAAAGTTTTTCAAGATTTATAGTTTCTTCTTTGAATTTGATTGTTTAGTTTATGAAGTTTCTAAGTAGTATTTTACTTAAAGTAATTAAAGTGGTTGTCATTAATACAATTATTTGGATTATTTGGAAGATGAAAAATCATAGTAATTTTGATGATCCAATTGCATTTCCTTTTATTATTTCTCAAATTAAGGAATTAATAAGTATGATTGAAAATAAATTGAAGAAGCATATGATGAATATTCCTTTTGATTTTTTGGTTTAAAATTTTTCAATATTCAAACTAAGGAGGATATGGTGATTTCATTCATGGACGTAATATGACAAGTTTCATCTCCTAATTGAATTAATGTTATGGTATTTTCAGAGAAAGTAGTTGAATATGTGGGTAATTTTATTTATAGCTTTTTTAAAGGTACACACTTTTATTTATGTTAAGACTATTTTTGGAACTTTCATAGACTTTGGTTAGACTTTGGTTAGACTTTGGTTAGAGTTATTCTTTTTTAGTTTGTTAGTGCTTACATTTTTTTTAGGAATATGTAGTTCAAAATTTATCATGGTTTTTGGAGAGGAAATCATTATTCTGAAAAACTATTTAATTTAGTTTTCATTCATAGAAAATAATATAAATGATTTAATATTTTATCTCCACAGTGAGTTTAGTGCAAGTCTCGTATTTTATTTTATTTTATTTTTATTAAATTTTCAAGTGATGAGAAACTATTGGTTGGCATTAGATTATTAGCTGAGATGTCAAATTTCATAATATAACATAATCTTATTTGGAATGAGTTATAAATAAAATCTTTTAGTAACTAAACCAAATTTATAATTTATTAGATTCTAAATTTGAAAAAATGATACTAGTTATTCAAAACAAAAATCAGAGTCCAGATTCTTTGTTGAGTTTTTTATAGTGTTGTCCTTTATTAAAAATACAATGAAATTGATACGATAAAAATATTTTTAATATATTTTAAAACATCAAAACTCACGCCTATATATTTTGAAGACACATTAGAATAATAACAAAGAAAAACACATCAGAGAATCAAATTCCAAACAAAATCACTCATTGAAAATGTAAAATTATTTAACCTTTTTTTTTAGAAATTGTAATTTTTTTACTCATATAATTCTATTCTACATTTATAGATATTTTTTAGATGTAATTGAGACGATGATAAAAATAAAAATAGAGAGTTGAGAGGTTGAAGGGTATCAACCAGTAGGGTTCACACGACCTAGAAAAAGAAAACAATATTGCCCAACCAAAAGAAGCTGTAGAGGGTCAAGACAAAACTCATAATTGACATTCACGTGTGCACATAACTCCGAAAAATTATGCTTGAATTCTTTTAATATACTTGAAAAGAAGTACACTGATGGGATAGAAGGGACAACAAGATTATCATAATTCATTATTAATCAAGTAATATTCTTAATATTCTTAAAAAAGAAAGAATATATTAACCAACCAAAAGAAGTTGTAAAGGTCGAGACAAACGCTCATGATTTTGATTAAAATGTGCACATAACTTCAAAGTTCACATGTTTGGTGTATTCATGAAAAAGTATGTTAATTTTTTGTTTTAAAAAGCTTGATAAGAAGTACGCAGATAGGCTATAAAGCTTGTCCAATAATAAATAAGATTATCAAATTTTATTTTATTTAAAATGTGTTTGTATCCATTGTAGATCAATAATGCATGAAAATGGTTTAAATAGAATTTTTTTTATTTGTGATAAATATTGTATATTGACTCGAATGATATAGGTCACCCTTTCTTATGTGAGTATTTGTTTATTTTATTGTGATTAAAACTAATTTAATTAATTTCATTTAAGAGTTGAGTTAGAATGAGTTTAATTTTTAATCTAAATCTATTAATTAGCTTAATTTTTTTCTATTCATTCAATAAAAGTTAGGACAAGTAATTAATGTCTTTTTTAATGTCTCTTAACTTTTAGGTTTTTGAGATAACAACAAATTTTAAAATATTAAAAGTAAAAATAATAATTATAAATTTGTTTTATAATTTAGTGAGTGAAAATTTTACGAAAACGAGTTCTAGAAAATTTTGTAATAATATTTACTCATAATATTATGTATATGATATAAAATATTTATTTACAATACGTATAAAAAATATACAATATCATTTATGATGAAAAAATACAATTATTTTTTACTATCAAATTGTTAGAATAATAATATTTTTGTTATATTATCATAATGCATTTATTGCTCAAAATTTATTGTCCTTTGACAGGTTGAAGGAAAATATTATTACACTGAAAAATAAGAAAGCTGTAATTAACAGGAGTAAGGTTTTCTTACTTTTACAGTTAACTATATAATATAGTTCGATTCGGCGGACCTCGAAGATTCCGACTTACACCACGAATAATTTCAATCTGAACACTTTTTTTTTTTATGAAAAGTGTAATTAAACATAAAAGGGAAAAGAAAGACTGAAAAAAAAAAGTGAAAAGTGATATCATTTTAAATAATTCAAAAAAATTTAAATCTAAAGAGTTGGACTAAATTTTTTTATTATAATTTATTTATTTATTATTTTATATTTATTTATTTATTATCATTATAATAACATAAATATTAATAAAATATTTAAGATATAATTAATCATCCAAAAATATAAATAATTGATTTAATACAATAAATATTCATATATTTTACTTTTGATATAATAAAATGTAATTTTAATACAAAATTTTAATTATAGTAACTACTTTTATTTTAATTCTATTAATTATTAAAATAAGTTTTGACTTGTCACAGATTATTCTGACGGACAATAGTCGATAGTTTATTGACAAAAAGTAGGCCGACTTCTACTAGAGCTTGAAGATCAAGCATGTAACTAGCTCTATCGAGGATCCTCAAAAGAACGGTCAGGCGAAAACAGTAAACAAAATGATCGTTGCTGAGTTGAAACGTCACTTAAGAGATGCTAAAGGCACATGGGTGGATGAATTAAGAAAAGTTCTCTATGGTTATCGATGCATGCCACATAGCACCACAGGTAAAACTTCATATAACTTGACGTATGGAACAAATGCAATGCTACCGGTTAAAGTTAGAGAACCCTCCATCTGGAGAAAGTTGGAGGATATGAGCCTCAATGATGAGCAACTACGGGTGGAGTTAGACATTTTGCCAGAGAGAAGTGAAACAACGGTCATTTGGGCTGAGGTCAAAAAAGGGTGGTGGGTCACCTATACAACACAAAGGTAAAACCTCGACAATTCCTTGAAGGAGACTTGTTTCAAAGACTTGTGACTCTCAGAAAAATCGCACTAATAGGAAACTAGTAGTTAACTGAGAAGGTCCTTTTAAAATTCTAGAAGACTTGAAGAATGATGCATACCGACTTCATCTTCCGAGCGGCAAACCCATCCCAAACATATGGAATGTGTCACATCTTAAGTTTTATTTCAGTTGAATATCATATGTAATACTATTTGATAGTTAATAAAATGAGGAGATTTCAGGCACGAGATTTTGTATGGATCACTAGCCCGGATAAGCATAACAATTGTCAAGGAAAATATTCAACCTAGGGAACACTTTAAGTGAACTCCTAGAGCTAGTCAATGGGTGAGGACCGTTCTCCATGAACTCTCACCAAATCATGTATTTCTTGAACCTATGGATGTTCTAAGTGAACTCCCTAAGCTAGTCGATCAGTGAGGAATGTTCTTCGTGAACTCTCACTAGATCATGTCTTTCTTTAGCCTAGGGAACATTCTAAGTGATTCCCGAGAGTTAGCCGATCAGTGAGGAATGTTCTCCGTGAACTCTCACCATATCATGTCTTTCTTTAATCAAGGGAATATTCTAAGTGCACTCCTAAAGCTAGCCATTTGGTGATGAACGTTCTCCTTGAACTCTCACCATATTGCATCTTCTTCCTCCTAGGGAATGTTTTGAGTAAATTCCTACAAATGGCTGATAGGGGGAACGCTCTATTAAAGCCCTGTTTCGTTCTTTTTGGACGAACATTTAAGTGAATTGTCAGATCTAACACATTGAAAAATATTGGAAAGAGAAATCTTAACCGTAAAGCTTAAAGTACCACAAAGCATTCAAACTTAACGCGTAGAGAAACAATACAACAGGTATGAAGAAACTAAGAAATATTTTTTCATTCAAGCTGCTGACATATACATAAGAGGCTGAGCGGAAAACAAGACTACCTAAACATCAAAAAACTTGTTTTCTGAACGGCCCACCACATTGACAATAAAAAGAAAACAAAACACAGGTCGAACAACCTACCAAAACATAGACCCTTCACTCCTCCCCTCCCCCCTCCCCGGTCTCATCGTCAACATTTTCCACAACTACCTCAATTCGTTGAGGCTCTTTAGCAAGGAGCGGCAAGATCTCTTCCTTAGGAGCAGGTGATAGTGGGACATCCGACAACTTACAGTCAACCACCATCCGACAGCTTAGTTGCACTGTGTTATCCCTTTTTCAAAGCCATCAACATGTTCATTGTAAACTTTGTTCCCAAGGTAGAGATTCTCCTTCGTCAACTTCGATGGGAAGAAATACAGAAAAGTAACAGGCATCAGAGTGATAGCAAGGGTCGTACACACGATAGTGAACACCTGCATAAATGTGCACCCGTTCGGATGAAGTTGGATGGGAGCCACGTTCAATTCGTGAATTTAGAAGTCTAAGAAAGGTAGACGATCGCCTAAGTCACGAAAGAAAGTAGAGTACGCGTAGGAAATGTTTGTTGCGTAACCCTCTCTTCCATGGCAAGCACATGTCGCGTAACCCTCACTCGCCACCAAGTACACCCAACCAACGAGCTCCTCCAAAGACAAACCGGTACAGAAGTGAGGAGTCCAGTTGTAGTCATGTACGAGGGGAGGGCAAGATGCCATCCCATTCCCCGACTGTGTCTATCTCAATCATAGCTTTTGCCTCTTCCTTAGAAAGATCTACATTCTCCGCAGCTGGAGCAACTTCATTATTTATGTGCATCGTTACTCTGCCATCAATCGAAGACTCTTCTCGCTCGGTTGACCCCAAAATAGAAGAATCGACCAACAATGACGACTCTGCCGCATCATCAACATTCCCATGACCTTCCTTCTTGACGGACTCCTCATACGGGAAGAGTTTTATGGATGGCATTATTACCTTTGAAAGAAAAAATTTGAATTACTCAAACGCTCGATCATAGAAGAGAGGAAAATGGTAGGCGTGAAAATGACAACGACCCCACTCTCTATATATAGCAGAAAAAATGGTTTTCGCAAGGCGATCGCGACCCTTGATAACTACTTAATCCAACAACCCAAAATACATGACCTTTCGTCTCAAATACGGCACGAATCCTGGGGATCCACGCGTCCCAAAATACATGACCTTTCCTTAAATCCCTGCGCGATTTTATCCAAAGAACTTGCTTAGACTTTGGGGGCCTGTGTACTGTATGGCCACTCGTCTGGCCAATGGACCGAGCGAGCGAGCGACTAACAACTTAGTAACTAAGGATGGAGACAACCGTTGAGATAATTAAAGGGTAATCAATAATGATAAGAGCCATTGATGGCTAGTTAATGAAAATAATAACAACTATTAATGGATAATTAATGAATCTAATTTAACTTTCATTAGAAGGTTTATAAATATAGGTTTGTTATCAAGGTAAAACACACTTTTTTCATGACCTAGCTTTGCTAAACTCATTAATAAACATATATGTCTTGAGCATCAGAATGATTTCTATAGACACTATAACAAAATAAGAAAAATCAATCATTGACACTAGTGCAGAATTGATCTTTAACGTCACCCAATAGACGTCCGTCCACAAAAACACTAATGTAAATAATTGACCGGTGGCATATCCGTAAATAAGTGGGACTGTAGATGTCCGTTTTGGAGGGGGCCGGACGTCTATAATATTATAGACGTCGGGGCCCCTCTAACGGACGTTTAAAAGGCTGAAGCAATGAACTCTTCAACTTCCCTAGCAGCCTCTTAAACATCCATTCTGGGAGGCCGAATGTCTATAATATTATAGACGTCCGGTCCCCTTCAACGGACGTTTAAGAGGCTGAAGAAATTAACTCTTCAACTACTCTGTCAGCAACTTAAATGTTCGTTGTGGGAGGCGGATGTCTATAATATTATACATGTCGGAGTCCTTCCAACGACGTTTAAGTGGTTGATCAAGTTATCTCTTCAAACCGCCACTTACTTCTTTGTAAACAATGGCTACCACCGACACATAAAAGCATGGTAAAATCCTCTACTTAAAAACTGAACATAGGGTTGGTTTTTGGTAGTGATAAAATAATAAATAGCCGCTGCCGACGTTGCTAGTAGAGAATGGAACGGGAGAGGAGTCTGCATTTAGTGTAGATTTTTGTGAGATAAGATTGTGTAGGAGTGAGAAGAAGATATGAAGAAGCAAGCATCAACCCGTTTGCTGATGTGGGTTATGATTTGTCTTCAGGTTTATCTGATAATTGCAGCTGTGTCATTGTCGGAGTCCAATGACTCCACTTCTGTGTGCAATGGCTCTGTAGAGGACTGCCTCCGCCTCCACCACTTGGACTCACAGCTTCCCACCGTCTCCAGCTCCCACTTCCAAAGAATGCTTGCTGAATCCAATCGCCCGACGGATGGTACTGGAGATCCTAATAACCCCGCCATAAAGTGTAAGACGGCCCAGGACTACAGATCATGTCTGGCGGCGTCTCAAGGTCAGGACGCACATTGTGGCACCTACAACAGGGGAACGAGATGCAGTTGAATGGGTGAAACTATTATGTTCGAATGCTTTACTTTCCTCCCTCCACTGTGTTGTTATGCTTCGTCTGTGTGTGTGGGTATATGTATGCTTAATTTACGGTTTTCAAATTCATTCAACATTGTAACTATGAATCCTGTCTTAATGTAATAATGGATTGCTGAATTCTAGTTGTACTCTTCAAGCTCAGGAGGAATGAATCTAAATCTCCTGTAATCTTCACCTCTTTCACCATTTATTCCATTTTTAGTGCTTTGTCAGGTCAATTAAGATCTCCTTTTTAAGTAAAGTTCATCAGTTTTAACGAATCCTTTCCATGTTTTAATTAAATTTTGAATATCTAGACAATTTTGAAAAATTTTAGTTAACTTTTTTTTAAAAAAAATCTTAAATTGTTCTTTTTATATTTCATCTCCAATTAGTCGATCAATCCACTATTCATTTCTCTAACCTTCTTCAGTCTACCGGTAAATTTATTTTTAGAGAATGAAAGACCAAGCCAAGTGACGAGTTGAGAAGATTGACGACGAAGCTAAATTGTTTGTTTCAATTAATGTCATCAAATAACAGTCTTTAATAAAAAAAAAGGTTAGTATAGTTTTATAAGCTTTGCTGAAAAACGTATCATTTGACAAACCTATTTAAGGTTTTATCTTTTCTTTTATTTCTGTCAATTTTATTTTTGGAGTTTAATATTAATTATTTCCTACACATACATATTAATACACTTATTATATTGAAATATTTATATGCTGAATATGACGCTGTTTTTTATTTCTTATTTTGAAATTGCAAAACTATAATATAAAACCATGAATTTAATTGTCGTACACTACAGAAAAAGTGCTGATTACCGGCGGTAATTTATCGAAGACCTTAAAGCCTTCGGTAATGAGTTGGTGAATTAAAGTACGGCCTAAGAGCCTTCGGTAATCTCTTCGATTAATTTTGTCCCAAATCATCGTATTCCCTCTCTGTAATTCATTTCCCACCAACAGCTCGTCCCTTCTCCAAAATCGAAAACGCTAAACCCTTCTCCATTGCACGAAACACTTGCTCGAAGACTTGGTTTTCGCATCAATCCTAGCTAGGAAATCGTTGGACGAGTGCTTTGCCGTAATTTCTGTGACGACGTGGTTAGTGTTTGCCTTCGCATTTTCTGTCAATTCCTTGCACGAAACATCTTTTTAATTTGTGTGTTTTCCCCTAATTTGACCAATGTCTTGCAGAATCGTGGTGGGTAGGAAGCTCCATTAGAGTTGAATCGTGGTGGGACGAGGGTTTGGTGGTTGGCAGAGGCTTCATGGTTCGTCGACGTTGGCGTGAGGAGGCGACAGTGCTGAGGAAAGGCTCGCTGGTCCGTTCAGCGAGGTGGAGGTTTGGTGTAGCTCTGGGCTTGGATGAATAAGTCGTCTCGTTCTCTGCAAATCGAACCAGGTTAGTTTTATTTAAGAAAATGCCTATTTGCAATGTAATTTCAATCCTGCTAATGTTTGATGTTTGTAAGTTGTGATTGGTTATTGAATGTTGAATGTTGAATGTTGTGATTGGTTGTGGTCTGAGAGGATATTAACAACGTTAATATATTTCCATTAACTTCGTTTAACCCATCGTTCGGATTCGTGGTTTATAATAACCATCAGTTTTAAACGTTCGGATCACAAGTAGAAAAATGTGGTGGAAAAACATTGTGAATGTAACAATTTTATGGATAAAAAATCAATCAGGATACTTTTTTTCCTTGGCTGAAGTTTCCATACATAGGGCATTGACTTGTTTAAAGCAGTCCAAGCAACCAAAACCAAACGCAAACATAAACTTAATAGTTATAGACTCAAAATGTCCTTCCTGCTAAGTAGGGTTTTTTTACTGAAGTAGGCAAAAATGGATTGCAATTTATGTATCTAGCAATTTTTTTTACGGAAATAGGCAAGTTGGTACCCCCAAGACAACTTCATATGAAAAAGTTGTGCATGGGGTGCATGATTTTGCCTTTGACACTCGAGAAAAAGTGAATTCGTGCACCCCCACACATTTTCAAGTTCTGGTAATTGATTATTAGACCTTTTGTAATCGATTACACAGTGTTAAAGTTGTGTATGAGGGCATAACTTCATTTGTAATCGATTACACCCTTGTTGTAATCAATTATAAGAAGTGTAATTCGAGAAAAACTCTTTGGTAATCGATTACTATTGTTGTAATTGATAAAAAACTCTCTGTAATCGATTATGGGTTGGTGATAATTGATTATCAAAGCCTTTTAAGTGTTAAAGCTAAAGGTTTTTGTGATTGCCATTTATGATGAACCCTATTTCTTCACCCTCTTGATTACATTGATATATATTGACATAATTATTAATCCATTTTTTGTGTTGGTTTATGTTTAGTGCAATGAACCTTTTTTATTTATTTATTGTTTAGATAATTTTTGGAAAAATTTTAAAGTCGATAATTTTTTAAATTGTTCAAAGTAGATACACTTTTTAAATTGTTCAAAGTAGATACACTTTTTAAATTGTTCAAAGTAGATACACATTTTATAATTGATAGATTTTGAATTTGGTATGTAATTATAAGAAGTATCATTATTTCAGAGTCAAAACAAATTAAAACCATAAAACAAAATGATAAACAAAATATAAACTATTTTATTAAATAATAAAGTGCTTACAAGAAGATAACAATAAAAATAAAACAGAGTATAATAAAACTAAAATCTAAGAGTATCCTCCTGATAGGCCAAAATGATGATATAGATAATCGATGTCTTGCTCCAGATGTCCAACTCGAATATCAATGTTATCGACTCTGTCACCCATGTTTTGCTTGAGATGTCCAACTCGAGCATCCATACTACTGAAGTTGTCACAAACAAATGCTCGCATATCGCGTATCTCATTCATTATTTTTGTAAGTGAGAAAGTATCTTGTTGAGGGGAGGCGGTTAGCGTTGACGAGGAATTGTCAGAGCATCTTAAGATCTTTTGTGAATCCACTACCCATCATCGTTTTTAATAAATCCAAAGGAAAAGATGACATCGACAACAATTTTGAAGGACCTTTTCATAGGCACAATTGGCTCATCATCCAAAGGAATATCAAAATATTGATTGAAAATGATGATCAAGTGTAGATACGGTAAAGAGACTCCCTCCCTCAAAGCCTTCTTCATCCCCTGTTGGATGAGATGAGACTAGTTGATCTCCCTTGATGTCAGGATGACCCAAATAAAAATCAGATCTACCTCGATAGCCTAAGCAAGGTTAGATGATCGAGGAAGAAAAATACAACAAATAACATAATGTAGTATTTGAGTTTCCACTTTCATGGTTGCTAGTATTCTACCCAAAAGGTTTGCATTCGGGTTATAAATCATTTGCCTAGCCTCTAGTGTATGATAATCATCTGATCATTCAAGTATATTACCCTTAAAACGCAAGCCTATAGATGGGAGGTTGGTAAGAGAATAAAAAAGGTTGTAATTTATGCTCATTCTCACATTTTTGAACTCATTATGAATGACGCCATTGTTAGAAATACGTAGGTTACTATAGAAAACACAAACTAAGTCAGGGTAATATTGTGATCTGTGTACAAACAAAATCAACTAAACCAATATTTGTCAATATATGGTAAAACTTAAAAAAACAATTCGTCAAAATATTCTCGGTCTAGGTATTTTAGTTCTATCATTTCATGGTAAAAAAGTTTGAAAAATACCTTTTCGGTTATGCAGTGATATAAAGTAATAGATTGGGGCGTGATGGATTTGGCGATGGTGGTGAAGGTGGGCTTTCAGTGGGTTAATGTCGGCGACGTCCCACATCAAAAGAAGAGGAGCTTCTTTCCCTTTGTCTTTTAGATGAATCCGCCATTGAAAATTTAGGAACTTTTAATCGGTGCAAATGATAGAAATGTTAAAGCAGTTTGAGATTTTAGTTGTTAGGATTGAAAGGGAGATGAAAATGGGGGGTTGGGGTTTGGAGCTTCTTGGTGGGCAAAAATAGAGGATCAACTAGAGGAAAGGGAGGGGAGTGAGAGATTGTGTAAGAAATGAGAGAATAAGTTGAATTTATAAGGACTAAGATTTTTGGTAATCAATTACATGGTTTGTATAATTAATTACCATATGCATCCGGTAATCAATTATAAGGTTTCTAAAATCGATTACCAGAAGTCTCTCGTAAGCAATTACACAATCTTGTAATCGATTACCAGAACCCTGTAATTGATTATCAAAACCATGTAGTTGATTACTAGAAAGTTTAGGGTATACTCTAAGTAGTTTTGGTAATTTTTATAATTTACATATAAATTTATATAAATAAATAATATAAATGTTATTTTCTATATTTACGCATCTTGTATTTAGATTTTATATAGTGCAATAATATAAATGATAATTTTTATATCTTTAACAAATAAAGAAACTGAACAAAAGATAAAAAAACTAAAATTAAAACAATTACATATACCTTAAACACTTTTAATATGCAACATTGAAAATGACAAAAATAAAATAAAATATTCATCTATTCTTTCATATGGAGTCGTCTTGAGACACCACGTCTTGTTCATTTGATAAAAAATAAAAAAGATATTTTGCCCAGAAGTTGCAATCCATTTTTGCATACTTCGGAGAAAAAAACCGGAAAAGTAAGACACGATCGAAATGCCCGGGCTACTATAACCTCTCAAACTATATATTCATAGGTTGATTTATGGTGTTTGAGTTGAGCTCTCTTTGTTGCTCTGATTACAGATTATCGATGGACACAAGTTGCACAAGAACAGCTTTAAGAACCATCCTCTTCCTCCTCCTGTGGTCGTGCCTTTCTTTCATTTCCATGGCAGACGTTATTTATCGTCCCACTGATCTCTTTAGCATCAGCTGTGGCTCATCCACCAAGTTCTCCACTCAAGACACTCGGAATTGGACTTCAGACAATCCCTTCCTCTCTCCAACAAACCCCTCAGTCGCTGCTCCTTCACTCACACCATCTACCATACAGGGTCCCTACACCCATGCTCGTCTCTCTTACTCCTCATTCAATTACTCCTTCCCTGTCACACCAGGCCCCAAGTTCATTCGTCTCTTCTTCTACTCTACTTCATACCATAACTTCCCTCGCTTCCAAGCCTCTTTCTCAGTCAAAGCAGGCCCCTTCACCCTCCTTCAAGATTTCAACGCTTCCCTCAACGCCGATGCTGATGATGACCCTAGCCACCCTGATATATTGTTCAGAGAGTATTGCGTCTACGTAGGAGACGGTGAGAAGCTCAATATAACCTTCTTTCCCAGCACCACATATTCCTACGCTTTCATCAACGGGATCGAGATTGTTTCGATGCCCCCTTATCTATACTACACCAATCCTGGCGACTCCACAGAGCAGCAGCAAAATGTTGGCACCACGACCCCATATGTCGTTGGGAACAAATTTGCTCTGGAGACCATGTACAGGTTACTCGTTGGAAAGGAAATTCCCCCCTCAGAAGACACGGGTATGCTAAGAACGTGGGTACCTGACCTCAAGTACGTAAAAACTCCATATAATCAATCAGTTGATTATGGGAGTCATACAAAGCTCAAGTTCATTAAAACCTATAACTACACGGCACCAGATCAAGTGTACAGAACCGTTCGGAGTATGGGACCTGATGGCTCCATCAACATGGGTTTCAATCTCACATGGCTGCTTCCAGTTGATTCAGGCTTCTTCTACATGCTACGGTTACACTTTTGCCAGCTTGATCCGTGGGTTAACAACATTGGTGACCTGTTTTTCAACATCATCATAGCGGATCAGTTGGCTACCGATCGGGCAGACGTTCTCCTGTGGACTGATAATCAGAAGGGCGTACCGGTGGTTAAAGACTACGTAGTTTCCATACAAGGTAATCTCAACAAAACAAATCTATCAGTGAAACTGCATCCTCGCCCTACAAGCCGGATCAGAGACGCGGTTATCAACGCAATTGAAGTCTTCAAAATCAACAGCTCAACAGGTAGTCTAGCTGGACAAAACCCAAACCCCCCTCCTCAAAAGCCCAAGGTTCCCCTTAGCTCAAACAAGAAAAGTAGCGTCTTCACGAAAAACCGAGAAGCCATACTAGGGGCAGTTGCAGGTGTCCTTTTGCTCTCTTCTATTGTTGTTTTCTTCCTCATCAAATGCAAAAGGAATATTGCCGTTGAAAGTGGTTACAGCAAAAAGGGCGGAACTTCTCGCGGGGGTGGCTCATCGTCACTGCCAACCAACCTCTGCCGCTACTTCTCCATAGCAGAAATCAGAGCCGCCACCAATAACTTCGACGAACAAATGGTGGTTGGCGTGGGAGGCTTCGGCAACGTGTACAAAGGCTACGTAGATGAGGGTTCAGTACCTGTTGCAATCAAAAGGCTCAAACCCGGTTCTCAGCAAGGTATGCAGGAGTTCATGAACGAAATCGAAATGCTCTCTCAACTTCGTCATCTCCATCTTGTTTCCCTCATCGGTTACTGTTACGAGAACGGCGAGATGATACTTATTTATGATTTCATGGAACGCGGAACCCTCCGCGACCATCTCTACGGCTCTGACAATCAGTCCTTGACGTGGAAGCAAAGGGTCCAGATCTGCATAGGTGCCGCAGGAGGGCTCCACTATCTGCATACAGGTGCAAAGCACGTCATCATTCACCGTGATGTGAAGAGTACCAATATTTTATTGGATGAAAAATGGGTAGCCAAAGTTTCAGACTTCGGGTTATCCAGAATCGGGCCCACGAGTTCTTCAATGACCCATGTGAGCACCCAGGTGAAGGGCAGTGTTGGGTATTTAGACCCGGAGTATTATAAACGACAGCGTTTGTCGGAGAAATCTGACGTGTACTCGTTTGGGGTTGTGCTGTTGGAGGTATTATGTGGGAGGCCGCCTTTGCTACGTATGGCGGAGAAGCAACAGGTGTCTCTCGTTGATTGGGCAAAACATAGATATAAGGAGGGGTGTTTGGGTGAGATTGTGGATCCAGCACTGAAGGGTCAGATAACACCTCAGTGTTTGCAAAAATTTGGAGAGGTGGCGTTGACCTGTTTGCTGGAGGATGGTACTCAAAGGCCTTCCATGAACGTCATCGTTGGAATGCTGGAACTTGTTCTGCAGCTTCAGGAGGATAGTGCTAAAAATATAGTGATGATAGACACTGGTGGGGGTTACGAAGAAGATAGTGAGGACATGTTTAGCAGTAGTCATTACAGTGTAGAACTTACAGATTATAGTAATAGCACTAGATGTAACACCTCAGGCAATACAGATGATAGCTATGGGAGTAAGCAATCTGACAGGTTGCTCTCTGAGAATGTTTTCTCTGAGATTTGGGATCCAAAGGGACGATAAGGTAGGAGCAGTACACAAGTTCGATGAGTTTGATACCTAGGATAGAGCTACATGTAAAATTTGTTCTTAAGATATAAATCTTAAATTCGGCGGAGGTATTAATCTAAAATTCTGGAAGTGGTTATATTAAACGTTACTAAACCACCAATAGCTTATGAAATTTTGATTGTAATAAATGTAATGAGTATTGTAACTATTATGCTTTCATTGTACATTCTTTCCACGATAATGATTTTCTAGGTTTGTTTTTTTTACTAAGTGACAATAAACTACTTGTAATCTAATTTTAGGAAGAGATAAAAAAAAATAATTATAAGTTACGTAGTACACTTGTACTGATTTATAATTTATTTAGTTGAATCGATTATTTTTTTTTAAAGAAATATTTAATTTAACCCAAGAATTAAGGTGAACTAATATAAACATTTTTAACATTTTGTATCCTTCTTATTTCTATAAACACTAGATGGTTAATTGTATGTTATTTTAGGTTTAAATTTACAAAAAAAATGTTTTAAAATGTGATATTTATTAAGAAGATTTTAGAAAAACTAATGTATAAATACTCATACAATTTTTTTCATAAGTAAAATAAAAACTCAGTGCCCTTTATATAGATAATGATAACAATAAAACAGGACGAAGACATGTGGGAATAAAAAATAATAAGATTACAAATATTAACCTAAATAGAGAGGATGAAGATACAAAGTACAACCAAGATACAACTATATGAGTATGACAACAGTAAAAGGACTAAATTGTCCTTAGTTACAAGCTAACATTTTCCATCTACATTCTATACGAACCACGGAAGAATCCGTCGATGTTTTCACCAAAGCTACAATATGCATATTTCAAGCCTTGTTTCCAAGCTCGGAGTGCTAAATATAAACACTCTAACTTGAGTTTTTCTTCGGTATTGGGCTTTGAGCTTGGGCCTATATTGGCCTTTTTCGCTTTTTGTTGTTTAAAGTAGTGTTTCTTCCTGTAACTCCCTTTTTTTCTCCCTACACCCTCATAAATTCCAAAGTTTCAATTTTATCTATCATTAAAATGTATTAAAATCCTAATTTGAGAGTGTGCACATTTTCTGTTCCTTTTTCCTCTCTCATTGCTGCTCTGCACCTACCTCCCTCCATTGTTTGCCTTTATTCTCCCGTAATTTGGAAGATCCCTTAAAACGGATTCAATTGAAATCTTCCTTATTAGAGATTGAGGAAGTTTTTCTTATAAAATAGATGGCACAGTGGAAGCAAAAATGGAGACAAAATAAACACTGAAACCCTAAGAACTATCTGTTTTCCTGTATCCAAACTCATTCTAGGTTCTCCTAATTCACAACAGAACATTTTCCTTTCAATGTTCGACGTCTTGATCGTCTGCTGAAGTTAAACATGAAACCTGTTAAAAGATATAGATAATCTAATGTGATAAAAGAAAGAAAGTAAAATAATTATGATAATAACTTTAATCAGTAATAATTTGGAAAAAGAAATATATTTAATTAGCATGTATAATATAAAGATTTTTTATGTTGTCATTGGATTAATAGTTTTACGAGTATTTTTTTATTTTGTAATAATTATATAGGATTTGAAAAATATCAACACTAATAACATATATCAAATTTGAACTCAATAAAAATATTACATAGATATTTGAGTATCATTCTTTGAAAAAAAAATCAGGCTTAGCATAATAACATTTTCAACACGCACATTCAATGCCAAGACTTGGCAATTTATAATATAAAAGTATCCTCGTATATGCAGTTTCTATTTTTTTTTTCTTTTTATGTATTTAACCTTAGACTAGACACATTAACCTTTTCGAAGTAGAACTTGTAATGAACCGCAAACAGTAAACGACCGTAATATTTTTTAGCAATTTTTTTAATAATTTTTTGACAATCACTAATCCATATATTTAAAATAAATCAATCATAAATATAGATTGTTGTAAAAAAATTGTCAAAAAGAATTATTAAAAAAACATTTTTCAACAGTAAAAAAGTATTTTTACGTTGACAATTGATACATTTAAAATATTTTTTTAATAATTTTTTGATAATTATTTTGCATGCAGTTGTTTCAACGCAACGGTTGGAGTGTGTAAAGCGAAATATGTTATTATTAGACAAAACGTTAATTAATCAGGCATGGTGCCAAAGGCTGAAACAGAAGGAACCATCATGACCAAGTCTAGGACTTCACCTATGTGGCTTTCTCTGGCTTAGTCTTCTACTCTTGCTGCCACAAACCAAGACTCGGCAACATGCAACATGCAACATGCAACATTTATTTTTCCATATACACAATCAAGAATATGTTTTTCCTAATAACGTCTGACCAAGTCTTAATTAATTTAGCTATTTAGAAACAACCTTATACATCAGTAACAGACCTTGATATAGATGGTTTATTTATGCCCTAGACTTCTTCAACACTGCACGAATGGGTCTTCTTTCACTTTTTTCATGTTTCTCTAAACCTGATGCAGGGGTAAACAGATTTCTCATGACAACAACATTCAACATCATGGGAGAACATTGTCACCACTTTTCACTTGCAGAGATACAGTCATCGTTAACGAATGCTAAGAAATCCTTGGTGATTGGAGAAGATTCATTCGGGGTAGTGTACAAGGGTTATCTGAACAAAGGTGCTACCGCTGTTGCAATAAAGTGGTTCAACAAAGGTTCTCTTTCTGGTCTCTCAGAATCACAGTTGAAGAACGAGGTTCTCTTCCTCTGTCAACTCCACCACCCCAACATCATGCCTGTAATTGGATTTTGCATTGAAAGATACCGCCATCTGATTCTTCTACATGAATACATGTTTAACGGTTCCCTCAATGATCACCTTCATCATACAAACAATCACAAATTTGTTCCACTTTCTTGGGAAAGGAGGCTTCGAATTTGCATAGGTGTGGCACGTGGATTGCACTATCTACACACAGGAGGCATGTGTTCTGTGATACACAATTTTTTCAAAACACAGTACATCCTTTTGGATCAAAACTGGGAGCCTAAAATTTCTGGTTTGCTGTTGTCCAAAAGGGGAGGCGTTGATGTTGCAAGTTCATCTCTTGTTGCGAGAAACCATGATACTTTCGCATATTGTGATCCTGAGTATGCAGCCTCTGGCATCTTGACTGTGAAATCAAATGTGTTTTCATTTGGTGTGGTTCTATTGGAAGTTCTGAGTGCAAAGCAAGCGCGAGAGTTGTACTTGGAACGTGTGAAGAACCCGAATTATTCAGTGGAGTTACATGCAGAAAAAATAGTTGATCCGTTTATTAAGTCCAAAATCGCTCCAGATTGTTGGAAAACGTTCATTGACATCACTGAGAGGTGCTTGCATAAACAAGGAACGGAACGACCAAACATGGGCGAAGTGGAGATGCAGCTTGAGCTTGCGCTTCAATTGCAGCAGAAATCCCAAACCTATGTTGACTGCAATCTTGATTTTGTCCAAACTGTTTAAACGCAAAGATCATCATAACGTTAATGGAAGTCCTTACTTTATGCAATTAGTGACTTATTCAGTGTACTACTTTTTCTTTCTTCTTTTTTTAAAACTTAGAAATCAATACTATTAAAGTTATCCTGATAAAATAATTATAAGATTTTTATTTTGTTGTTTTTTCTTACTTTTACATCGATCACAATAAATATAGATAAATAAATTAATGAAAAATTAGATTACTTTTTTAAGAAAATTTAAATGTTATTTTAAAACTTTAAAAATATCAGAAGAAGGTCAATAACTATATAAAATATTAAAGGGGATTTTAACTTTTAAATTTAAACAGGCATGCATAAGAGTAGGTTTTAACGAGAAAGATATTAAAATTAAGTATAGGATTCTCTAATTTCATCCACAAATTTATGAGAAACACTTGTAACCATGTATTTTGTTGGATTTAATGTGTTTTTTTTCTCATATATTATTCAATTTACTTAATTTCTTTTTTACTTAATTTAGAATCTTCAATTTATACTAATTTTCTAATATAATTTTTAGAAAGATATAAAATTTATAAATTTTTCTTTCTTATTTACTGAAATACATTTGTCTTGTTATAATTTTAACAAAATTTCAACTAAAATATGAATTTATTTAGAAGATTACTGGCACTTGTTGTTATTTTTAAAAAATAAAATTCTACTACTACTGATAAATTAAGTTTATTAAAATAAGTCATCCTAGCTCGTGGTAGCTCTACTTGTGAATTGTCTTGAATTTTTTTTCTTTTTTTCTTTTTTTCTTCCTACACCAACATAAACACGATAAAATAATACTTTTATCCTCGTTTTTTTGTTTCCTGTATGTAGGCTTGTACCCAATAGTAGCGTACCCAATATGTATATATATAAACACAATCTTGAAAAATATTTTTGGATTTGAAAATACTGAAATACATATTTTTAAAATTTATTTTTTAATGTATGTTGAGATATATTTTGATTAAAATTTGATAACCCCAAATTATCATTCATTAAAATTTCCATTATTAACATTCCTCCTTATTAGGTTTTATGGAGTGCAGGAAGAAATTGCCAATGACTGAAAAAGTTGCCGACAATAATATCAGCTAATACTTTTTTTTTTTCATACAAAACCATACTGAACTAAATTTAATTGGATCGGTATTAGGCCCAATAGAGGAGTTCAACGACAGAGATCTTTTAGTACCATACACAAAGAGAAACAATTATCAGCCAAATTTATTTCTTTCAATTATTAATTCTTGCATTTAGCAATTTTCTTGCAATCTATTTGATAATTTATATTTAGCCTTTTAAGCAACTATCATTAGGAATAGTTTAGTGTAGAAACATCAATCTTGACTCTTGGAGAGCTTTTTGGAGTAGATGAAGAACCAAGCTGGGGGACAAAATTTCTTCCTTGAGCTGGTTGCAAAATTCACAACAAAAACATATTTTTGGTTTTCAAGTTTGACTTTATAGAACTATTTAGATTAAATTCTCTATGTAAACAATTAATCCAAAAAAAAAAACTCTTCACTTATGGGAAAGATAAAATAAAAATAAAATGAATGAAATATACTTTCTTGTGTATGGGCTTATCATAAAAGTCCAAAAAGATATTTTCTAATTATACACAAATTAATATTAATTTATAAATAAAGTTTTTTTCTTTTAAGTAATTATAAAAAAATATACATATAAACAATTATTTTGGTTTATTTTAACTTAATCTCCTTGAGCATCTCTAGTCTGGTCCCATGTCTTGAGTAATTTTTTTTATTAGATAGTAGAAAAATATATTTAGCTTAATTAATTTGATGTCTTGAGGCTCGTCTTCTTATCATGAGTATCAATAGTTTGATTTCATGTTCTCAGCATCTCTAACTAGAGCTACTTCCTTAAGAGAGTTTGTATTAAGAAAAAAAATGATGAGAATTTAAGATCTTTTGTTATCTTCATACAACACACAAAAACATTTTTATTATAGAGAATAAGACTCACTTTTCGTATTATTATTATTTTCTCAAATATTTAATTTTTTTCTAATAAAGAGAAAATGTTGGATATTATTCCATATGATATGTCCCATATAAGATTAAGTCCACATGCAATTGATTAGGGTAGTTATGATAACAATGAAATGAAAGGCTAATGAAACAATGGAGCATTAGTTCTGCGGAGCATCTCCCACTGAAAGATATTTGAAAACAACGCTACAACTGTGCCTACGGTGGATCGCTTTCTTCAGTTAAGGATTTCAATTTGGTTTCACTTTCAGTATAAAAATATCTTTCATAAAACTTCATTCAATTCTTCTGTAAATCTTGTCACAGTCAAAAACTTTCATTACATATTAAATTTAAATATACAGAACAACTAAAATAATATATTAAAAAAAAGAGCATCGAATACATTAATTTAAAAATATAATAAACGACTAAAAACAGTTTTTTTCTCAATATTTTATTTATGATAATCACCACACTATTACAAAATTATAAATAGACCACACTATTTAGATAGTGTTTATTTAATTAAATTCTAGAAATAAAAACAACGTTTTTTTCTCAATGACAGTCTCATCTATTTATGTGCATCTTGGTCAGAGTTTTGATTCAAATGTGACTCTTTCTCACTATGAATTGAGTCCAAGAAAAGGAGAAACTGTACTGTTTGTTGGCGACCTCTCTTATGCTGATAACTATCCGAATCATGATAACGTGAGGTGGGATACTTGGGGAAGGTTTACGGAAAGAAATGTTGCATATCAACCATGTATTTAGACTGCAGGGAACCATGAAATTGATTTTGCTCCAGAAATTGTAAGCTTCTCAAACCAATTCACTTTATCTGGTTTCAACTATCTGAAAAATTTCTTTCTGTTTTTCTCAATGAAAAATTTTAAATTTGGTGTAATGCATTTACCCAGTCCAAATGTTGGTAAGAATAGAGTTTTTAACATAGATGAACACTTTGTTGTAGGGTGAAACCGTACCTTTTCAAATGGTGCCAAATAGCATTTTGCATTTGGCATTTGCACTCCTATAAAAGATCAATCAGCCCCTGTTTATATCACCATTGGTGATGGAGGAAACCTTGAAGGCTTAGCAACCAAGTAAGCTCAACGAACGTAACATGATGATTCTCGTCACATTTCTCCTTACTTTTATATCATTAAGCTTGAACAAATATTTACTTTGAAAAAAGGCATGTGTTTTCATTATTCGTTCTGCTAAATTTTTATTTATTGGATGCAACTACTTGTTGCAGAATTGCGGACTGCTATATTTTCTAAGGATGCATTGCAAACAATTAGATTAGTATCAAGGAAGGTATGCATGCTTCTTCTTGGTTTCAATACATCAAATAAGGATATAAGTATTTCTAGTATATCTATTTTTATTTATTTAGGATTTGGTTTTTCTAAAATGATTAAGCGAGATTCTTAAAAAGTTAACACTGTAATTGCAAGGGCATTGCGCAATCTCTCCCCTTGCCTTATTTTCTATATGAATATTACTCTTGGATCTGGATCTCACATGAAGATATCATTGATGAATTATTTTTGAAGATATTAAAACGTAATAGGTGTATTAAATTATAGGGCTCCACAATCCTAACACACTTTATAGTCTTTCTCCTCTCCTAAATATGACTACTATTGCAGGAAAGAAGAACCGTGGCCAACATTGGACCAACTGCTTAGAGATGAGGATGATACAACTGTCTCTACGCCTTATACTGCTGCAAACAGTCAGGTACATTAAGATAGTTATTCAGTTGCAAACAAGTAAGGCCTTATAATCTGATTGACATAAATTCATATGCGTGCAAGGCAAATGTGAATAAGAACTCAGCATCGTTAGTACTTATTTTTAACAACAATAAATTTATATAAGAAAAACTCAGCATGGTTAGTTACTCTTATTTTTAACAACAATAAATTTATATAAAATTTATATAAGAAAAATTTAATACCTTAAATTATATTATTTATATAGCCAAAACCAGAAGTGTTTAATTCTTAAATGTTATGAAACTAATACTGTGTATAAATTGTTTTCCTTTTTCTGTAATACACATATGAACTCTTCTGTTTTATACTTGTATCTCATGCATAATTTCAGTTTATATTTCCAGTTTGGAGGTGTTATTTGGTGGAGACACAAGCACAATCAACAAGCATTCTTCGATATTAAAGGTACTTGTCATTTGCACACCTTGAATGAGATCAAAGTAAAATATACATCTTTATATAAGAATGTTCTAGTGCATCAAAAGTTAATTCAAGTATGGTATGTTGTCTTGGTAAAACTACCGTGTTCTGTCACTACTAAAATAATATATTGTAATAATTAAGATCTTTCTGTAAAAGTTTTTAACCCCATTCTAAAAGGTGGCATTTTATAGTTCATTGATAGTGTAAAATTGTTAAAGTGTGCATTGTGGATTAAAACTAATAAACTATTTTTTAACTAATTTATTACTTCAGTCTGAGATTCAAAATTTTTAATGAACTTTTCGTGTATTAAAATTTTGTGCCCCTACTAATGAGCATACAATTGTAAATTGCAAAGCAATTAGTTTAAGTATACTTCAAATTTCTAGTTCTGTAATTTTAAATTGTTAGTGAGATGAAGAAGTTTGATCCTTCGATAATGTTTGCATATCATAAGTAAGTACACTGTTAATAACGTTTCAGTGATTCATCATTTTATTTTCAGCTTTACATAATTAATGTTCAGTTATATTTAGGTGAAAATATAACTCTACCAATGACTAGATTAAAGATTTTTAATTAGTAAGAAAGAACTATATTGGTTGTACTATTTTGGTTGTACTATTTCCTTGTCACATTCAATAAGTTAGGTATCCAATGTGGTGAAATTATTTATGCACAATAACTTTACTATTGATCTGGCTAAAATGAAGATATTAAGATCAAGATCTATGTTTTTTTTTTCTCTTATTTTCCATAAAATGCTTAACCTTTTGTTTTCATCGATATACTTGGATTTAGTTTCTATTATACCATATTTTAATATTTTTCAACTATCAATAGTTCTTAAATTCGTCTAATAATTTTTTTAAAATATTATTAACTAATTATTGTTTTATATTGTAGGTATTTGAAAAAGGAAACATATCAAATGATGGATAAAATGAAGAAGTACCAAATGATGAAAATAATGAAGAAGTACGAAACTATAATTATTATTCATAACATGTTAATTTTAAATTTTAAGAAACATTAATTGTATTTCTAATGTTTACAATTTATATAATAATATTTTGGTTTATATTTAATGTTTACATTTAATTTTGGTTTCATATTATTTAATTTTGGTTTATTAATGATAATCAAGTAATTTGAATAATAAAAATTAAATTATTTACATTTCTGGCGGTTTTGAAAAACCCTCAAAAGTACCGGCGGTTTTCATAAACCCTCACAAATTACCGGCGGTTTTGCTTAACCCCGGTTATTTCCGGCGGTTTTAGTAAAACCTCCACTACTACCGGCGGTTTTAGTAAAACCCCCACTACTACCGGCGGTTTTTCAAAACTCCCGCTAATTGCGACGATTTTTTAAAAACCGCCGGTAATGGAAATAACCCCCGGTAAAAATCTAATTTTTTGTAGTGGAAGTAGGACTCTATACAACTTCTCTTTTCTATTTCTATATTTCTAAACCTATAATTAAGCTAATAGTTTGATTATTACACCCATATACTTTTGTATTTTCTACAAAATAAAGGTATGCATGTGAAATAAAATTTATAAACTTAAAAAAATAAAATAGATAATTATATATGTGATAAATTACAAAAAGTATTGAAATCTTAATAACTATTTTTAGTTAATTATATAAAATTTATACTCTTTATTTGCTTTAGGTAAATAATTCACGTTTATTTAACTTAAAGAGAAACAACTTTTCATTTATTCAATTTGATGGAAATATATAAAAAGTGATTTTTCACTGGTATTTACTTTTGTTTAAATAATTACTTAAAGACTATTTTAGTTGTGAATATTAAACTTAATAAGTCATTTGTAGTTATTAAAACGTTATTTTCTTCCTTATTTTCCACACCTCATCTTATTTAATAAATCAAAGATTTCAGATCATTAAATATTCCGTTAAAAGAAGTTGAATTCCAAGTGGGAACACTAAATTTAACTAATTATAGATACTTAAATCACAAACACTTATTTCTTTAATGAGAAAAAGAAAGGACAATAAATATTAAACTACCCAAAGAACAAAGGGGAAGACTTGTAAGAAGACTCCTTAACGTTATTATAGAAACATTTATGTGGACGTAATGGAATGCTTCCTTACTTATTTCTTTCAACTTCAACATTCTCTCACTTATAACACTGATAATTAAGCTTTCACCATCTTCTTTCAATGCCAGAAGGATAGGAAAGTGCATATATTGTTAGCAACTATGCTTTCTAGCCAGAAATATTTCCTCTACTTAATGAATAGATGATTGCATGCCTTGCTCATTGACTTGTCGACTAACTAAAAATATAAAATTTTTAATCTAATTCTTACTTCTATAATTTTGTATTTTTTTCTTTTACTTGAATGTTAGTTGTTGAGATTATTTAGTTGTTTCATTATGAGTATACTCATTTTATGGTTATCAAATTCGCGAGTTAACTCGTTAACTCGGTCGAGTTTACGACTTCACTCAATGCTTTCGAATTAACTTGGAAGCAAACTCGAAAATGGTGTAGAATTGGTAGGCTTGTTGGTGGACTTGGTAGACTCGCTTGAAATCGTGAGCTTGCTTCCAATTTGGCGAGTTTATGAAGAAATTTTTAAAATGTAAAACAAAGTCATTTTTGGCGCACCAGAGTAGGTTTTCTGATTTAGGGCCAATGACGAAGCTCATCTTCTTCGATCCTTTCTCGCGATTCAATGTTGGTTCTCTCATTCTTGCGACTCATCTTCTTCGTTCCTTCTTGCGATCCCACTTGCATCTTAGCTCGAACTGTCGCGAGCGCCTCTCTTGTTTTCGCCCACCATCTCCCTATCAGTGGTGGTCGCACGCCTCCTTCGTTTGCCTCTGTTTCGCACTCAACATGGTTATCATCTCACAATTCTTATGTTTTTAAGTTTAGCTCTACGCTGTTTTCACAGTGGTCTCTCCTTTTGTTTGTGTCTCTGTTAAGTAAAATGTTATTGTGTTTAAGTTCTAAAGAAAGCCCTCTATTACACTGCTTGGTTTTCATATCTTGTAATGAAAAAACATATTTGGAAAAAACATCAAATTCATGATTAGAGGATCATAGAATTACACTTTTTTTTTTTACATTTCAATTTATGCTTTAATTTATGTTTTATAATATTTATATGAAAAATATTTTTATGATTTTATTTATTTGAAATTATATAATTTTGAAGATTTATTTGAATTAAAATATTATTTATATAATTTTTTTATCTAAAATAAACTCTCATGAGTTTACTATTCGAGTTTACCGATAAAATCTAACAACTTTGACTCATTTCAGATTTTTCAATTGTTGCTTATTAAATTTATACCATAAAATTACTCTTTCAGAAGGGTAGTAATAGAGTTGGTTCACTTATGTGTCGAAACTTCAAGTTTACACATACATGTAACGCGGATTGCACTATTTTCTTCACACAAGTGTCAACTATGTCATGACATTAGAACACAATACATTATTTTGTTTGTAAATTTTCTATCCTCGGGTGGTTATATTTCTCTCCTTAAAAATTTTCTATGATTATTTTTTTCCTAATTTAAATTCTAAGAAAAAAAAATTACTAAGTGAAGAAAGTTGTATGAAATGAAGTATGTAATACATTCTGAAAAGATATAAAACAGTTGTTACATTGTACAAGTTTGTGATAATACAACAACCAAGCTTTTTCACTAATTAATAGGAGTTACAAATCGCAGAATATTCCGAAAATCTATTCTATCAACAATCTCGCAAATATAAAAGCCATACTAAATAAAAATAAATGAATTCATAGATGACAATGCAAACAAATACCAGGCACGAACAGAGCTAGTTCCAAATTTTAAAACTCAGATTCTGGAAGCACGAGGGTAAAGGAGGACAGTTGGTTCACTGCAAATGTACACAAAGTTGTTAGCATGAATTACTGTGTAAACAAATCATACAAAATAACTTCCTGTTTCAATGAACACTAAGAGTTCAAACAACATAAAATTTTTAGCAGCTGGAGAACAAGTGATCAACTGTGCCCTTTGTTTTCCATAAATATATAAATGAAAACCAGCCAAACATGAAATAGTGAAAGAACATGTACAACAGAAAGCTAAAAAAAAAAACAATTTTGAGTAAATTATTTCAAAGTGGTACTTAAATTTTTCAACTTACATCCTTAGTTCAAAAATATGATAGATGGAACATGCTGGACTTTGGGGTAATCCTCTCCAGCAGTTCCAAGCCTGGTCTTGAATGATTTGGGCATCCACCTGATTTCTAGCTCCCGAAGACTAGTGATATATTTTAGCCCATCGGGAACCGTTTTTAGATTGTTGCAATCAGATATGCTCAATCGGTAAAGACTAGGCATGGCTTGATTCTCTATTGTCCAGTCATCTAGTTTAGGCAAGCCACGAAGTACTAGAACCTTTAGTTGAAGAAAACCATTTCGTGAGCATGTCATTTTCTTTCCAACAAACATATCCCACCCATTTAGAAACTTCAAGTTAGGAAGCTTCTCTAATGTTACCATTGGGTCTTCCACAAGTCTGCAACCCCATAAAGTCAACTTTGAAATGTGCCGAGGAAACAGTGAGGCGTCTGGCAGTCTTTCCATCCGCCCTTCAACCTGCAGTTTACGCAGGAAAGGACAGCCTAGCACCAATTTTTCAACATCCACTACATTTTCAGGGAAGGAAAGCATGTCAGTCCTCAAAGACAAGGATTGAAGGCAATCCAACCTTTTATTAGGGGGACTGAAACTTTCACTAAACTTTTGAAAATGTCTTGGGTCATTTAGCACTAGCTTTCTGAGCCTCCTTAACTTCAGTAGATCTTTTACATCACATTTGCTGGCAGGAAAATTTACTAGTGTCTGTAAATTAGTCAAATTGTCCAATTGCAGGTTGTTAACAATATTCCCACACCAATTTGGAAGATATAAATGCCTCAACCGTTTCAACTTACAGATTACATTTGGAATTTCCACTGTTGAATCCCAGCTCACTTTATTGACTGTTTGCAAATTTAGGAATTGCAGATTCTCCAAGTTGCCCAAGGAAGATGGCAGCACTTGTATACGAGTCCTTTTTAGACTCAGAAACTTCAACCATAAAAGATTTCCCACTTCTTTAGGCAATGACTGTCCCTTCAGCCCCTTAATTCCTTCGAGATCTAGAACTCTAAGTAATTTGAACTTCACAAAAACACCTCTGACTAGGTCCCAATTTTCCATCCTACACTTCTTGTCATGAAAAAATACAAGGGATCTGAGACGCTCATTCACTTGTTTGTCCTGTGGAATCAATTGATCAACATGTTGATCCAAGTAGACAGCAAGCCTACGAACTTCATTAATTTGTCTTGCATCTGATACGTTAGATGAACCAGTAGCAATAACGGTACTATTTTGTTGTGATCCATTGATAATGTAGAGAAAATTTTCTTTTCTGGCCTTTGACAAACACAGATCCCGCATTAAATCATGGAGCCTGTAGGTTTTTATCCTACCAGTAGACCCCATCTGACCAATTTGAACCATGCAGCGGCTAATTAAGTTACCCAGATAGCGTTCAGCAACATCCTCCATTGTCTCATCCCGGTCACTCTCATATTGAGATGAAACAACACCTTCTGCCACCCATAACTGCAGTAGTTTAGTTTTTGGTATCTCAGAGTCTTCAGGGAATTGACTTAAATACAGAAAACATGGCTTCAGTTGACAAGGCAAGTCCTGGTAACTTAAATCCAACACTTCATCTAATCTTCGCCTATCACGGACCTCTGCTCCTATTAGGTACGAACTTAGATGTCTATGTATTTTTTCCCACTCACTCACCGACTCCTTTGTAGCCAAAAGCCCTCCAAGAACGATGATAGCCAAAGGCAAACCAGCACACTTTGCAACCATCTCTCTGCCTAATCTTTTAAAGTCATCAGAAGTTGTGGATTCTGCAGAAAGTAACAGGCAATTATCACATTAACTAAGGCAATGGTCCCATAAACAAGTTCTTTTACCACTTTCCTCCAGAGATCACATAAATATGAAAGATAAATGAGAGAATTGGGAAATTATAAGATATGAAATAATGAAACAAACTATATGGACATCAATAGTTAAATACGTTTGCTAACTGAAGGCATTTCTAGGTACCTGGGTTATCTTGTCTTGGAAAAGCTTTCTTCTTAAACAATGCCCAACTGTCTTCTGCATTTAAGCAACTTGGTTCATGAAGCAAGCCTTCAGGATTCACATGCAACGAAATGTCTTTATTGCGGGATGTAAAAACTATCTTACTCCTTGTATTTTGTGATGGAAAGGCAGGACTTAAAATGTCCCATGCCTCATTGCTCCATATGTCATCCAGGATGATCAAACATTTCTTCTCTTGTTGAACTTTAAACAACTTCCTTGCCAATTCATCATCTTTCATTTTCGTAATCTCATCCCTTTCTTCTTTTGTAGGAGAAATTAGCTTTAGTAAAATTCCCTCCCAAACATCTCTTTTCTTGCATTGCTGAGATATATATGCCCAAGCAAAACCATCAAAGTTTCGCCTAATAGTATTGTAATGGTAAATGCTTTTGGCAAGTGTAGTTTTACCAAGACCACCCATTCCACAAATATAAACAAATCGACAGTCCTGATTTTCATTTATTAGCCATTCCGCCACTTTGTTTATGTCCTTATCTAAACCAACAATGAACTCGTCAACAATGTGAGAATAAGACCACCTCAATTGTCTTTTGACCTCAGACGCTTCCTCATTGTCTTTAGTTGCAGTCAAACCATAAGTTTGTAAGCTTCTTGTGAGGTCAGATATTCGAGAATTGATTGTTATGAGCTCAGAGCCAACTTTGTGAATATTTTTAGCTCTGGAGAGTGGATTTTTAGTTCCAATACTTATGCCAAATGCAACCTTAATAGCATAAATTTCAATCACATCCTCTGCATCATAGGCTAATTTTCTAACCTCCGAAATATAATTCTTTATTGTATCACTTTCATCCTGCCTGCTCTCAGCGTCTCTTAGGAAACATTGCATCCTCTTTAATTCATTTTGCATGCTTTTGACTTTGTTACTCACCCCGCTTAACAATCTGGCCTCTTCAATCAATAGATCACCAAGCCTATCAACTGCAAAGGACACAACTGCCTCAACCATCTTGATTATTCTGTCTCCTTCAAGAACAAAATCATGAGGTAAAACTTCATATCCCATACGCGTTAAGTCTCACATATGAGACAGCTACTTTACTCTTATAAAACAGGCATTATATAGATGGATAGAATCCCTTAACAAAACTGGGCAAACCTAGAAACATGCTAAGATTGAAAAGAAAAGGACAAACTGAAGGTTGAAAAGCAGTAACAAGAAGAAGAATAAATGGAAAAGGATGTTGAACGCTGTTGTACTTTCTATACAAAGTTAAATCTATACTACGTTCCTCCAATCCATGTTCCAGAAACCACAAAAATCCAGTTATGATGTAATTTTGTGCATATGTTACTTCAACAGCAAAGTAAATATCCCTACACTCTCAGAAGCAGACCACAGTTGACTTTGGAAAAATTATGCTCAATAAATTATTGAAGAATATCATATGCTTAATAGCGTATAATTTCATACGAAGCATGATTCTACAGCAGGAAATTTGTCGTTAGCATAAATTTAAAGCCAAAAAGTACAACAGGGAAATTAGTATAGAATCAATTATGGGAGCATAACCAACGAGATCCAGTCAAGGATGACCATATTGGAGAACAAAGAAAAAGATTAAGGAACAACTTGTAGAAGAAGAAGATACACCTTCAGTTCAGAGAATATGGAGTGCCTCTTGTTCAACCAAATACGTGGTGTGGCAGTGCAAGGGAGAAGACGCTTTGGAGTTTGGAAGCTCCATTCATGCTATTTTATTGCATATTTAATAAGAAAAAAAAGTCAGCAAATTGAATCTGTTTTTTTTTTTTATTATAAATAATAATTTTGAATAAAATTGATTTTAAATTTAAATAATCTATGATGATTTTTTTTTAATTTTAAGATAATAATGATATTTTTCTACTTTTATTGAAAATAATTTTTTTCTATAAAATTTTAATTTAAAACTTATTCTAGATCATAACTAATTTTTAATATAAAATTAAATATGTAAACATCTATCTACAATTATGTTAAGTAATATTTCAACATGGTTTTAGATTACGAATGCGGATATTAAAAAAAGTGTTAAATAAATCTTTATATAATAACCTAATGAGTAATTACATTTTTAAATATATATTTCAACTTATTTGATATATATTGCCAGATTTTAATAAATAATTTTAGTAAATAGTAGTTTAATAAATGTTTATTTTATTATTAAATAGGAGATATAAATTTAATCTAGAGAAAAATATAAGAAAACATGCAAGGATTACGGAGATTATAAAAAAAAAAGTTATCTATATAGGTCAAACATCAAATAAAACATAAGAAAAATATATTTAACTATTTTACTTCAAGAAAAAATGTAAATAATGAAGTATTAATAAAGAAATTGATAGTAGCTTATAAATCCAATCCATATAACATGTTGGTTAAACCATAAAGTCAAATAAATTTGTTTGAATAGATTAAAATTTCAATCATTCCTAACTCATTTTATTATCTGAAGCCAACTCTGTTTAATTTCAGGACACCTAACACTGAAAAGGGTTCTATCTATTACTAATGTGGCAAGAGGGAATTATCTGAGGTCAAATTTTTGGGAAACTTGAACAAGAGAAGATACTGAAGCAACAGCATCCCTGCGCTGAACATAACTTTGTTTCTGCCTTTCCCTTCATCTCCAGGTTCTCCAACCAATATGATGTTCTATCTATATTGATTAATTGTTAGTTTTACATCTTACAGTATAAAAGCTGGCCAAGTATCTACTTTACAATTAGTCTAGTTTTATACTCTTATGTAGCTAATTCATATGGCATCTGCAGTTCATATGTTTGTTTCATTGCCACTGTACACTTTTACATATGTAATTTGCTTTCTATTTTTTTCTTTAGATAGATGGATGGCATGTTCTCAGACTACTTTTACTGATATGGGAAATATGAATCTCCATCTATGAAACTATCATCACTTTTAGCTGAATGAACTATTTGATGGTAATAATCAAAATGTTAGAATTAAAGATTCATCTCCCTTTATCTCTCCTTAATTTTCCATTTTGAAATGAAACACAGTGAATATGAAATCAAAACTGGCAGGTTAAGTTTTTAAAACTTGTGGTAGGTGAAAAGCAAGAAATTTTCTCTCATTTCAGGTATACAATCACATTTCAGTTATATACTTTTCTCTCAGTTTTGTCCTATGAATAATCTTTTCTAACAGGTATCTAAAATGGGACAATGTTTGAGCTTCTGCTGCTTTAAGCATACAGCTTCGTCTCAGCAACAGTATCCAACTGTGATAGAAGAGCTATGCCCTCAATTTTCTCTAGCCGAACTTAGGAAATGGACAAACAACTTTGACGAAAACCAAATAATTGGAATTGGAGGCCTTGGCGTTGTATATAAAGGCTCTCTCCGAAACAGTTGTGCTACTGAGTGTACAATTGCAATCAAGCGAATACATGCGATTACTGAGAAGGAACTTAAGCAGTTCAAGAACGAAATTGAGTTGCTCTGCCAGCTTCGCCATCCAAATTTGGTCACTCTGTTAGGATTTTGTGACCACAGAGACGAGAAGAATATTGTATATGAGTACATGACCAATGGATCTCTCCGTGATGTCCTATATTGTAGTGATATGAAAAAGAAGCCACTAACATGGAAGCAGAGGCTAAACATCTGCATAGGAGTAGCGAAGGCACTACACTACCTTCACACAGGTCTCAAGAGAACAGTCTTTCATCGTAACGTAATACCTTATAATATTCTTTTGGATAGCAACATGGAGGCAAAACTCTCAGACTTCCGACTTTGCTTAACAGGACCACATCATGCATCAAAGCCAAAACCAAAGACAATAACAAAAGATGGCTTTTCAGGTATTTGTTCTTGTTTTGTTGTATTGTTTATTGAAAAAGAATTTTACTGAGTACTACTCCAAATAATACTTTCACTTCTAGGTACGTATGGTTACGAGGCTCCTGAGATTTCAGAAAACAATACATTAACAGAAAAATGCGATGTTTACTCCTTTGGTGTAGTTATACTAGAAGTGGTATGCAAAGAGAAGCTAAACAGTGTTGAGAAGAGGCAGAAACACCCTGTTGAGGAGAATATTGATCCAAATATTAAAGGAAAGATTGCACCAGAGAGTTGGGAAGTATTTATAAACATCACACAAAGATGCTTGAACTTTGATCCAAATGAGCGACCATCAATGGGTGAAGTGGAGGTTCAACTTGAGCTTGCTCTGTCACTGCAGGAAGAAGCAGATATAAGAAATAGCTGTGATGCTTATACCCTATTATCTATGACCATTATTAGTTAATCCTCAGCTACAGTATGCACTAGGCACCACTTTAGATGAAAACAAAAACTGACTGATGATGGAACTTGTTAATAACAAGTGAAACTCGTTATTCAATCACAGCACAGCAGATGATTGGGAAATTATTTTTTTATTAGCAAAAGGAATTAAGAAAATAATGCCAGACATTTATTTTAGAAAAAATATAGGAGATATCACTTTCAATCCAAAATTTTCTTATATTTATGAGTTTTTTTATTTATACATTGTTCATGTTATCATTTTTATTCAATATGAAATTTTTAATTCATTTTAAATTCCTAACATATTAAAATTACTTTTGAACTTAGTAGGATTATCCTTTTTACCATCTTCAAATTTTGATAATTTTGTCATATTTTTCATGGATGTGTTTATTGAATTACAATCAAACATCTTAACTTTTTTTTTCAAAACCTTTTTTTCATAGCTTTCTAGATAAATGAATATACCTTTTTTCAACTGTCTAACCTCTAGGTGCAAATAGTATGACATGAACCCTAGGTCTATCATTTTTGACATTGTCTTCTTGAATTCTTCAAACAAGCAATTGATGTCAGTTAATATAAAATCGTCCACATAAAGACAAACAATCAAAGTATCTTTATTATCATGAGTTTTGACAAAGACAACATACTGACATCAATAAAAACTATTATCTTGAGAGTAGTTATCAACGTGGTTGTTCCACACTCTTGATGTTTGCTTTATTCCATACAAAGTTTTCTTCAATTTTAGAACCTTATATTCATGTTCTTCAACGGTAGAGCCCTGCTTAATATGGACTTATTCTAGATAATCATTTACAAATGCATATTTCACATCAAGTTGATAAATTTTCCATTTCATTTCTGTTGCCAAAGAATTCATCCAATCTACTGGTGCATAAACTTTAAACTTTATTTTAGTCTACTTCATGCTTTTTCTTGTAACCTTTTACAAGTTGTATTTTGTATCTTTCCACCTCTTCTCTATTCTTAGTCTTTTACATCCATTTTACTTCAATTGCTTCATGACTTTTGAAAAGATTTGTTAATTCTCAATTATCATTCTTTTTAATTGAATTGATTTCCTCTTCCATGACATGTCTCTACATCTTTCACAATCTCTTCAAAATACAATGACTCACAATCTATTTAAAGACAATATAATTATTCAAGATAACAAGTAACTTTCATTGATTTCATATATATTTGTGTCTTCTTTGACCTTTCATTCACACTTTCTTCTTGGACATGAAATGTAAGTGATGGATGGAGTGAATAAAGACGACTGACATCTTGAATTGCAGTTACTTGATCTTCTCATTCTTCACCGAGATAAGAAAGAAAATTATAAGTTTTTTCCTTCTTGAACCTTTCAATTTCATTTAGTTTCTTCTTCGAATTCAACATCATGACTTACTACTACTTTTCCATTGCTGAAATTATATAATTTATAGCCTTTAAAATGAACAGCATAGTAATGAAGACTTGTTTGACACTTCAATCATCAATTTTAGATCCTATTTGTTTTGGTACATAAACATATGTTATATGCAAATTATTAACCATATCCTTCCTTCCACCCCTGTTTCCTCAGAAATTTGATTAAGTTGGATTAACCCAACAACTTTTTATTATAGAAAAAATTATATAGTCATTAAGAGCTAGAAAAATAAGAACATAAAATAAAAATATAAATTTTTATTTTTTATTATTCTCGTATTAAGCAAAGATATAAAATATGTTACAATATATATAATGCATAAAAAATATCACAACATTCTAATTATATATATATATATATATATATATATATATATATATATGAAAAAGTATATCCTATTAAACTATATTTTGTATGTTTTTAATGAATATTATTCAAATAAATAATTCATTCACCTATGCATGTAAGTTTCATATAATATTCTTGAATAGTGTTTGGATTTCAATTAAAAAAATTTACACTAAATATTATTATATTTGTTTATTTTTTTATCATATTATATTGTTAAATTTGGATTACAATAAACTTTTATATGTTTTCTCATATTTTATGTATATTTTAATTTGTCTGTTAGGTTTAATTTTAAATTATTTTTTATTTAAAATCAAATTTGAAAAAAAAAATTACTAGTCTAAATTTTGTATCAAACTGATTAATAATTATTTTAAGAAAATGTAAAAGAGTATAGTTCAATTATTTAAATTTAGAATTATAAAAATTTTAATTTATTTTCTTAGAAAATGGGAATTTAAATTTAATTGTAATTTGACTATTTTGATTTATTGCACCACACAGACTCGCTACTTATTTTTTTTGTTTTATTTTATATGTTTGGTGATTGGAGAGCCAATAAACTATATTAAATACTAAATACACAAATATACTTAAAAAATAAATGTTAAGAAATTATTGAAAATTTATAAAAACTGAAAAAATGTCTAACATAATAATCGTATTAAGAAAGAAAAACATAAGAAAACGTACAAGGATTCCTGAGATTATAAAATTAAAACAAAAAAAGTTCTCTGTATAGCTCAAACATCAAATAAAACATAAAAAATAATAATATATTTAACTATTTTACTTTAAAAAAAAATGTAAACAGTGAAGTATTAATACAGAAATTGATAGTAACTTATAAATCCCAATCTATATAACATGTTGGTTAAACCATCAAGTCTAATAAATTTTCTTAAATAAATTAAAATTTTAATTAATCGTAGGTCACCTGAGTATCTCAAGTCAATCTGGGTAATGTCAAGACACCTAACACTGAGAAAATTGGCAAGAGGAAATTATCTTCGGTCAGATTTTCTGCAAACTTATTTGAGAACAATATAAGAAACAGAAGCAACAGGATCCCTGCCTGAACACAACCTTGTTTCTGCATTTCCCTTCATTTCCAGGTTCTCCAACCAATATCAAACTTTATGTGATATTCCATATATTTTTATTCTCTATTTCTAAAAATATGCAGACTCCCCTTTAACTTTTGTATTTTTTTTTCTTAGGTATCTATATACTAGCGCTTGTTTGGTTTGTGCCTTAATTTCAATTGCTTCGCCCCTTCCCTCCCAAACAAAAAGAGTATGAAAAAAGAAAGTCCAGATGCTTTAATAAGGAAACGAATGTTCAACGAATAAGTTATTTCAAAAGATTAAGTAATATATAAAGGAAAATCTGTTTCTTGAATCTCTATGTAGCTAATTCATATGCCATCTGCAGTTCATATATTTGCTTGATTGCTACTGTACACTCTTACATATGTAATTTGCTTTCTAAATTTTTCATTAAATATATGGATGGTATGTTGCCAGACTACTTTTACTGATATGGGAGATATGAATCTCCATCTATGAAACTATCATAACTTTTAGCTGAATGTACTATTTGATTGTAATAATCATAATATTAGAACTAAAGATTCATTTCCCTTATCTTTCCTTAATTTTCCATTTTGAAATGAAACACAGTGAAATATGAAATCAAAACTGACAGTAAGTTTTTAATACTTGTGGTATAATAAGGTGAAAAGCAAGAAATTTTCTCTCATTTTAGGTAATACTTGTGGTATGCAATCATATTTCAGTTATGTACTTTTCTCTCAGTTTTGTCCAATGAATAATCTTTTCTAACAGGTGGTATCTAAAATGGGACAATGTTTGAGCTTCTGCTGCTTTAAGCACACAGCTTCGTCTCAGCGACAGTATCCAACTGTGATAGAAGAGCTATGCCCTCAATTTTCTCTAGCCGATCTTAGGAAATGGACAAACAACTTTGACGAAAACCAAATAATTGGAATTGGAGGCCTTGGCGTTGTATATAAAGGCTCTCTCCGAAACAGTTGTGCTACTGAGTGTACAATTGCAATCAAGCGAATACACGCGATTACTGAGAAGGAACTTAAGCAGTTCAAGAACGAAATTGAGTTGCTCTGCCAGCTTCGCCATCCAAATTTGGTCACTCTGTTAGGATTTTGTGACCACAGAGACGAGAAGAATATTGTATATGAGTACATGATAAATGGATCTCTCCGTGATATCCTATATTGTAGTGATATGAAAAAGGAGCCACTAACATGGAAGCAGAGGCTAAACATCTGCATAGGAGTAGCGAAGGCACTACACTACCTTCACACAGGTCTCAAGAGAACAATCTTTCATCGTGACATAACACCGTATAAAATTCTTTTGGATAGCAACATGGAGGCAAAACTCTCAGACTTCCGACTTTCCTTAACAGGACCACATTATGCATCAAAGCCACCACCAAAGATAATAACAAAAGATGGCTTTACAGGTATTTATTTTTGTTTTGTTGATAGTGTTTATTGAAAAGAATTTTACTGAATACTAATCCAAATAATACTTTCACTTCTAGGTACATATGGTTACGTGGCTCCTGAGATTTCACAAAACAATACATTAACAGAAAAAAGCGATGTTTACTCCTTCGGTGTAGTTATACTAGAAGTGGTATGCAAAGACAAGCTAAAAAGTGTTGAGAAGAGGCAGAAACACCCTGTTGAGGAGTATATTGATCCAAATATTAAAGGAAAGATTGCACCAGAGAGTTGGGAAGTATTTATAGACATCACAGAAAGATGCTTGAGCTTTCTCTGTCACTGCAGGAAGAAGCAGATGTAAGAAATACTTGTGATGATTATACCCTATCATCTCTGACCATTATTAATTAGTCCTTAACTATATTAGGCACTAGGCACGATCTTTAGTTGAAGACAAAACTTATGGATGGTGGAACCAAGGTTCTCAATAATAACAATGAAACTCCTTATTCATCAATCTCAGTGTAGCAGATGACTGGGAAATTATGGGAAAGGAATTGAAGTTCAAGAATGAGATTTAGTTATTTGCCATCATCGTCATCAAATGCTTAGCCTCTAGAAAGTTTTTAGTGTTGTAAGTTTATGCCTTAGAATTTGACCAACTAAGTTAACTGATAGTTAATGAGTATGGCTTTAACAACGTTGGAACTCGAAAAATAATAGTATGTGGGACGGGAAAACAAGCAACGTTAACGCAGAGGTTTCCCGCAGGATGTTTTGGTCCAATTCTCTACGAAATATTGTTCCAGAAAGTCGGGAAGTATGAGGGATATTACAGAAAGATAGATTTCCTTGTAGTTTGATATCAATAAGCAATTAATAAAGGGTGGAAGTGGAAGTGCAACTTAAATATGCTCTATTGCAATGTTATACTGAAAAGAACATAGAAATTAGATTTGTGAAAATAATATAATCCATAAAAATGTTATGTTTTGATGAAAATATGAGATGAAATACGGTGTTGGTTTTTTAGTAATTAGAATAATATTTTCTGGTTTTAGATGTTTAATATTCTCATCATTATAACACTAATCTATAAATAGAATTAATCAGGTATGATATTTTTTAATTTATTTATTTCCACAATTTTGTAAATACACCCTTATTCACATGTCATGAATGGAAGCCTCCTCGTTCAAATACTCGTTATTTGTCAAAGTTGACGGCTCACCTCTTTTCTTATTTCAGACGACCTGGTAAGCTTTGAACATAAAAAGCCAATATTAGCTAAACATTGAGTCAAATCGTTGATTCTCTATTTCAAATAATTTCTAAAATTGTAATCTATGATTTATGTTTTATTACTTCTGATTTTTTCCGATGTATAAGTCTAGAGTTGACTTATTTTTATTATAAATTTCTCAATCAAAATTATGTCATCCATAGAAATTATGCATTTAGGAACAACTTTTTTGGTATATTTTTGACAAACACATGCAAAGCTAGAATAAATAAGTAATGATTCAGGACTACGTATGAATATATATATATACACACACACACAAGGGTTAATAATATGGTTTTCAGAAAATTCAAAGAGGAAGAACACTGTCACAGAGAGAGAAGAAAAATCACAACACATATTATCTTCGTACATTCTGAAGCTCTATTTATACGGTAAATAAAGGTATAATCAAGTTCGTGTTTTTTTAGTAATGTTATTTAAGAGTTTAATGTAACAATTATCAACTACTTTTCGTATTATTCTCCTCGCTTTTTGAATTACGAAGTTTTTCATCAAAAACTTTGCCCTAAATCCATAGTATGATCTATTGAATTTATGTTATGTCATTGATTTCAAATAAAATTGAAACAGTTTTAACAACTTTGTTCATACGTTACTTTTTGTCCAACGATTTCTATACTCAGAACAGCCATTGCTAAAACTCAATTTAAAATTCAAACTCACTTAAATCTTAAAATACTTTTTGTTCCCCAGCAAACTATTATTGTTTGATGGAGATGTAATGTCTTAGTGTTGGGTTTTCTCAAAATTCAGATTTTCTTCTTCCCCTATTTTTCTTTCGGCTAACCATATTACAAAACAGAAAAGAAGTTCTATTTCGATGTTTACTTTTCCAATATTTTTCTAGGAAACAATAAGTTTTCATTTAACAACAATATTAGTTTTATTTTGTTAAATGCAATAACTCCAAGCAGGACTTAACTACCATTCTTACTAAATTTTATCATTAACTCCTCCAAATCCATGCTGGATAGCAACAGAATCATCAATCACCATAAACTGGCAAGTGATTAAGCAAAACACTAAAACATGTCAGCTTTCTTGCAATTTTGCAGAGCACGGGGAATTTATTCACCAGTGTTGATAAAGGTAGAAAACACTTATTATTAGAGTCGCAAGTTAAAATATTGAAGCAAACTGGCTAAAACAAAAAAGTAGGTCTAGAGAAAAGCAGCAGCAGCAGCAGCTCTTCCAGGATTCTCAAAATGTAAATCTCCATCAACCAGCATTACTAATGGAACATCAAAAGGAATGTAAACACGTTTGATGCCAATAACTCCTTCCATGTAATGTGCCTCTGTATTGTCATGATATCTTGCTACGATGATCGCAGCGTTGCATAGGATCAGTGAAAAGTTACAGGTTTTCTTTTCTTTTCTAATTGTCTAGGAGGGTAACTTGCAACGTTAATCAGCAGGTACCGACACTTATAACTAGTGATACATGTAACATAACATGAGTTTTATGTTGCAAGTAACACCTGGTACATATTACAAGATGTACAAGCTAACTTTCAAAATTTAACTCCAGAAAGAGGAAAAAGAATGAAACCTGTAACTTGCACAGAATAGTAGACTTAAGTAATAAGCCAAAATGCATATTCTTATTTCATGTGGGTAGGGCTTCACAAACAATTTACCAACGAATGTTCTCAGAGGATCCTTGAGATTTCTACCAACAACTTATGCAGAGCTTGAGGCTTTGAGAAAAAAGGAGAATGATCAGCCCCCTTCAAACGGAAAACCTTTTCTGGGGGATTTGCATTTATCATGTTCTCCTGAAGTGAAATGGGTATGGCATTGTCTTCAAGAGTTTGTATATAAAACCGCCTTACAGATCCATATTTCAGGTCTGAAAGGGAAAGCTTCTCTAAAACTGGTGCAAATGGTACAGACCTCATGGAGACAGATGCCAATGCAACATCCTGCATTAAGAAAGCAACAAAAAACAAGGAGGGTCAGGGGAAATAGGCAAAACTATTAAAAAGGACAGAAACAAAACTTAGATTCTGAATCACATATACAGATGTTCCAAATGTATATTTATACTGTAGTCAGCATATTTACGAGTGCATCCCCTGATGCTAGAGACCATTTTTGTTAGCAATGGAAAGATCCTGACAGCAAGAATTTATACAAAAGACTGTATTACAAAATATACTTTTAGTGCAAAGGTCCACAAAGCATATGTAAAACCTCTATCTGAAGTAAAAGATAAAAGACAGCAAAATCTTTCTGAAATGCAATATGTTCAGCAGACAACACTGAAAACTTTCCATTTTGAAAATTACGAAGCATTGATAAAGCAGTTGCCTGCAGTTCAACTAGTTGCACAATTTCAACTATCATACAACATATATTTATGTAATAATTCTCACTCTGATTAGAATGGAGTGGAATCCCCAATAAATCTGAAGATCAACTAACTATATGTTTTACACTTTACATATAATAATCAAGTGTCAAAAAATACTTTACGAATCTTCATACCAACTCAGACTGAATAAGAGATTGGATATAAAGTAACGATGAGTCACTTTCACAAGTATTGTCATCTAATTTGAAAAATGCTCATGTAGCAGTAGCAAGGGAGACTTCTGTTTGTTCTCTTGGACAAAAAATGAAAGGAGGAAATTTGGCCACCACCCAACTACTTACTTTGGAGGGACTTTGGTTGAATAACAAATCCTTCAACAATGACTTGTTCAGATCAAAAGAAGTGGGAGGAAGGTCATTCCCGTTAGCATATATAAAAATCTGAGACTGTTGCATAAGATCATCTGAACCTGCCTGCAACATACAGCCACAAACAAATCATCACTAAAAGGATAGAAGAATTCTTCATTTATAGAAATTGTAATCGCATATATAACCAGCAAAAGCTATAAAACAATTCAGATGCTCTCTGTCTCTGTTTTCAACCTTAGTTCCTTGTAAAATAAAAACATTCGGCTCCTAAGTAGTGTGATATCATAAATCTATGTAATTTTTTTTGGTAGAAATTCTCAGATTTCAGACTTCAGTTGGAGTAAAATAAAGAAGCATCAATCTTAAAGCTAGCAGGAGATGAAACACCTGCTGAGAAATAATATCGAGAGTGCTTTGTCCATTCGTCAGCATTGCTGCAGCAATAAACACAGCTTTGGAAATCTTAAGAGGAAACATCTCCATTGCATGTGATATACATGCCCCTCCAAAATCATGCCCAACCAAAATCACCTTCAAAAGAATTCAAAAGGTAAGAAATATATGGAAAGAAAATTCCTAGAGAGCTCAAATATGAATATTGTGCTACCAATATTGCATCCAAGCAAGCAACAATGCTAAATGACCTAAAACTGAGTGCCCTCCCAAGAGCAAGTGAGGGTGAAACATTTACATTTCACAAAATGAAATTTAATTGGAACAAACTAAGACTGTAGAGGGGGAAAACTACAAATTGTAACACGAGCATGATTACCGCAAATTAAATCTGAGTTTGTTTCTAAATACAATCAGTGTCATGATAAACACTCTAACCCTCGGAAAATGTAGACAAAAAAGTATATTGCAACACTGTGAACAATGTGAACCATCACCACATATCCTACGCAGGTTAAGGGAAGTTGTACTATTTTTTTTTTTTCAGAAAGATACTTTCAAGTTATAAGTATAATTACCTGTATTAGACAAATACAGAAGTAACTGAGATAAGCACATAATTTTTCCTTCCCTACTTCACCACTAGTCGGGAAATAACTTGTTAGCTTTAGGGTTTTTACAATTGCACTTGCAAACTTCAATCCGAAGCATCAATAACTTCTGTGAAACTTTCTTTTCTGTTAGTAAAATTTCTTTGCTTTTCAGCACCTCTTCTTTGTCCTATTTTTTATTTTAGCCATGGGAATCGATGTTCCTTATTTATCTCCTTGACAATTAATCTACTTTGGAATTTATAACTACACTACAAAGTGAATTTCGAGGGGATGGGTGTGGCAAGTCATGAAACCATGACTTTCACCAGAAATAGGCGATGATTGAAAAATATCATATATGCTAAAGCCAGGGATCGTATCTCCTCTTTAATACTTCAAACCAACACAACAGTGATGGAATAGATCAATCTATTATTTACAAAAAATGGAAAGTGGAAGTACCTTTTCGCCTTCTGGAAGTTTTTCAAGGAAGTCAGTGAGTGGCTTCACATATTGTGACAAACTTGTAATGCTGTTTGTATCAAATGAACTCACTCCAGAACCAGTTAAATCTATTGCAGCTACTTTATAACCACTTTCTTCTAGAAGTGCAATGGATTTATACCAACACCAGGCCCCAAAACCACCTCCATGAACAAGGACAATACGATTTGTCTCAAGATCATCAACTTTCACATCCTGTCGAAATGAAAAGCTGCGTGTATAAGCGAAAGAAAACATACCAACAAATATAACAGGGAAAGGATGAAATAAAGAACAGTTAATATTTGAACTAAAAAACAATAATGGCTTGCACTTTCCCCTATAACTGGAAAATACGGCATGAAAGTGTTAAAATATGCCGTTTTTTTCCTACAGTTACAAATAAGGAAATAAATAAATAATAATGAATTCCTGTTTTATGCAACACCATACCAGAGTCAGAAGAAGAAAGGGTAATATAAATGTTCTACTAAGAAAATGACCAACATATGCAATTTCAAATCAGAAAAGATGGTACTAGATCCATCTGAATTTCAATCTCACTTTAGTAACCGTGACATCTATGTTGTGACAAGAAAGAGGCAACATAAGATTCCCTTCAAAGCTACACCAAACGTCCAGTAAAAAACACTTCAAAAGGACAAACTTCACCTCCTTCATACGCCCTGCCATTAGTCAAGGCTAGAACAGATTATTCTTTACAAAATTCTATTTTTAGTATCTATGGCACATTCACCGGGATGATTTAACACATGTCTGCACAATTGCCTCTCCAACAAGTTATTTTATTCCCGGACATTGTTCCGATACAAGTCTCGGGGCCAGAAGATAAAAATGACTGACCATTACAGACGATTCTATCCAAAATCCTATAGCTTTCTTCATCATTCCATTCCACTTTCCACATCTTCATCTACTTTAACTCTAAGAAACCACATCATCATAGATGCCCCCTTAAGTAATTATCAACACCGTAATTAGGATTTTAAAAATTACTATAAACATCAAAACCGACAACATGCATACGTTTCCTTTCACATCACTAAAAGGTTTTTAAAAATACAAAAATAAAAATCTAATAAGAAAACAACAAACCTCATTACTCCAAAGTTACCTTAATCATCAAAATTTTCAAAATACCGAACGCGAGTACAACAAACCAAATCCACCAAAATTAACTAAATTCTAAAAACTTCCAAAATCAGCGGATATGAGTCCAACAACAAACCAAATCAACCGAAGAAAATAATTCCTCAAAAAAATCACGCAATGACTCCTTTTTTTCTTCAAAGGTTTTGAATTGCAATTCAAGTAAAGGTTTTTTCCTTTCGGGATTTCCGCGGCTATAATCTGCCGAAATTTCCTACAATACCAATATCAATAATCGCCAAAGCAAAATAAAAAACGCAACAAGGACCTACAAATCAAAACCGTGACGATCCAATTGCATCCCCAGCGATAAAAAATAACTAGAAACCTTGACTTCATTTTTTTTTTTCGTTTAAACTATAAAGAAGGTTCACCTGATTGAGAAGTTGATGAGGTTGAAGGAGAGGGTCGGTGAGGGACCTGGCCCTCGAACTCGAACTCCTCGGCAAGGTGTTGCTGCTCCCACTGCTCTTCTTGGAGACCCCATTCGGGTACCTGAGCGAAGTGGAGCGATCGAAGTTCTGCTGCTGCTGCTGATGCTGCTTGAAGAGAATCGCGGCGGCGATGGCCTGCTCGCGAATCGCAGCGTCGTCGAGCTTCCTCTCTCTGCGGGAAGCGGAGCGCTTTTTCGCGGAGGTGGAGTGCGGCGGCGCGGGCTTCGCCTTCAAGCGAGCGCAAATGTTACCCATTGCAACTATCGAAATTGAATTGAATCAATTCAATGGTGATCGTGATGGTGACGGCGGTGCATGCAAGAGAAGAGAAGATAAAAGTGTGCAATAAAAGAGCGAAAGAAAGAAAAAGAAAAAAACAGAGAGAGAGGGAAAAAGTGAAGCGAAGCGTGGCGTGGTGATGTGGGGTTTGGGAAGTTTCAGTCAGGTGTGGAGTTGGCAGCAACAGGAAAAAGGAGACTTTGTTTGTTTACAGGAAATAACGTTTCTTTGTTTGACAACGTACGCCTCCAAATACGTTTCTTCCAAATTCAACACTAAATATATTAACAAATTAATAATAATAATTATGATTCCCGAATTGATAGTTCCAAATTCCAAATTTCCTTTTCCCATCGGAAACTTGTCTAATATAACGTATTCTCCTTCACCTAACTTCTTCACTTTTTCAAAAGTTAAAACAACGTTCTCTCACGGTAAAAGAAAAACCAATTTTACTTTCCAGAGATTTTTTTTCCAGAATTGTCCACACGTAATCTTGACTCGATAAAGCTGTTTGGATGTTTTTGACGAAAGTTAGTGACCAAAATATTTATAAAATAATCATTAACAAGGATTTTCGTATCAACAATAGGATTTGATCCTATACTGCTATCGATGTGTCCTGCCGTTGAAAAAATAACATAAAACTTATACAAATATTTTAATTTAACATAGTTTGACGTCAATTAATCAATTTAAAATATATAAATAAATACAAATCTTATTATTATCGGTAATAAAATGGCTTCTTTATTAGGGTTGAATGATTTGGTTCTTTATTGCATTGCTGAATGCAGATTCCTGTAGACATGTCCTTGCACACTTTACAAAATCTCTGATCCCGAAGTTACGTGGAATTACTTTTGTTGAAAACCACGACCATATAGAATGTGGATTAATTTTAAATTTTACATCTTCCATGTTACACTAATGTAATTAACATTCTATGGTATGAGCAATGGTTCAAGAATTTGAAACAAGTTTTATTCGGAAGTAACATTAATATTATACTGTGACATTCAAGTGCTCGTAATTAAATGTCTAATAGAAAAACAAAATTGATTTGTATCCCTTACTTAAACATTCACTTATTGCTTGAGTGACTATTATTTCACTCATATCACTTAAACATCAGTTTAATATTTAAGCAATCATTTATTACTTGTTTGCATAACCAACAAGTTTTAATAACCTCGTGCATCACCTGTTACAGTTTAAATTTAAAATGTTGGTTGGCAAAAGAAGGTTCATATTTTGATTTTTTGTATCATATATTCATATATTTATATCAGGTTTTAAATAAAATTTACGAAAATATTAAGTTATCTATTAAAATAATAACATTATGATACTATTATTATTAATAATAGTAACGTTAATAATATTTATAATAAGTATGAATTTGTAAATGTAGTTGTAAGTATATATACAACTTTTTGTCACAATTTAGTTCATATAGTTCATAATTGTAATGTAACTTCTTCAATGTTCTAAATATAAGATATTTATAACTAACTTATGCTTACTAAGAAAGTTACTTACATTAAACTTCTCCGTAATTATAATATCTTTAAAAAATTTCAGTAATTAACATGTGGAGAGATAATGATGATGAATATAATAATAATAGTACCAGAATAATTTCAAATTTAAAAATATTTAAAAAATAAATTATGATAAAAGAGAGAAGGAAAAAAGTATAGAATTTATTATTTATGAGATGAAAGTTTATTTCAATAAAACATGATTAAGGAAAGTGTAAATTAAAGCATAGTCTTATAGAAACAAACAAGATATATTCAAAATAAGGTTAAAGAGAAAGTATATGCTAAATAAATCTATTCGTTTATTCGTTAAGAGTCGTTATTAAAATTTATGACATCAGATTTTATTTTTGCTATTATACATTTTCTATATAAAAATCATTTCTTTTGTTGCCTAAATAAAACCATGAGGTATCATTATAAATTTTTACATTTCACTTATTTGACACATTAAAAAACATAACATATTCAAAAATTATCACTCATCAAGAAATCATTTGTTCATTCAAAAAACCATGACACTTAAAAAATTATCACTCTCCAACCAAAGTCTTTGATACTCACACTCAAAGCATGCTAATGCATAAATAACTCTCACAAATTTGACATAAAGAGAAGTTTGTACTTCAAGAAGAGTTAAAAAATTATTCACATATTCACCTCGACTTTCTCTAAAATTATCAATATATGAAGTCAAATCAAGACAACCTCTAGTTGTACCATTCGTATTCACCTTAAGCCAATTGACAAATGGAACATACTTCTATAAATGAGACCACTATATCGTCCCTAGTTTGAATATTGAAAAATTTTAGCACAAAAAAATCAGAGACAATAATACTCACATACTTAGATTTATTTTTAGTCATACACACTAACTCCTTAATTTGAAAAATAACAAAAGGAATAACAATTGGATCCTGAAATCTATTATAATTTCTCATCCTTCAAATCATCTAAATAACTGCAATCATTTTAGGCAAAGGACTACAAGGAGATTTCATAAACTGAACAACCAAATACAAAGAAAAAAATTATAAATACTAAAAAGTTTCCTTCAACCATACCCACAACCTTATAGCAAGAGGACAATGAAAGAACAAATGAGAGAAAAATTCAACATTTATATATAAATAAATAACAAATATAGCATAAAATCACTCCTTTTTTCTAATCTTCAAATCAATAGGTAAACGATCATACAAATAAGAAACAACAAAAGACTACATAAAAACAATAGAAAACATCATGAGTAGTATGAGCAACATATAAATTAGTATAAAAAGACAAAATGATAGAATCTTTAATCATATTTGGATCATAAATAACTTGATCATCATGACGCAACTTAAAAATACCTCATGCATTATGCCTCTTGCGAACCACAACATGAAAAAATCCAATATTTTTGTCCCGTCTTTAAACCAATTCATTTTAGCAAGGTTTTTTTTCTTCCAATAAGAGTCTAACAATCCAGAGCAAAATTTAAATAATCGTTTATCTTAGTCTTGTGAATTAGCAAAGCATCCAAATTAGATGAAGAAGTATTCAAAATTTGTTGTTGAATATTAGAAAGAAGGCCTTGATTATCCATTACCAACTTATGTGTGTTTCCAAAAACATTTTTATTTCACTCTTTCAAATAGACATCGCAATTTCCTTTACAAAATCAACATATGACAATTAGAAGTAGAAGCATTCCAAGAGTTATTGATGAGGGAATGACAGTCCATATGAGTCTTCCACATCTATAGAAACTAAAAAGATTGATGGTTTAGAAACCTCAACTGAATGAAAAAGAAAAAGAAGTAGTGGATGACGATCCAAGCAGTTTTGGGGTGAAACATTAACACGACACAAACCCATTCTTAAGACAAGAAAAATTACAAAAATGCTCTATCAAGTCTTTTATCAATAAGATGCATACCTACTTGAAAGTTTGACCAAGTGTAGTAAAATCCAGAATATAGAATTGCAACAAGCTTATTAGAATTGATCCAATCTGAAAACTCAACACAAGAAATTAGACTAGGGGCAACACCACCATTCACATCCTCAACACAAAGAACAACATTAAATCTTTGAGGATACACCAAGAATCATGAATATTAACAAGAGAAAACAATAAATAGTAACGAGCAGTGTAAGTAGTTGCACAATAAACCCCAACAACATGTAATTTAACACCTTTGACCATAACAACAAATGAAATAAATTGACCAATAATATCACATGTGAAGTCACTTCTATCAAAGAACCATAATCTAGCAACTTCGATAAAAGAATCAGAAACAACCAACAACTTAAAGTTCAAACTATAAAATAAATAGCATGATAATTAAGAACTAAAAGAAGTCATTGGTTCAGCTAAGGAAAGAAAATTTGGTTAGTGCTTAGCAATCAAATTCCATGACATATTAAGAGTTTTATCATTAGCCAACCTCTAAAATTTCAAAACAAGCCTATGGAACTCATGATTAATTATTAGAATTTGGAGGATTTAACATTAGATTTCTTTAGAGGCCTTTCATTTTCTGATTTCCTAATAGTTTGAATTGGTACATCATCTTTTTCAATAATAGAATCTTTCTTTTTTCCATCATATTAGCTCAATTAAAAGTTAATTTCAATTCTTCTACCGATCGAGCTTCTTCAAACTAAAAGCATTTCATTATCACATTAAGTTATCCACATGTTACATTTTATGTTATTTAATAAAAAAAATGCATTTCTCATAAATAAAATAAGTTTAGTTTAAAATATTTTTTATTCTCTTATTTAAGTATAGTTTTAAATGAGCTACGTACGAGAATGATTTACTATTAAACTATGTATGAGAATGATCTATTATTAAAGCAATTGATGTATATGGTAAAAATGATTTCACAATAGTTGAAAATAGAGTGGTTAACACTCGATCAAATTGTTGTTTTTCTATATTTTAAGAAATAATTTTAATTAATTATAAAAGTTTTTCAATGAAGTAAACGATTTATATTATACATTTTTATAAACATTTTAACTTCTAGAAATACTAAATAATCACAAAGTAATAAAATATAAATGCATGGGGATGAAATATATTTTGTAAAAGAACCCATGCCAATTATATTTTCTCTATATTGGCTTAAACGTTTATAATTGAATTTATAAATGTAATTGAAACTCACATTTATACATAAATTACTAAATTTGAGGAATTTAAGAATTGTCTCTTGATTTTCTTTTCTTTCTTTTTTCTCTATTATATTGTTTCTTTGATTTCCTCTAAATTTTTCTAATTTAGTTTATTTTTTTCATCCATGGAGAATTAAATCCTGAGAATCAAACAAATTGAATTGATTTCTATGATGATAATTTATTGTTCCTATAGTTTGTTCTTTTCTTTTCAAATATCAGTTTTGTTCTTTGTGATTACAAATTAAGTTTTTAATGTTAAACTCAAATTAAAAATATATTCAATTTTAATTTTATTATTAAATACATATTTGATTAAAAGTTTATATGTCTTATTTAAAAGCATCAAATTAAATTATACTTTATATTTACAAAATTTAATGAAACTTATTATAATATTTCATGAGTGAAAATCGAAGAATTGGCATGATTGGTTTAAAACAAGCCTACATATTTTTTACAAAAAAAAAAAGAGTCTTTTTTTCATGTTTTAGAAGCTTAACAATTGAATTTTTCATTTTGGGATTTTGTTGGAAATTAATTTCTTTTTCAGTTCTTAGACTCTTTCGAAATAATAAACTATTTGTTAATTAGCAAAAAGTATTTAACATCTGAATTAAACATTTTAAAATATATTTTAATTTTAGTTAATATCCCTCCCAAACATGTAAATTAAGCAAATAATTTAATTAAATATTTGTTTAAATTGTATTGTAATGAAAAATTTTAATAGCTGTTTCGTTCTTCTATAAACAGGTGAATGATAAATTAATATATTTGTATTTCATTATTGGTAATAGAAAAAGATAAAATATTTATATTTTTAATTCCTTAATAAATGTCGATTATTAGTAGGAATACTAGCAATTGGTTTTTAATAGCATGTGTCACACTCACTGTACTTTTTCCACCTACTATAGCTATTTTTTCTTTGATACAATGAAGGGTTGACTATATTGGATATATACCATTTCCTCAGAATAAATAGGGCTAGCAAAATTAGGTGACCTCACAAACAAATTGATCCAAATACATAAATGTTAATGTTATTTTTTTGTTGTTATTACATAAATATTAATGAGAATAGAGTTTCATTTATTAGCCTATAAATTGAGGTAATATTTTATACTATTTGGTCGATGTTTGATTAATGGACGCAAGTTTAACTGTGCTCCACACCCATAATAAAAACTGTGGTCCACCCATTTTATTATATATGATCGAATTAGATAAATAAAGTTTATTATTTTTATAAAAAATAAGTATTTACTTTTCCTTAATTTATATAACCATCTCACATCTTTCCCGAGTTAAATGAATAAGATTAATATTAAGATAATACAAATTATTTAATAAACCCAAAGGCAACATTTTCATAATTAAATATTTTATTGCAACACAACTATTTTCCTGATACAAATTATTTTTTATTTCAGGTTTTTTTAACCAGTACAATAAAAACACTTTAATTATATAATATCCCACGTATTCTATATTTATATGTCATCTAGATATATGAGAATTGTAGAATTAATATAATAAATTATATTTAATCGATGTAAAAAAGTTTTGTATCATTTCTATATTAATATTACATTCTAAGATCATCTAACATTTCTTTTCTTTTCTTTTCCAACCCCCACCTCTCTTGACATGCACAATTAATGCGTTAACAATTTAATATCTTTATCACCATTAATGCTACACTGATTTTGCGTCAGAATTTGTGCCGAGTGTAATGACATATATATATATATATATATATATATATATATATATATATATATATATATATATATATATATATATATATATATAACTTTATTTTATTTTTATGTATAGTTAGTCTATATTTTTTCTATTTTTGTATTATATTACATAATCTATAAATATTTCGTTTTTACTTTATACGTACCGAGGGACAATTTTGGTATTCTTTGATAGAAAAAAAAACTAAATTAAATGGTGTTAGATTTAAATTTGTGAGATCTAGAAAACATAATATTAGAAATAATAATGAGATTTACTTATTTTAATATTAAAAATTTAAAATATAAATATAATTTTAAATAGAAAGTTTTGTTTTTTAAAAAATATTATTTCTCTAAAATTTATTTTTTATAATTTTTATTCTTTTTCTAACTTTTTAAATTGTAGTTCATCTATTTAAGATCAAATAGTGTTTAAGTAATCAATGAAGCAATATATTCAAGCTTATTCAATTATTTCTTCTAAAAGACTAAGTTAATTTATGTTTTTTTTCTAGTTTATGCATTTTTTCATGCATGTGAGTATTGTTCTATCACATGTGTCATTTAAGTCTTTTATAAGACTCTATTAATCAATGATGCTAACACTATATCTTGATCATGATTATGTGGTTTGTAGGAGTAGATAGAATTTCTTGAGTTGACAAAGTCATTCTAGGTTTCATAGAATGGTTTGAGTTTCTAATAAGTAAGGAAAGTTAAATATCATTATTGTCAAGTTCTAAAATAATTTTATGGGTTAAATATGTTTTTCGTCCTTTAAGTATCACACGATTTTGGATTTAGTCCCTACTCGAAACTTTGATGGTTTTTAATCCTTATAGTTTTGAAACTCTTACTATTAGTCCTTAAAATTGGACGGCATTAAATGTGGCAAACGGCGATACCACGTCTTATGCCAGCTTGACTCTTCACTCTCTGCCACGTTGCTTTGGCCAATAAGAATCTAACATGTGTAAGCCCCCTTCCACCCCAAATTAGGGTTTTCCAGATTGGGGAAACTTGCCCCTGCACCTTCGCCATGATTGGGTCGCGCCTCAGAAATTAACACGTTGAATTCTGTTTCATTGAAAGTTAGAAACACGAAAAAAAAATTGGAAAGAGAGGTAAGCTGCAAACAAAAAACATCATCGTATTAATCATTTATTAATTCTCGTTTAACCTCTGTTCTAATAGTTGCTCACCCTCCATGTCTTCAATCTCACTCCGTTCGTACTTCCCAGGAAGGTGCAATTCCGCACGTTTATATTCTCAACTCAGACATCATCTCCATTGCGTCCCAGACTCCCAATACTTTTTTTCATTCACCAAACACACCACAAATAATTCAAAACACTCTTAATATTATAGTGAGAAGAAATTAATTAATTTATTACTTGGAATTGGACTTACCTGATGCCGTGGCCAGGTCCACAGAAAATATCACTTATATTGTAGAAGGAAGTACCCGAGTTTATTGCGATGCAGTCATCACCTGTGATGAATGTGTATTCATTAATAAATGGAAAGTGATGATGAACAGTGATATAGGGATGTAGGTTGATTAGTTACCGGTTTGAATGATGGAAGAGTGTATGAAGATGTTGGATGATCCAGAGATATCTATCCCGTCGGTGTTTGGACTTTGCATTGGTGCAGTGATGCGAACATGGGAGATTTCTAACCTATTGCACGATTGAAATTCCAGTTGCAGCGAGGGTGAGGGAGGAAGAACGAGAATGACCATTACGTGAGTGTCAGATTCTTATTGGCCAGGTAAAAAGAAAAGCAACGTGGAGAGGCAAGCTGGCATAAGACATGGTCTTGCCGTTTGCCACATTTAACGTCGTCCAATTTTAAGGACTAATAGTAAGAGTTTCAAAACTATAAGGACTAAAAACCATCAAAGTTTCGAGTAGGGACTAAATCCAAAATCGTGTGATACTTAAGGGACGAAAAACATATTTAACCCTAATTTTATTTGTGTGTGCATGTTTGATGTGATTGATTAGAATTATTATCCAAATTTATTGAATCACTGTTAAAAATATGTTTTCGAGATTTATGATAGTTTATTATTTGACATGTTTTAATTGGTCTAAAATTGGTAGTATATTATAGGGATTTTCTGTTAAGTCTATTGGTTGAAAGTGTACATGTGTTGTTTGTATGAAATGTGTGAAATTGAGGTCTTCGTTAATTGAAAATAGTGTTGAAATTTGTTGGTTCAAAATGATTGTGTGTTAATTTAATTGATTGGTTTGGTGTTAAGATAAACCAAGTATATAGTCATTTGAACAAATTGGAATTCTTTTGAATACTAAAATATGTATTTGAATCAATCCCTAAGTTAACTAGGAATACTAATTTCGTCATTTGATTTAGCACATGGTTCATCATATCATAGTTTAAGAAGGTGCATATTTTCTGGTATGGCGTTGAGCACCATCTTTATCGTTGAGTGAACCAAAGTGCGAATGGTGTTGAACGGTGACAAGGAATTTTCATGTTATTTCATTGAACAAAAGAAAATGCGAGAGCTTTGGCGCCGAGCGGACCTGGGTTTGAGCATTCCTTGTTGCGAAACGAGTGCATGTTTTTTGTATTTTCTTATTCCCCTTTGGTTTGCAATAGTTTATATGAATTCAATCCATGCTTATTTAGAATTGTTGATACTTCATGAATTGTAAACATGGTTGTGAATATGTAGTATGTTGTGAAAGAAATTTAAAGGAGAAGTTTCTTGTGTGGTTTCAAGTTGTGTATGTATTGATGTAAAAATATTTCATAGTGGAGATCCTGACACTCTAATAACCATCCAATATCAAGTAGAGAAAGATGATGTATGTGGTGAGAGGAACATAGGATCCTAGTTTAGGAACTTTGTCCATAAGATGTTAACGGATTAACCTTGTGTGTAGTACAATAAAACTCATTGACAATAACTCTGTAGAGCAGTAGAAGTTACCACAAGTGCACAACCTGTTAGAGTTATACATCAATACATGTATTCAGATGATCAAATTTAGATTTACTTGTGTTCAATTGTTATATTCATAACTAAATTATATGTATGTTTCTTTAATTTACCCTTCCATCTTTGTTTGTATTTTGTTGTTTCTTATTTTCTATGATCATCTTAATGATGTGAGCAAATGATAAAACATCTCTTGAGTAGATGCTAGATGGTGATGAAGTTGAGACATAGTAGAATTTTAGTTCCTTTATATATTTGTTCTTTTGAAAAACTCTAGTTTTGTACTTATAGATGAGTATAATAGAAAAATCTTCGATATAAAATATTGCATATATATTAGGTATTATAATTTTGTTTGAATAACACTAATAACACTTTATATGTCCTCTTTTAAGTTAATGTTGTCTTTTAGATGTGTGATACTTTTATAATATTATTAATATTATTGAAATAGAATGTCATAAATTTTATATATATTTAAACAAAAATTAATTTATTGAATAAATTATAATTATATAGATAACATTGAATAAAAGGTAAATGCTGAGGATATAATTATAACTTCCTTCACCACTAATAATTAAAGATTAAATTATAAATACTTGTAATATTCACACACATACTCGTTCTATATAACTATAAATCACTATAAATTAAATAACAATTGAGAGAAAAATCGTTACATTAAATAATATAGTTATTATTTTATAAATTAAAAATTATTAGTATTTAAATTAATTTTATCATTAATAAAATTGTATACTAGTTTATAAATTAGAATTTAAATTAATCCCTAGTTGTTAATGTTTTAGCTATTATTAGTTTTTAAAAATTAATAATATAAAATCTTAGTAAGAAATTAATTTAGATTTTGATTCACAAATTAATTGTAAATTTTAAATAATAATAAAAACTATTTAAATACTAATAATTTTGTATAATTTTGATTTTTAAATTCAGTATTATTTAATTTTTTTTATATTACATATAAACAACGTGAGTATAGGCTTTGAAATTGATATTAAATTACCAAAAGTATTTTAATTTTTATTATCTTAAACATTCTTATTTTTAAGAAATATATTGAAAAGTAAATAATATTCTGACTCAAAAACTAAAACGAACATTAGTGAAAGACATCTACAAAGAGAATCGTATTCAAAAATAGCAAAAAGTAAGCAAATCTTAAAAAACGAATTAGTTAAATAACATGTTTCTCATTCTTTGAAAAAAAAAAAGAAATCTATATGTTTCTGAAGTATGTGTTGATATAATGAGAAATATGCAAAGAAGGCATTTAAACTTTGCAAAAGGACATAATGAAATTGTTAAGCAGCACATACTATTTTCTTTGGTTGCAGCAATCCACACACAAATAAATTCAATTTCCTCAGATTTCAAATCACTAGGACCACTCTTTTAAATATAGTTTTATGAAGCAGGACCACTGCATCAAACTTTTTTCTTGTAACTTTTGAGCCGAAGAATGCATCAAGAGAGTCATAAACCATAAAAAGCTTTATATCTGAGAATCCTCTAACATGTAGAATGAACACTGCATCTTCTTAAGCATGTGAATCTACAATCATGGCGTGCATCAAATGTGCACATGATCCCAGTGAACCTTCTGCAAAGTAACAACCACCAGCTTACAATTCATTGCAACCAATTAACTTCCAGGATCTGGTCAATGAAGACTGCCCTTAGATTACAAATATGATCACTTTTTTTCTGGCAAATGCTTTTATGGCATATGATTATAACTTCGAAGATAGAGATATCTGGGTACTGCTACTTGCATTATTCTTGCAATCATTCACATACTTCAGATAATAGATGACAGACCTACAAATAATATATCTTCTTTTTTACAATGGAGATAGACATAACAGGTTAAAATTTTTACTATTTTTATTTTTATTTTACAATTATATTTATCAATTTTATGTAGTTAATGAATCTGGGAAATGGTTGTAACTTTTTTTCACGGACATGTCGGTGGTATATAGAGGAAGTTATTCGGTTGGCATGGTAGTGTGACATTATATTAGATGATCATAGGTACCGTAGCTTTCCTCGTATATTGATTGCAATTTGGAAGTAGTGGGTGGGAAGTGCCCTCCTTTAATAAATTTTCATCCTAATCATTCCAATGACTAAATCTTCCTCCATCACCCTTCTCACCACTTTTTCTTCTTTTTATTAACAACTCCACACCAATTCCCTCCACTTTTTTTATATATTTCTAAACAGATTCTTGATTCTACATTAATGGAATATAAAATTTCATTTCCGTGATATATATATGCAAATTATCCTAACGAGTATATATATCATTCCCAAACTTTATATAGTAAAATCAGAAAATAAAACATAAAATAATAATCATAAAAGATGTATTATTTAATATCCACACCAAAAGAATACTACTATAATAATTTATTATTATAAAATTGAGATTATTTTATAATATTATGTCTTTAAATTTTTTTACAATCTTATACTTTTTTTTACTACTTTATCTAAGTAATTGTAAACAAATTTTATCTATTTTTCAATGAAACTAGCACCATCACCAAAATTTTCTCAACGAGTTTGAAATTTGAAAACTATTTTTTCAACAAGTTTATTATTAGCAATAAGCCAACAATTTGATAAGAGTCTTATGAGTTGAGATGCACTAGATAAACATTATTAGCACTCAATAAATAAGTAATTAATAAGAAAAATGTCTATGTTAAATTTACTTATTGATAACTACCGTTATCAATTCTAATTACAATATCAATAACTAAATATAAGTATATTATCAGACCATGCGTTAATTTTTATGTGGTTAGGATGATATCGATATATAGCAATACATAATTAAGAGAAAACTTTTTCAAAGTAAATATCTCATCATCATCATGCTTCTTCTTTTCTTTCAAAAATTTCGGCTTAGTCTAATTCGTAAGGCGAGTCACCTTTTGTAAGACTCTAACTAACTATTGCTTAACAATGACAAGACCTGGTTTTCAATAGTACATAACGGAAACGTAAAATACATATTCTTGACATTATAATATCTGTATAGTATACGGAAAGTATCAGTAATTATTAATGATTTAATAACTAGTAAAATAGGATCTTATTTTCTATACACATACATAAAATAGATAACTTCAATCGAATTAAGTATAATTATCATTAATTAATAATAGAGTTAGCTTTATTTGATTTAATATTGGATGCACCAACCAATGCACGGAAGGATTTTTATCATCATGTGCTGCGTATCTTTTAACTTTCATTCTTCTTAACTGGACGCCGTACTTGAAAATGCCTATACTGCCAATAATTAAAACATTATTAATATCCAAATAATTGCTACTGTTGTTAAAGGTTCAACGTCTTCAATTATCACATTGCCTAATCCAACATAACATATTTACTCAATCATGCATTTAATGATACAATTAATGTCGTTTTACAACAGTGGTCCGTCCTGCAATATATAAAGCTTAGGTTTAATAAGTTTTTTTTTCTAAATATTTGTGGCATTTATTTAATGTGATTTTTTTATTTTTTTTTTCAATTTAATGTATTTGTTTTTGTTTAATTGATATTGATAATGATCAAACGATAATTAAATATTTAAGGTGATTTTGTTTTTGGACTTACCCAACATGGTCTGTTTTCCATTTTAGCACGGACCGTTGAACTCGTGTTTGGGCTTGGGCTGGTGAACAAGAGAAACTCGAGGCTATTGCTTCCTACACTCCCATCAAATTTCTCATCCACCTCATCAAGAAGTTTTTTGGAAATTTTTTTCCGTAATAGAAGTGAAAGATGCTTTCCGAACAAAAAAACTCCTGAATTATTTATTATGTTCTGGAAAATAATTTTCTGAACTGATAGGGTGTGGAAGAAATCTGATGGGGTGCAGTAAGTAAATTCCGAAACTCAAGCACATGTTCTTTCTCACAACCTTTTCTTGTTATACACCAAATCAACATATATGAAAATATGTTTTCATATATTAAAAAACATAAATAGCAAACAAATTAAACTTACTTGTGCTCAATGGAAAGGTAGGAAGTTAGATTATGTTTGTATTAAAAATTAGAAATTCCTTTAGCATATTCTAATACGCTAAATGAAGAAAAAAACATATTAATGGAATAAAAATACTTTCAATATTTAGTTTTTGATATATATATATATATATATATATATATATATATATAATAAAATCTTTTTAGGTATGATATTTTTGAAAGATATTTTTCTTAAATAATTGAGAATTTAATTTAATGTTATACAATTTTTTTTAAAATACAACTTTTCAATTTTTAAAATTGAATTCAATTTAGTGACTACACTAAAAAATTTCTCAGACAACTCGCCCTTTTTATTTTCATTAATATGCTTTAGCAGTTCATTTGATTTGAAGTGAACGTGGCGTTGACTGTCACCATTGGATCTACTTATACTGTTATTTAAAATCTTAAGAACATCAATTTTCTCGAAGCGCTGCTGTTCCGTTCATCAAACACTTCATCTGCGTTGCCATTGCATCACTTTGTCCTAAAAGCCAAGGAGCCCAATACTCAATAGATCTCAACTCCATAACAAACCTAAGCCACCAGCGCCACCAAAACAACGAAGGCCAACGGAGGAGCAAGGGTGGTGTCCTTGCGCTGCCGCAGAGGACACAGAAACTGTAGGCTCCGTCAACCGTCTCCAACTGCCAGGTTAGTAGAAGAATACAATGAATTCAATTAATCGTTTCTGCAATTTCCACGAGTTTAATTTTGTGTACATGTACATTGTTGTTGTTCTGAGGACTGTTATTTCAGAAATCAAAGAACCTTATCAAAGTACTTTCAGAGGATCTGGTTTTGGATGACTGTCTGAGATTGGTATAGATTGTATGTATATTCTGTTAAAAAAAACCTGTATATATATATTTTTGTACGGTAATTTGTTCGTATGTAAAATTATTGACAGGTTTAGAAATTTTTTGAATAATTGTTGACGACATATACTCTGTTGGTAATGATCGAATTAGTGATGAATTTTCGCGTGAGGAAATGTATTATATACTATTAGGTGAAGATATTTTTATTCTTTATACCCAAATCAAATATAATTAAAAGTTCTATCCACCGAAAACTCCTAATTATATGAATTCCTGAAAGCTCCTAACAATTAAAATTTCTACTAATGAAAATTCCTGACAAAGAAAATTCCTAATATTTAAAATCCCTAATATTAAAGGAATTCAATACTATCATCTAAAATTTCAATACTACCTAAAACCTTAAATGTATCGAGTACTTCTCCTCCTTAAATATGATTAGTGTGACATATCAAATTGACGGTATATTTAATTAAATGTTTTCCCAACCCTACAATACCTCCAACATTCCCTTCTGAGCTTAGCATATGCTATATGCATTCATATTGCAAACTCTGGTCAATGTTTGTAACAGGAGTTCAAATTGTAAGTAGCAAAAGCTTTTAAAATAATTATATTATAAAACATAGCAAACTTGTTACATATGATACCGTTGTGTCTTGATGTTTATAACTTTCAAGTCTCGAGATATTATAATTTTTTTATATTATAAATATCTAATAACATATTGTCATTAAGATAATAACTAATGCAAATTAGTTGTTTCATTGGTAGTATAGAATTAAACTAAATTAAAATTCTTAGTGTATTAAATTAAAGTTTTTATTCTATTGAAAATCGTCTCTCTAGTTTGTTTTTAATCCGTTTAGTTACCCATAACTTTTTTTACAAAACTCTATGTTATTAAATTACTTTTGTTTTAACTGGCTCATTTTTCTGCAAATACAATTCTATATATCATTTAAATCCTTTGATGTCTACATTTGCAGAGTTCATTTGGACAAAAGACAGTGGAACAGTAGAAGGTAATCAACCCTTGGAGGCTAGTATATTAAGATTGCTGTTATCTATACTGCCATTATAGTGTTACTTGCATCATTAATTTACCTGAGTAACTAAAGATATATAGGATGAAACCCCTCAGAAAGGAAAACGAAATAGTAGTTTGTGGCATGCCAAAGGAAGGTATAAAAAGTTCTACGAATACTGAGTCAACTGTATTAGATGAAGCAAACAGTGGCAGACAAGTTTCTCGCCGTGTGAGGAAATTTTCTGTTTCTACCAGAAATAAAAAAAAAAGGCGAAAAACTTTGCGGATTTCTTTAGTTGGACCGTCAACTGTATCTTTGAAGAAAAAGCTTATTGTTCTTGATCTAAATGGGCTTCTTGTGGACATTGTTTCTCCTCCTCCAAAGGATCGTAAAGCAGATGCAACCGTAGGAAGTAAAGCACGTGAGAAATAGCTCTGTTATTCTACTTTTTCATACTAAGAGGGTGTGCCTTATGCTTTCTTTACTAATCCAGTTATGCTTCGTTTTAGTATTCAAGAGGCCCTTTTATCTTGACTTCCTGAACTTCTGCTTTGAGAAGTTTGAAGTGGCTATATGGTCTTCAAGAACCAGGTATTCATCAACCATCTTTTTCTAAAATGTCAGTTAAAAACTTTGGTGTTCACTTTGTCTGCATGATCTTTTCAGTAGCCACTTTTAGTGATGTTTTTATCTGAGCCGTATTAAATTTTCATTTTACTATTTTGTAGGAAAAGGATCGATTATGTCATTAATTATTTGATGGGAAATATGAAACAAAGGTTACTTTTTTGTTGGGTAAGTATTTTATCCGTCATCTCTGAATTCATTTGGCTACCTCTTGTTCTTGATTTTCAAATAATTTGTCCTGTGGAGACCCTCTTTTAGTAAATTTGGTATAAATTATATGTTTAGATGTTTGAGACCCTCTTTTATCATTCATTTGGTTTTTTTTCTTTCTTGTTTACTTGTTAATATATTCATATATATTTCGATTTGGCCAAGGGAGGCGATATCTTGAAACTCTTTAAAATTTATACATCTATATCACAACCATTTTTATTTAATAATTTAATTTAGATTTTAGTAAAATAACTTAATTTAGTATTTGATTATTATTTAGAATTATTAAATAGTTGTAATAAAAAAAATTGGGGTGTCAAAATACTATTTTTCTTTAGGGACTATACAAGTTTTTTCTATCGTGCAATTCTATTCCTCGGTGATCTTGCCACCCCGCTGGAAATTAAAATTAAATATTAATTTTCTCTTCTTCCCCCTCTTTAGGGTTTTTGTTTTGAACATGGCACGATGTAGCATTAATTTGCATATGCCAATTTAGAATGTTATTTTATCATGGCACGGTATGTGAATTCGTTTGTTCTTGATTTATTTGTTTTTGATGGAGTTACCTTGAGATAATGGCCTACTCTCTGCATCTCATTAAATGTTATTGACTTTTGTAGGATCTTTCTTATTGCACTAAAACAAGTTTCAAAAGTCTCGAAAACAAGTACAAGCCATTGGTTTTTAAAGATTTGAGGAAAATTTGGGAGAAGTACGATTCCCGTCTTCCATGGAAGAATGGATACTATAATGAATCAAATACATTGTTGTTGGATGATTCTCCATACAAGGCATTACTTAATCCTGTAAATAACTAATTCTTTCTTTCGTTTTTTCAATTTTCATTCAAGAAAATCGAAACCACCTGCATATCTCCCTCCATTATTTTACTAACTTTATCTTGAATGGTGAAATAAATTGTTTTAGCCATGCAACTCCGTGTTTCCGCACACATTCAGCTTTCAGAATCAGAGCGACAATTCACTAGGTATCATACAAACTACAAAATGACCTTCTAATTTATATTTGCTTGTGGCTTGGCTAGATTTTGCTAATGGACTAAGTGGATTTGAGTGATTTTATTTGTTCTGTAGCGCTTCTCTATTCTCCTTTGAACTTAACCTTTATATTCTTCAGCTTTCGGTTAACATTGAGCTTGATCTCATACTTTAGGATCTTTATGACATACATAGATAGAACATAATCAAGCGATTCCTTATACTCCTTTAACTTAAATTAGGCTTTTAACGAGCCACAAAATTTAATACAAGTGATATAACAATGCTTTATTAAACATTATATATTATAAAAGTAATTATCTATATGTGATTGGTGAACATCACCAATGTTATAGGTACTGCAAGCAAGTTTTGTCATGAGACAAAGTACTTTTGGTTCATTATAACTTTTCAACCACAAAAAATGCATTAATGGATCATTTGTTTTCTCTTTCAAGCACTATTTTCTAGTGGTAATTAATCACCAATGAATTATGACAGCTGCTGGAGGTGATCTGCGAGAATATCTGGATGGATTGGCAAATGCTGAAAATATACAGAAGTATGTGGAGCAACACCCATTTGGTCAAAGTGCTATCGATGAAAGAAGTCAATCTTGGAACTTTTACAGCAAGGTTCTCGATAGTCTTTCTACCTGTCAACCTGAAAAGTGAAAAAAAAATCCAAATAAATGGATCAGTAGTCTTCTCCTTTAATTTTTCTCATCACAGCAGTTGTTTTCCCATTCTTTAACGTTAGAACATCTTACAAAACATTTTTTATATCGAAGAACAGCTGTAACAGCAAGAGGGCTATAGAATTGAAAGGAACGAGTGAGACTTCAAAACTGAAGTAGTTTGTTTACCATTGATTTAATTGTTTTTCAATTCTTACACACTCGCTATATTTATATAGGAACATATGTTCTATTCATCAGTACACATATTTGATTACTCTTTAAAGGGCAACAACCTTGATTATTAGGTAACTGAATCAATTACTGTAGAATTTTTATGATGGAATTATTAACTTTTTTAATGAACCAAAAGAGTCAGAGCAGAAAAATCTAAAATATTTTAATGTTTTCAGTCTTTTAATTGGTTTACTATATCAAATGTCCTTATGCCTGTTCCTAAACTACTTGGAGACTGAGTATAGATGTAGCGTCAGGCCGAAACATATCTGGCCTTAAAGTTTGTTTGGTCCACTTCACGTGGAATGGGCCAAAAATTTATTGGAAAAGTTGAGCCCATTTAATCATAGGACGAAGGCACGGAATTTCGTATTTAATGTGGATCAGTCTGTGCGAAATGATGGTAATGGCTATTCCCTAGTCAAATGAAAGCAGTGTTAGGAAAGGAGACAAGCTTCAGTGTCATTGTGAGTATGACTAATGAGTCTTAATGCTTCTGTTTCATGATGTTTGGTTTCCCATTAATACTTTGCACGTGAAAATCTTTTCATCTCTGACAAATCTACCTAGCTACCACTACCTAGTAGCTCAAGTTTTTTTATCAAACGGAATAGAATAACTAGTGACACTCGCACCGTCGCACGTTCCAAGTCGTTTTGGTGCAATTTCGTGAACGAATGAAATTTCGATTTTCAGCTAACTTACAAACTATTGCCGAATGCGTTCAAAATTCGCGATGAATTAATTGGATTCAAAAATTTATGACTGAATCAAATCCATCAACCCCAGTTAAGAAAAATGAAGAATTTTTAGAAGCTTTAATCTAGTAGACCACTCGGTATAATCTGTCAAGTAAACTTCTAAATTTAAAGTTTATTTATTTTTAAAAAGTACTCTGAAAAAAATATAATGCATTGAAAATAAATACCAAATAATTTTTTCTTTTACATCTTTTTTTCTTATCGTGAGGTTGTCTCTTATGTTTTTCCCTGAGCTTCGTAGAATAATATCTGGTATGAACAAGGTAAACTTTCTGCATTTAGCCTCTCATCAATTTACAAAAGAGAGTTAAAAATCAAATGTCAGTGAAAAAGGTAAAGATAAACGAATGCCATTTTTGATTTATTTTGATAAACTATTTAAAGAGTGATTTTATCATAGTAGTATAATGAGGACAAGGTTTTGTTCCTTGGCCATGATGATGGCAGCTTGAACTTGTAGCAGGAACTGATGAGTTCCTTTGAGCACGCCTTTGTACGGTTTTCCAAATCATTGTCTTTGGCGCATTCCCATCACTCTCACTTTCTTTCTTACTACCGTTTCCCATAACTTTACAATATGTCACCGAATATACATTATCGTATACTGAGATACTAACTCAAATGTCCTTCACAGTCTTATAGCGTTTGTGTGTACAATTATTATAGACTTATGATTCAGTTTTCGAAGAATAACGTGGTCAATATTTAATTAGGTTTGAATTAACCTTAAAATTCATCCAACAACAAAACATATTGAAGGTTATTGTGCATACCTAAAATTAAGCACATTTAATCATTTATCTCTTTTTTTCAATTACCATATTTTATTTTTGTACAATTAATTTATTAATTTATCGATTTCATTTAAATTTCCTATGGGAGCCATTGAATATCGAAACGACAAGAGCAGAAAACAGAATGGAATCTTCAAAAAATGTTGAGTTTGGTGGTTGGGACATGTGAAGAAGAAAGGTTTTGATTGTGATGAACTGTGTAGATTGGCAACACTCTTATTACTAAGCATATATTGTGTCAAACATTTGTTTATATGCAATCAAATATAAATAATAGTTACTCCACGTGACCACCTATTATTGAGATCAACTTTAAGTTGTTCATCTTTTCTTAAGAGAAAGAAGAATTCGTCAGAAAAATGCAAAGTCCACAATCTTCCACGTGTGATTATTTTGCTATTTCTTTTGGCACCTGTCAATGGCGAAGCACATTCATATCTTGTTCATCTTCTACGTCTTGAAAATGTTGAAAAGAAAAGCAATATGATTGAGTCATTGGAATTGACTAAGAAAGGTGTAAGTATGAGTTTCAATTCAATTTGGAATGAGTATGTGCTCCACATGGTAGATTTGAAAGGCTGTCTTCTCATGTGAAGTGATGTAGGAATAGGATAAGGTAGAATCAAGGATTCTTTGCTCTGTCCCTTTTTTAATATCTAAACAACCTTTTTTCTCACTTTTTTATTTCTTAACAACATTCTACCTTTGCCTCCCTTTTTCAATATCTTTTATTCTTCCAACTCATCCACTGCTTCTTTTCCACTCATTAAAAACATAAAATCAAGTATATTTCAATTTTACTTAATTAGTCTCTTTAACAAAATGAAAACTCAACTTTTCTTACTCAAATGAATTCAATTCATTGATAAAAAAATACAATAGGGTAGGATTCCTCTCATTCTCATCAAGAGATAATGCTTTTATTTCGTAAACTTAAACAAGTTTAGTATTAACAAGTTCTTTAAATCTTCATACTAGAAGGAGTCGAAATAAATTTTACAAATTAAAATCAATATAAGTCATTTTACATATAAAAAGAATTACGACATCACTTTTAAATCAAACTTTAAAAAAATATATTCATGAGTTTTTTTTTATGTATTATCCATTTCACTTTTATATATTATCCACTTCATTAGTTTCAATCCCAATATGAAACTTCTAGTTTGATATTTAAATTTAATTTTTTTAAAACTCAATTATGCATATCAAATGTAATTCTTAAACATGATTGACTCTTTAAGTTTAAAAAGTGTATATTTTAATATATATATATATATATATATATATATATATATTAAGAAATGGATTTTAAATTAAATTTAGTTTATAAAATTAATTTATAAAGTATATTCTAACTTGGTCTTATTTTAGATATGAAAATTTCAATACATTCTTCCATAGATATATACATGATATATGATAAACTTTAAACTATAATACTATATTAAAAAATAAATTTTAAACTTAACTCAATTTTATAAAATTTACTTGTAAAATTTTTAAACTTTTTATTGAAAGATAATTAGTTATAGAATGTTTATAAACAAACAAGTGGGAATAAATGGAAAGTAATTATTTTGGTGAATTAAAAGGATATTAATGGGAGGAGACATGGATGATGTGGGAGAGAAAAGTTGTGTTTGGAATTATAAGATGATGTAGATTGCTTAGTGGGCAATAAAAAGAGAGGTAGCTCGTGATGCTCCACTTTTTGCATGTGGTTGTGCATCCCTTTTCAAAGTAACTCTCCTACTTCTCTTCACCTCCGTTTCTTTAGGTGTATGCACCAATAATCCAATCTTTTTTTTTTTTTCATTTAAAACATATTTTCTTTTTCTCAAAACATGTTACTTTTATTTTATTTTAGTGCTCATAAATAATATTACTTTTTCTTTTACTCTTTATGAATGTCACTTTTTAGTGCTTATAATAATTATTTTTTATTTAGTTCTACAGACGTCTCACCTTAATTTTGTTTTAATTTATGTTAGTGTGATATATTTCCTTGTTGACTTTACCATTTATTAGCACGTGATCACGGTAGCATTATTGTCGTTATATTCAACGAAATAACGATAGATTCTAACATGAAATAAAATTAAGAGAAATTAAAAAAAAATTATCTTATGAATAGCTAAGCCTTTATTATATTTTTTATTTATATATTGAGAAGATAAGAAGTGAAATTTCTAACTGAATGTTTTGTAACTCAATTATAACGTCCATTATCATCTTTTTCTTTTATCTCCATTATTATTTTTATAATATTTTAAAGAATATTGAAATCTAATCAAATGTAGTATAAGTATACCTCAAAATATGTTTCAAGTTACAAATATTATGATCCGAAGAAACACATTTTCTTAAAATATATTTTCTGTAAAAGATTGACCTAATTGTCTCTACCCCATGCATGAAAAAGAACTGAAATATTGATGTCAAGGTGTTTCATTTCATGAGTTGCAAGATTCCGTTGTTTTAATGATGATTTTAAAATAATAAAAAAAATTAAAATTTTAAGTAATATATAATTATAATTTTAGTTTTTTAGTATTTTATTTTATAAATTTTATTGTTTTTTTATTTTTTTTCTTATATTCTATCTAAATATTTGAAAATGTTACCAGTTTTTCATATATTAAGTTGTCTTTTAGTTAAATATTTATTATATTATCCTTTACTGGTTAGTAGTGATATACTAATTTAGGTTATAAAAGTGACATGCTTTTGTAAATTCAATATCTTCAGAGTAAGTTATTACTTCAATAAGTTTGCTCAATTTTAGTTTCCTTCCTTCAAGTTGAATTAAAGGTAAAAGAAAGTTAATATATTTATTTTATTTCAGGTGGGTTGGAATTTTGGTAAAAGTTAAGAATATATAAAAGCTAAACTAGTGAGATAATAGAATTGTTACTAAGGTTTTGAAGTAGAAATTGACTGATTTAGGATATTGGTAAAACTTTCAATGAATTATTATCTATTGGTCCGATTTTGAACTTGAAATACAAGTAATCAATCTAAAATATTAATTTTTATTTTTAATCTACGTAAAAAAAACCTTAAACATCCCGCATACACACACATTTAATTTTAATATGAAAATGCTAAGAAAATTTCCATTTAAATTTTATTCTTATTGTAATTTATATTTTGTTGTCATTAATCTTTCCAATTCCATTTATTAAAATTACTAAGTGATATATATGTTAACTGTAAGAAAGAACTTACAATATAATTACACTTGAATTTGGATCCCTATATAAATTAGTTATTGTATACATAGTTATTATATACAGATTTTACTAACTAATATAAAAAATTGAGTTATATATAGATTTTTTCAATAATGTCAAAAAAAAGTTTTTATCTAATCTTTTGTATATAAAATTCGTATCTAATTTTGACGTGCTAAAATAGAGTTTTTAGGAAGAATATTATCCGTATATAATGATATAAGATATCTAAGTGAAACAAAATTTACTTAAATTTTACACACGGATTTTAAAATAATTAATTATTAAAAATTAAAATTAAAATGTAGTGCGGACACTTCCTCGAAACTTTTCACTCTTCTACATATTTACTCGAAAGGAAAATAAAGAATCTCTAAAAAGAAGAAAGTCTCACAACTCTCGCAGTCTTCTCATACTCATTTCTTCCTTTTTTGTTTCAATTAAAAATGACAATCAAATCTCCCAAATTGATCTAATATAAGGTTTCCTTTCGCAAGACACAAACTTTTTCCTTCCACTCCCACCTCCATAATACAGGATTTCATCTATCTAACCCTTTTTTCTTCTCCTCTTGTGCACTGCAATAATTTTTAGTTTTCAATTCGCTCATTCACTTTTGATTTTTTTTCGTGGTCGTGTCTTTGGTGTGTTTTGGTGGAGTCGAAGTCAACGTTTTACAATATATTACAAGTTGTTGAAGGTTTGAATGTTTACGTTACCGTTCGTCTTAGTCGTTTGTCGGTTTATAATTAAAGGTTACTTGCAAAAGATACTCCAATGTCAAAGTCAATAAAGATTCGATCATTCAAAAAGTTAATGTGTAATGCAATCACACGTTTCTTATCTCAAACTTGTTATAGACTTCAAAATGAGTTTTGCATTAGTGATGATTTAATTGTGGTCCAATTAATAATAATTATATTTTTCATAAATTAACCAGTGTTATATGTAATCGGATTATAAGATAATTGTTCGATTTGTGGATCACAATAATTCAGATTCAATAATAATGCATGGTTGTACTTATGACATGTCTAACCGTATGGATCGTCCGAACGATCCATATGATCATACAATATACTATTATTTTTCTTTATATAACAGCAATTTTACTCATTAAATCATTAAATGATGTTACATAATCAAAATTTTTCTATTTGGTCTCCTTGAACTTGTTGGTATCTAAATATCATGATTGTAAATTAATTCTAGGTTTAAACTTTCGAATAGTCCTCATATTTATGTGGGAATCTCAGTTGGGTCCTCATATTTGCAATTGTCTCAATTGGGTCATAATATTGAGTCATAATATTTGTGTGGTGATACTGATATGTGTGATCTTATGATCTTATTACAAATAAATTTTAAACAATGACGTGCAATTTGATAACTTTTACTGTCACCTCATCATCCTCTCCACAAAAAACCTAATTTCATAACCCTTGTCGCCGTGCCACTATTGCCGCAACTTTGTCGTCATGCCGCAACTTTGTCGTCATGCCGCAACTGTGCCACCACCATCATGCCGCAAGGCCGTCGTGTAACCCTAATTCGTTCTCCTCCATCAACGCATCATCCTCTTCACAGTACATACAACGCCTACCTTGCCTCAGACAACAGTCGCCATCAACAACGCAAGACTTCACGCCACCACCCAATTTTCTCCATCGCATTAGACCATCATCGGAACGCCAACGACGCCTCCATGGCCGTTGCGATTCGCAAATCTCCACGAACACATTCATAATCTCTGCGAGCCAAATCACAAGCCTCTTCCATCGCATTCTCCATAATCGTGCAGCCCACGCTCACGATAAGTCACCATTTTCGCAACTCAAAGCCACCAGAAACCAACCCAGAATCGTGCTCTCCCCACCATCAACACGGACCTACAATCAGAAAAACCCCAATCGCAAATCGTCGCGACCATGCACCGCTATCACTGTGTTCGTCTCCTTCATCTCCACTATCGCACATACCTACACAGCAAAACCCAATATCGTTTTCTCCAATTCTCTTGCGAACCCTGCGCAGTCATCTCATCACCACCGAAGCACCCTGACCACCAAGCCTCCACCTTCGTATCCCTGTAGAAAATTCCCTGCAAAATCTATTCATCAAGCTTTCCTAATTTACACCATGAGTTTGATTCACCTGTATCATCTATGAAATTGCAAAAAGAGAAGCACAACCATGAATCTCCATGGCGCGGCAGGGGAGAAGAGGCGAAACCTTATTCTCGCATGCGTGACGGTGCAATAGTAGAAGCCCCTTTCCCCCAATCTGAAACCCTAATTTTGGGTAAGAAAGGGGCTGACACATGTGATAGTTTTTTAATTTAAATAAAAAATCCACCTAATTAAATAATGCACATCAGCATAAATACGTCATCACATTTTAACACCGTTTAGGACAACTTAACAGATAGGGTAAAATTTGTTTAATTTTACAAATATTATGACCCAATTGAGACAATTTCAAATACGAAGATCCAACTGAGATTTCCACGTAAATATGAGAACCATCCGAAAGTTTTAACCTTAATTCTATTAGCATTTTCAGTGAAGGAGTCTCATTTATTGCTTTCACATACAGTGTGCAGATCTCTCTGATTTAAGCTAGAAGCTACTCGTTGATTATGTACCTGCAAAATCATGATGATAACTAAGCAAATTACTTTTTCTGAACCACTCAAAAAGGAAAACTACATTTCCCTCTCATATTTAATTTACCATGCTAAAGAAAAAGCTAGATACTATAAAATGAATGTGGTAGCATTTATAATATACAGGACAAATACCATTCATGGACTTGTAACATATGATTCTTTTACGAAGAGCACTCAGGTGCACAGAACTTAGCATATATGTAGCAGTTGCCCTCTCGGTCAAAAACCTATAACATATAGCTCACTGGTTAATTTGGTGAATATGCAACTAGTAATGATCTAAAATGATCAATATGCAGCCTCATTATGACCATTTTGTTAGCCAAAATTTACCATTACATACGTAAGACGAATATTCAGGTAGCCCTTTTAGCTCAGCGACAAAATTTAAAGACCTCAGATAAACTTTACCTCTAATAGAAAAAGCACCATTGTGATGCTTGAGCAATTGTCTCTATAGCTTTAATGTGATGATATAATGTCTATACTATGCAGAATTTGGGAAAGCTATAAGCTTTCCAAATACAATATGCCTTGTATAAGCATATGGGGAGCTCACAGATTGATGTGTATTTTGATTCACCGTACATAATCTAAGTGAGGTTTAAATATCAATTAATATATTTAACCTTTTAGGTAGATGTTTATATATATGATTTAAATTGAAATACAAGTTTGATTCTAGATTTGGAATTTGTTGAGTTGAATTAATTTTAAGTAATTTTTGTTAAGTTAATTATCTTTCTTTTATAAAATGTTACTATTTAGTTGTAAAATTTCCATACAAAGACTTGGTTTTAAAAAAAATACATTCAAACACAAATCAATTCTCTTCGAATCCATTTTAACTAAAACAAGTTTTACTTGAAATACACCTAATTTTGCCACTTTAGAAACAATTAACAGAAAATACATGTAGACCTATACAAGTATTTTATAAATTCAAATCATAAATAAGTTTCTTAGTATTTTTGTAAGTTGTAGTAATTTTTATGATTAAATTTCTGACTTAACTTTTGTGTGTAATTCACTTAACTAACTAAATCGTTTACTAAAAATCTCCCAATCAGTACTTAATGTTTTATAAGACCACAATTTCTACTATTAGCCACAAACAAGTGCTTAATATGATAATTAATCTTTTGTATTTGTATTCCCGTACGTATGATTCGAAATCTAATTAATAAAGACCTGAGATCGTGGATGTTTAAAGTTAGCCTTGCTGATTTGTACAATCATTCCAATTATTGTCCTTGGTTAAGTTAATAATAGAGTTTAAGTTGTATATATTCTAGTTGTAAAAGCTTTTATGTTATCTACAATTAAAAATAACCTAATTTTTAAAATAAACATAAAAAATCAATAATACAATTCATGATAAAAACTAATACATTCTATTTGAATTCTTAACTATTTCAAAGGAATAAGACATTGATGTGGTGGTCTAAGAACTTGTGCATTATATATTTGTAATCAGCATATCAGAAGCATCGATTGTACAACTGTGTTGTGAAGCATAGGACGTATCTTACATTATTAAAAAGCATATCGCACATGTAAACCATATAGTATTTTCTTGGATGCATGTGAAAGAACACTATATATATATATGCTCTAACTGCAGGTTGTTACGTAATCTCTTACATTATAGATATTCAAATCTAGTATATTTATATATATATAAAATCTGTCTATCGTTTATAAAGATCAATTTGTATTTTCTTCAATATATAGTAGTCTATATATATTAGGAGCTAATATGGTTGATATATATTTATTTATTTTAGGTTAGGTATATATATGAGCCACTTAATGCCAATTTTATTTTCAGTAGGGTGAAGAAAAGACGTAACATATTAGATGCTATCGAGTTTAGAAAGTGATGGGTGGGATTTCCCACATTTAGATCGTCATGGATAATCACACGTTAGCATTTCCATGATGGTGTGATTGAATCCATGTTAGAGAAGGGATGGATTCTTTAAGCGTTGGACCTATTACTTTTTTCTGGTTTTACTAGTTTGCACAGGGAAGAAAATTTTACTGATTTCAGAAAACAAACGAATGAAACCTACAGAAGGAAAAGGTCTCAGTAACCTGTTTCAACTCTTTCTTTACGAATACTTTTCTTTAGTTCTAAAATGTACATAGATAACTGATGAAATCTGTCATTCATTAGAGAGATGAGTTCTTTCAACAATAGACCTATTCACATTAGTTTCACTGAATAAACTTTACATAAGTCCTTGAAAATGTAATTTGTCAATTTATACAAAGTTAAAAAATGTGTGTCTTTGAATATTAAGCAAGGAACTAAAATATATAATAACAAATAATTAGTTTAACTTAGAGAATTAAATGAAATAACTAAAGTTTTTAAGAATGTGTTTATGATGACGATGATGGTCTCCTCGATGAAAATGACTGGAAAGAAAACTTTTTAGTCTTTTCTAGTGGTTTGAGAAAGGGAGGAATTAATGAAACCTACATAGAAAGATCCCAATCAGCTGTTTGAACTATTTCTTTGCAAGTACTCTTCTTTAATCTAATAGGTGCAGCTTGACCAATAGCTTTTTATTTGATGAAAGAAAAAAATGCAAACAGCTGAGTGAAGTCTAACTCATGCAGTACCAATGACAGCGATGATGGACTAACAACGTGGTCCTATATAAGCAATGTGGCAGCAGCAACACACCGAAACTTTGCGGCGGAAACACTACACAGTGTCCAAAAGGACTCCCTCAAAATCTTATCCTAATCTCATATTCATGGTTCTGGAAACGCTAATGGTCCAAACACATTCCTAGACTTTGTAACTGTCAAGGTTTTCATAATAATGTTTGTGACACATTGTAGCAGGACCACATTTGTGCTGAAATGTATCAACTAAAAAGCACCTAACCCAACTCACTGCACTGGGAGTGGCCACTCTTGTTACTTTCTAGGTTAGCAAATGCAACGGGCGGAATAGAAACAATAACAATAGCTTTCTTGAATTCCCATTTTCACCAAGATGCGTATGTGTAATGTGTTAGGTTAAACATGTGACAACCCTTTCAGAGAATTGAATGCAGAGATATTCATTTATGTCACTGTGTGTGGCTTGCAAGTGCAACGCAATTCCCCAGCAGTAAGGTAAATGTGTATGTGTGACATTGATGTAATAAATGTAGTTGGGTAGGCAAAACAAAAGTTTAATTAAGGGTGTTTTGCACTTTGGATGGCAAAGTGAATGACTGTGAAATGAGATCCATTTTGAGGGCAGGTCCCAAGTATGATGAAAAAGGTGAGAAGAGATGAAGGGCAATTTGGTGAAAAGTGGGATCTGTGTGTATGAGAATGGTTGAACAAAGGGGTTTAGATCCTGCAGGCTTTCACTGAATATCTGTATTCACTTTTGTTGTTTAAATTTGCTTTTTTGTTTTGGTACAAAATCCACTTCCTTACTTGTACATGTTATTTTTTCTTTGAGTCTGACAAACTCCACATGGTCATGGAGAGAGGTTGAAGGCACAGTCCCACCCACGTTGTTTTGTCCACATGGAAGTGCTACGAAATGACCGAAGACCAGACCTGATTAACCTGTCCCACACATTCACACACGCCTATCCCACTTACCCTTCCTCTTTCTTTAATAATTATACATTTTACTTTTCCTTTTTACAAATCACTCACTTCATTATCTATTCAACTATGCAAAATGCTCTTCCAATCTACTCATTATACCATTGATTTTCTGTATTAAATTCCATCTTTTTTATGCAGACATTAGTCATACTTTTCATAAACCAGTTGAGAAAATTCAACTATAAATCACGTAAAACTATACAATATCATAGACGTGCTAATAGTGGCTTATTATACACCGATTTCCTTCAAAAATAACTCAGAAAATTGAGTATTTTTGTTTGAGTATGAAAGACTTTCTCCCTCTTTAAGGCACTCAGATTTTGATACCCCAAATTCCACCCATTTCCCCTCTCTCTTACGTAATGTAATTAAAAGGTTGTCTCTACTTCTTATATTATACTATATTCTAAGCAACCTGTTTTTCAACATTTGCCTCACATATATAATAATTACAACGCCTCTCTCACCCAACACAATACACTCTGGCTTCTGCACCTGCTGAGATTACAAAAAACAAAAGCAATCCTTTTATTCTGTGGGAAAACCCAGAGAAAATTAACAAAACATCTCTCTTCTTGGGTGCCTCAATTTTCTTCACTTTCTGCATTGTTATTCCACTAGAAGGTGGATGTTAGCGGTAGCACTTTGTGATTCCTTTGTTTCCACTTCTCTTTTGTTCCATCTGTTTCTGCAGTAGATAATATTCTCTTCGCTGCATCTCATTCTTCTCCCTTTGCTTCTGCCCACTCTTTTGTACACATGCACACACATGTAACACACAAAAACAACTTTTCCTGAAATTTGCATGTCCAGGTCTTCATATTTCAGCACACAGTATGCAAATTCTTGTCACTATCTTGTTTTGAAACTTTAAACTCTTATGGCTCAGGTTCTGTGCTGAGTCATCTTGACAATTCAAATCCTTTTGTCTCCACTGAATCCTATAGAAATACAAGATCTCTCTCTTCTTAGGGACATGATTCTTGCTGCTGGTACTGCTGCGACTTAACATAATATAACCTTGCGGAGTCTGCAAAGTTGAAGGTTGTGAAAGCAAAAATGTCTGGGAAGTCTTTGAAATCCTTGAAGGATGAAAACCCAGATTTGCAGAAGCAAATTGGGTGCATCACTGGATTTTTTCAGCTCTTCGACCGCCACCGTTTCCTCACGGGCCAACGCTCCGGCACCTGCATTCAGCACAGACCAACTTCAGGTATTCTGTGATATACTTGTTTCTGTTCAGAGTTTTGAAAGTGATATAATGATGTTAGCAAGGTTTTAAATCCACAACGAGGCTTTCTCCACGTTTCTTCATATCATGAAAAACTGCAAAAACACAATTGATGCAACTACCGTTATAAACTTAAAAACTGAAAAACTCTTGATGTTGCAGTCAGATTTATCAACTTGGGTGTTTGTACTTTTTAGATTTTGATACCTTTTTGATAGATGTTGGGGTGAGAGAAAATTTGATTGACATGCATACTAAAATTAAGGCAAATGGTTAAGCAAACAAATTAGCATTTTTAATAACGTGGAAAGTGTTAGGTATACGTACAAAACTTCTCTGCTATCTCGTATATCGAGATAGAGAAATGCTGCAAGTTTGTTGCTTCAATTGCTTCTAGTTTTGTACTGAGTATATGTTTAATTTTTTTGTATGCATTACCAATATATTTTTTTTATTAGAATTCGCTTTCTCCTACATTAATTTTTAGAAACGATTAACGTATTTCAATCTGTCAGGAACTTGTCCTCGCACAGAGTTCTTTTTTTAATTTAATTTCTTCATTTTTATTTTAGCTTTTGAGGGGTAGTTAAAGTTTGTTTTTTTTAGTGGTTTCAACTCAAAACATGGTTGTTTTTCCATCCTGTTTCCTAGTCTTTGAATTTTTTGTTTGGTTGCTGATCTAAGAAAATCACATTTTGGTGAAACTTCTTATATGTCATCTTCCAATGAATATATAAATTTAGTGGACAACTTCAGGTTTGATAATGCAAGTGACTGTAATTAAATTTTGGAGCTTTTTTTCTTATGCTTTTCAAAAATATGTTCTTTTTTTTACATATTTTTGAATTTGGCTGATAAAATTCTGTAGGGAGTTTCCTCTGTAGTTTCTGCAAGTTACATAATCCATCCAATATAAGAATCTGAGTACTTTTCCTCTTTTGAAGTCTAAGATGGAAGATGCTCAATATACGAAAGTTGAAAATTTATATGAAAATTTTCTAATGTATAGAAAAAAAACTTTTTAAAGCGATGCATTGCAGAATATATGGAATTGTTTCCATTTCCTCATTCAATGCAACATGGGTGCTTGAAGTTGCTTCAAAATCTCATCCCAAGCAGAACGTCATTCTGCCGAAAGCCAAAAATGAATCATTGTGTATTTTGATTTTCGATGCATACTTGAAAACTTTGTGTCCAACATCGTTGTTTCTCACACAACTTCCAGATTTCTGCTGAACTCAAATCCTAAAAAGTGATATCATTGATCTGTGACTTGTGGAGCTTCAGCATGTTTGAAAAAGGATTTAGGAAAACTTAACCTTTGACAAAATATTCCATTGTACTTCCTTCTAACTTCTAAGTAAAACTTCCTTCACTCCTCAGGTGCAAGCAGTTACGAAATTAAAGAGCTCAACGGTACAACGCTGAAAACTAAGGTAAGATAGCAGTAGTGTGACTCTTGTGCAGAATTTTAGTGAAAATCTGTTAAATATTTGTATCGGTGCAGGCAAAGAATCTGAAGGATGCTAGAGAAAAGCAACAATTCTCCACAGAATCATCCATAAATTCTATATCTTCATCCTCTTGTTCATCTAGCATGTCATCCCTTGAGTTTAACAGAACCATTCAGATGCAATCATCATCAAGAAATCAGACAAGAATTCCTGAAAATACAAATTCAAAGGTAGCAAAGAGGCAACTTGATACCTCGCGCCATCAATCCCTCCATTTCAATCATATTGTCAAAGACTCGATGCATAAAGAAGCTCAAGGATTGTCTGTGAGAACTGTGGCTGAAGAGGAAAAGAAGGGTCACACTAATACCTTGAAACTCATAGACTCTCCCCGGCCTCTGCGGTCACAAAAATCTGTCAATGCAGGAGTTACAGTTGCCGGCGAACCATTCCATACTCTTGCCAAGTCCAAGAAAACACCTTGGGACTCACCACGGCTCTCTTATGATGAAACATTCAAATCTGCCACAAAGCATAAGGAATTCCCAAGGCTTTCCTTGGACAGCAGAGAAGGGTCCAATGAAGGAAACAAGTCTCGCAACCTGTTGAAGGGTCAGCAGAAGGGTTATGCAAAGAGCTCTAGCACAATGATTAACCAACTCCAAGAACCAGAAACTTCCAAAAGATCTTCCAGTGTTGTAGCAAAGTTGATGGGACTTGAAGCCCTACCGGAGCGTACACAAACTTGTGGGAGTCCGATTGGAACTTCTAGTTGCTCTAGCACAAGTGATGAAGATAAGCACCACCAAAAATTCACCTTGCCTCGGTTTAGAAAGGCTGATTCAATCACAAATGAAAAGCCTTATTCACGATTTGCACTAGAATCAAATCCTTGGAGGCAACCTGATGCAATCCAATGTTCTCAATTACAAGCTTCCAAAGATTGTGAATCTGATGTAAAAGCCTCAAAGACCTCTCTCACGGTATATGGGGAAATTGAGAAAAGGGTGGCAGAACTTGAGTTCAAAAAGTCTGGAAAGGATCTCAGAGCCCTTAAACACATTCTTGAAGCAATGCAGAGACGTAAAGATTCGTTAGACATTGCTAGAGACCAGGCTTCAAATTCTCCATCTGACAATAGGAACAGTACTAATTCCAATGAAAACTCGAACATACAAAGCCCACGAGTACGACAGAAAGACCTGGCATCTGTCACGGTTGAGATGTCAAATTCTAACCGGGGTAGTAAATTGCCAATTGTCATCATGAAACCTGCGAAAGTTACTAGAAAAGTCAATAGTCCTTCTCCTACAGAATTATCAGTTCATGGAAAATCTGGTGTCAGCAAATGTTCCCCTAGTAATCCAAGAAATGGAAGATTAATTGACAAAAGTAGTGCTAAAGGCATAAGTTCGACAAAAAATATCAAGGGTACTTTTGGCCAACAGGTTCGTCCATCATATAAAAGCTTAAGAACTTCAAAATTGATGCAATCCTTGGAAGTTTCTCAAGACAAAAATGAAGAATGCACCACCAATTCTGGTTATATAACTGTGACTGGGAGCCCCAGATTACAAAAGAAGTTTGATCTGGAGAGGTGTTCACGACCAACCAGTTCATCGTCGGATTCCTGCATTAACACAAGAGAGCACAATAGGCAACCTGTGGAATTGTCTTCTCCAAGTACAACACCAACACATAAGTTCTCCAGTTTACAGCAAATAAATGAACGTTTCAGTGAGATCAGTAGTAACTGGAGGAATTTTAAGCACCATGTTAATGTCATTTCGAACTTAGACGACAAAAGAAACTCGATCGGTCATAGTGAGATTGAAGTCATTCGAATTGATCAAACTGGAAAGATCATCAGTTCCTCCATCCAGCTGAGTTCTATGCATCAATATGTAAGTATTTCTTCCTTGCAGAGTAAAATTTTGCAACTGAATCAATTGGTTAAGCATTTTTTTGTTGAACAGAATGAATTTAACATTCTTTTGTTGATCAGAATGCATTTGAAGAGTTGATGAAGGCTGAGACAATGGTTACTGTGGAACAACCAAGTCCTGTGTCTGTTCTTGATGCTGCATTCTATAGAGATGACCCACCATCTCCAGTGAAAAAGAAACCAGACATCTCAAAATATTTAGGTAAGCAACAAAGATTGAGTCAAGGATAATCTAAAACCATTTATCAATTGCAAGTAACTTGTATCACTACCACTCATACACATTTTAGTGGTATTACATAAATTATACAGGGAAGAATTCTGAGTTACATTTTGGTTTTTTTCAAATGTTCTGCTGCAGCTGAAGCTCAAAGCACTGATGGTGATAGTGAAGAGAACTCAGTGGATATACTTCAAGAAATTGACTGGATTGAAGAGAAATTCATGAATTTCAATTACACTAAGCACCCTGACCATAAGTATATAACAGAAATACTGTTAGCATCAGGTCTGCTCAGTGGCCACAGCTCCAGCCAGATATTTCACTCGCCGGGTCACTTGATTAATCCAAAGTTGTTCTTTGCACTTGAAAAAGTGAAGACAGAGAAGAGACATTTTAACATTGAAGCCAATGCAAAAAAGATTGCCAGGTTAAAAAATCCTGAGCAGATGCAAAGAAAACTCATATTTGATGTTGTCAATGACATTCTAGTTCAAAAGCTGATATTGGATAGTTCTTCAGCATTGTGGTCCAAACCAAGTGATTTTGCAGGCACAAGACCAAAAGGGCAGCAGCTTTTGGATGAGCTGTGCACAGAAATAGATCAGTTGCAGCCTCAAAATGGGAATGTCAGTTTAGCTCATGAGGATGAAAATTTGAAGCATCACCATGCAATTTGGACTAACTGCTGCACTGAGATACCAAATGTTGTGTTGGATATTGAACGTTTGATCTTTAAGGATTTGATAACCGAGGTTGTGAGAGGTGAAGTAGCAAACCACACTGGCACACATTGCAGGAAACTAGTGTTTTTCAAGTAGGAATTTTAGCTAAAAAGTATGAGGGTAAAAGAGAATATATCTAGTTCTGTAGTTTTCATGTTTCACCTTTCTAATCTAGCTACACATGATATATAGTTTGATGGGTAATAAACTGCTTAATTTGCAGTTTCACTTGTTTTAGTATAAATTGTTTCCTCGTTTACCTTTGCCTTTGCTGTCTTTCTTCATGTATTTGCATAGTCACTGTTCATAAATACATGAAGAAATATAGACAAACCTATATCAGTGGTGTGAACTGTGACAAGCTGTTGAAAATATGCAGATTGTTACATATAAATCTTTCTTCTTTTTTAAATTTAGTCTGAATCCTAATAAAACAAGAAAACATCGTGGTGTATGTCTTTATTTATTGATTTAAATAAGAAAAAAGATGTTATACAAAACAATTTTATATTGAGATTTAGTAACAACTTGTAATTTATTGCTTTTAATGTTCATTTTAAAAATTATATAAACAGATATTTTTATCCAGTTTAATTTTATCTTAAGTGATTAGCTATATAGTAAAGTGGCTATTAGATAAATATTTAATATCCTCTACGTTTTTATATATAAAAAATGGGAGAACATATTGTAATAGTGCAACCAAGGTCAAATATTATTTTTTGTGCTGGAAATTTAATATTCCTCCAAAATTTTAGTGCTTAGAGTAAAATTTGTTTATAGTATTTGGAAAAAAAATGTTTGTCATATAAACGAGAATGGTGAGAATAATAGTTAATCAATTGTGAAACAAAATAACCATTTTTAGAAGCATAATTAATCATGTATGCCCTAAATATAAATATCAACACTTAATTCAAAATTACCATATTTTATCTATAAGAAGTCTATTGCACTTACAACTTTGATTCCTTTTTAAGTGTCTTTTTTTCTTCTACAATAATTAGTTGTCTCTTCAAAATAACTATATTTGGCCTATATGAACTATATTGCATTTATGGCTTTGTTTTATTTTTAAGTAACATTGCTATAAAATATTTAATCTAATAAAAAATAAACCTTTTTAGGTACTTTTGAGTTTTACTCACCTTCTAACCACTTCTTTTTTTCCTTACACAAAATACATGAGATCTCATTTAAATATCTGAAAATGACATTAACCAAGAAATGGTATATTTATTTGTTTGTATAAATTTTTGTTATATTACCCTCTGTATTAGTTACTTTTATTTCCACTCTCACGCTCATAATAATTGAATACATTTATTAAAAGTTAGACATCTTTTGAAAAAGAAAAACATTTAATTTGCCTTTCAATTTTAAATTTTTAAACAATATTAACTACTTCTCGATTAATAATGAAAGATGCATTAAATCATTATATATAAGGAGTAATTTGAATCTTCTTTCTTATGTTTCTACTTTTTCCTTAAAACAGTCTCTTGTAAAATGAAATGGTTTCATTTTGGAATAAACAACATAGCTTGAAGAGGAGCTTGTTCTTTTATTGCGTCACTTCATTTACTTTATGAGCATTTAACAGAATCATAATTAGCATACCTGTGCATTAAATAAAATGACAAAATAACTGAGTGGTGATGGGCTTTTCTAACACTATCGTAATAAATTTAGTAAGATGAACCTTGTTGGGTTGGGACGTTTAAGTCATGTGAGCCATCTCAGACAAAAATTGGAGTAATGCAAACCAAAATGTCTGTGCATTAATTTGAGTTTTGAACAGTACTACCCAACATCAGAGAAATGAAAACGCACATCCACAACACAACCATTTTCATATAATTGCATTTAGGAGCGATAACAACTAACTGAACTAACTCAGATATTAATTTAAAACCGAACTAGTTAATTAGCCTTATGAAATTGATTTAATAACTAAATATGATCAACTTAAGTTAACTATAATTTGAGTAATTTAACAAGTGAATGAATCCCACACAAGTTAAATATATTAAATGACTTACCTAAAACTATTGTGTAAAACTCCATTTAATTCTTAAGATTTTCACTGTGAATCCATCACTTTACCCTTTAACTTCACCAAATATCCATTCCATTCTAAGCCCTGGTTCTACCAAAAATATAATATATTTGTTTTTCATTTTGGCAATCATTTTTCACACAAAAAAGCTATAATTGATTATATGTTTTTAAAAACTTGAGCTCATGAACTAGTGAACTGGGCCAAATTGTTTGCAACTTTAAATCAAGTAAAACTTAAGCTGAAAAAAACATTTTTAGAAAATTTGACTATGAACTGAACAGACAGTGATTTTTTAGCCCAAAATCTGCATCGATGCCAAGACAGTGCTGCTATCCAATAAACTTGGAATAAAACGTACAACTTTATAAGTCTCTTATAGGCATAATTTTATAGGGATAAGTCTCCATATTCATAATTTTATAGGGATAAATTTGGAGGAAACCCATTGAAAATTGCTCTCATTCAGTAAACAAACTACAAATCGTCCTTTTTCCGAAACAGCCCCATTTTTCTTTCTACAACTGTGAAACCCTCGTACAAATATTACTACAACCTAAAAAGAAAATATTAATTGAGAAAATAAATGTATTAAACATCTTAGAAATATAAAAAAAAATCTAATACCACAACAAATAGCAAGATTTTCAAGATATTGTAAGAAGTATTGAAATTATAACGATGAGAAGTGGTGGGAAAAAGAACCAGGGGAAGATGTGGGTTGTTTGTTCATGTCCAACCTTAATTCCACACTTTAGATCGAACATCCAACAGACAAGATAAATAGACAGTTCACATTGTTCCACAAATGATATGGGGAAAAAAGATGAGTCTTAGTACGAACAAATGGGATAATTGAAATTTCAATTTAGTACTACCACGACACTTGAAAAAAGCAAATTGCTTCAATCTAGAAGTCTAAGTTAGAGGATTGGAGCTGAACATGAATTTCATATCCACAAATTATCTGAAATGAAAATATTTTAATAAAAAATTGAAAAAAAAAAGGCCATATCATATGGCAACTTTGATCAGAAGCCATAGATATGTAGCACAAAGTAAGCTTCCGAACAATAAATTCAAAACATCCTTGCATAATATAAAGCAGAAGTCGAAGATACCAGTAAAATTGCATCGTGTAAGTTCTACAGTTTAAGAACAACTATATGACAACTGATCCAGGAGAGCTTGATAAAACATTAGACAGCAATAGGAAGAAAAATGTCATTGGGCTCTGACAAGAACCAAATTTCAATAAGCTCGCTCTGATAGAAGTAGTTTTTAATGATTTCCTCTATGTTTTACTGCGTCCTCGTGTACCATTTTAGTTGAACTATCTTCTGTTTGATCCTTTTTTTCTCACTTGTGGAAAGCCTTACTCGACATTTTCACATGATAATATACAAACTTACGAAGGCAAATTCATGCCCTATTCCTCCTCTATAGCAACTACTTTAACCTGACTACCTTCATACCTTGAATTGTATGCCAAATTATTCATCTAAAGCTTATAATCTACTTTACCCTTATTTATGTTATTCTCGGTACTCCGTATTGCTGGGTTTACAGATGTCCAATATTAAAAGCAAATCCAAAAAAAAATAGCAACTATACTTTAGGGCAAGAATAACTATACATTTAAAACAAGGAAAAATGGATTAAAATATGTAAAATGAAAATAGTAAAAAAGTCAATTTCTTTGTACAAGAAAAACTGTGGCTTTTCAAGATAATACACAGAAAATGCTAACAAGAAAAATGGGAAAATACAACAGCTATATACTAGAAAAATAGTTCTCTCTGTACATTTTAGGCATGAAGCTGAGATACTATTTCTTTATACATGAACATGCTACAATGACAATGTGCAGAGGATAAATAAGAGTAACTATTAAACGAATCTTATGCATTGTCCTCTAATCTATTAGCTATAACACGTGATTTGAAACAGCAGGGTGCTACCGCCAGTTTGTAGGTTAACCATAAAGGAACGTGATTGTATTTTTTGTGGGAATTTACCTGTGGATGTAGCACTAACTACGAAGCAAATGGGTACAGTACACAATTTAGAGTAAGTCAGAAGTTGAGATGTTTTTATATGCTATATTTAGCATAAGATCATACAGATCGAAAGGACTTCAATAAAAAGAATCATAAATTGATCTACCAAACAATTGACATTCACATACCTGAAAGATTGTTAAAGTGAGAACATGTCAGAGCAAAATAGTAATATCCATCCTAACCAGACAGTTACCAAGATTTGAATATCCCAGAACTAGCTATCCTGACATTCTCCTGATCAAGTATACAGATTCTAGTTAAAGAAAAATCTAGTTTACAACTGAACAAGCTGATCTGGGTTTTCCAAGGATTCCCTTAGAATTTTCTCTGCCCTCCTTTTCCTGTCATCCTTCTCATCTTCCATCGCAAACCATGGCAAAGTCTTGTTATGCTCCTCTGTTTGTGGGATCAAACCAATGGACCTTCCTAATAATTTGTTTTTGATCCCAATCTTAAAACGCACAATAGGCTTCTCATTCACAAAATTTTTTGTCTGGTCTTCCTTAGAATCATAGCATGTGCTTTTCATTGCTTCAATTGCTGGAGCAAATGTCTCCAAAGCTGAAATTGGTTCATTTTCAACGAAATTTTCAACAGCAGGATAATCGAGAACTACATCATTGAAAACCTTGGCTGCAGGGGGAACAGATGCAATTTCCTTGTCCTCAATTTTCAAAGGAGCGGCAAGGAATGGGTTACCTTCTGCTGCTATTCTTTTTGCCTTAGTGTCTGCAGGGTCCAAGGCAGACTTGTCAAACATATTTGAGACCATCTGCTGCTTCAAATTCAACACAGGCCACTCCCCCTTGCCATTCTCTCTTTCTTGCTCAAATTTTACTGCACGAGGTTCTGTACCCCTTCCATTCACCACTGGTGACTGTGAATAATTTTGCGGATCAGGGAAGGCAGGCAACCAAGCAGGAATATGATCGCCGGGAGGTTCTTCTCCTTTTTGCAAAAAGCTTGGATTAAGCACCCGTTTCTTCACAACTGGAAACCGAGGAATAGGATGCGCAAACACAACCGGTTCACCCTCGTTAACAAAATGAAAAATTTCCCTAATAACACCTGAACTTTCAAGGCAATGGTCCACCTCAGAAGCACCTGCAAATCCCTGCACTGATGCCATATCTTCCAACCCTTGAATGACATCAAAAGCATGACATTCAGTTCTTCCTGCAAGATTAGCATGGCAATGTGCCGATTTCCCAACGTTAAAAATGTACCGAGCCACAACGTCAGACAACGCCTCAAGAGCCGACTGCTGAAAAGCCTGAAACCCCTCGCTTTCGCACACCTGCGCTACCGCAATCTTCGCAATTCCCCTGGCAAAGTCATCCCCATCACCCACTTTCCTCCTCCTCCATGGGCCAGGCTGCTCAAGCTGTCTTCCAGTCTTCCCACCGCCATTGCTCATATTCAGCACTTCATATCACGTGAAAACCCAACCATACACATTCCCCAAATCACTATAATTCAGCATCCCAAATCCCACCAAGAACCACACCCCGAACAACGCCAATCACTTCTGAGAAGAATCGCAATAAAAAAAAACGAGTCTCAGATTACACAGAACTTGAGTTGAATGTCAAGATCACAATTTCGGCGTTTCCCACTAACAATATGTATTAGCTAAGCAAAAACCCTAACTCGTCCAATAAAAAGGGAGGAGGAATCGGAAATAAATATTCACCATAAAAGGGAATTAAAAAGAAAAAGGAAAATAGCAGAAAATCTTACCAGTGATAAGAGGGTGGTGATTGGATCTGAGAGCACAAACGAGAGAGGTCAGCAATTATGAGACACAAAGAGAGAGAGAAAGAGACAGAGCGGAATATGGATGGAAGAAATTGGGAAATTTAGGGTTTAGGGTTTGGTTGAGGTTAAACCCTGGGAAACCCTTGGATCGAAATACACTACACTGCTACCATTAGAAGCAGAGGGAGTTGGAAGTTTGGAAGCAGAATTAAGGACACGGACACGGACACGATGCGGTTTCGAGATTTGAACCCTCCTATTAACTCAACCTTAATTGGGTAGGGGCATCTATACCCAAAAAATAATCATAAATATTTCCCATCCAACGGCGTCGTTTTAGTTGAGGAAAGAAACCATTTGTCATCTCTTGCCATGCTTAATTTTTAAAAAATAGATGATAAATCAAAATAACAAATTTGTTGGACTATATATTCTACCTTATGACTTTTTACATCTAATATGGTATTATTGGGAGTTTTATTTTAAAAATATACTTTTTAATTAAAAATTTATATAAATATCCCACTCTCCAAATAATTTCCTAAAGCGACCCTTTCCAAAGGTGAGAAATCAGTTGGGACCCAAATTGCTTTTGTTTTCCAATTCAAACTGATAAATTAGTCGGTAGTGAAGCCATTTCTCAACTGCAATTTTTAGTTTTTTTACTATAATTTATGTTATCCTTAATTATATGTCGTTCACAAATAACTTCCATAAATACGTGAACAACATAATGTTTTTCACACTTTTAAGTACGTTACACAACTTTTAAAAATACAATACATATATATAGGTAAACTATAACACTAAAAACTTATTATATTTATCATAATATATATATATATATATATATATATATATATATATATATATATATAATATATAATATATAATATTGTTCTAGTACTTCGTTACATTCTTACATAACCTTTTTACTTGTTTTTTTTGTGTGAAACAACGTTATGATCACAATCAAGGGAAAACTATTATGGAATATAATGTATTAATATGATAATCAATTTCATTTACATCCATTATAACAATCAAATCATAAACATCTTATATTATTCATTCATTAAATACATTTTTCAAACATATGTTGAAACAAAAATATAACAACAGACCACACATTTTTTTATTATATATATATATATATATATATATAAAATAAATAAAGTAATATTCTTAATATGAAATTATCTAGATAAACAAATTGAATAATCTATTATAAATAAATCAAGGATCATTTTATTAGTATATTATGTGGTAACATATAATTGGTGGACACTAATTTTAAACTTGAAGTTATTGAGTTCCAATGGTTGTAGTGTTGGGTGTCATTCTAAGATTGTTGGGTGCTTATTTAATGGTTGTAGTGTTGGGTGTCATTCTAGGACCGTTGGATGCTCATTTGATAGTGAGTTCTGATGATCTAGGGTGTTGAGCATAGCTTTGGCAAAAAAACTTAAGCATGCAGGTATTTGTGGATAAAATTCATTGCGGGTAGTTGATACTTGTGGATAATAGATACCTGTAGGTAATGAGTAACGAGTAATTTAATACATGTTCATTAACGAGTTGGATTCAAATATCATGACATCCATACTCGTGGGTATTCGTTACCTGTTAATAAAATGAAATTACCTTTTAATCCTTAGGCTTAAGTTGTTGGACTTTTTTATTTTCTCCCCTCTTTCGTGATTGTGCATTCTTGTACGGATGCTAATGTGCTATTGGGACTTAGAAATCAGATAGACTTACGAACCAAAGGGATCTACCTTTGTTGTCCAAAAACGGTAATCGAACTTTTCTTCTAACTACCTCTTTTCCTTTTCCCGAATGGTGTTTTAGTGGTGGGTGTGAATTTTTCATGGATAATGTTTGAACCCAAAAAGTGATTAAACCCTTTACTCTGTTTTCTTCATCTTCGAGATTATATTTTCATGGGTGTTGTCATTAAATATTATTTATATAAGTTGAAGGTTGAGTATGAGATTATATGCAAAACTACATTAGATCTAGGACCTTTGTTTGCAGAGGTTGTGTAATTTGTTTTACTTCTTTTAGTTTAGGACCTTTCTTTTGCAGAGGTTGTGTATTCCCTTTGCATACCAAAACACTTCTACTTTTGATCTTCTTTTCTTATTTTCTAGTAACCAAACAAAAAGTAGAAGAACCTTTTATTTTCATAAAACTCATAAAAATATATATTTTTAAATATTTATGGGTTGAAATCATGTATCCAATCAGTGTCTGTAGATTGAAAAAAAATTGCGGATTTTTGTGTGTGTGGGTATTCATTGAGTAACAAACTGGGTAACATGTACAATTTTTTGTATACGAGTTAGGTTACGGTGTTCAACCTGACCCGTTGTCATTCTTAATTGGGCATTGTACTTGAACTATTGGACACTCACTTGTCAGTGAGTCCCATAATAGGTTAGTGTTAAACATTGAGGATCTTAATTACTTTAGGTGTCACATAAGATTAAATTCCAAAGGAATCGAGGGCTTACAATGTTAGGCACAAAGAAGTTTTTGTGAGATGCTAACCTTGTGTTTTTTATACTCCTGGTTTCCTTTTCCAATTTTTGCATTATGTATCTATGTTGAATAAATATTAATAATATGCAGTTCAAAGTGCAAAAGATGATTTTTGGATTGTATGAATGATGAATAATGTTTTCAAATAATTGTAAATTAGTAATTGTGGTTTTATATGAATTGTATGGAATGAAAAACTAGTGACTTTTATGGTAAGAATAATACTCTGTGTGGTGATGTGTGAAATGTATTGACAAAAGAGATTGAAATGAGTTCATTCTGACTCTCTTACTATTGAGTTCATATAGAGGAAGATGACTAGTTGTGAGAGTCAAGGGATGTTTTTATTTGGAGTTTGGCAAGAGGTCAAACTCGTAAAATATATAATTTACCTTGTCATACTACATGGATCAGGAAGCTACTCAAATATGATTTAGCTATAGCACCTAAGAGAAAAAAGTGAGTGAATTATGACAGGTGTGAAGTCTCATGATTCTATTCAATACACTAGCCTTCCAAAGGTTGTGTTAGATGTACATTATGTATAAAAGAGTCATGAGAGTCTTTCTATGTTTTCTTTATGCTATTAATGGTTGAGTATGATGTGTGAAATATTGAAAGAATGAATGGTTCATGTGGATTGATATTAAATTTTAGAAGTAGTATGATTTAAATTTACATTTGGCTTATTTGCCTACGATTATTGTATTTTATGTATGAGAGGATAGTGCAAGTAGGAGTGTTAAGAAACAATGAGACAGTTGATGGTCGACTAGAGTATAATAATTATATAGATTAGAATATAATTATAACATAGATATATAATTTTTATTATATAAATTCTTATTTGTTAATTGTTTTTATAGAAATTTATCTTTAGTTTCATTATATGATTTTGTGGTTATTTGTTATTTTAACAATTAAGAAGCTAAATTAAGATGTTACAATTTTTTTTTGTTAGAATAGTTTATCTTTAGAATCATATGAACTTTGTGGATTTGTTGTGTTTCTTTCATCATATAAGTTGAAACTTTTACAATTGTTTGATAAACTCAATGCTAAATCTTAATTAATTGGAAATGTAAAATAATATACTTAATATATATATATATATATATATATATATATATTATCGTTATTACTAATGTTATATTAAAATGTAGATATATAATTATAATTAAAAAATCATATATTTAAAAGAATCTATTTTTCCTTTGATTTTTTTTAAAATTTATCTTTAATTAGAACAATGATTTAGACTATTTGGGAAAACCTATTATTATAAATAAACCACATTTAAAAGTTATATAACAATTAAAATTTTATTTTATTTTCATTAAATAAATTCTCATATAAAAATATTTTAAAAAAATAAGAATTATTGATACAATCATTTATATACACGACAGAAAAATTCTTAATAATAATTAATTTTAGTGATAAAAAATAATTAGTTTAGATTTACATATTTAAAATTATTGGCATCTAAAACAATTTCTATTATGAATAAAAAATTATAATTTATTTGTGAATTAAATTCTAAATTGGTCATTACCATTATCTATCAAATTTTTTGTCACGCCCCATTAATTACTCTGATGAGTCACCACTGTGCTTCCATTAATGCACCGTGACACGCACACCCTTCCATTAAAACGCACTCACACTCACACTGCATGCATGCTGACAAGTGTCACTTTGGAACGTTTCCAAGAGTTAGTGGAATCCAAGTGGCAGCACGCGGATGGACGTTCGTCCTACGTGGGAGGAGAAATTAATTTCTCTGGAAAACTCTTCCCATTCCTCTGCACACTTCATCTTCTTCCTCCAACTCTCTGATCTCAAACTCTCTACCTTCTCTCTAGAACCCCTCCATCTTCTCTCTTCTGCAACTCACCCTTCTTTGCTCCGTTCACGTTTCAGCACCGTGAGAAGCGTCCCTGCACCGTGAGCTTTCCATCAAACCGATTGGTTTTGGATTCTGAAACGGGTAAGTTTCACGTCCTCAACCCTTCATTTTCAACATGCAAGCTTCCTTTTGAATCTGCACGAGTCTTCTCTGAACCGTTATTTGGTTTTTTTGTAATTTTAGTTTAAGGAAATCTTGGGTGGAAACGTAAAGGGTAGAAAAGAGGGTACTGGAGTCTTGTTTTCTTTCTCTGAAGAACGATCGCACGTTGCTTAATCCGGGTAAGGGAAGCTTATTAGATTTAATTCATGTGATCTCTGTACTGCATGTGAGTGTGTGAAGTTTGAAAATATAATATGATTCTGAGATGATATATGAAAAGTGATGCATGTATGTACTGAGAATTTTATGCTTGTATATATGAATGATCTGTAAAGTTGAATGTTGTATGATCTTGGTATTGAATGATGGATATGATGTTTAATTCAAAGCTTGAGAAGTATAAGATATGATATGATATGATTAAATGAATGTAAGTATACTGGAAAATATGGTTACTGTATGTGGAATGTAAATATGAAAAGCCTATGAAAATGAACGTTCGTTATCGATACGGTCATTGACCGTTCGGTATTAGCAGTAAATTCTTGACGTAGTCGACCCTTTCATTTGGAAAGGACTCCCTTTGAGGACGAACGCCCTCTATATAGCATTACGTGTGAGCATTTGGCCAGACGTACCTTCATGAGTGTTGCGTGAGATTGAGAAGCTTGATAACATCCCTCTTGAACACTTAGTCAAATTGTAATACATAAATTTCAGTATCTTACCTTATATAAAGCCCAAACTTCTTAAATTTTGAATCAGTGAAAAGTCTTGACCTAAAAGCGTACGTTCCTAAGTGGCGCTCGGTCTTAGACCGAACGCTCGTCCTAAAAATGTACATGATAATTAACGCTCGGTCTGATACCGAACGTTCGTCCAAAGCGTATGTGATAAAGAACGCTCGGTCACATATCGAACGTTCGTACCTTCTTTAATTATCAACGAACGGTAATAGCGTTCGTCCGGAATTGAAATAGCGTTCGTCCATAAATCTAAACAGCGTTGTCCAATAGTTCTATTGACGCTCGTCCAAGTCCTCAGTGACGTTCGTCCAAAATTCACTAAAAGCTTATTTTCGCGCTCGGTCATTGACTGGCGTTTTGTCTCCTGAATTAAATCTTGTCCAGTTTATTTATCCAAACAACTTGGGACTTTACCTATCCATTGGATTCGTTCAAGTGTTACTGAACTTAGATTTTTCTAAGTATTATTTGGATCGTACTAGAATCAGTTCATTTAACTGATTCAAAGGAGTCTTTCTTGGTTTAGCTCTTGACGTTCGTCCTCGTTATGAAGGGGAGTGAACGTTCGTCTTTTTACGAAGTGGAACAAGAATGAAAATGTATTTAAGAGGATGAGTTAAGATGTGCGAACACTATGAGAATGAAATGTGATTGTGGAATTTGAACGAGCGTTCCAGGAGGAACGACTCTTGGTGAAATTGAGAATTGTAAAGTATGAATGTGGCAAGCTTAGCTGGCGGGTCATCCTGATATTCCGTGAGTGCTCGTTCTCACGTAGAGAGGAGCATGTCATGCGTGGGAATGGCAGGAGGTCTTAGTCCATAACTGTAACTTGGACAGAACGGACTAACCTCAGGTGGCAGCTGACGAGTATTCCAGCTCTTCCACCTGGGTGCACGGACGTCGTAGCTACACAGAATTCATACATGTCCGGACGGTCGGTCTAGTATCAGGATTTTGGTTGAATTAATGTATGATTTGAATGATTGTCGTGAATAAATTTATATGTTGATATGTATAAACTGTATGTTTGACTTGAATTAATTCAATAAGCTTACCCTTGCATTTCCTTTGTGTTGTCTTGTCTATGTATATCCGTCTTGTCAAATGCAATGATCATCCGTGTGGATGTGAGCAGAGGGAGATGCGTCCTGGAGCAAACTCTTGAAGAGGAATCATTGCTGAAGAAAATTTAGTAGAAGTTGAGGTGAAGGCCGAACAGTGAGGCGTTCGGTTATTTAGTTAGTGTAATTAGAGTAGCGAGCGGCTGTGAGCGAGCGCTCTTTTTGTTGATTGTAAATAGTTGGACGTTCGGTAATGTTTTTGTAAACCGTTCGTCCTTGTTCTTTTGTGAACGCTCGTTAATTAATATATGAAAGGCCGTTCGGCCGTTTATTTAAATCTGTTTCCTTTACTTTTAAAACTGTTTGAGTTATTGATACGTGTAATTATTCTGAGTATATGGTTGATGACTGTATAATTTTGGGATGTTACATTATTGGTATCAGAGCAGTTTTGTTCTTCTAAGGACGCTGTAGGTTATGAGTGCATTGCGTTTTTGCTGTGTGCTTATTATGTGTTTGATGAGTTATTATTTTTAACTCTTGAACAATTCTAACGCTCGTTTTCTGATGAACCAGAGAACGAATGGCCCCTAGACTTCCTCCTCCACCACAGCCTAACGAGTCTGACGCTCCCAACAACAATAGGATGTTGGAGGCTGTAATCGAACGGTTGCATCAGCAAAATACTACCCTTATGGAGCAGAACGCTGCTGCTCTACAGAGTTTGGAGGCCGCACGCGTCAACTCTGAAGCCACGCAGAGGCAGCTAATGGAGATTATTGCTGCCACAAGAGGTACGCCTGGGGCTTCCTCTTCCAGTGCTGCCCAACCAAATGCCGAATGGAGTTTAGAAAGTTTTCTCCAACATCGCCCAGCCAAGTTCTCTGGAACGTGCCTTCCTGATGAGGCAGATCAATGGCTGCGTGACATGGAGAGAATTTACGATGCAAAGAGGTGTCCAGATGATAGCCGCTTAGCATTCACGGAGTACCTTTTGTCAGGAGAGGCGAGCCATTGGTGGGCGAGTATGAAGGCCATACTGACGGACGCTCAACGTCCTATTACTTGGGAGGTTTTCAGGAACAAGTTCTATGAGGAGTACTTTCCAGATAGCGTTCGTTTTGCTAAAGAGGTGGAATTTCTTCAGCTGGTACAAGGAGGGATGTCGGTTTCAGAGTATACAAACAAGTTCAAGCATCTAGTAAGGTTTTACAATGGCTACTAGTGAAGAGTGGCAATGTAGGAAGTTTGAAAACGGATTAAGAAGTGATCTGAAGGTATTAATCTCAAGTCTATGCATTCGGTCGTTTCCAGCCTTGGTGGAGAGGGCCAAAGTGTTAGAGAAAAATATGGCTGAGGCAGAACAACATAAGAAACAACAAGCGTCTCGGGGTCCAATTCTGACGAGAACAAATGTAAACAGGAACAGGACCCCGTACGCTCGTCCAGGGCAGTCGAGTGGATCGCAAGCAGTGGTAGTTGCTGGGCAGACGGGCCAATCAGGGGCAGTGAGATGTTTTCAATGTGGAGGACCCCATTACAAGTCATCTTGTCCTCAATTGGTAGGGATGGAAATATTGCACTCGTTGTAGAAGACATGGTCACCTGGAGAACGAGTGTAATATGGGTGGACGTGCGGTGATGAGGCCACCCAACACTGGAAGGAATCAGACGAGAGGTGGTGGACGAGCCCAAGCTGTTGGGCGTGTGTACGCGATTACTGGGGCAGAAGCAGCGAGCTCAGGTACGCTCGTCACTGGCTCGTGATTGTTGTATGGAAAAATTTGTTGTGTGTTGTTTGACTCGGGGGCGACGCACTCCTTCATCTCGAAGGCGTGTGTTGATAAATTGGGGTTAGTAGCGAGCGAGATGCAGTTTGATTTGGTGGTATCAACACCAGCAGCTGGGGAAGTTAGGACGTCTACCATGTGTGTTAGATGCCCTATTGAGGTAGAAGGACGTAGGTACAAGGTGAATCTCATCTGTTTGCCTCTCAAGGACTTAGAAGTAATTCTGGGAATGGATTGGCTGAATACCAATCGCATTCTCATAGATTGTGGAGCTAAGGAATTGATTTTTCCGGAAGAAAATGAAGAAGAGTTGAGTGTGACGCTCGGCCAGTTGAAAGAAGATATCATGGAGGGCGCGAGTTGCTTTTTGATTATGACGCATGAAGACTTAGGGGTTGCGGATAAGAGCTGTGAACGTTCGTCCAATAAGTATACTGAAGGACGAGCGGTTGTGGAAGAATTCCCGGACGTCTTTCCGGATGAGGTGCCTGGACTACCACCCGTTCGTGAAGTTGAGTTTACCATTGATTTGGTAACAACCGCAGCCCCCATATCCGTTCAACCATATAGAATGGCACCTGCTGAATTGGTTGAGCTTAAAAAGCAAATTGAAGAATTGATGGACAAGAGGTTCATCCGTCCAAGCGTGTCCCCTTGGGGAGCGCCAGTGTTATTGGTGAAGAAGAAGGATGGCAGCTCTCGGCTTTGTATTGATTATCGTCAATTGAATAAGCTGACCATCAAGAACAAATACCCATTGCCTCGCATTGACGACTTGCTGGATCAATTGCATGGAGCGAGCGTCTTCTCAAAGATAGACTTGAGATCGGGCTATCATCAGATTCGTGTTAAGGAAGGGGACATCCAGAAGACGGACGCCCTAAGCAGGAAGACAATGCATGTCTCGCTAATGTTGGTGAAGGAGCTGCACTTAGTGGAGAGTTTTCGAGACCTAAGGTTGCAGTTCGAGTTGGAGCCGAACAGTATTAAATGCTGCACCTTGAGGATATCAAGTGATGTGTTCGACCGAATCTGGATAAAACAACGAGAGGATGAAGAATTGATGAAGATTTTAAGCGCGCTCGGGTACGGATCAAGCCAAGCATTTCAACGCTGGAACGGACGACATGTTACGTTACATGGGGCGGACGTGCATTCCCAATGATGGTGAGCTGAAGAGGATTATTTTGGAGGAAGGACATCATAGTCGTCTCAACATACACCCTGGTATGACTAAGATGTACCACGATTTAAAGCAGTCGTTCTGGTGGCCAGGAATGAAGAGTGATGTCGCGCGTTTTGTGGCTTCATGTCTAACTTGTCAACGTGCCAAAGCTGAATATCAAAGACCGGGCGGCCTACTGCAACCTTTGGAGATTCCAGAATGGAAGTGGGACAGCATCTCAATGGACTTCGTGACACACTTGCCTCGCACATTCAAGAATCACGATTCCATTTGGGTGATAGTGGATCGTTTAACGAAGAGTGCTCACTTCCTACCCATCAACCTGAAGATGTCATTGACTAATTTGGCCAAGCTCTACATCAAAGAGATCGTTCGTCTGCATGGAGTGCCGTCCAGCATTATCTCTGACCGAGACACAAGGTTCACCTCTCGGTTTTGGCAGTCGTTGCAAAGTGAACTGGGCAGGAGACTCCAAATGAGTTCAGCGTACCATCCTCAGACGGACGGTCAATCCGAGAGAACAATCCAGACGCTTGAAGATTTATTGCGAACGTGCGTACTCGATCATATGGGCGTTTGGGACGAAGTATTGCCGTTAGTAGAGTTCACCTACAACAATAGCTTCCAGTCAAGCATTGGGATGGCTCCTTTTGAAGCCCTATACGGACGTAAATGCCGCACACCACTTTGCTGGTTTCAAGAAGGGGAGAACGTATTAACAGGACCGGAGCTCGTTCAACAAACAACTGATAAAGTGAAATTAATTCAAGAGAGATTGAGGACGTCCAGAAGCAGGCAGAAGTCATACGCAGATAAAGAGGAGACGACCCTTGGAGTTCGAAGCTGGCGATCATGTTTTCCTAAGGTTAAATCCAACTACTGGAGTAGGCAGAGCATTGAGGTCAAAGAAGTTGTCTCCCAAGTTCGTAGGGCCATACCAGATCACAAGGAAGATTGGACCTGTTGCATACGAGCTAGCCCTACCTCCACAATTGTCCAACCTTCATCCAGTATTTCACGTGTCGCAACTTCGAAAGTACGTAGCTGATCCCTCGCACATATTGGAACTGGAGGACGTTCGTCTTCGCCAAGACCGAACGCTGGAGATGAAGCCGATTCGAATTGAAGACGAACGCACTAAATTACACAAAGGGAAGGACGTTCGTCTGGTGAAAGTGGTGTGGGACGACAAGACTGGCGATTCTACTTGGGAAGTTGAGGATGCCATGAAGGACTTATACCCTCATCTATTCCCTGGTAAGACTTAATTTTCGAGGACGAAAATTTTTTTTAGTTAGGGGGATTGTCACGCCCCATTAATTACTCTGATGAGTCACCACTGTGCTTCCATTAATGCACCGTGACACGCACACCCTTCCATTAAAACGCACTCACACTCACACTGCATGCATGCTGACAAGTGTCACTTTGGAACGTTTCCAAGAGTTAGTGGAATCCAAGTGGCAGCACGCGGATGGACGTTCGTCCTACGTGGGAGGAGAAATTAATTTCTCTGGAAAACTCTTCCCATTCCTCTGCACACTTCATCTTCTTCCTCCAATTCTCTGATCTCAAACTCTCTACCTTCTCTCTAGAACCCTCCATCTTCTCTCTTCTGCAACTCACCCTTCTTTGCTCCGTTCACGTTTCAGCACCGTGAGAAGCGTCCCTGCACCGTGAGCTTTCCATCAAACCGATTGGTTTTGGATTCTGAAACGGGTAAGTTTCACGTCCTCAATTACCCTTCATTTTCAACATGCAAGCTTCCTTTTGAATCTGCACGAGTCTTCTCTGAACCGTTATTTGGGTTTTTGTAATTTTAGTTTAAGGAAATCTTGGGTTGAAACGTAAAGGGTAGAAAAGAGGGTACTGGAGTCTTGTTTTCTTTCTCTGAAGAACGATCGCACGTTGCTTAATCCGGGTAAGGGAAGCTTATTAGATTTAATTCATGTGATCTCTGTACTGCATGTGAGTGTGTGAAGTTTGAAATATAATTATGATTCTGAGATGATATATGAAAAGTGATGCATGTATGTACTGAGAATTTTATGCTTGTATATATGAATGATCTGTAAAGTTGAATGTTGTATGATCTTGGTATTGAATGAGTGGATATGATGTTTAATTCAAAGCTTGAGAAGTATAAGATATGATATGATATGATTAAATGAATGTAAGTATACTGGAAAATATGGTTACTGTATGTGGAATGTAAATATGAAAAGCCTATGAAAATGAACGTTCGTTATCGATACGGTCATTGACCGTTCGGTATTAGCAGTAAATCTTGACGTAGTCGGACCCTTTCATTTGGAAAGGACTCCCTTTGAGGACGAACGCCCTCTTATATAGCATTACGTGTGAGCATTTGGCCAGACGTAACCTTCATGAGTGTTGCGTGAGATTGAGAAGCTTGATAACATCCCTCTTGAACACTTAGTCAAATTGTAATACATAAATTTCAAGTATCTTACCTTATATAAAGCCAAACTTCTTAAATTTTGAATCAGTGAAAAGTCTTGACCTAAAAGCGTACGTTCATAAGTGGCGCTCGGTCTTAGACCGAACGCTCGTCCTAAAAATGTACATGATAATTAACGCTCGGTCTGATACCGAACGTTCGTCCAAAGCGTATGTGATAAAGAACGCTCGGTCATATACCGAACGTTCGTTCCTTCTTTAATTATCAGCGAACGGTAATAGCGTTAGTCCGGAATTGAAATAGCGTTCGTCCATAAATCTAAACAGCGTTGTCCAATAGTTCTATTGACGCTCGTCCAAGTCCTCAGTGACGTTCGTCCAAAATTCACTAAAAGCTTATTTTCGCGCTCGGTCATTGACTGGCGTTTTGTCTCCTGAATTAAATCTTGTCCAGTTTATTTATCCAAACAACTTGGGACTTTACCTATCCATTGGATTCGTTCAAGTGTTACTGAACTTAGATTTCTTCTAAATAGTATTTGGATCGTACTAGAATCAGTTCATTTAACTGATTCAAAGGAGTCTTTCTTGGTTTAGCTCTTGACGTTCGTCCTCGTTATGAAGGGGAGTGAACGTTCGTCTTTTTACGGAAGTGGAACAAAGAATGAAAATGTATTTAAGAGGATGAATTAAGATGTGCGAACATGATGAGAAATGAAATTGTGATTGTGGAATTTGAACGAGCGTTCTATGGAGGAACGACTCTTGAATGGAAATTGAGATTTGTAAAGTATGAATGTGGTAAGCTTAGCTGGCGGGTCATCCTGATATTCCGTGAGTGCTCGTTCTCAAGTAGAGAGGAGCATGTCATGCGTGGGAATGGCAGGAGGTCTTAGTCCATAACTGTAACTTGGACAGAACGGACTAACCTCAGGTGGCAGCTGACGAGTATTCCAGCTCTTCCACCTGGGTGCACGGACGTCGTAGCTACACAGAATTCATACATGTCCGGACGATCGGTCTAGTATCAGGATTTTGGTTGAATTAATGTATGATTTGAATGATTGTGTCGTGAATAAATTTATATGTTGATATGTATAAACTGTATGTTGGACTTGAATTAAATTCAATAAGCTTACCCTTGCATTTCCTTTGTGTTGTCTTGTTTATGTATATCCGTCTTGTCAAATGCAATGATCATCCGTGTGGATGTGAGCAGAGGGAGATGCGTCCCTGGAGCAAACTCTTGAAGAGGAATCATTGCTGAAGAAAATTTAGTAGAAGTTGAGGTGAAGGCCGAACAGTGAGGCGTTCGGTTATTTAGTTATGTAATTAGAGTAGCGAGCGGCTGTGAGCGAGCGCTCTTTTGGTTGATTGTAAATAGTTGGACGTTCGGTAATGTTTTTGTAAACCGTTCGTCCTTGTTCTTTTGTGAACGCTCGTTAATTAATATATGAAAGGCCGTTCGGCCGTTTATTTAAATCTGTTTCCTTTACTTTTAAAACTGTTTGAATTATTGATACGTGTAATTATTCTGAGTATATGGTTGATGACTGTATAATTTTGGGATGTTACATTTTTTCTATTAAAGAAGTTAATAAATAATGTTAATGACTAATTCAAAGTGTAATTAACAAACAAATTATAAATTTTTATTTATAATAAAGACTATTTTAGATACTAATAATTTTAAATTTATAAATTGATATCTAAATTAATTACTATAATAATTATTTTTTACTACTAAAATTGATTGTTATTTAAAAAATTTCTTGTAGTGATAAAATATAATTATTCAAATTTTTATATTTCAAACATTTTTCATAAATATAAAAAATATATTTTTGTGTGAGAAATAGTAAAAACTCAAATATTAAAAATATTATACTATGAAACTATGTTCAGTGTCTAATAGATTAAGAAAAGGTTATATTTATTTTTTCAAGAATAAATAAAAACAGTATATTCATGTATTTTTTTTCTCAAAAATGAAACAAATAATGTGAAAATAAAAAAGAAATGATGAATCTACATTTTGATATAAGAAAAAATGAACTGAAAAAATGAAAGAGGAAATAGAAAAAAAAATAATTTTCTTCTGTATATATATTTCCTCATCATTTTACTCCTTACTATTCGAGGTAATAAAAATGTGAAAATAATCCCAATTCAATTTAATGCTCATTGTTATATATACGTAATCCTAGGATGTACGATATCCTTTTCCTGTAAAGTCACTCTGTTTTTTAGTGTCTTAACAATAAAAGGGGATTTTTTTTACTAAGTAAACTTTGAATGGTTGTCTTCTGCAATTTTCTTTTATCCTTGTTCATTCAACCTTCTCCTTTTTTTTTTCTTAACCAGTAAGTTTATCTTTATTTGATGTTTTTTAATCAAGAAGTTTCTTTCAGATTTTGAATTGAAATTCATATAACTATTTAATATTAAATCATGAGATAAAATTAAAATTATAAATATGACAATAACTATAAAAAAGTTATATACTTTTCTAATTAAAAAAATTATATATATAATTATTTCATATAAAATTATGCAAAGTATATATGAATGTGAGATCAAATTAAAATTATAAATATAAAATTAGTTATAGAAAGGTATACAAATATTTCCTTTTAAATATGAAATCATGTAATTTAATTATCAATAAGATAAAGTTAAAATTACAAATATGATAAAAAAAATTAAGTATCTTTATTTAATAGTTTTTTTTATTGTTTGGTAATTTTAAATTATCAAAAATCAATTTAAATTGAACTATAAAGCATTTATAACTTTTATGAAAATGATACTTTTATTAGTAAAAAAAATAGAAAACGTGTCAGAGGTGTAAAATAGCATATTTTTGGTGTTACTCCCTCCACCACTACGTAATGCTCCTTCCACCTCCCATCTCTCTTTTACCCCTTTTTTTTAATATTTAAACGGATGTGAATATACGTTGAATTCTTAAACGGATGTCAACATCCGCTTAAGAACAAACGGATGTCAACATCCGTTTAAGAACAAACGGATGTTGACATCCGTTCATGGCAAGTGTTGTCTCCGTAGGTTCTATGCTTGATACTGGCAACTTTGTTCTACTGACTGGCAACTTTGAAAAGGTGTGGCAAAGTTTTGAGCACCCCACCGACACGTTGTTGCCTACCCAATCCCTCCAACCTGAAGGCACGCTAACATCTCGATTAACAGACACTAATTACACGACTGGAAGGTTCCAACTTTATTTTAAGGAGGGTAATGTCTTATTGAGTCCTGTTGCATGGCCTTCTCCACTGCTTTACGACTCTTACTATGTGTTGGATGCCTCTGGTGCTGCTTCAACGTTACTGTTCAATGAGTCGGGAATATCTACGTAAACACCACAAATGGGACTATATCCAATCTCAAGGTTCCCAATGGAATATCTTGGATCTTGATCCTGAGGTGAATTACTACATAGCAATGCTGGACTTCATTGGAGTTTTCTATTTCTTATTGTATCCAAGAAAATAAGAATAGTCTATGTTCTTAAATTGATAAAAAAAAATGAGTGTGAGACAATTATTTGAGAAAGATTAAAAAAGTGAGAGTTGGAGGATGGGAAAAAGGGATCTGGAAAAGTGAGAGTTGGGGGTGGAAAGAAACAGTGAGAGTTGAGAGAGAGGGGTGGGGGCAGTGTGAGAGAGTGAAAATGATGTATAAATAAATAAATATAATTAAAGTAAAAAGGATACTTTTGTAATTAAAATTTTTAGAGAGGTATGGGGAGATACAGGAAACATTTGGTGGTGGTGGAGGGAGCAACACCCCATATTTTTTCATAGAAATCAGTCCAGCTAAGCCTTAATATAATGAGCCCAATAACAAATGTTGGCTTTAGATATGGCTGTTTTTTCCTGCACCCCATCAAATTTCTTTTCACACCTCATCATAAGTTTCTGGAAATTCTAATTCGAAATAGGGGTGGTATCTTCCAGAAATAGTTTTCGGAATTGGTCTAACGTGTTCTGGAAAGTAAAATCCGGTTTGATGGGTTGAAGGAAGAAATTTGATGGAGCGCCCATTAAATATTACCTTAATGTTTTAGAAGTTTGAAACTCGGATTATATGACAAGATATCTCAAGTAATTCTATGTACGTGTGTAAACTCTTGTGCTTTGCTTTTAATGTGAAAAGGAGTGATAATTATCTGCATGAGTAAATCTTAATAAAATACAAGAAGTTATACTTCCTGAAGTTCTTTAATATAACATGGACTAATTCAACCATCAAACCCATGAACACGATAAGTTATTTGATACTGGACGAATACAACCACCAAACCTATAAAGAGACCTTAATAGATAAGAATTTTATTGCATAAATACATACTATAATTACATTTTTCTTTTCTTATGATCTAGGCAGTGATAACAAAAAAATCAAGTATGACGGATTAACATGCAAACTTGGCCAAAAAAGACAGATTAAGATAACATTTTCAACCTAGGAGTCTAAACCAATTCGATTCACCAAGCTTGACAATCTGACAGGTTAACCCATGGGTCAATTGGCCAACTCGCAAGTCTGGCTTCAATAAAAAAATTAGAACTCGTGCCATGATACTTCGTATTAACACAACTCGACTGAAGTCTAATACAGTTAATTTGAGGTCTAATATATTAAGTCAAGATCTAAAATGATCTGAATGATAACTCGTTTCAATTTGGAATCAGTCTAGGAACCCATCATTTACCTGTTTTCATGTAAAAAATAATATTTTTAGCTCATACCTGTGTGAAATTACATTTTCGATTTTAAAAAAAAAAACTTGACGGACCTGCTCGATATCCTAACAACTTGGTTGACCAAATTATTAAAGTCAATCCGTTATTAAGTGGCAGACTAATCTTGCTTAACTCATTTTGACATACCAAAGTTGAATTGGATTTAAATGGGTCGAATTGACCAATCTTTGTCAGGGTGTTGCTCCCTCCACCACCCCAAGTGCTCCTGCACCTCTCCACTATTTTCTTTCATTCCAAAAATGCTCTACACCTCCCCAATATTTTCTTTTATTCCAAAAATATCCTACACCTCCCCACTATATTCAACAATCTTTCTGTTTCTCTCTCCACATTAACGGAGCATTCACATGGCTCAGATTTAAACTTGTGATATATTGCAAATTTTATTTATATTTTCTCTTAAATAAGTTTGATTCAATCTTATTTTCATTGTTCAATATATTTTTTTTCTTCAAATTACTTAATAAATGGTAAAATTTTGTTCAAAATTTATAGAAAAATGTTTATATATATGTGTGTTTTTTTTACATTTAATATCTATAATTTTTAACATTATATTATGTTTTAACTTACCGACATGTTTGACTCAAATAACTTGAATAAAGTATTTAATTTATTAGATAAATAATATAAAAATATTATTAAATACTTAAAAAATAAAATAAAAGTTATTTGTTAAAGATTTGGAATTTATTTAGTTCTTTCGTCATTATAAAGTTAGTATATATTATTTACTATTAATATTATTATGTTTATTATTTTGTATTTGCATCTAACTTTTAAGTTTATAAAATTGAAGTGGTAGAAGCACTAATATTGAAGTTTCCTCTGAATTTTATATTTTGCAATATATCACAAGTTTAAATCTAAGTCATATGAATGCTCCATTAATGTAGAGAGAGAAAGAGAAAGATTGTTGAGGATAGTGGGGAGGTGTAGGGTATTTTTGGAATAAAAGAAAATAATTGGGAGGTGTAGAGTATTTTTGGAATAAAAGAAAATAGTGAGGAAGTGTAGAAGCACTTGGGGTGATGGAGGGAGCAACACCCTCACTCCTAAGACGTTTTTGGCCCAAAATAATTTTCTATATAATATTCTAGGGTGTTGCTCCCTCCACCACCACACCTTTCTCCCTCCACCTCCCCTTTACTATTTTGTCCCTCAGTAAAATTTTATTTTGAGTTATTATTTTTTAATTTTACCCATTCACAATCTATTTCATTAATAACCTATTATAGTCTCGTACATGAGTAAAATACTTTTCTTTCATTTTAACATTATATTTCTTCCTCTCTTTCTATCGTCGTTGTGAGATACTACAAGTTGCAAAGGTTGGTGGTGGTGGAAAGAATTATCAAGCAGTCTCCCTTTCGTGGTGCAGTGCGTGGAGTGGTGCAGTGCGTGGAGTGCTTCCTCGTATTCGAATAAACCTTGAAATAAAACCCTAAAATAAAAAACGTAACCTTTAAACAGAGGTCAACATCCTTCAACGGATGTCAACATCCGTTTAAGGAAAAACAGATGTCAACATCCGTTTAAGGAAAAACGGATGTCGACATCCGTTTTACCTTAAACGGATGTTGACATCCATTGAAGATGTCACCTCCCGTTTAAAGATTACGTTTTTTATTTTAGAGTTTGTTTTATTAGAGGACATCCGTTGAAGGATGTCACCTCCGTTGATGTATACTTCCTCACGCTGGTTGGTTGATGCTCTGGACGTTCCTCGATGTCCTCCACACCACGGCGGCAATGAAAGCTTTCAAACCAAAAAAATGGGGAAAGGGGAAAAGAGTTCCGTGGGTGGGTGCTGGGAAAGTAAAATTAGGGTTTCAAATTATTTAAAATAGGGTAAAAGTAAAAATCTTTTAACTTAAGGATATAATTGTATTTAAAATAATGTGGGGAGGTAGAGAAAGTATAGGGTGTGGTGGAGGGAGCAACACCCAATATTCTGTCATGCAGGAATGAAGTATATATAAATTTTAATACACAAATCTTCCTTCCAAACTCTTATATCTTGGTATAATTGTAGTGAAAACCTAATATTGATGTTTTCATTATTTCTCCATGCCTCCCCAACGCAATCCAAAACCTGGAAGAAATCCTTCATGCAATCCAGGATTGTCTTTCTACGATCCAAACTCATGGAATCACAAGAAAATCGTCAGAATGCTCTAGAGGCCAAAAATCAGTCAATGTATTCCTCCCTTACCCTCCTGGTGGATCATGTTTCTTCTCAAACTACAACAACATGGCACTAAAGTACCAAGCTTGTTTTAAAAAACTCTGTAAATGCATTATTGGCTTATCCTCGACATTATCCTTAATTGTTTCCTATCAGCTCTTCAACCTGATATTTGGCGAGAACTTATCATCCTCAAGCCATTCTCACTGGCCTTGCCAAATTAATAAACTTCAAGACTTTAAAATCAAATCATGTCGGTATTCACCCCAACACACACACACACACACACTCAACAACAGTATATATGTAAGGTCCAACAATTATAAATTATTATTGAAATCTTCAAAGGAGCTATATAATTAACATGAAGTATCGAGTGCACAGTATAAACAAGCATTTTCATGACAATTTCTTTTAGAAAGGTCACGACCCTCGTGATATTGTATGTGTTTTTTATTTTTAACCATCCAATAATTTTGTGATCACTTAATTTTTCCCTTGTCCTCGATCTACTGGTTTGGTATTTTGTTTGATCATGGTTGTTTGTGTAGATGGTACTTTAATGCTCAGGTAAACAATATCATCATGACTCATTTGTTCGTCGAAACAATTTTGAACTTTGTATTTCTTTGTGTAACATGTTGCTGTATGGTGATTGTCGCTTTTGAGGAAGAAAATCTTGTTTAAAGGGAATTTCTTTTATTTTAATAGAGATTTAAATCTGACTAAATTAAAGTGAAGGTTTGTTATTAGTAGAGAAAAAAAACATTTTTATTTAAATTCCTAACCAAGAGTTTCATATTATTTCTAATTTAAATTTTAAAAAAAAATTATAATAAATATTTTTTATATTTTATAAAAAAGTGAATTTTAAACTTAATTCAATTTTACTGTATTTATATTTACTTTCGGAATTGTCTTACATAAATGTGAAACTTTCAATATTGATATTTAATATTTTCATTTCTTCTCAATATAAATATATAAATTCACACAACACACTTATAGTAGTTGCATCGCTTTTCTTTTATCCTTCGGTTAAAATTTGGGTGATGATACATGGACACCTTCATTTCTATTCTACACCTATGTAACACTAATAAAACTATATTTTATTTTAAAATATGAAATAGTTTGAAAACAATAATTAAAAAATAAAAGTACTAAGTTTTATTAGGTATGAAATAGGGGTAGAAAATCTTTATAGTGTCCATCTAAATTTTTCCTTAAGATTTATGGCCATTTTTCTTTGTAGTAATATACTTTATCCTTTCATTTCAAGTTGACCTTTTAGGAAGACACCTCTTAACCTTTATTCCGAGACAACGTATACTGAAGGTGTAAGTACTCTGAACTTCTGTTTTCTTGCTCAGTTTTCTTTAAAGTACATAGTCCCACATAATGTCATTAATATAAAAATATTCCATAATAATTCAGACCAATCTCCTGTTTAATTTCCTTGCTTTTGTGCAGCAATTTTAGAGATACGTTATTTTCATGTTACCTTTTAGTGACTGGCGGGGATAGTTATTCACCGTTTTGAGACAATAACCTATGGTAGATCGCTGCGCTGGCGACCACGCATGAACTCTTTCGTTTTATGTCATCTCATGGAATAACAAGACAAACAAAAGGCTGAATAATAGGACAATAAGACATAAGGTATGCCACTTGATTAAAGGTTTGCATGTGTTCTCTAAGGATATATAGTTTTGGATGACAATTAGCTTTTTATTCTTTTTAAATTGAGAGATTTGTGTAATTCTCATACAAATAAATTAGAAGATTAAGGCTTTATAAATTTACTTTAATGTGTTACTTTATGTCTTTAATTTTAAACAGATAGAAATTATTTATTGTGAAAGAAGAACTCGTTTTTCTTTCCCTCCAACTAAAATTCAATTCCTTTAATACAATCTAAGTAAAGAAAAAATATCTTACTGCATACAAGAGTTAAAGATCTGCAGAATATATGCATTTAAGCTATTCATTATCGCATAAAGGAGAGCTCTTATATATTATATTATACCCATAGAAAGAAATTCATATGTAAGACCATTTCATGCAATATATAAGCTCAAAAAACAAAAGGATAAAATTTAAGGATTACCTATAACTGAAAGAAATAGAAGGAAATCCAAACACGCATTCAAGAACGAAACGATTATTCAAACCCGCCGTAACGTGGACTATGTTGTAATTGAAGAAGCTTTCTCACAGTCTTCATGATCCATGCATATTGTGAGAGAAGAAGCAGATAAACTTTGTATTTTTGTGTATCACTTGGAAGGGAAATCTTGGTCTTTGTGGGATGGGCTTTTGCTGCTGTTGGGTGAATGGAGGGGTTTATGAGACATCATAGCCAAGCTAAAAGAATGATTGAGAGAATTCGCCAATGGGTTTTGAGAACCTGAACTCAACATCTGATAGTGGTTGATTTGCCTCTGATCCATGTCCATTGCTGTAAAATGTGAAGGGAAATACGGCTGGGCCGCTCCTGGAGGACATAGCAGAATTTGAGAATTCCTTGTTGATAAAGACAATGTTGATGGTGGGAAAGGTACGACGTTAATGCCGTGTATGTCTGTTTGGTTTGAAAATCCATTGTTTTCCAACTGAGGATGAGAAACATCACCAGCGGAAGCTTCCCAGTGGTAACCATGTGGCATAGTATTTAACAGACCCAAGAATGAAGGATGGTTTACCCTTGGCAAGAGATTATTTGGCATAACATGTGTGCTAGGACCTTCATTATTGCTTCCTTGCTTATCCTCTTCACTTCTATTTATCCAACTTGCCTTGTCAGTGCTGATCATTTCTCCTGAAACTTCTTTACGCTTTAATTTCCATGAAGAATTTTGGTCTGAACCTTGCCAGTGAATGTTGCTATTTATATTAAGAAGTTGTTCATTAGGCTGAGAGTGAGAGTGAGAGTTTGCAGCTTCATTAGAAGTAGCAGCAGATGGATAACCAAGGGTGAAGTTATTCACTGAAGGAATAATTGGCAGTGGTGGAAGTTCATCAATTTCATGCTTAGCAGCATTCAGCAACCAATCAACAACCTTGCTTGGTTGACTGAGCCCTAGCCTATCTTGAAGATCATAGAGTTGGATAGCAGTTGGTACTGATAATCGTACCCGTCTGTCTCTTAACCCTCTTATTGTGCAAACCTTGCTATGCCTGTCTTTCCCTCCAAAGGCTCTAGATACTCGAACAATCCTTGGATCCTTCAATCTTGGCCATTGTGCTGCTGAGCTTGATGAAGCCTTTTCCTTTTCAGGATCACTGATTGATTGAGAATGACCACCCTCCTGTTTTAAAGCAAAATCCACTTCTTTTGGGCTCTTAATCATGATCTTATGTATCTCATTGTTGGTAGCTAGGTGCAGAGTTTTGTCCTTCCACTTTATGCTTGTCAAAATTCTGTTCCATGGTACCATCAACAATGAAACTGCTAAATTTTAAGTCCCTTGTGCGGATTTACGGATTGTCTCTCGATCCTAGGAATCTGCATGGAAACAAACGAAATAAAATAATAGGAAATACGAAGAAGATGATAATCCACAAAATTTACTCAGATTTAAAGGCTGTAAATAAATCAAATATAAATATTGTTTAAAATCCATATTCTTTCCCTTTGGAAATGGAAGTAGATGCACGAAGAACAGATGACATGGTGACACAGATCGCTGACTTGCAGAAAACTAACGGATGTTTGCATATAGTTCTCTTTCTATAGATGTGATTTTGAGGGGATTAAAGAACATTTATATAAAATACCAAAAAGAATCATATCAAATGCAGTTGTATATTAAAAACTCTAAAATCATTTAGAAATTACAAGCAGAGGCATCTATCATATGTACATAAAGAAAACTGCAGCAAAAGGCTGCATCATAGTCAGGAAGGGTGTAATTAAAATTGCAGGAAAAATAATGCAACTATTTATATATTTAATATTTATACAAACCCTAGTTATCGTTGATCGTATCTGCAAACTCACATGAACACGTGCCTGTTCTCATACCAAGCATGCACCAGAAGGTAGAAGGATGAAGTTTGCACTGTGCTTTTGAATAACAAGCTTGAACAAAATTTTATATATTTCCGATTGAGCTTGACTTGTCTTTAATTGCACATAATAGTGTGGAAGTTGGAGTCTGCTGCTTGGAAAAGGAAGATGCCGGAATTCAACTACCACGCCACACTGAAAGATAAAGCAATGGCACATGGTTTGACACGTGGCAAACATCCCAGCTGGTCAAATAAGTATGGTAGTCTTTGTCTTATCATTTTTTGGTCAGGCATAATGGGCAATCATTTCCTTTGTTATATTCTGGTATTTTGTTCTCACAAAACCTTGAGTACTTAACGGAGGGAAATTAAACAACATTTGTAACATTTACTGATAAAAATTGTAACAAATTACTTTAATGTTTTTGGAAGGTAAAAGTGTTCAGGGTAAGTTTTCTTAGTTTGTTATTAAAGGAAAGAGGCTCGACTTCTGTACAAAAAGATTTTTCTCTATATTTGTTAGGTCATAATTTAACAACAACAACAAAATTGCTTGCATTAGGGCTTAACCTAACCAACACAGTTAATAATCACAGAAGGGGACCATTCCTACACACTTCTAAAACGCCTGATTACACTTTATCGACAACTACAAAAGGTTTGTGACTGAACACATCACATGGGGATCCACAGATGTAGCAAAGCATCAACAAAAATGTTGCTCTTATTAAGGGCAAAAGTCTTGTTAACTAATATCTACATCTCTTAACATATTAATGCAAAAGAAGTTTTCTACTAACGTATTCTTAGAATCTAAGATGAAAAGTTTCAGAAGGACATGACAGCCTCAAAATCATTGATCAATCAAATTTTGGACAGCCCAATTGCAATAATAATCCCAAGTTTTGTTTTACTAAGAGTTTACAGTTATATACATGAATGAAACAAATTGAAGATAATTTCTTAAAATAATCATTGTATTTTCCAGATAACAGTTATCAGGAGAATAGATCGACAGAAATTTTGGATTGACCAAAAAAACAAAAAGGTCAGAATGATTTTTGTATAAAAAATCATTGATTGATATGTCATCCGTAATGTTTTCACTACTGGATCGGTTTTCTTGGGCAGAATTATCTGTTTTCTTTTACAGTTACTATATTTTGGAGCATGGGATGTTCATAGTTGCTGGGTCAGAGATGAAAAGAAAAGGTAAAAAAAGGAGAAATTGAGATAAAAGAGAAACAGTAAGGGCATCACATGGAGGGGATTTAGAAGACAAACAGAGAAATCCACTTGGGATAAGTAATGGCGAGACTTAAAAGTTGTGGTGCCTTGTCCAAGGGCATTGTCATGTCTATGTGTATGATAGCTACTTCGGAGAAGGGAAAGGTACTGGTAGGTGAGGGACCAATTATGTTGTGATATCTTTTGAAACGTACACCCACTGAGCGCAAACAGGACCACACAACTTTTGCAGAGAGATATGCATGGGAGGCAAGTTGAGGCTTTTCATTGAGCTGACACTGACACAGTTATTAACCCTATGGCGCATGCTTTCATCAAAACAAAGTCAATTAATCATATGTCTGATGCACAAACGTAACCCAAGTTTCTTCTCTTCTTCATTTGGCAAAGACTGCAAATATATTCTTTTACTTTTCAAATTCAATTCACCTTCAACTCAAAACCCTAAAACTCCCTCACAAAACCCATCTCAGATACAGTATCGTTCATCACAATTTTCTCTCTCATGGTTTAACGTGGATAAATTCATCCTAACAAGGAGGAAATCTGAAAGCTACAGCAACCAACCTGATTTTTCTTTAATTAATATACATGTTAAGCAAATAGTTGATAAATAAGGTTATGGAAAAGTTCTTAAATGCCCTAAACAATATATCTTCTAATTTGCATAACTTTGACATGTAAAAGCATGAACAAAATAGAAAAAGGCAGACTATATTCCTAAAGATACAATGTTCTTTAATTTCCATAGAAAAAGAAGTGGGCCTTCTTTTAATTCTACAAAAAGAACAAAGGCAAACGACTCTTTGGCTCCAATTCCTTTTCTTCACACATACATTACCAAAAAAAAGACATCATGGTTCGAGTGATTATATCTGAAAGAGATGGATGATCAAGAACTACATCAACCGTTTGGAGGCTGAAATTATTCCACAGTCACTAAGTCCAAACATTTCTAAACAGTGTTATAAATTTGCTTCATTATTTAAACCATTTAAGAAGAAAGGAATACTATGAATATGTTTTGCAGCTAAAAGAACGTTTATCTGCACACCATATATACGTAATATATATATAGCTTCCATTCATTAAAATCGAAACGCAACGTACGGCATTAAGAAGTTAAACGGCCAAGAGAACATGAGCGAAAGGTGGAAAGAAGGAAGAAAAAAAAAAATCAAGTTTACTTTCTGAAAGGAGAAAGGAAAATGGCAATATTTACATTCTTTACACTGTAATAGAGGGTTCCTCTCTGTCATCCGTGAAAGCCTCTGAGGCTATATAAAAGACTATGAACAAGCAGTGTCTTGTGTTTTATCTGAAAAAAAAAAAATTGATAAACAGACCAATGACTGGTTTCTTGGTATGGGAAACAATATGATCCAAAAAATGGTTTCCAGATTCGTCACAGAAACCCTGGGTCAGACTCAGAGCTCGTGACTAATCATCCACTTTTATAAATAGCCAAAAATGCATCAGAAGCAGAAGAATCCGTACTATCTGTAAGCTGTAACGTTATCTTGTGTCTCTGTCCAAGTCCTAACTTCAATTTTGCATGTCAGTCTAAGCTCATCAGCAATGGAAGTTTGGTGATTCGTCACGAATTGGCAATACAGCTGTGAAGCTTTTAAAAAATATGCAACTGTAATATCAGTTGTAACGTAAAAAAGTGATAACTTCCACGACTATATAGAACACAATAAAATCGTAATCATCAGTACAGTGTTTAAAGCCTGGTAACTATAACTATAAAATGATTCATCATACAGAGAGAAAGAAGTATGGATGTGATATGCAGATGATACAAAAGGAAGAAAGATAAATAAAAATAAATAAGTCGTTTGTATGTAAGTCGTGTGATGATTAGGAAACAGTCTACAACTACAATTTTGTCCACATCTTCTAGGTTTTTACGGTGTTTACAACTGCATAATTTTCAGTATTATCATCATTTCTCTTACACTAATTAACCAGCAGAAGAACTGATCTGTAATGATGTAATGCAAAACCTAATGTTCAGAGAGTGTATTATAAGAATGATAAGTGGCCCCCATAATCGTAGAAATTGAGACAGTAACCTCCATGAAAAAATAGTTGCCAAACCACTTGGACTAATGCACCGCCACACCAATCATGTTACAATTTTTTCAATGCCAATCGCTCTATTATATCTCTAAAGAATCACGCGTCATATCACCACGCTCACTGCAATTTTGTAAAATTTCACATGTATTTTATGCTACAATTATTTTCTAATTTTATTTCTAATTTATACATAACTTAAGTTTAATTTCATTTTTTATATGTATTTTTATATGCATTTTAATAATAAATTCATCCAAATAAATCCCAAAACTATATATATATATATATATATATATATATATATATATATATATATATATATATATATATATATATATATCCATATTGAGAACGAAAGCAGCTATCAGTCACACTTAAAGTAGAGGTTAAGCAAACTCCTATCCTCTCCATCTATTTGAAATAACTATTATTTTAGCAAAAAAAATTATAAATATTTAACTTTTTTATACCATCCAGATAATCCTTCATTTTTTAAGTTTATCCTTCTTTTTGTACTCTAAAGCATACCGATTTTTATAAAGTAAGGTCATTTCTTAATGGATAAGGATTAAAAACGCTAAGTTCCAAGAAAAAAAAGTAATTAGATTTTCATAACTAACTTTATATCTTTTTTTTTTTGAGAAATTAATATTCTTTTAATCTCTAGTACCAAGCTTTAAATGACAATTACTAGAATCACTGCCAAAAAAAAGGTGTGATTTAGGTTTCCAAAATGCAGTTTATCCACATGCAGCCATTACATCTGAAATTTCAGGTTCCCTCACACACTAAAAGTTGTTCCTTGTTTTGAGATTCAGTCTGATATTAAGAGAAGAAAGAACATGATCAACTGCGGTTTAGTAGTGGAGTGTCTGGCTTTTACTGTTTCTAAATCACTAATTATATTTTAGTTTTAATTAAAATTCTAGTTTTTTTAGTATTGCAAATGTATTGCTTTATTTTTCATGATAAATAAGATTTTTCAAATATTTTTGCAATGATTTTAGTGTCATGTTTTAACTATGCTATTTAAATATTTGTCTCTATTTAATGTTCCAATTCACAATATATATTTAATGTTCCATCATAATATAATATATAATATATAAGTGGATATAAAATTTATTTTACACATTTTTGTAAAATTAAATTAAATTAAAATTTAATTCTTAACATTATCAGTTAATAAAGTAATTAAAATTTTATAGTTTTGATATATGAAAACTCAATCAGAATTGAATTTTTTAAAGATAATACTTGAGAATCGAATTAACCCCATTAAAAACCGTGTGATTGTATGACTGATTCATTGAAAGAAAAAAAAAATCTAAAGCTCATTTAATATTTCTTAATGAAGTGACTCAATTAAACTTCCATTCAACAGTTTTGCGTGACATGCAGTTACTGTTGTTATGGCAGATTGCAGAAAGACGATTCAAAAGAAGTTTAGAAGGAAAAGAAAAACAAAAAGAGAAAAACGGTAGGTTTTGTCTCTTGAGATTGAATAGAAGAGAACTCGACGTAACAAATGGTTTGTTTCTGTTAGAATAAACAAAAACAAACAGATTCAGTGTACCAAAACCGGCTATAAAAGCAAACTTTAACAGAAATACAATTTTCAGATGTTACTCAGTACCTTGTATGTGTGCTTGCTTTCTGTTTTCTCTCAACTCTCTGATCATCTTTGGTTTGGTGTGCGAGTGTGCCCTAGCAGAGCTTCTCCATTCTTTCTCTGATCTCTCTCCCTTTCAGTAACACTCCAAACTTGACTTCTCTCTCTTGCCACGACAGATTAGATGTCTTAATTCTAATCTGCTCAGTTACTTTTCTCGGTTTTACCCTTACCATTTCTGTTTTTCCATTTCTGCCCTTACTCTAATATGGTATCAAGAGCATAGGTGCTTGTTGGTTCTGGTGTGCAGTGGGTGTGTGATTGGTGACTGGAAGTGGAGAAAGGAGGTTCCTTTGTGTGTGGGTAAATCAAGAAGCTAGCAAGAAAGTGATGGCAGGTATTGGAGGGATACAGGGGCAACTGCCTGTATTTGATGGGAAACTATTTGATGACTGGCGCATCAAGATGCAAGCCATCTTTGGTTTTCAAGATGTGTCAGAAATTATAGAAGATGGGTTACCGGAGTTGAGTGAAAGAGCTACTGAAGAGGAGAAAAGAGGTTACAAACTGCAGGTGAAATTGGACAGCAAGGCCAGATTTTTGCTGTATCAATGTGTCAGCCCAAAAATCTTTAACAAGATTTCTAAGGCCTCTACTGCTAAGGAAGTGTGGGACATTCTGGTGAAGATGTACGGTGATGGAGATAAAAACAAGAAAGTGAAATTACAGGCCCTAAGGAGGCAGTTTGAGATTCTGATCATGGATGAGAGTGAAACTGTGGCAGAATACTTTGACAAAGTCCAAGAACTGGTGAATAAAATGAGAGCATGCAAGGATACAATTTCGGATGAGTACATTGTTGACAAGATCCTAAGAACTCTAAACCCCAGATTTGATCATGTGGTAGTGGCTATTGAAGAAGCACGTAATCTGGAGTCTATGGAGATTGAGGAGCTGCTGCACTCATTAGAAGCTCATGAGTATCGCATCAATGAGCGCAAGCAGTGCCAAGAACAGGCCCTACAGGCCAGATCTCAGTTTAAAGGGAAAAAGGGGTTCAAGAAGTGGAATAAGGGCAGCAAGAAAGGTAAAGATTCACAGGAACAGCAAGGTGAAGATTCCAGTGAATCTGCACCAGTGAAAAACCAGAAATCTGGTGGAGATTGGAAGTTTGACAAGAAGAAAGTGAAATGCTATAATTGCCAAAAACTTGGGCATTATGCAAAAGAGTGCTGGAAAGGGGAAGGTGCTAAAAACAAGCCCAAGAAGAGGGCTAATCTGGCCCAGGAGGAGGAGTCAGATTCAGAGGCTGTGATGTTGATGGCCAACACAGGAGAGGAGCAGCCAGAGAGCACAACATGGTACTTGGATTCTGGCTGCTCTACCCATATGACAGGGAGGAAGGACTGGTTTGTGAAGATGCAAGGAGCTGCACAAGGGAAGATCCGGTTTGCAGATGATAGAAGTTTGACTGCAGAGGGATCTGGGAGAGTTGTTCTGAGAGATGCAGAGGGGAAAGAAGTGATAATTGAAGAGGTACTGTATGTACCAGGGCTGAAAACGAATCTGCTAAGCTTGGGACAGCTGTTACAGAAGGGATATGTGATGAAAATGGAGAATAATTGTCTCAGCATTTTCAATCAGCATAAGAAGATGGTTGTGCAGGCTCAGCTGTCACAAAACAGGACTTTTCGGGTGGTAATGAGTGCAGTAAAACACCACTGTTTTACTGCAACAGAAAACAGAGAAGAATGGCTATGGCATCTCAGATTTGGACACCTAAATTTCAGAGATTTATCACTGTTAAGCCAGAAAAATATGGTGAATGGCTTGCCTACAGTGGAAATTCCTGAAACAGTGTGCAAGGAGTGTGTCCAATGCAAGCAGACTAGGGGCAGTTTTCAGAAAATCTTACCCCAGAAGTCAACAGAGAAATTGGGAGTGGTGTACTCAGATGTGTGTGGCCCTATCCAAGTAGAAACACCTGGAGGCAGCAGGTATTTTCTACTTTTTATTGATGACTGGACCAGGAAATGTTGGGTCTATTTGATTAGGAGAAAGGGGGAGGTGCTGCAGACATTTGAGAAATTTAAATCTCTTGTTGAGAGGCAGTGTGAGAAGAAGATCAAGGTGTTGAGGACAGATGGAGGAGGAGAGTATACCTCCACTGAATTTAAAGAGCTGTGTGAAAAGGAAGGGATAGTGCATGAAGTTACCCCTCCTTATACACCACAGCACAATGGTGCAGCAGAGAGGAAAAACAGAACCATATTAAATATGGTTAGGTGCATGCTGAAGAGTAAAAAGTTGCCTAATTTTCTGTGGGGAGAGGCTGTGTTGACAGCCACATATGTCCTTAATTTGTCTCCAACAAAGAGACTAAATGGCTTGACACCCGAGGAAGCTTGGACAGGGGTGAAACCAGATGTTAAGCATCTGAAAATTTTTGGATCTATATGCTACAAGCATATACCTGATCAGTTGAGAAAAAAGCTAGATGACAAGGGAGTGCCACTGATTTTGGTTGGGTACAATGCCACTGGAGGTTACAAACTGTATAATCCTATAGGAGGAGCAGTTTGCATCAGTAGAGATGTTATAGTTGATGAAGTTGGAGTATGGCAGTGGGAAACAAATGAGCAGGAGTCATCAACCATTAATCTGGAAGATGTCACTGCTGGAGAGGAAACAGTGGAAACAGTGGAGACAGGGGAGAGAAGAGATGACAGCAGGAGAAGGTCATCAAGAGTTTCACAACTGCCAACACATCTAAGAGACTATGACTTATCCTATGAGGCCACACTCACATCAGAAGGTAACTTTGTTCACTTTGCTCTAATAGCAGAAGCAGAACCAGTTGAATTTGATGATGCAGTGAAGGATGAAAGGTGGTATAAGGCAATGCAGGAAGAGATTGACTCTATAGAGAGAAATCAGACCTGGGAGTTGGTTGATCTACCCTCTAATAAGAGGCCCATAGCATTAAAGTGGGTTTATAAGTCAAAAATAAATCCACAAGGTGTTGTTGTAAGGCACAAGGCAAGGCTGGTTGCTAAGGGTTTTCTACAAAAGGCTGGAGTTGATTATGGTGAAGTTTTTGCTCCTGTGGCCAGGGTAGAGACAATCAGGTTGGTGGTGTCACTAGCTACTAAATTTCACTGGTCACTACACCAGTTGGATGTGAAGTCAGCTTTTCTAAATGGAAGGTTGGAAGAGGAAGTGTATGTTGTACAGCCACTGGGCTTTGAGGTTAAAGGGCAGCAGGACAAGGTGTACAGGCTGAGAAAGGCTCTCTATGGGCTTAAACAGGCTCCAAGAGCTTGGAACCAGAGAATTGATGGGTTCATGAACAATATTGGCTTTGAGAAGTGTGTATCAGAACACGGGTTGTATGTGAAGAGCTGCCAACACAGTGGCAGACAAGAGAAGTTAATTGTATGCCTATATGTTGATGACCTATTAGTTACTGGGAGCTGTGAGGAGTTGATTTCAGATTTCAAACTTAAAATGTTGAGTGAGTTTGAGATGAGTGACTTGGGAAAGCTCAGCTATTTCCTTGGGATAGAATTTACTGAGACTGAAAGTGGAATTGTGATGCATCAGTCCAGATATGTTCTAAACTTACTAAAAAGGTTTGAAATGGTTGACTGCAATGCTGCCAACACCCCAGCTGAAGTGGGGTTGAAGCTAGAGAAGGAACCAGATGAAGAAGCTGGAGATCCAACAGCTTACAGGAGTATTGTTGGGAGTTTGAGATACCTATGTAACACAAGGCCTGACTTGAGTTACAGTGTTGGAGTGGTGAGTAGATATATGGAGTGCCCCAGATTGTCACACTTGAATGCTGTCAAACGCATTCTAAGATACTTGCAGGGCACTCACTCGTATGGAGTACTGTTGGGAAGAGGAGAGACTGGGGAAGAAGTGCAAATCACTTCTTACTCAGATGCAGACTGGTGTGGTGATAAAGAAGATAGGAAGAGCACTGCTGGTTATATCTTTTTCATGGGAGGAACACCAATTTCATGGAGTTCAAGAAAGGAACCAGTGGTTGCCTTGTCATCGTGTGAGGCAGAGTACATAGCTGCCTGTGAAGCTACTTGCCAAGCAACTTGGCTAGGATTCCTATTGGAAGGATTGAAGATCGAGCTAACTGGAAGAGTGAAGCTGCTTGTTGACAACAAGTCAGCCATAGATCTTGCTAAGCACCCTGCATCTCACGGCAGGAGCAAGCATATCGAGACCAGATTTCACTACATCAGAGAACAAGTTAGTAGTGGTAGACTGAATGTAGTACACTGCAGATCCGAAGACCAACTAGCAGATATACTCACCAAAGCACTCAAAAGTGAGCGTTTTCAGTCACTTAGAAAGCAGATTGGGATGGTGCGAGCTGAGATCAGTGAAGATCGCACCAGGAGAAAGGCGAAAACCTAGGGTTTCTGCCGGAGAGGAGGAGATCAACCTAGGAAGAGCTTTCTCCGAGTTTAATCGGTGGAAAGTGCTCAGAATCACAGAAGGAGAATTTTCACCGATTGAATCGGTGAAACGAGTGTTTTTTCGCAATAAAATCATGGTTTTGTTCGATTAAACGTTTTTGTTTAGGAGGAGTGTTAGAATAAACAAAAACAAACAGATTCAGTGTACCAAAAACAGCTATAAAAGCAAACTTTAACAGAAATACAATTTTCAGATGTTACTCAGTACCTTGTATGTGTGCTTGCTTTCTGTTTTCTCTCAACTCTCTGATCATCTTTGGTTTGGTGTGCGAGTGTGCCCTAGCAGAGCTTCTCCATTCTTTCTCTGATCTCTCTCCCTTTCAGTAACACTCCAAACTTGACTTCTCTCTCTTGCCACGACAGATTAGATGTCTTAATTCTAATCTGCTCAGTTACTTTTCTCGGTTTTACCCTTACCATTTCTGTTTTTCCATTTCTGCCCTTACTCTAATAGTTTCGTTCGAATGTGTGTCACTTATTTGCTTTGTCTTTCTAATATTTTGTCTTCCATAACTTGCTTTGTCGGACGCATGCCCTATCATTTGTCGCCTGCTTTTTTATGTTATGGGTCTTTCATTTTTATTTGTTTTTTTTATTAATTTAATATACAGTAGGTTTAATAATAATCACGATTTAGCTGTAGAAAAACTAGTCTTTTGAAGTTGGTAATTTTGTCCTCTGTTAATAAATTTCCGTTAAGTAGAAGTAAGGTAGGGTAGTTAGATTAATGTCATACATACCTCACTTTTTGGATAGAGGTTGTAATATTAAAATTATAAAGACAGAGTTATATTTTAATTGAATATTTTTGTCTTCTTTCAAAATATGATTTATTTTTAGTCACAACAATTCACATTAGAACTTTTAAAAGGCCTGATTTAAAAAATCAATCTTCCGTGAATCTTGGCAATCAGATCTGTGAGATAGATAGAAAAAAGGTTTTTCTGTCTTAATCCAAAAATTATATATATATATATATATATATATATATATATATGTATGTATGTATGTATATATATGTATGTATGTATATGTGTGTGTTTTTTTTGGTAGAAGATCCATTAATACACCTTTTTAATAGAGGTGCCTTCGTCAATTAATGTAGAATAAATATATGAATATTTTTTTGGATTAAAAATAAAAATAAAATGAAATATCCTTTTTACTAGTTAAAATTAACTTATACACTTAGAAGATAAAATTTTAAAGAAATGATATGAAAACATTTTTACAGATTATATACATAAGTTAACTTGTAAATGAATGTTTTATTTTTTTCTTGATTACAAAAACTTGGTCAAACACCATCGTTTGATCAGAGAGATATAAAGGTCTGAGTAACCATCAATACCAGTTTAATGATCGTTGATGAAAAGAAAAATATTGACAACAATAGGAAGGAATTAGAAATTAAAGAAAAAAAAAACCTTGACTCGTGGATAGGTAAAATTAAGATTAATTAAATTAAAGATCTAAAATGAAAGAATTGGTTATTGATTGGATTATCGTTAAGATCATTTGGATTGGGTAGGAGATGGAAAGGAAAAGAAAGATACGAAAAAAAGACCGAGTACTATGTTTAGGATGAATTCAATCGTTTGATTACTCGAATATAAATGAAGAAGAACAGGATCTCCAAGTTGAATTTAAATATGGTATAAGAGAGGTGCTTTACAATTTGATGTAAAGGATGAAACTATGATGTTTCAGTTTAGCCCTTTGCATTTTGGTGGATTGATCGAGTTATAATTAAGAAAAGGATGGTGCAAGGACTCTCAAATATGAAGTTTGAAAACAAAAGAGTGTATGCTCGGGAAGGATCCAAGGACTGTCGAGTACAGAGTAAAAGAATAACTCACATTGATTCATACATATCTATGTGAACCAATTACATGTGAGTCTTTCAATGGAAAAAGATATTCTATTTAATTTTTAAATAATTTTTTAAGGAAGACCTAGATATATTTTTTAGAGGAGAAATATGAGGTGTTCAAAATATTTAAAGTGATGGTAAAGAATGAGACAAAAAAGTCTTTCAAGTCTGTTAGGTCTAATCGATGAGACAAGTTCATTTCGTCTGAGCTCATGAAGTATTGTGAGGAACAAAGAATATAGAGATTTCTGACAACACATACTCACTCTAGCAAAACACAGTTGTCAAGAGGAAGAACTAAACCATCCTTGACATGGTTCGAACAATGTTGAAGAACAAGACCATGCCAAAGGAGTTTTGGGTTGAAGTTGTGCAGTATGCTATTTATGTGCAAAATAGGTGTCCTCATGCAAAGTTAAACTTGATGACACAAGCAAGAAGTACGTATTCATTGGGTATGATGAAAAAACTAAGGCCTACAGCTGAGATGTTCAAGTAAATGAAGGAAGTTAATGGAACTAGAACAACTCAGATGAGGAGTTTATTGGAAGTAGAAGCACAAAAATTGTTGCACCACTTATTGAGAGAGATGATGATATTTCTGATGAAGAAGATGAACTTCTACAACCCATAATACTTAGTGTGCAAGACATATACAATTCCACTAACAAGTGCATGTTGTATGTTTTTTGACAGATATAGAAGACTTGAGCTTTGAGGAAGTCATGCAAGTGGAGAAATGAAAGAAAGGATATGGATGATGATAGGCATTATTGAACGCAATTGTACATGGGAATTGATTGATTTACCAAAAAGAGCTCGACCTATTGATGTAAAGTTGGTGTATAAGAAGAAGACAAATGTTGAAGGAAATGTTGAGTGATATAAAGCTTCGTTTGTGCTGAAGGGATACAAGTAGAAGGAAGGAATAAACTATGACAAAGTGTTTGCCCTAACAACGAGGATGAAAACAATTCAATTGTTAATTTCCTTGGCAGCTCAACAAAGATGTCTAATTCCGTAAATGGATGTAAAGTCGACATTTCTGAATGGAGTCTTGGAGGATGAAGTATACAGTGAATAACCACTAGGATACATGCGAAGAGGAGAAGGGAAGAAAGTGTTAAGATTGAAGAAAATGCTTTATGGCTTGAATTAATCTCCTCGAGTATGGAATGAAAAAATTGATACTTATTTCAAGAAGAATTGGTATAAATAGTGTCAATATGAACATGCTCTATACATAAAGAAGAATAGAGAAGATGTGATGTTTGTTGTCCTATATGTTGATGATGTAATCTTTGTGAGAAATAATGTTGAGTTGATTAAAAAGTTTAAAGAAAATGATGAAAAAGACATTTGAGATGATCGACTTAGGTCTTATGAAGTATTTTCTCGATCTGGAAGTTGTTCAAGGAAAAGAAGGCATCTTTGTGTCTTAGGAAAGGTATGTTGAGGACGTCGTGAGAAAGTTTAAGATGACAAGTTACAACCTGATTTCCACCCTTATGAAACCTAATACAAACGTATCTAAGTATGGAGGTGGAGGCTAAGTTGGTGAAGTCAAATATTGAAGTCTAATTGGAAGTCTTAGGCATCTTACAAATAAAAGCAAGATTTATGGAGGAGCAGAGGTATACTCATTGGAAGACATTAAAGCAAATTCTAAGGAGAATAATATCACTCAGCTTGTTGTATACTAGAATAGATACTTACCAATTAATTGGCTACTCAGACAACAATTGGTGTGGGGATTTGATAATCCGAAGAGCATGTCAAGATATTTGTTCTTTTTGGGAACACAACGTTCACCTAGCTTTCGAAGAAGCAGCCCATTGTCATGTTGTCAACATGTGAAGCCAAGAATGTTGCAACATCTTGGAGTGTTTGCAGTCAGTTTGGCTTAGAAATCTTCTAAGCAAGAAAAATGAATTATGATTTAAGTTGGCAAAGAACTCAATCAATTATAAGAGAAATAAAGATATTGATGTTCGATTTCACTTCATTCAATAATAAGTGAATAAAGGAAATGTAGAGTTAGAGCAAAAAAAATCAAGCATATTGATATGTTCACGAAGTCATTATTACTATACAATAATAGCAAAAGAATAATGAGACGAAAGAAAGAATAAATATTTAAGATGTTTTTATTAGTTAAACTTAAATAATGTTACTTACATTAAATAATGTTACTTACATTTAATAAGTATTATTATAATAAGTATTGTTATAATTAATTGTGTTGGAATAAAAAAAGAAGTTAAGAATACTGTTATGACATGCAATAGAATGCATTAATTATGATTTAGATAATAGTTTTATTTAATAGATATAGTTGAAGGAAGAAAACAAAAGCGTCTATAAATGGATGTTATACTACTCAATGTATTTACACAAAAAGTACTAGAGAGTGTTTAGAAAGACAACAATATCACCATTCACCTCTAGCAAAATCACCTCAAATTACTGGATGCACACACACAATCAATTTGTGCCTCACCCTCCCATCATTCTCTACAGTAAATATGCTAATCCAAACAATTGTCTATCGTGAATATGCTAATCCAAACATAGCATTAAAGAATTTGAATACACATATAACTAACAAAATCTATTGACAACTACATTGAAAAGAAGTTTAGAATTGTGGATTGGATGAGGATGCATGGAGAAAAGTTAGAAAATGTGAAAATTATAGAGAAGATTCTACTCATTTAAGTTTGAATATGTACTGTCATAAATAGAAATATTCTAATAATATGAGAAGTTAATGTATGAACAAAATGTGTGTATGCGCACCATTAATAATATCTCTCAAATCAAAGTCCATAAACACTTTTTTATTACAAAAGGACAGAACATTTCAAATAAGAAACTGTTACATGGTAGAACGATAGATTAAATTTTATTCTTGAAAAGCCACAAGGGAGGAACTCAAGATTGAAGTCCTTTAGCAAAAAGAGAAGCAAAGGTCTCCATTGTTGTTTTCTTGGACACAAAACCTATCTCAATTCCTTCTCCATTGTTGCTATCTGAAAGACTAAACACTGCAGTTCTTTCAATAGACACTGTCTCCACCTTCTTTGGTCCTCCCCAGCCAAAGTCACTGCTGTAAGCCTCAAAATTCGGTGAGCCCGCAACTCCAATCGCCTTCACATCAGCTTCACCTCCCACACAATCAAGCAACCATGATGACCAATTTTCAGCTCCAATCAGAACACCCTCCTTCTTCACACTTTCCAAAGCTTCACTCAGTGCTTCCACAGCCACAATTAGTCCATCCTCCCCCAACAATTCTCTTCTTTCAGCAATTGCAAGTCTTAATCCAACACAGTTACCAAAATAGGTCGGAGGAAGAGGTGGCTCCAAACAACCCCTGCAATCCACAGTCAGAATCAACATAACTCTCTCGTTTTTCATTTCCTCGGCTCTCACCCTGCAAACCCATGCATAGGCAAGAGACAACACAAACGTTGACAAATGAATGTTGATGTTGTTCTGTCTCTGTTTAGACACAACAAAATGCTTCAGCCTTTCAATATCTGAACCAGACAATTTAAATAAGCCTCCAGTTGCATGTTCCGGAGATTGCACATCCCGAACCATGAGGCTTCTTTTATTGGATCCTCCCTGCATTAACCAATCATTGAGGAACTTCCCCCCTATTTGGTCAGGGTCTTTTACTAGTATCCTTTCATAGAAAGGACATAGTTCAGGTGGCAAACAAGGGGGTGCGCGTGATTCTCTACAAAGATAAGCCCAGGACTTGATAAACGATGTTGAAGTCTTGGCATCAAGAACAGCACGGTGTGAGGTTATTCCAATGGAAAATCCAGAGTTTGGAAACAGAGTGATTTGCAAGGCTAAAAGCGTAGCCTGTTCATGTGATATGGTCAAGTGAGGTAAAAGATGGTGCATTTCTTCAGTTTTCCAAAGATTTGAGCCGGCTAGATGGTTGAAATCTGCATCAGATTCAGCTGCTGTGAGAGAAACAGAGTCACCCGTTTTGTAATTGATGATGGGGTTATGGGAGTGAAGGGGCCAAGTGAGGTGGCCCGCAAGAGGAAAAAAGTGGCCGAGTGTAAGAGAAAGAGAGTGTATGAGTTTGGGAAGAAGGGTATGGAAGAAGGGTGGGGTAGGGTGAGAGAATTGGTAGAAGAGGATGCGTTGAATAGGAGGTGACCTTAACCACAGTATGTCAAAGAAGGTGAGGGGAAGCGATGTTTGAGTTGGTAATTCTTCTGATTCCAAAGTTGGTGCTATACTGAAAACTTGTACCACATGCATGGTTTCTTTCTTGTTGCTTGGACCAAGCAGAAAAATAGAAGAGTGATGCAGGTGGTTATGTCTCGTGATTCTCTGATCTTATGACTCTACTTATTAATTGAAACTGATATACATTTTATTCTCTGCATAACTTTCAAATGTGTTGATTCTAATTTATTAGCTATCGTCAACCTTCTCTGATGAAGTATCTCACAGGTGTCATTTCTTGCATAAATCTTTTGTACGTGTCAATTCTATAACAAATTTTTCAAAACCCTAATGTACGTGTACAACAAATTCACAGGTGCAGTTCCAATTGCATTTCACTTCTTCTTAGTTTAGTTTATTTTTGTTTCGATAACTCATTTTTTATTACATTTTTAAGTTTAATGTTATCCTTTCTATTGTAGTAGTATGGTAGGAATAAATCCAATTATCGATTAGCAGTTCCAAAAATTCCATGGATTATAATTTCCTTCACACCAAGTCTGTCAAATCTTAAACATCAGCGTGGGAGAAGTGTGTAATGCCATACTATATAAAATATAAAATTATGTGATGATTGTATGATGAAGAGTTGAATCAAATATATAAATGGTCTGATAGAGATTGAAAAAATATAAAATATCATACGTGTTTAATGAAATAGTTCTTCTTGAAAATGATAAAGCCATCGAGGTACAAGGCATCGGGTCTATCAGACTAAAAATGTTTGATAATTGGGAGATGCTGCATGAAACGAGCTATATTTTAGAACTTAAGAGAAATGTTTTGTGAATAAGTATGTCGATCATATCGATTTAACAATCAAAGTTAATAAGAAGTGATGAATATTTGGAAAAAACATCTACACTGTTTAGGGAGAGAAAAAGAATGATCTTTACATCTTAAACATTTAAACCGTCGAAAAAAATAAAAATAAAAGACTATCTAATAGGGACCGTCTAGTAGTGTTGAAATTAGTTATACTTTCTAATACGTTTTATTGAATGGCTTTTCATTATTTCTTTAGTTTAGATAAAGACGGAATATAGACTATATATTGTATATTGTGATAAAATCTGTTTAAAACATTTCAATCATAATAAAAAAAATTCAATCTTGTTCTTATATTTTATTATTGTTGTGAAGGCAACAAATTATAAAAGATTATATTTATCAACAAGTTGATACGGAGCAGACAAACAAAATCTAGATTCATCTAAGTGATTCCAAATGGAGACGTCCGTCATTTTCTTTCAAACATCTCGGTGGTGTTTCACTAAAAATTCTTTCTATTCTAATCGTTTTGTCGATCTATGCCTAAGATTTGTAATATGTGTATCAGTTACATGGTGAATTAGTCGGTCATTTAGTCATTGTAATTTTATCATGTTATGATTGAAAGTTTATTTCTGCGTGTAAAATGTGCCTCGACCGAATCACTTCATCTCAATTTCTCGAAGAACTTGTTCATAATGCCAAAAAACAATGGTTCCAGTTCCACCAAATAATTCAGTCAACATAACACATTTTCCTTTCTAATCAATCCTTCACAAAATCTAACAAGTCATTGTTGTAAGGCTATATTATTCGTTCATTCTTTTAGTCCTTTTCTTTCTTCCCCTTTTGATCCCTTTTGACACTTTTCATAACTTTTAGTTTTTTTTTCATACCTTCCACTTTCCTCCATATTTCCTCCCAAAATTGAATTGGAGGATCAACATTTTCCATAATCAACACCAGTACTTCCTTCACCCATAACTTACCACTTCACATTAACAAAATAATATGGGGATAACCAACACCAATGCTAATATAATACATGATAGTGGAATGATTTATTTTACTATTGCACACCAACAAAGAATTTTTGAGATATAATAAGTTGCCAAATGATAGAGTATAAGAGATAAAAAGTTTTGCCAGACTTTTATTCCTGAAAAGAGAAATTATCTACCCAAACATGGGGATAATCAATACCTATGCCGCTAATACATGGCTGTCAAATGATTTATTTTATCATTGCAAACCGACACAACATTTCAGATGACAATAAGCTACCAAATGATAGAGAGTCTTATTCCCGAAAAGCACAAGATCTACCCAAACTGGTTGGATAGGGACTCAAGATTGAAGGCCTTCTTCAAAGAGAGAAGCAAAGGTCTCCATAGCTTTTTTCTTGGTCACGAAACCTATTTCAATTCCGTCACCTGTTCTGCTATCTGAAAAACAAAACGCTGCAGTTCTGTCAATAGACACCATCTCCACCTTCGTTGGTTTTCCCCAACCAAAATCACTACTGTAAATTTCAAACCTCGGTGACCCTGCAAAAGCAGCTGTTTTTGTGTCACCGACTTTGTAACTTTCATACACCATCTTCCACCAGTCTTCTGCTTCATGCAGAAAACCTTCCTTCTTCAATGTTCCCAAAGCTTCACTCAGTGCTTTCACAGCCACGATAAGTCCATCCTCCCCCAACAAGTCTTTTGTTTCAGTAATTGCGACTGTGATACCAACACAGTTCCCTAAATACGTTGGAGGAACAGGCGGCTCCATCTGACGCCTGCAATCAACATTCAGACCGAAACCAGTACTTGTACTTTGGCCACCTTCTGCTTTCACTCTGCATACCATCGAATAGGCGGCAGCTAGCACAAAAGTTGACAAGTGAAGGTTCGTGTTATTCTCTTTACTCTGCACAATCTGCTTCAGCTTTTCAATACCTGAGCTAGACAAATGAAACAAGCCTCTGGTCGCTTCTTCTGGAACAGGCATCTCGCTAACCTTGAGGCTTCTGTTGTTGGGTCCACCCATCTTTAACCAATCAAGGGAATACTTTTCTCCTATTTTTTTGGGGTCGTTCACTATTTCCCTATCAAAGAAAGGAGTCCATTCCGCTGGCAAAGAAAAGGGTGGTTGTGCTTCTCTGCAGAGATATGCCCACGATTTGACAAATGTTGTTGAAGCTTTGCCATCAAGAACAGCATGGTGGGAGGTTATTCCAATGGCAAATCCAGCGTTCGGAAAGAGAGTAACTTGCAGGGCAAAAAGCGTAGTTTGTTCGTGGGATATGTTCAAGGGAGGTACAAAAGGGTGAGTTTCTGTAGCTTCGGTGAAATCTGTGCCTGCAAGATGGTTGAAATCGGCGTCAGATTCAGCTACAGTGAATGAAAGAGTATCACCTTGGTTGTAAACGATGAGGGGTTTGGTGGAATGAGTGGGCCAAGTGAGGTGTCCAGCAAGAGGGAAAAAGTGGCCAAGTGCAAGAGAGAGAGAGCGTTTGAGTTTGGGAAGAAGGGTATCAAAAAAAACATCAGTCGGATGATGAAATTCGTAGAAGAAGACACGTTGAACAGGGGGTAACCTTAGCCATAATATGTCGAAGAAGGTGAGGGCGAAAGATGCCTCTGTCGGTAGCTCTTTTGATTCAGAGCTCGGTGCTATGCTCAGAACTTCGACCACTTTCATGGTTTTTTTGCTGCTTTGTTCTACCCAGACCAAATACGGAAAAACCAGACAGCTATAATCGAGTGACTATCAATCCGCAGTATTGTTATAAAAACCATCCAACCACTTTCCAACTACTTTTTTATTCATTCACTCACGTGTTAGTTTTATAAAAAAATTTCGGGTACCAACTATCGATACTATATTTTATAAAACAAAATCTATCCATCTACTTTCTAACAACTCTCTTATTCGTTCACGTTTTACTTTTATCAGTATTTATAGAACCCTGTTTAAACTGAGAAAACCCCATTTAACTCATCAATTCCTGTTGCTGTAACATGGTTATTAGGTAGTAGTTGTTCTATCAGTCAGTCAGTATACTTACATTTCATAACATACCAGAAGGACTGCTTCTGTGAAATTTGATCCCAATAATTGAATATTGATAAAAATAGTATTTTGAAAACAAAATAAATAAGATGTTGAAGAAGGGCAGAGAGATCTACACTCTACCACAGCCACACAGTCTCCAACAAACAGCTGGAAGATAAGAAAGAGGAGATTCACATCCAGTGGTTTACCCCACCCCATTTCAACCTCTTCTTCATTTCTACTTTTACCTTCTCAGAGCATTTGAGTGTCATGAGCTTAGTTCATGGGTAAATCATACAGCAACTGATCTTTATGCAGAATTCTGGTAGTAGCTGATAAAAATAAAGATTCGCCTCTAAAAAATAAGAATATCTTTACGTGAAGTCAAAAAAAGAATACTTGCACGTGAAGCCACGTGGGCAAGATCAAAATGCAAACAATCATTTATCTTCTTCATTATGATTACTGTTTACTGGGGCAGAAATGGAGTAAGCTGCACATCTAACCACAGAAACTCCTTTTGAGCTTCAAAAATGGACTATATAACATATATACGCCCTCATATCATACTTAACCATCTATTGTCTAATTTTGCTTTGATAATAAGAAAACCCTATTTTATAATTATCAGTGTTATAATGTTAAAATTTTGATAATAATTTTAGTAAAAAAAATAATGAAAATTACATAGTTAAAGGAATGTACGATAGTATAAATGCATAACAATATTTAATTAAAAACAATGACATTGAAAAAGTATATAATTTCATATAACTTTTGTTTGATAATGTAAAATACTTACTCCAATCATGCATCTCCGTTTATTTATCACCTAAAGAAAACATATTATTTTCATGTCGAGAAATTAGTTGACAGAACGGATCTCTCATTCTGTTGTTTTCTTTTTGGCAAATTTCGTACAGAAAAGGATTACAGGGTAACCAGTTTCTTGTGGGCCATTTTTTAAAAATTATCCATTAAATTTTTTTTTTTATTTTAAAAAATGTTTTTATTTTAGTGCCGGTTTTTTTATTTTAAAAATAAAATTGAAATAAAAGTAAATAAGTATAATTGAAAGACGAGGTTTAAATTATTTTTTGAATACTTTTAAAAAGTTGAATAAATTGTTAATTTTGAAATTTAATTATATAAATTTAATGATTATTTGAAAACAACGGAAGCCATGGCTATTCAATTAAAATGGGAAATTTTTTGAATTGAAAAATCTAGCACGATGTTATAAAATCAAACACCCGAAAGTCAAGATTATGTTATGTGAATGTTCACTTCAACCCACACAACCCTGTTTACATACAAAATGAAAAGATGAAAGTTAGAAAAAATGTACCCTATGGCAAGACTTTATTTTCTGATGCTATGTAGTAAAAGAAAAATAGAATTTCTATGGACATAAAAATAAATGAATTATACATATATTGTTTCTCCTGAAAAGGACTAGGAAAACTCCTTTTTGTTCGAGAATGTTTTCGTCTCGACTGATCGGTTTTTCGTGCTCGTGTCTCACCGCCTGAATCTTTCTTTCCCAATATCAAAATGGGGGGTGACCTGTAGGAAACACTCTGACGCTCAAGTCAGAATTTATCTCCGCAAGTCTATCAAAATCACAAATTAGAGAGTTTACCTTCCTAATCATTTGTTATTTATAGGGTTTCAAAGAATATAGTCCATTAATTTACCTATCAATGCAAACCTTAACCGCTCTACGGTGACCGTTACATTATTAATTATGCATTTAATAACATTCAGAGGTTGTCTCCAACAAACGGCTGTAGAGAGTTCACGCAAATATTACTCTACTGGCCGACCGAAAATGATTAACTCCCATCGCTCTAGCATGGTAGATCGGTCGTAACACCTACTCAGTAGTAACACACAACACACACACACACACACACACATATATATATATATATATATATATATATATAAAAGTTTGCTAACTTATGTAACTTTTTGAAGTGTACTCAATTTTAATTGACAAAAAAATCTTATCAATAAAAAAACATACTTTAAACATAGAGATATTTTAATAATTTTTTTTAATTTAAAATAAAAAAATAAAAAAAATATTATTCAAATATCTTCAAGAATCTATAATATATATATATATATATATATATATATATATATATATATATAAAAGATATTTTTATCAATCAAAATTTAGTAGAATATAATTTGCTTTTATAACCATTTATTTGGAATACACAAATTTTTGAATAGTTATATTTTTATTAGTATATCTCATTTTATTATTTTATCTTTCAACTTTTTGTAAATGCTTTTTTAATTCTCAGGTGTTTTGTAATTATTCTTTTAATAATATACATCAGTTTTTTTTTATCAATTTTACACTTTATCAATATATTTTATTTTCTTGTATTTCTTTTTAAGTTTGTGCATATACTTTTTTAACTCAATTAATTATTTAAATTATGTCATGATTTTTTATTTATTACAAACCCACATGTTTTCACCAGTTATCATAATTGGAATAAAAAATATCTAATATTTTCAACTAATATGCTTAAAGTTAATTCTGATGCAATTTACTTTTAAAATTTTTGTTTTTTCTACTATTGGGTGGGGCATTGAAATAATTGTGTCGCAATCATCAATTTGAATATTGTTTCTAAAATATACATGTGAAATATAAATCTTATGTCCTTTTAAAAAGTTTTCCACAAATTCGGAATTCCATTTTAGTTCATGTCTCAACTATAGTCACATGTGTTAATTTTGAAATTTTAAATATATTATTTTGATTGATTTGTTTTTCCAGCTAAAACGAGGGTATCAAAACGGAATGATTTTCCCGTCCAGCCCAAATTTAGTCTGCCAAAAAAATTTAATTTAGATTGACTTGTTAATTGAAAATTGGTTAAATTTTAAAATTTGATCTGTCAAATTATTAAATTATCGGGTTGGTTCACTTGTGTTTTTTTTTTTCTGTTATTGAAAATCTAATATCACATATAAATTGATTGAACTTTTTTTATCTTTTACACGAAAGTAAATTGATATTGAATTGATTCCAGACTTAAATGTACTATTGTTTGGATTGTTTTAAATTTTGGTCAAGTTATATCAAATTTGGATCTATCATGCTATTAATACGAAGTATTGAAACGTAAGTTTTTTTTATAAAGCCCAAATTGTCCCGACTGATCGCATAACTGATCTATCATACTACCGAACCGATTTAGTAGAGGATAAATCTAATTTGGGTGTTACTCCCTCTACCGCCACAACTTGTTTCCTCCACCACCCCATTCCCCTTTTATCCATTTCTTTATTTTTTCATTCTTATTTTATTCTTATTAAAATTTTAGGGTTAATATTATTTAAAATCTCACGTGGACATTCATTCTCTTTATCATTTTTCCCTCTTTCTCTTTATTATTTTTCTCAGGTTGTCTCTTACGTTACACTATCCTTGGGTTGTCTCTCATGTTCCACTTCTTCTTCTCTTTTATAGAATTGTGACGTGAGAGTGTGGTGGACTTTGTGTTTAGTAAGATTGAAAGTGGGGAAAACAATTCATCTTCAGCCATAAGTGTGGTGGTGCTTCAAGGTGCTGGTTCAGAGGCGTGAGAGGTTCGTGAAGGTGCGTAATAAAACCCTAAAATATAAACCGTATAATCTTTAAACGGATGTGAGCATCCGTCAACAGATGTCAACATCCGTTTAAAGATCATACGGTTTATATTTTACAATTTTTTTTACGGATTCTCACCGCCGCACTGTTGCAATGTCGCATCGCACACCGCCCCCACCGCCGAACCACTGAAGGAGGAAGAAAACTGATATGGAGGAAAAATGGAAGATGAGAAAAGAATATGATGGAGTGTGGGTGAGAATCTGAGAAGGTTGGGAGGTGGGTGAGAAGGGGTAGAAAGATAGATTTTAGGATTAAAGTAAATAATTAGGATTAAAAAGTATAAAGGTTATTTTTGTAATTATAAGAGGTTAGTTTTGTAATTCAAAAAATATGTAATAGAATTGGGGATGTGGAGGGAGAAAATGTGATGGTGGAGGTTAGTTTTGAAATTTTTGTATTTTTCTTTAAGAAAGAAAAGGCCCAATGGCCTAATGCCCAACTAACGTTGTTGTGATTTTATTGGAAACTAATTTAGAAATAAATTGATGAAATTTATTTGAGTAATTAAATTATTAGCATCTTAAAATTAATTTCAGTTAATATAACCTTTTGAAAAAACTTGAAATGCATAACAATGTTTAATTAAAAACAATGACATTGAAAAAATATATAATTTCACACAACTTTTGTCTGATAACGTGAAATACTTACTCCAATCATGCATCTCCGTTTATTTATCACCTAAAGAATACAAATTATTGTTCATGTCGAGAAATTAGTTGACAGAGCGGATTTCTCAATATGTTGTTTTCTTTTTGGCAAATTTCGTACAGAAAAGGATTACAGGGTAGCCAGTTTCTGGTGGGCCATTTTTTAAAAATTATCTATTAAATTTTTATTTTTATTTTAGTGTTGGTTTTGTTATTTAAAAAAAATTGAAATTAAATAAATAAGTATAATTGAATGACGAGGTTTAAATTATTTTTTTGACTAGTTTTAAAAAGTTGAATAAATTGTTAATTTTGAAATTTAATTATATAAATTTAAAGATTATTTGAAAACAACGAAAGCTATGGCTATACAATTAAAATGGGCAATTTTTAGAATTGAAAAATCTAACACGTTGTTATAAAATCAAACACCCGAAAGTCAAGATTATGTGAATGTTCACTTCAACCCACGAAACCCTATTTACATAAAAAAGGAAAAGATGAAAGATAGAAAAAATGTACCTTTTGGCAAGACTTTATTTTCTCATGCTCTGTAGTAAAGGGAAAAGAGAATTTCTATGGACATAAAAAAAGATAGAAAATGGTTTCCTTATACTAACTCAATCCCACAGTTCTACAATGAAGTTTGAACTTACCTTATATCTTATAATTTAACTTTTCTAGTAAAAAAGAACAAAACTTGATGATAACGATTTTCTAATTCTAATATTAATACATAACATAAACAATAACTAATACTTATCAGTTTACTCGTTATAAATTAGTTATTCAAATTATGTCATAATTTTTTATTTTATTACGAATCGAAATGTTTTCATTAGTTACTATAATTGAAATAAAAATTATCTAATATTTTCAACGTTAAACTCCTTTAGTTATCCTTATCTTTGTGGGTTATCCTTATTTTTGTGGATTTTTCTCAGTTCAATTTTCGTTTTATTAGAATTTCCAATTTAGTCCTAAAAAGTGTTAATTTAAATCAATTGGACCTCTGCCGTTAAATTGAACTAAGGAAGTTAAGTTTTTAATGAGGTGAGAGATTGACCTGACAAATTTTTTAAACGTGACATGCTAAAACCTTTATGTGTGGCATTTCTTAAAAGATTAGATTTTAATAATAGGGTTTCTGAAATGGGATTTAATAATAGAATTTCCGGTAAGTCGATTTTGCCCTCACCGGTGCTTCTTCTTCCGGTGAATCACCACTTCCAACGGATCCTCCACGCGCCAATCACATTGCGGCTTGGTGCGATCTGGTGAAGACCCTCACTCTCCAAGGATGCGATCTGGTGCGACCAGGCGCAGATAATGGGTCTGGTACTCCAAATTAAGGGGAAGGGTCCCAAACTCACGCTTAGCTCGCTGCATAGAAACGCCATAGCCAAGAACTTCACTAGAGACGCGCAACCTCAACCTGACGACGTCGTTTTCTGGGAGGAGGAGTTTCACACGCTCTGCACCCTCTCTGCCTACAAAGACAATGCCTTTCACCCTTGGGAAATCGCTTTCTCTCTCTTCAATGTCTGTCTCTCTTTCTCTCCCTCCCTCTCTATTTCGTGTTTTTTTCTCTGCTGCAATTTTAGAATTTTAGATTAATTTTGTTTTTGGGTTTTTTTTTTCATATCTCGTAAATTGATTTTTTATTTTATTTTAAAGATGTGATTTTGGGGGTTGATTGGAAAGGGGTGTTTTTCTTTTTCCTTTTCTTGTTTTTGTGAATTATTATATAATTATAATTGTTCTGCTTGTTCCTTTAAATTTGATTTTAATGGGTTGGTTATGTGTTGCAGGGTTTGAATCAAAGGTCAAAGACTAAGGTTCCCATGGTAGGAATTGCAACTTTGAATCTGGCTGAATTTGCATCTATGGTTGATCAAAAGGATTTTGATTTAAACATTCCTATTACAGTTTCTAGTGGTGTTGCGGAGTCCTCTCCTTTACTTAATGTATGTCTATCATCCACGATGTTTTAGTTGATTCTGTCGAGAGACTGGTGGTTGTTTTCTTAATCAACATTGCGCCTTTGTGTTTGTTGTTTTTGTGTTCATAGTGGTAGCTTTTGGTTGTTGCTTGCAGATATCAATTAGTTTGGTGGAATTAAGAGCGGCTCTAGAGAGCACAAAAATAGTTCATAAATCAATAGTGCTCGTGCCTTCTTCACCCGTGGTTTAGCCAAGAGAAACTACCTTGGTTGAGAAAGATAGCTTTCGACCTGCAACCGGAGGCACCGCTGGTCAGAAGCGTCGTCGGCCCGTTCCCTTCCTCTTCGAAAACAGGTTCACCAAATCGCGAGAAACGTCGAACCGTGCATCTACCATTGGCGCTCCAACCACCATTTCCACTCTTCTTTACCCATTGCTTCCTTCTTCTCTTTCTGTTGTGTCTCTCTCTGTTGTCTCTCAGGCTGGGAAGAAGATTTCTGGTTAGGATTTCTGGATGGTGCTTGTAATGGAGGATGATTTTTTTTAATCAAACATTTTTCACGTTAAACTTAGGAAACTACACATAACATCCTGCTTATGCCACGTTTAAAAAGCATGTCACATCAAAAATTTAAGAGAGCTACTCCCTCCACCACCCCAATTGTTCCCTACACCTCCCCAAATTTATTTTAATTACAAAACTATCCTTTTCACTTTAACTGTCACAGTAGCCCCACCCCCCAACTCTCATAGCCCCTCCTCCCCCAAACTCTCATTTTCACTGTCTCTCCTGATTCGTTTGTTCCGAACGAGTGGAAACCGCAAAACTCAACGAAGAGGGGAAAACGTAAATAAAGGAAGTTGTTTGAATGAGTATACCCATGGAAGCAATGGCTGAACTGGGATTAACCAAAAGCCCACACAAAACTATCATTATCTCGTACCACCACCACTCTAGGCAAACGGAGACGCAGCTCGGCGCGGCGAGCCAGAGCAACGACTTCCACCTGGAGAGACAGTCCTGGGTCGGCGCGGCGCAGCGGAGGCATGTGAGGAACACGTGCGTGGCAAGGAAGAGGAGGATGGAGAGGCTGGAGGTAGCGGAAGCTGCTGCGACGCCGGCGAGGCCGCGGTGGAGTCACGTGACGAGAAGGTAGTTGATGGGGGAGTGGAGGAGGGTTCCAGCCAGGGACGCTAAGGTGACTGGGTGGGTGACGCCCTGCACGCGAAGGTAAATGCGGATTGGATGGAGAAAGGAGTGGGTGGGGAGGTCGGGGAGGGAAAAAATGAGGTAAGTGTGTGCCATGCGGGTGATGTTAGGGTTCTGGTGCAAAGGTAGAAAGATGTTTGAGATGTTGAGGCAAAGGAATGATATTGGGATGGAGCAGAGTAGCAGAAACATTACACAACAATGGAGGGTCAACGACAAGACGTTCATGTGTTTTGCGTTGAAGGACCCGACAGCACCGAATAACATGTGATGTTGGCAAAGGCCATTCCTAAGGACCCCGTCGTCAGTTCCAGGTCTCCTAATATCCATTAGCGCCCAGGCCAAGCTTCAACGGATGGGCACATTCGTTTGACAATCGAAAGTTAACGTCCGTTTATATTTACGTCAAGGGCAAAAAAAGAATGAGGAGATGTAGGGGCAGTATGTGGTGATGGAGGGAGTAACTTCCAAAATTTAACTCTGTTAGTCAAATTTAACGGTAGGAGTCAAATTGACTTAAATTAACATTTTTTAAGACTAAATGGGGGATTCTAATAAAACAGTAATTGAATTAAAAAAACTCACGAAAATAGCAACAAGGGTTTAACCTTTCAACATGAAGTTAATTGTGCATGCAATTTATTTTTAAAACTTTTGTCTTTTCTACTATCGGGTGGGGCATTGAAATAATTGTGTCGCATTCATCAATTTGAATATTGTCTCTAAAATACACATGTGAAATATAAATCTCCAAAGGTAAATCAAATGTCATTGAAATTTTGATATTCTATTATTGCTTCAACTTTTGTATTTTTCTTTCAGAAATAAAGCGCCCAATGACTAAAGCCCAACCAAGGTTCTTAACATTTTATTGGAAACCAATTTAGAAATAAATTAGTGAAGTGTATTTGAGTAATTCAATTATTAGTATCTTAAATTAATTCCAATAGTATAACCTTTTGAAAAATTTTGAATTTCTATTATATTACAAAATTAAATTATTTTTTAATATCATCATGAGGCTTTTTATAAAAACAAATAATGCTATCTTGAATTTTACTTATATATATTGGAAAATGTGCACAACAATATTTGGAAAACGATTTCATGTTCACCTAAACATATGATTTTAAATGTCTACAGTAATATGATAATATTTTTTTGGAAAACTTTTCTTTAACAACATATTTTTGACAATAATTTGACAACGATACGTGTCACATTATCATTGGTTGTTTTTATCAAATTTTTTTAAAAGTTTCATCTTGTCTTCGAGGGCATCTTTGGAAAGAATGTTCAGAAATATTTTGGTACCTTTCACTTTTTGAAACAATATTCAGAAGAAAAACTTATTCCTCTCTTCGAAACTCTCTCACTGCCTTCGACATTCCTCATTCGAAACTGTCTCTCCGCCACCGAAGTGATGCGTTTGTCCACTGTTGTTCGTTCGTTGCTTGGGTCCACCGTTGTCTCTGGAGGAAGTCGTCTCTCTCTGTCCGTCATTGAAGTGTTGTCTTTGTATCGCTTGGGTCCACCGTTGGCGTCATTTCTCCAAAGCTTTCGTTTTCTCGCTCGTGCTGTTATTCCTTCGTCGGTTGGAATAAAGTTTCTCTTAACATGGCTTCTTGGTTGGGGTATTGAAATTATCAAATGTGTTAGTAATCTTTGTATCTCTTAGTTGTTTCTGCTTTTGGAAAATTATATTATTTTTTTAATTATTTCTCTATATTTACATATTTGGAATTTTTGCAGCCCAATTTTTTGGTTCTTGATTTGAGAAATTTGTTTCGCCAAAGCAAGGTAAAGTATGTAATCTTTTTTATAGACTTTTGTAATAACTAATTTATTAGGAGCCTTGGTGATTGAGAACATCAGGTATTATGCTCATCAAACATATGATTTGTTGATGTTTGATAATAGATGTTTCAAATATAATTTGTTGATGTGATTAACTAGTAGGTGTGTTATACTTTTTTCTTGTTTTTTTGCATTTCCCAGGCACAAAACCTTGAGTTATTTTTTGGTATGTTGTTAAAAATTGAACTGTGCGATGATGTTCTCAATTACAATGAGAAAAGTATGCTTGATTACAACAATGTAAGTATTAGTAACTTTGTTAAAAGACTAGATGATTTTGGTATTATGTTAATTTTTTAAAGTGACTTGTGTTGATTTCAGGAGCACTTGCAAGTATTTAGACAAAAATATATATGGACTGCATTCTAGACAATGACAATGTGTGAAGAGAACAAGTGCTGCAACACTTAGGATTTTATAGGTTTTCAATTATATGTTGATTAGTTGCCTAGATATTTACATTGTATGAGCCTTGTACATGTTTTTTGTAAACAAAAGATTATGATTATAAATGTTGGATAATATGTACTGATAATATATTATATAAATAAAATTTCAATTTTTATAGAGTACCATACGTTTTCTCCCAGTGTTGTTCGACCATATATATTGAAACCTTTTTTTGGGGAGCAGTGTTCATCTAGCTGGGAGTACAGTTGAAGTTTCTGTACAAATTATCCTTTTTCCTCTGGTAATCGATTACAGGGGTCTTGTAATCGATTACCAGAGGAAAAAGGGTAATTTGTACAGAAACTTCAACTGTACTCCCCAACTAGATGAACACTGCTCCCCAACTTTGTTTTTCTGACCTTTTCTACTTGTTTTGTTCTTAACTTTATCCACCAAACTCTAAATGACTTGATTCTTGTTTTGTTGGAATCTAGACTCAAAGAGCTTTCCAACAAAACAAGAATCAACTCATTTAGAGTTCGGTGGAGAAAGTTATGAGCAAAACAACCAGCAAAGATGAGAGGTGGTAGAAATATATAAAACGTTAACTTTAAGGAATTAACTGCACCTACTCAGATGTCCAAAAATTATAAATTAGTAGTCATTGGAAAGATTTTTGAGTCTACTTTCTAATAAAAAAAGAATCACATCATTTGGAGGTCTGTGAAAAAAGTTATGATTAAAATAGTCAGCAAAGGTCAAAGTTGATAGCATGAGTTATGCACCTCACCTCAATTGGAGAAAACCACCTAAATAGACATTTTTATTTTGAAGAAATCAATGACCTAACCTCATTATTGGTGCAGGGAGCACACCCAATAACATTGAACTCACTCACCCATCTCAAAAAAGGAAAAATTCAACAAAAAATAGAGAATGGGGAGCATTGTTCATGTAGCTGGGGAGTATAGTTGAAGTTTCTGTATAAATTACCCTTTTTCCTCTGGTAATCGATTACACGAGTCTTGTAATCGATTACCAGAGGAAAAAGGGTAATTTGTACAGAAACTTCAACTGTACTCCCCAGCTAGATGAACATTGCTCCCCAAAGTCGTTTTTGTATCCCCAAAGTCGTTTTTCATTACTCAATACCCTTCATTATTTCGTTTATATTTGTTTAATATTGAAGTATTCCAACTTGAAGTGTTCCATTAATGATCCATCCACAAAACCTTCAAAAGATAGTCATAACGAATCCAAAATATTCCTGGGGAGTGCTTAAGCCACGTCTGGGTAGCACTCTTCAACTTTCGGTACAAAAGGAGATTTTTCTACTGGTAAGCGTTACCAGCTCCCTGTAATCGATTACAACAACATCAGTCATGTGTCAATGATGACGAACAAACAATGATCAAGGACCTCACCTCAGTTGGAGAAAACCACCTAAATTGACATTTTTTTTTGAAGAAATCAATGACCTAACCTCATTATTGGTGCAGGGAGCACACCCAATAACATTTAACTCACTCACCCATCTCAAAAAATGAAAAATTCAACAAAAATAGAGCATGGGGAGTACTGTTCATCCAGGTGGGGAGTACAGTTGAAGTTTCTGTACAAATGACAATTTTTTCTCTGGTAATCGATTACAAGACCCCTGTAATCGATTACGAGAGAAAAAATTGTCATTTGTACAGAAACTTCAACTGTACTCCCAACCTGGATGAACAGCACTCCCCAGGGTCATTTTTCTGTCCCTATAGGTGATTTTTTTCTATTTCTGTCACTGTAATAGATTGTCAGGGGCTTTTATAGGTGTTTAAACCAAGGTAGTTCAACTGGACTCCCCATGATGGTTTTGCCTGTGTTTTTGGTGACTTTTTCCAATTTTTGAGATGGTTGAGTGAGTTTAATGGTCATGTGTATCAAATCCATTAACATTCCATGATGAGAACATATTTTGGTTCAATCGATGAATATTAACATTGAAAAAACATGTTGTGAATTGGAAATGTTCAATACAATCCATTACAATAATTTTTTAAAATATTACTGTCAACATGATTGGAAAGTAGACATTCCATAATTTTATCAAGTAGACATTCCTCTCCTCATGAGTCAATCTTCCATTCAAAACATCAACAAACTTGGTTTTGAAAGAATGTTGCACACACAACTGCATAAAAAAATTCATGTTAGAACAATCCAAAAATAATTAACAAAACAAGAAACTCAAATTGGCGAAGAGGAAAGGGGAAAGGCTAAATGGAAAATGGGAAAGTGGAAGTGGAAAAGGGAAAAGGAAAACGCGAAAGGGGAAAAGGAATAGTGGAGATATCTTGCTCTCATCACCGAAGTCACCAAAGTTTTCCATTTCCCACAACAAAATCAATATAAAGGAGAACATGTTTCTCGCTGGGTTGCTTCGCCGAAGAAGATGAAACTAAAATAAAGAGAAAAGAAAGCTTGAAGGGAGAAAGGAGAGAGCTTGAAGAGAGAAAGGAGAAGGCTTGAAGAGAGAAAGGAGTGAGCTTTAAGAGAGAAAGGAGAAAGCTTGAAGAGAGAAAGGAGAGAGCTTGGAGAGAGAAAGGAGAGGGAACGATGAAAGAGGTTAGAGAGAGGATGAAAATGGAGTAAGGGAAAAGGGAAAAAGGGGAAAGGAAAAATGGGAAATGGAAAATGGGAAACGGAAAATGGAAAGGGAAAAGAAAATACCTTGTTACCGGAGCTTTCCATTGCTTCACCGGAGTCTGCCGGAGAAGATGAAGCTTCCTTCGTGAGAGAGAAAGAGAGAAAGGAGAGAAAACACACACAAAATGAAAACCAAAATGCAACAGTGGAGGAGAATGAAAACAAAAATGAGAGGGACATTTTCGGAACCCAAATTCATTGTCAACTTTAACGAAAAAAAATATATTTTAAATAATCCAATAGCCTTTTGACACGTAACGTTGTCAATTTTTTGTCAAAATTGCGTTGTTAGAATATCGCGATCCTTTTTTTAAGTTAGAAAAATATTACATTTACAAATTCTAAAATCATTATAAATAACATCAGTAAAAATCCAAGAAAATAATATTTTAGAAATAGTGAGAATAATAAATTTTAATTATTTTAATTATTTTAATATTAAATTATTTATTTATAAAAATAAATAAGTTTTATTATTTTAAAATGTATCATTCTTTTAAAATTTATATTTTGAGAGTTTTTTATCTTTTTTTCTAAGAATTCTAACTCTTGAGTCATTTGTTTGACGATCAAGAGGTGACTATGAGATCACGACAGAATAATCTCTACTTCTAGCCGATCAATTGGTGCAAGTAAGTTTCTATCATTTTTTTTCTGTCTATGATCATGTAGAGAAATCTATTTTTACATGTATCAAAAGTGTATTTTCCTTTACTCTTGGTCAATTTGAGATTCTAAGATTTGATTTTGATCACCAATTGGTGAGTTGTAGGTTTTTCTAGAATTTTTTATTATTTTAATGAGTTATATACACTTACATATTTTACAATTTCTTCTACTAATCATTCTATTGCGTTATACATTTATTATCTTGCTAGTATGTTTGTGCTGTATGGAAGAAGTTATTTGAATAAAAAAATTTAAAATTATGAAAATAAAATAAATAAACAATGTTTTTCGCAAAAAATCCTTTACTTTTAAAAAAATCAATTACGTTTTTATAAACATTTACCAAAAAATTACCCAATCAATACGAATAACAAATTAATTATTAGAAACATAAATTTGAATATTATTTATAATGTTCTAAATTAATTACTTTGTAACTAATATTTTTATTTATAATTTATATTTATTTTAATTAAAGTAAGTTAAAAGTGTTTCTGTAACATTCTAATTTTAGTTGTTTACCATTAATAGAAAAGACGTTATGAAATTAATGAAACAAAAGAAATTTGTCTCCATTTATATAGATATAGTAGTAATAAAGTTACCACCAATAATACAAATTGTAATATATTGACGAATCTCATAGAAAATTTTTCTACATATTTATTTTTGACGAAAATGTTTATTGATAAACTAAATTATAAAATTTGTTGAAAAAATTTGCTAGTAAATTTAAATTTACTGACCAATTATGATCACTAATAATAATTTGTTGATAATTAAAAAATTCTTGTAATGTATGATCTCTGTTTAAAGAAAACAAAGCATGAAACAAAATTTGTTGGTTTGATAAATATCACTCAAAATGACACTCTAAATTTTTAATTTTATATATATATATATTGTATTTTTTTGTAACACTCATTCTCGTAGTGTTACGTGAAAGTTTTTCATTTTATTTATTAAGAAAATGTTAATTTTGATTTATACATTAATCTCATGAATTTATAAAAACATCATTATAAATTTTTAGTAGATAAAATTTAAATAAAACTCTCGTCGTGAGTTTCCTCTCTTGTCAATCATCGACATTCCTATCGTGTAACAACATGAGTTATATGATTATTATACAAAAACAAACATAAACAAGTAGAGTGAACGAACATGTATGAGATAATTCATCAAATATGCATAAATATATTACTACACATAACAATAATTATATTATTATGCAATAATTATACTAGAGTTACTCATCACACCATACAATAGTCATACAAGCCTAAATCATCACATCATACAATGATCATGCTAGCCGCGACCATCTCATCATTCAATAATCATACTAGACACACTTATCCTATAATAATCATGCCAAACACACTCATCCTATAATAATCATGCCAAATACACTCATCTTATAATAATCATGCCAAACACACTCATTCGGATGAGACGCTGATGCGTGATCACGGGAGATTGTGAACTTGTAGTGACCTCCACTACTCTTTACATATACACTTCCAATACAACACTCTATGTCATCCACAAGGTTAGTCCGTTTACACCTTTTCCCAAAATCGACAAATAGATTATGACCTCTTGCCCCTCTCACCACATAATTCATTATTCTCTTCTTGAGACTAAATGGTTATTAGAGTACCAGGATAACCTCCAACAACATGACCCTCAACATCAATGTGTACACTAATTACTTACAACCACACAGTCTTTCCACGAGACCCTTGACCAATCTCACATCATATTCATATTCATTAACTCATTCCTCATGCAATACATATTTGATCCAAAATCATGTTCGTAGCTTAACATAGAATAATGTTCAAGTCATTGATACAATCATACATACAAATCAATAAATACAATTACTCAAAATTTCACTCAATATAATCAAATATTATTAATAATTTAACCAGTTTATAGTATTACGTGGGGTGATTATTCTCATTACAGCCTCTAATTAAAGCGAGGATTAACGTTTTCACTAAGGAAACTTAGGGTGTTGGGGTTGATTGGGGGAGATGATTTGGGGGAGAGTGATTGAATGAATTTGAGTGGATTTAAGGGTAATTTTTTGTGTGTTTATTTGAGTGGATTTGGAGGTAATTGAGAGTGGATTTAGAGGTAAAGTTTGTGAGAATTAGTGTAGAATTTGATTGATGTGATAGTTTTAAAAAATTTGTTTAATTGATAGAAATTGAAGATTACCAAAATACCCCTAGTTATTAATGTAATATAAAATTATAATTATTAAAGTTATATTTAATTGTAGAAATGTTTATAAAGAGTAAAAATTAAAATTAATTATTAAAGTAAATTTTAAAAATGTAAAAAGATTATAAATTAGTAAAATAATAATTGTATTATTATTATTAATTATTATTATTATTATTATAATAAGAGAAAAAAATATGAAAAATATAAAATACAGTAAGGACAAAAATGAAAATTTGCTCTAATTTCTTGCAAATCATCGCATATATACGATGATTGAAAAAAGGGAGTATCTCCCAATTTCCCTCTTTTCCTTCCTAGCTAATATGTGCATGTGAACACAAATAATCCCTTCTTTCCATCTGCACTGATCCATCCAAACAGTAAATTCCTCTCCATTCCTCTCAAGTGAACAGACCATTAAGGATAAAATTACAGTGTTAATCAAGTTATTAAAAAATGCATAATTTATTCCTTTAAGTGCAAATCTCTAATTAAAAATATGAACGGTCAAAAGGGAGTAAGATCCTTAAGGAATCATATATAAAAATTTCAGTTTAATCTAACGGTAAAGTAAGGGGTAATTAAAATTTTACTAAAGTAACCGTAAGACAAAAATAAAGTGGTGGTCAATTTACTCAAGATTGTGAAATCCATTTTAATTACATGCCTTAAATTAAAATTTGAACAGTCAAAGTGGATTAATATATCTCAGGAATAATGTATCAAAATTTAAGCTTAATCTAACGGTAAATGAAACAAGATAACTCCGAAAATGAAAAACTCAAAAAACATAATCAAGGAACCAAAACTCATACAAGCAGACACATAGCTAACATTACTAAAGTCCAACATGTTCATATCATAATCATAAACTAAAATATACATCTATCATGTATCAAGAGGAGAGTTAGCTCTCGTGCCTCAACTCCAGAAGCTCCAACTCATCTACCCAATCTAAGTAGGTCTCCAAACATCTAGATCTAAACCGAATTTGTTTTGCTTCTCTACTCTGCATCCTTACTTCTCTCTATCTCGGACTAATCTCAACCTCACGTTCTCTCTTCAGGTTTTTTCGTAATATTTTCCTTCCTTATCATTAAGGGGAAAGTCAAGGTTTTATCCTTCAAATCCAGCAGCCTAAGAGTTGGACGTTTCTAAAAATAAGAAACCACTTTTCCTTAATTTAATCTTAATGTTTCCGTAATTATACCTTCCCAAGTCCTGTGCATAATTTGTTTCATCTGATTACTAGAAGATAAGTTTGGTGTGAAGTCAAAACATAAAATTGGTACGCGGAAAGAAAGTAACCGTAGGTGTGTGGGGGAAAGAATACAACTTTCATCATGGAAGAGAGGAAAGAAAGGTATTGAAAACAAGAGTTGGTTTCACACAAAATCTCTCCACGGATAGAAGCAACAAGACCAATTTTTTACACCACCAAAGAAGAGAAATATCTATCATAATATTTTGGATTTCACAATATTTGCACACATGTGAAAAATATTCAAGGTTTACTTCTCAAAGTTTGATTATATGTAAACCCTTATTTGAATGTATGTATTATAAAGTATATGTGCTTATCTTATATAAATATCCTAAATCATCTAGACTAAGATCATGAGAGGTATGTTTGGAAAGAAAATTTATTATAATATGGAACTTTTATATATATATATATATATATATATATATATATATATATATATATATATATATATATATATATATATATTATCTTAAATTTACCTCACCTATTCAAATCATTATGTAAAGCTAAAAATTTAAAGTAAACATATGGGTCGGGTTGGGTATCGTGGAATATTTTTTCCTGATCCAGATTCGATCATTTAAACTTGTTTTATCCATTTTAATTTATCTAATGTTATCAGAATTCGTGCATAACCAACCGATCACTTATTTTTTTCATTAGGTTTGGTCAGATGCAATCGATCAAGGGCTTTTTGCTCATTTCTAGTATCTAATAATACATAACTAATATTGCTTTTCAAATATACTATTTGATATCTCGTGTTGAATACTTTTTTATATACAAATTTATATTGTATATATTTAATGAATGATTAAAAAAGTTAAATTGATAATAGTCATGGTGATTTAATATACAATTAGAATTATATATGTTATTATCTTTAGCTTTAGTTGTGGATAACTTTTCCTTTATAATTCATTTTGTGAAAATTTGGAGTGATTGATAACATAATGACTTTATTATATTTTAGATCACCTTATATACTATAGTTTCTTTCTGACACGTTTATAATTCCTTTAATGGATAAATAATACACTGTGTAAATCATAGAAACAACTATATATAATTAATAAGGTAATATTAAACTGGAAATGTTTCAAGGAACAACGATATATAATTAATCAATTAATATAAAACTAGAAATATTTCAAGTATAAATAATTTAAATATTATTACGAAGCATATTTAAAATATTATATAAATTTAATAAAATTTGATTAGAAAAACTAAATTTACATATTTTTAAATTAAAAAATTAAATTAAATTAAAATTTTAAAAAAAATTAATTTAAAAATAATGTATTTAACTCTTGATTTAATCACTAGTGTGTATATATAAAATAATGTGTGAAGAAAAAAAATTAAAAATATTAATATAAAATGGTTTTTCTTTCTTAATTTGGAGGTATACTTAACTAAAAAAAATTATGAATAATATATGAGATTAAATATTAAGACTTGGTCATATACTGTTTGTCATTTATTTATTTAGTTTTATCGTACTCGTATTTCTGTCTTCTCGTTCATGAGTTGTATATGAAATCAATACAAAACTGTGAATAGGAATGCAGTATTTGTTTCCACTCACCAAGTGTTTGAAGTAACGATTTACTTACCCACTCAGATGTGCTTATATTATTCTTTTCTATCTCCTAATCACCTCCCCACCACCAACGTCATCGCTTGTCTTTAATCTATCAAATCTAATTTTAAAAACACAAAAGTCACATACACATTTAGCATTGTCGTGTAGTGATATTTTTTTATTTAGCCACTTTTCACAATGGATATATAAACAACATAAAAAAAATAGAAGAAAGTTACGTTCGAATATCCTGTAATTATTTTTACAAGTCGTCATGAATGACGCCATTGATTACATTTACAAAATGAAATTGTATGATACCGATACACTATGGAGGTTGTGATGTGGGTGCACATGGTATTATCTTATTTTGGTAAGCGCCTGAAATCATATAATCCATTCTTTCTATGAAACATGGAACCAACACAACCAAAAATAAAAGAATAACCATAAAATGATACAGAATTATCTAACAATATAAAATAATAATAAAAAAGTGAATTTTTATAATTTAAAAAAAATAAAATAAAAAATAAAGGAAGATACTATCATGTAAAAAATTTATATTTTTTAAAATAAAACAAACCAACCATCTTTTATGGAAAGATACCTTTTCCTTGTCCTTGCTATTATCATGTCTATAGGAGTGGAGTGTTGGGTGAAGTTTGGTTTAATTTTTAGTTAGAAATATATTTAAACCAATTATAAAATGTACGTTCTCGTTTAAAAGGAAAAAAAAAATATCAACTATTTTTCTTCTTTGGTTTTATTTGGATTGGTTGTAACAGTTTATATTTTTATTTAATATTTTTTTCATTCTTGAAATTAAAATAAACAACAAAATGATATATATACTACTCAAATTTTGATAAATGCATGGAATAAAGATTAATAAAATTATAGTATTAAATATTTGTATTATTAAAAGTTAAAATTATATATTTTTGTAGTATATCTGATAAATATAGAACAAAAAATTAATATTAACTCAAAAGAAGATAAAAATATAATAATACATCAATATAACTTATAGGACCAAGTTGAGACAGAAAACATAGAAACAATTTATATCAATAGTAAGATAAATTGTCAAATATTTACATAATTATAAGTTGTAGGAAAGAAAATATCATCCATACATACCTTATTTTATAAATTTTTGTGAAATTAAATTAGATTTAAAATATTCTTATTATTTGTTGAATTTTTTTAATCGCTGCAAATATCTAATATTACATTCAAGTTATATATATTTAAGGGGAGAGAATGTGTTAGAAGTATTAGTGATGTAAATATTTCTTAAAAATTGATTAATTAGAGTTAAATTAAGTTAAAAATTCAACTCCTAAATTTGTATTACAATATTTTTTATTTGTTTTACAAAATAAAGATATGTTCTTATCTTATGCAAATTGAATCAAGAGGAATTAAGAAACACATTTAATTAAATGTGTGAAAGTAGATTAAACAATTCAATAAATAGATTTATATTGATATATATATATATATATATATATATATATATATATATATATATATATATTATTGTTATTATTATTAAATTAATAATTTTTATTACTATTATTAAATTAATAATAATTAATAAAATATATATATCACCACAAAAAAAATTATTAAATAATAACTTATTTTAGAAATCAAAATAATTAATAATTAAAAATTATTTATATTTTGAATAGTTTTTATTATGAATAAACAAATTATAATTGATTTATGAATTAAAGTTTAAATTGATTTCTAATTTTAACTACTAAAATTTTAGGTATTTATTATTATTAATTCTGAATTAGTTTCCAATACTAATTTAAGACACTATGCTTGGTAATTAAGACTTTGATAACTAAATACATGTATATGTTTTTTAGATGTTTAATAAAAGATTAATAGTACGGCAACTGCTAAAATAATTATTACAAACTTTGTTCGAAAATATATTTCAAAAGACACAAAAGACTTTTGATTGTAAAAATAATATGATAAATGTTGTTCATTAACGTTTGAGTAAGAACTTATTTGTTAAAGATGTTAAAATTTTTAAAACTGATCGAATTTATTATAATTTGAAATATGAATTAAAATTTTTATACCTAACAGAGATAAGAAAATTGAATAGATATAAAAAGGAAAACTCAAAAAGTACTTTTTAAATCTGAGATTGAAAGTAATATCATATAATATTTATATCAATTATTATTATTTTTAATATATCTTTGTAAGAAAAATTCAAAAATGTCTTTTCTTTATATTTTTTTAATCTTCATGAATATGTGTCTTATTCGAAAGTATTAAAGGATCTATTTTACTAATTTATTAAAATGTTAATTACATAAAAAAAATCTTAAAAAATATTTTTATTAATTTCATGTTTATTATTTATAGTGGTTTCATACTTTTTAGAATGTATTGAAATTAATAAATGGATATCATGAAATAAATTTGTGGGACATTTTATAACTGATTATCATAACTTTTGAATCAGATAGGATGATTATATATATCTAATAAATATTGAATTCAAAAGACGACGTGAGAGAGCATAAGAGAGAGAATGGTGGTAGCATTATGTGTGGAATATTGATCAGCTACAGAGAGGTAGAAGTAACCTTTCTGTTTCTCTGGTTTGAACAGCAACAAAAGAAGCCATGAAAGTGGTAGATGTATTCAACGTAGCTCCAACTTCAGAATCGAAAGAGTTGCCAACTCAAACAACGCTTCCCCTCACCTTCTTTGACATATTATGGCTAAGGCTGCCTCCTGTTGAACGCATCTTCTTCTATCAATTTCCTCATCCAACTCTTCTCTTCTTCGATACCCTTCTTCCCAAACTCAAACTCTCTCTCTCTCTCGCACTTGCCCACTTTTTCCCTCTCGCCGGACACCTCACTTGGCCCCTTCACTCCCAAATCCCCATCCTCACTTACAAATCCGGTGACACTGTTTCCCTCACTGTAGCTGAATCTGATGCTGATTTCGACCATCTAGCAGGCACGGATCTTGCTGAGGCTAGAGAAATCCACCACCTTTTACCCCACTTGACCATATCCCACGATCAAGCAAATGTTCTAGCCTTGCAAGTCACTCTATTTCCAAACTCTGGATTTTCCATAGCAATAACCTCACACCATGCTGTTCTAGATGGCAAGACTTCAACCTCGTTTATCAAAGCCTGGGCTTATCTTTGCAGAGATCAACCACAATCAACTTTTTCTCTGCCACCTGAACTCTCTCCGTTTTTTGGCAGGGAGGTAGTCCAAGACCCCAATCATTTAGAACAAAAATTTGTCAGCGATTGGTTAAGACAGGGTGGACCCAACAACAGAAGCCTCGTAGCTTGGGATCTGCAAGTCCCAGACGATGCAACCAGAGGCGTGTTTCATCTCGGTCGTTCAGATATTGAAAAGCTGAAGCAGATTGTGGTGTCGAAGAAGAAAGGGAACAGCAGCAACCTCCGGTTGTCAACTTTTGTGTTATCCGTTGGTTATGCTTGGGTTTGCAGGGTGAGAGCAGAGGAAACAAAAAACAAAATGGTTACGTTGGCTTTGAACATTGACTGCAGGAGTCGTTTGGAGCCGCCACTTCCCGCAACGTATTTTGGGAACTGTGTAGGGGCGAGGCTTGCAAGTGCTGAAACAAAGGAGATATTGGGGGAGGATGGACTCATTGTGGCAGTGGATGCACTGAATGAGAGTTTGGAAACTCTGAAAGAGGGAGCGCTGAGCGGGGCGGAAAATTGGTCAAAGTGGTTGCTTGAAGGTTTCAAAGTTGATACGAAGATAATTGGCGTTGCTGGGTCACCGAGGTTTGATGCTTATAGTAATGACTTTGGTTGGGGAAGACCAAAGAAGGTTGAGATAGCTACTATAGACAGAACTGCCGCATTTTGTTTATCAGATAGCAGAAATGGTGACGGGGTTGAGATAGGTTTTGTGTCCACCAAAGAAGCAATGCACACTTTTGCGTCTCTCTTTCTCAACGGCCTTCTCCAATCTTGACTTTTCTCTACTCTCTCGTCAATAAAAGTTTGCCAAAGCAAAATAAGAATCTTTCACTTCATTTACTTTAGTCGCTTTACTTTTGCATAGCCAGAATTGGATACCGGGTTCTACATGTAATTTTCCTACTGTTTTTTTTTTTTACTTAAATATTTACTTGGTCTCTATGTTGATAAGTAATTTTCTATTGGGTTTCTGTATTATCAAAATTGTTGGGTTTTCAGGGAAGAGGGCGCATGTGTCGTTGGAGCAGGCGTTAGAGGGAAAGGATTCACACAGGAGGTGTTGCAGGGGATGCGGTGGGATGAGGAGGAGGTATAGGTGGAGTTGTAGAGGAGCCAGGTAAGAGAGGAACCGAGGTCGAGGTGGAGTGTGGTAAGGGAGCAGCCGACGACTCTGCACGCCGACGGCATTCAAAAATCTCCAATTTAAATATCACATAATTTTCCTAATGATTTTATTTCTTGGTTTAAAAATCCTAATGATTTTATTTCTCCAGTTTGACTTCCACTGATTTTAGGTTAACTAAATGTGACATCAATATTTATTTGCACACTTCTCACACATACTAATTTTAACGTTATCAATTTTAATATTGTTAAACGGATAGGATCGAAGTCAAACAATTTTAATAACACCGGAACTCAATGTCTACATTTGATTCCTAGTTTGGGGCGTTGTGTTCAAAGTCGTCCTACTTTTTTAAAAAGTTCACTATTATCCCATATTTTGTTAAAAACGGTTCAATTCCAATATTTTATGACGCGACAACTGTGACCCAATTGATGTGGTTAGAAACCCTAATTTCCCTAAGGCTAGAAATCCTTGTGCCTCCACCGTGAAATCCTAGTTGTCACCGCTGCCGCAGAACGAAACACGCCACCACCAAACCCTCAGGCCATCATGTCGCCGTCACCACCATCAACACAGACCTACAATTTGAAGCAAAGAAAATGTGACCTATGCAATGTTTATATGAGAGAGCCTTTATGATTTTGCACCTTGACTCACGGTAGCCCATGGTGGCGCAACACATTTGATCAGTGATGAACGAAGAAGAAGCTCTCGTTCTGGAATTTTGCTCTATGCAAAGAAGATGAAGATGGGGGACGCATGAAGAGGCTTCTTGCATGATGCATGAAGGCACATTATTTCTGCATTTCTGGCTTGTGCAATTTGCAGGTTGGTGTCCATGGATGCTGCTTGCGAACTAGGGTTTTTGCGATTTGGGTAGCGATAATGTATGTTTATGGTTTGTTGTAGGTGTGAATTGGGTTTCTAGGTGTTGCGATTGCAATTTTCTTGTTCATATTTGGGTTGAAATTTCTAGTTTGCAGGTTAGAGATTTCGATTCAATTCTTGCTTAATGGTGGTGAGGCGCGACACATGGTGGAGACTTTGCCCTGATTACTGGCGACACGATTTAGGGTTTCATGGTGGCTAGGGTTTTGTTGGAATTAGGCGATCTGGGTTTGATTTCTTGGTTTTCTGTTGTTTTTCTCTACTTCGAATTGTAGGTCTGTGTTGATGGTGGTGACAACGGCATGGTGGTTAGAGGGTTTGGTGGTGGCGCGTTTCGTTCTACGGCAACGACGACGACTAAGGTTTCACGGTAGTGGCACAAGAGTTTCTGGCCTTAGGAAAATTAGGGTTTCTGGCCACGTCAATTGGGTCACAGTTGTCGCGTCATAAAAAAATGGACAGGTCACAATTGTCACATCATTGCACAGTTATGTTTTTAACGTCATAAGCCAAAAGAATCAACTTGAATCGTTTTGAACGAAATATGAGACAAAGGTAGGATGACTTTGAATACAACGCCCCAAACTAAAAACCAAATGATGTGTTAAACTTTTTTTTATCACCACATAGGTTATACCTTAAACGAAAGGTTTAATGTTCAACATTCTCCACTACAATACAATCAATATTTTTATGATAGTGCATTGTTTGATGTGTCAACAATCCAATTACGTTTATTTAGGTCAAGAAGTTGTTCTTAAATTAACTCAATTTTATAAATTTGACTTTTAAAATAAAATTTGTATTTATTTTAAATTCTTCATATGTGTAACTTTTAACAAAATCGAAATTGTTTGCATTGAATAAAGAAAATGATGTTTTTGTCCTTAATATCAATACTCATGTAGAAAATTATGCCGACATATGCAGAGAATTATTTCGTCGTCTCTTTTCTTGATGTTGTGTTTTCAATTGGACAAAATAATGTAATGTGAGGAATATATCTATTTTACGTGTCAAACGTTTATGTCACTTGACTTTCTAGAAACGAAGAAGAATGGTAATATTCAAGACGCAAAGTTTTCTACCTGAAAAAGGACATTACAATTGTAGACGTTGGTCAGGATTGATTGGATGGCAGATTTAAGTAAGAAAGCTATTCGTTTACATAAGAGTGCTTTTTCTTTTCTTTTTTTTCACCTCTATAATTCTAATTTTATTTATTTTTTTATTAATGGTTATCGAAAATCGTTTAAAAGTTTTACGTATTTTAAAAATTCTTAAAATCTTAACCAATTTTTGAAAATTGACAACATTTTAATTTAATTTTTAAAAATTAACGAGGTCTAGCCGATTAAAGTTTTAATAATTTTAAAAATACGTAAAATTCTTAATTGATTTTTGAAAATTGGTTAGTTTTAATAAAAATGATAAAATTATAATTTTGAAGGTATAAGAAAAAAAATAAAAAAGAGCAGGGAGAATCACTCTTATATAATTCACTTCAATGAATTAAGAAAGATTGATAAGATATTTTTTAGAATAATATCAAAATTGCATATTTTATAAAAATAATCAGTTTTTGATAAAAAAAGATAATTGGGAAAATGATAAAAAATTAAAACATTAATAAACAGAATAGTTTAAAACTAACTTCGGTAAATTCAATACTTTCTTCTTATCCTGCACTCTAATTTTTTTTTTTATAAATTTCATATAAATCATCACATATCATTTAAACCAAAATAAAACATCTTTTCAAACAATCTTAAATGAATCTCTACTAACCCGTGCCAAACAATTTAGGATGTTTATAAATATAAGAAAGCATACCTTTAATCCCTAGATTTATCACATTTAGCAACTAAAATGCATTTACTATAAATAAATATTAAAATTGTTTTTTTTTTTAAATTTATGCGATGTATTTGTTTAAAAAGTATATGTTCATGAATAAAATTAAGTTCTAAAGTATTCATTATTATATTGAAAATATTAAAATCGAGAAAGATGGTTAGTTATATATTTAAGTTATTTATTTCGAACCATAAAAGGTGTTGACTATAAAAAAATGTAAATAAAAAAAAATAGTAATAATGGATTATATTTACCTGGATGTACACTTTTTTAGTAGTATTGCATTTAAATGTCCGCGTATTTTGTGTTCTAATAATTAATCATTTTTAGGTATATTTATTGTATTACATGTATTTTAAATTATATGTTTATTCATTTTTAGAATATTATTTATTATTTTTAATAAACTATTTATTGAATTTAAAAGTAATAGTAATTTTAAAAATACGAATAATTTTATTAAAAGTGAGATTGTAAATAAAGTTTTCTATTAATCAAGTTTCATTATATAAGCATCATATTCTTTTTAAAACTTTTTCTATTTTCTTTTTACATATTTCACTTCATGTTTCATTTGATTGATGGTTGAAATACGTTATAAATGTTCTGATGAAGAGTGTTACAATCATATATGGTCATAATCTTAAATAGAATATAAATTCATCTTTTATCCTTCTTTTAAACTTTTTAGTGAAATATGTTACATGAAGAGTTGTTGGGTTGTATGTGAAGTTCAATGACTTAAGATGAATCTTAGTTTGATTAGGATTGTTAGAGTGCAATTAAATCGATAATTTGAGTTTTTTACATACAGATATTACATTATGTGACTAAAGGTCTTTAGCGGCAATATAACTCGTTTTGGTAGTGGCTCAAATTTCAAGTAAGAGAAGCTAGTACATAAAATTAGCGTTTAAATTGTTGTAAGGAAACAATTAAACATTGTTTAGATTAGAGAAAAAATGAATGATTTATTTGGTACATTTAGATGATTTACAATTGTTGATAGAGATTGTTTGTTTTAAAAATTGTTTTGTGTTCTTGATCTAGTTTATAATCTAGTGATTGTGAGTTTGATCTAATGTTTGGATTAAGTGATATTATTTGAAGTGGTTTTGAGCTAAAAGGTAGACATTCTCAGTAGCAGGAACTTAGAGGCATTAGGCGCAAGTGACAATGCATATTATAGAGAGCACTACTCTCCCTTATCACTGAGTGGAGCCTGAACATGCTAAGCAAGCTCAACGATTTTGGCTTCTAGTGTGTTGGTTGCTGAGGAAGAAGGTAGGGCTACTGGATGTCATTAGGCATATAATATGTTTCATTATATGCGCTTTAAGTCGTTGGGAATGAACATTGTGGCATTGGGTGCCAACTAGAATGAAGTCTCCTATTTTGTTTTCACTAGGAGGGGGGGATGCATTAAGCGTGAGTAATTGACTTTCGATGAAATAAAAGTTAATCAATAGGCTTCAGATTATTTTTATATTTAGATGGATAAGTGTAGGATGGATATGTGATGATGAATGATTTGATATGAGAAAATTATATATAATTGTGTGGATGATAAGGGTGTAGTGACTTTATGGCATGTATGTTTAGCGTGAAATTGTGATGCTTTCTGGATTATTATATGGTTGTAAGGAAGAATAAAGTATGTTGTAAAAAGAATTTCAAGGAGAAGTTTTTGTAACGGTTTCAAGTAGTGTATTTATTGATATAAAGATTTCGTTTTAAAGGTTATCCTGACGCTCTAATAACCATCCGATCTCAAGTAGAGAAGGGTAAGATATGTGGTGAAAGGAGCATGAGGTCATAGTCTAGGAACTTTTAACTTGGCCAAATATAGTTAACAGACAAACCTTGTGTGAGCAAGTTGTTTCACCATTACAAGTGCAAAACTTTTAGAGTCTGATATCAATACATGTATCTCGATAGTTAAGTCTAGAATGAATATTTGTATACTTTAGAATTGGTTGATATACCTTTGTTGATGTGTTAACATTTATATTTGGCTTAAATGCTTACTTCGTCCTCATGTTAAGAGGTGAATTTCTGTTTAGTACCCGGTTTTAAAAATGAAGACATTGGGTCCTTATGTCATGAAAAGTGTATGAATAAGGTCCTGTCCGTTAAGTTGACAGCAACAACGTTAAGTCCATGCTGACGTGACCGTACTTTTTCTCTTCTCTCTTCTGTTGTCCAGCTTTTTCTACTTTCTTGTTCAGTTTTTTCTACTCTCTTGTTCAGCTTTTTCTTTGATGATTTGTTGAACTTGTTCTTTCTTTGTGGACCTTATTCATATATTTTTCATAACATAGGGACCCAATGTCTTCATTTTTAAAACCGAGTACTAAACAAAAATTAACCTTTTAATATGGGGACGAAGTAAGCATTTAAGCCTTTATATTTCTATTCTATGAATCCTCTTTTGGTAAATTAATTTTCCCTTCTATGTTTGTTTGTTTATTTATTTTTTTTATTTGCAATGATCACTTAAATGGTGTGAGTAAATAAAAATATTTCTGTAAAATAAGTGGTTGGTAACATAGCAAGAAGCATAAAGTAGGACGATAATTATGAATATATATATATATATAAACTCTAATTAGTGCAAAAAAAGCGTATAACGTCACACGTTCAATATCCAACCACTGAATAGTCAACGTTAAAAATGACCGGTGACATTTTTGTAAATAAATGCAATTATTAGAAGTCGTTTAGAATTGTAATTTGACGTCAATTTGTTATATTGGGTAAATTTTGCAAAAATGCTTGGCACGAAGGTGAAAACGTATTTACGTATGATGTTGCCCTATAATTAGACTTCAAAAGGATATAAAACTTCGAATGCCCCAGCATTAGACATTAAAAGGTTAGTGAATTCAATAAAAATTTGAGTGGGAGATTGAAAATTCATTCACTTCATCTTAGCATGAGACCCTCTTCTCTGCTCAAACTTTTCTGGAACGAAGTTTGACGACCATCACATGTAATCTTTCTTTCATTTGTTACAAATGTATGTTAATTAATTACTTTAGATATGATTTTCGTTTGTTTTGATCGATTATTTTCATGTTCTTGTCCTTCATAGGTGCATTCTGTTTTCTCTCTCACGGGTAGCAACACTTTATTCCGACGAATCCAGATTTTAAAGGTTAGTTTTCATTTTCGTTTTGAAGAACTTATTTGTTGAACTTGTTTGTTGTTTTTTTTGTTGAACTTGTTTGTTATTGTTGTTTGGTTGAACTTGTTTGTTGTTGTTTTTTGATTGAACTTGTTTGTTGTTTGTTATTGTTGTTTGTTGTTGTTTGTTATTGTTGTTTGTTGTTGATACTACACTACACATTCAAAGTTCATGCTTTATAAAATACAAAAAATTGAAATCTGTTGTTTTTCTGTTTTTCAGGTCTCGTAGAGTTGTAAAAAAGATCACAATTAATTAATAAAAATTGATTAATGTCGTTAATTTGCTTTACTGTTAACGTCGAATTGTTCTATATTCGACATCAATTTAACGTCTCCCGATATGACGTTGACTTCGAATTCAACGTGAAATGCCGAAAAACACCGACATTATACAGTATTTTTGTACTAGTTACACTTTTATTTTCAATGTAATAATTCTTAGTAGTATAAAAATTCTTGTATATATATTTTGGTGTTATATGATTATAGTGCAATAATTTTTAGTAGTATAAAAATCCTTGTATATATATTTTGGTGTTATATGATTATATAATTATAGTAACATTTTTTATGTTCTCTTTGAGTTAATTGTTCTTCATATTAAATGTGTGATGATTTTAATGGTAATTGAACATGGTTAAAATGAGATAACAAATATTTTTTTTGAATTTGACTTTGTTTTATTTAACCCTTTTTCAAACTTAATCATTTTTATAATAAAACTGCTTACAAAATAAATAAAACTGATTTTCATTAGAGTAATAAAAATTATTTATATTTAATTTTTAATAGTAATAATAAAAATAATAATAATTTTATTGTTATAAGAAACAATAATATACATGCATAAGAGTGTGTTTTCACCTGTTATAATAAAGTAAATAATTAAAATTAAAAAATTAAAAAATTAAAAAAATAAAGTTAATTTAATGTAAATTCCTATATTATAAAAATTTAATAAATAATTTAAATTCAGATAACTAATTTATTTTTCTATTTTAACTCTAATTAAAAATTTATTTTATTTATAATTTATATTTTAAAAACTATTTTTATGTCAAATTATTTTCATAAAATTATTTTAAATTTTTTTCTTATATATATATATATATATATATATATATATATATATATGTATGTATGTATATGTATATGTATATATGTATGTATATGTATACACTACAAAAATAATGTATTTTAATGGAGGTTTAATTCTGGGTTTTTATTTTTGTTGAAAGCTTAACACATTGGTTGAAGAGTACGTACAAAGTATTAGTGGTAAAAAGATTCACATAACTGTGCATAGTTTCAATTCTAAAGACCTTGCATTGCTTTAACTCTTGAAGAAGTTAACTAATTAAAACATGTGAAGGAGTCGAAACTATAGCTGGAGAAATTGTCTTTAAAACAACTCGAGAATAGCAGAAAAAGAACTCACTAGTTCTGTGGGTGGTCAAATAATGGATGTGAAGCAGCTGCAGAGTAAGAACTTAGCTAGTGATGGTTTTAAAGGTTAATTACTTCAAATCCTTAATTTCTATAATTCATCCAAAGTAAAAACATCATGAGACAGAAATGTTGTAAATATTGTGTGCATTTGATAGGGACTGGAGCTGGTGAATGCAGCTTCGTGCCATTATTTTCAGAAAAATTTGTGTGGACTTCAATAGGAAGATCCGCACAATCACGAGATTGGTTGAGCTTTACAAGCCTTACTTGTTCTTCAATGGGGTGTAAGTTAATTATTAGAGGCGAAAAAAAAAGCTTGTTTTGACACAGTGATATTGATTAGAGAATGCATGTTTTGTATACAGATTTGATGATTTGAATAGAGAAAAGTTGTTGTCAATGGGAAAAGAAAGTGGAGTAGAGACTGAATTGTTTTACTTTGACCCCAAAATGATTGATTGGGAAGACTATTTCATGAATATCCATTTTCCTGGAATCATAAAGTATGCTTTCAAGTGATGAATACGTGCTTGCAGTGCCCGTTTTAGCGTTTATCATATGAAGCTTCAATTTGTTGCCTTCAAATTAGTGCTGCCGAGTTTATAAGTGTTTCTAAGTGAATGCTTGTTTCTGTGTTTCCCTTTTCTGTAGTAAATTAATAATAATAACTAGGTACTGATTAAGCCACTAAAATTTCAATATAGAAAATTATAGCAATTTCTAGCAAACTCTTTAATTTCTTATAAGAATTTCCATGAATAAACTTGTAATGCAAACTCTTATCGTGATTCTTTCCAATACAAAGAATGTATGATGTCATCTTTGCAGGTGCTATTGATAGCAAAGAATGTGTGATGGGAGGGATCATTGGAATAGAATATGAATAGAGTTTTACCTTGAAACATGTCATTTGGAAGTGAATTAGTTGAATGAAATAATTGTAGTACAATTGAATGTATTCTTGAATGCAGATAATTAGGAACTATTTGAATTTAGTTTTTTCATAGACATAGTCGTCTCTGACTAATCTGATTTGGTTAAAAGGTAAATAGAGTTTGAATAAAGATTGTTCCACTGATGATTCTTTACCACCGCTTTGCCCTGGACTAATCTGTTTCCGTTTTCAATTTGTACCTTTAATTTTAAAATTGGTTGTTTTTAAGAATCCGTTGGTTTGTGTAAAAGATTAAAATTTGTACCTTTAATTTTTAATTTTAAAAATTTGTACCTTTAATTTTTATGATCTTGTCGCATGGCTTGACTTAATAGGTCAGAGGTACAATTGATCAACCAGTACTTTTTAATGGATGCAGAGGGGCTCAAGTGACGACTAAATCATCAATATTATTGATTTTTTGAACTGCATCCTCCACCTCCGGCCTTGTTATATATAATCTTACATACTTCATAGTTTGTATCAGGAGATACCTCGATCATTAATTTGATTCCTTGATCTTCTACTTTTGCTTGTATTATTCATAATTTAGTTCAGTTCATTATGTTATATTATTCACAATGGCTGATATATAGTACATGTATTGATACCTTTCTTTCCTTCAAAAACAACGGCTAACAAGTCAACTCAGGTTGCAAAAATTATTTGTTCCCCCTTTTATTTTTTATTTATTAAAAAAATAAAGATTATAATATGTTTTGTGTTCACAAATTATTATTAAAAATTGTGTTTACTTTTTATATTATTATAAACTATTTAGTCTTGTTTTATGAAAATGAATATAAAATATTATTTCCAACAAATGGTATATCATTTATATTTTTGGGAATAGAGATGATGTCGTGAATAAAGATGATAAAGATGAACAAAAATTGTGAAAATAGGACGGTTTTGTATAAATTCTTGTGAATTTCGACGACTTTTGAAAACTCCAGTGAATTCCGACGGTTTTTGCAAAATCCTTTGTCAATCTCGACGGTTTTTGCAAAACCTCTGCCAATCACTAGTGGAATATGGGGATAAGAAATCGGGCATTACATTTCGGTTCCCCAAAAATCAAAGTATATGCAAACGCGATGGCAAATTTGCAATTTAAGCCAATTTATAGGCATTGGTTCGTCCAGAACCGAAGAATAAAGGATAAATTACCTCGGTTAAAGTGAAAAACCGATGCCTATGGTTTTGCAATTTCCTGCCTCAACTGAAATTTTGTTGTCAGCATTCTGAAATTGGGTTTAGGCATTGGTTATTTTCAGCAACCAAAGCAGAATGCTCTGCACCTTTCACTTGCCACCCTACCACGCTGCCTGTTTCGCCTGTAATTTTTTCCAGGTGGACCTGGTGATGCTTTTAGGCATCGGTTTGCTGAGACTCGAGGTGTATACTATGGGTTTAGGCATCGGTTATTTTCAGCAACCGAAGCAGAATTCTCTGCACCTTTCACCTGTCACCCTGCCACTCTGCCTGTTTCGCCTGAAATTTTCCACGTGGAAATGGTGATGCTTTTAGCCATCGATTTTGTTGATACCCGAGGTGTATACTATGGGTTTATGTTAAACTGTTTTTCATCGCGCAAAAACAGAACAAAATCTGGTCCCCACTAATGTAGTATAGGACAACCAGAGAATCAATCCTAGGACTCGGCTAAAATTAAGATTAAAGTGTAGAGTTAAGTCTTGTATTTATTTACTAATTATTTACTTACTAACTACTACTAAACAGGTGGGGACGTTTAAAATGAAAACAAAGAAATAAAAAAAATTAGGAAAAGCGAAATCTGTTTTAAAATAAAAGAAGGAAGAAAATAAAGAAATAAAACCTAAACTAAAGTAATGAAGAGATTAAACCTATTTATATCCAAAACAAAACCTATATACTAAAACTGGAAAAAAAATCAGAAATAAAACCAAATTGAAAAGAACTTAAAACTCAAGATTGAAAAGCATCATATCAACAAGAATGTAAAGGCTGAAACAGAAGTAAAGCACATCATAAATTCTAAAATACTCAAAGTGAACAACTGGAACATCAAAACTCAAACTGAACTTCAACTATCACTATCGAAAGCAAAGACAGAATTGATTTCATAGGTGAATGTACATTGATATGAATAAAAGAGTGCTTAGAGCTCTCAGGAAGACATCCTGATAATATGAATTCCAATACAGGATATTCTAAGTCATATTTCAGAACTTTAAATTGACTCTTTCCACTAATTTTTCCAATCAATGTTCATTAACCTATTCATCAATCTAAAATGCACAAACAAATTCAAGAAACACATATTTGAATCAATTTTTATGCATTGGACTGTTCTCTGTCTCGAGAAGACATCTCGATGAAGAATGCTCACTACGGAGACATTTAATTCCAAACGGAACCATAGAAGTGCAGAGTTACAGAATCCAAATCATTTTCTCAACACATAACAAGTACAGAAATCAAAAACAAAGAACAAAATAGAAACATAAACAAGAACAGAACAAGAACACAAAACTCAACTTTATTAACATGAAAAGAAAATTTTACAAACTACCGGAAATCACCAAGACTCTCGCGGCCTGTCACCCTCGCGATCGTCTCAACAAAATCCAAAAGTCGAGAACTCTAATTCTACGAAATCGGAAAGGAACCCTAACCTAAAGAGCTTAGAACTATGCACAGAGAGATGTATCTCAAAGTATATGAAGAAGTGTTTATTTACAAGGTGAAAGCCCTTTTTATAGGGTCAGAAAAACAAAAGAAAACGAAAGAGGGAAAAGGAAAGGGGAAAAAGAAAAAATGGGAGATGGAGAACCTTGCTGTGACGCTTCGTGCTCTCCACGTGGCAGCTCCGGTCAGCTCTTCTTTCTCACTGGTCAGCTCCAGTCGTCTTCTCCGGGCAGGTGATGTTCTCCTCTCTTCAACTCTTCTTCACTCATTCTCTCCAAGCCCTAGCTCACGGTGTTTGTTTCTTCAAATGCTCCAGCTTGTTTTTCCCATTTTCCAAATGAAGCATGAGTGCGAATTACCCCTAGGAAGCTGCTGCCCAGACTCATCAATACGGCGTCGTTCCACTTAAGTTGCAGCTAGTCCTCTTCAAACCAATCCTGTCAGCAGCCACTTTCAAATTGAATCATCTAAGCATTGTCGTGGCCCAATTGCTTTCCAATCATTCCAAGGTTGCAGCCCAATTTCCATTCCAGCCACTCATTCCAATTCAACACCTCTCAATCAACTTCTATTATGGCCCAAATGTTGGCCCAATCTGTAAAATCAAACAACAATTAAGAACCATAAGAGAAATTAGCAATTACAGCAAAACATTTTTATATAAAAAAAATTCAGAAAAAAAAAAAATACTAATTTCCTAATTATTAACAAAAGCTAAAAATTACACCTAAAAACCTCTTTTTAACTAAAATTTTATAAAACTAAAGAATTAAAAGAAAAACATAAAACTAATCTAATTCTAAGAAATTAAAAACTAAAGAAATCTAAGAAATGATTTTTAACAAAGAAAAATATGTAAATCTAGAGTGTTATCACACCCCCACACTTAGACAACTGCCCTCCTGGGCAGGGACAAACTAAAAAGACAAAGCAAAAGCAAAGACTCGATCTAAAAAGAAAAGACTCAAGACACACAACAAGAAACTTCTAAATCCTATTTCAGCTTATTCAAACCTGCAAAATCAAACCATTTCTAGCTATTTCATCAAATCAGAACTGTACCAAAAGAATTCTCAACTTTAGATTCAAACACCAGCAATTCCAGCAAGCATTATAACAGCTTAATCCAATCTAACTCAGCAAAGCAAACATATGAACAAGTAGCAGTCAGTCTCAACCTCACAGGGTGTAGTGTATGCACTCAAATCACTCAAGTGTTTAGGGGCAATCCTGTTTCACTCAATCATGTCATGCCAACTACCATTCACAACTTTGAAAAGACTCTAAATGACAGCGCTTGACTCAAGGCTTCTCTAAATCAATAGGTCTTTAATTGGCTTGTAATGTTCATGGAATGAAATGGAAAAACAGGAAAGAATGGGAACTGAAATGAGTAGAGAAATGTGAAGAAAAAGGGATAAAACTAGAACTCAGGACATACTCTTTTTCTCAAACTTTGGCCAGATGATTTTTTTTTTCTTTCTTTTTCTCTGGTTCTCTTTCTATTTCATTCATTCCAGGTCTCTTTTTCAATTTCTTTTTCTGATTTTTCTCATTTCCAGACATGTTTCTTTCTTTTTCAACCAAACCAGATTTTTTTTTTCAACACAATTTTTTTTCTTTTTTTCTTCTGGCCTCACTCTTTTTTCATGCACTCACCAAGTTCTAGACTTCTCCCTACATCTCACAAGTCTCTAAGGAATGATTGGTTGGGGGAAATGGCTTGAAATGGATGGAAAACAAAGAAAAGAGGCTATGGCTCAATATAAGGTGCAATGGTAAGGAATGAAATGGATAAGCTAAACTAGAAAAATGAAGGATGCCTACATCATATTTAAAGTTACCAAGATCAAGCACATCACAAAGAATCAATGCAAAATCAGAATGACAAATTAAACATGCATGTTATCACACAAGAAAGACAAAAACTGGCCCAAAATCTCTCAAGGTTTAAAATTTGTTAAAACTGACTTGCTACTCATCCTATGCAAAAACTACTGAATTGAAATGAACTAAAGACTGTAAAAATTGATGCTACAACTACTTCTGCCTAAATCCAAAGCTAAGTCTACTCTTGACAATTCTAATCTAAGGAAATAAAGCAAAAATTTGAATGAAATCAGCAAGGAATGAAGATAAGCATAAAACAGAACTTAAAAGCACCTAAAAATGCTTAACGGATTTACCTAAACTCTATTTACAACCTAGATAACTAAGACAAAACAGAATGCAACCTAAAAGAACCTAAACTAAAGTTCTACAAAACAAAACAGTAAAAGAAAAAGGAAAGAATCTAAACTAACACAACAGAAGCGTAGGAAGAAACTAATAACAGTAGTTAAAACAAAACGAATCTAAAAGGAATTCTAGCTAAAGACTAAAAATACAAACCTATGTAATGAAAAGAAATCTTAAAACAGCAAATCCTAAAGAAATTTTTATTTACAAGCTGCAACAGATCCAAAGAATTGAACAAGAACTGAAGACAAGACAATCAAAATCAAAACGATGAAAGGAACCTCAAATCAGTCCTAACTACCTAATATATTGACAGAATTATAAACTAAACTATTCCTATAAGCTATCTAAACAATGACAGATTAACTAAAGAATTGAAAAAGAAAAAGCTAAACAAATTCAGAAAAATTTTAAAAACAATAGCAGAAAGAAAATAGACCCTAATTATGAACTAAATCCTAATTGAAAACTTAAAACAAAGCATGAAACGAATCAAGAGCTTAAAACAGAACAAGTAACTAACATAAGGAAGAGAAAATAATAGAAAGAAGAAAAGAAAAGGGACCTAAAAGAAGTTCTAAAACAGATTAAAAAAACAGCAAAAGAACCTAAGCTAAAACAACATAAACCAGAAAATGAATGAACTGTAAAAACCTAAAGAACTATTAACAACAAAGCTAAAAACTAAACTAAAACAGATCAGTAACAAAAATAGGTATTTACAGACTAAAACAAGAATGGGAAACTACTCTAGGTATTTAAAACTAAACCAGACCTAAGTCAAAGAAAAACAGCTCAGAAATCAAAAATTTACCCCTATTTTACTCAAAAACAGATGCTAACAAAGCTATATACATCAAAACAAAAAAATTTAAACCAACCTATACCTTCCCACCCCCACACTTAAGAGGCACATTGTCCTCAATGTGTGAGTAGAAAGGTTCCTAAACAGCATAGATGCACAATTATTTACAACACAGGAATCAAAATGAAAATAGCATAGAAATCAGAATTATACAAAAATTGGAATTGAGAAAACACAGATTGAACAAGACATATACAGAACAGAATTAGGAAAAACACAAAAAACTAAAACTACAAAACTAAAAGAAAAGAAAAGTTGTTTAGATTGGCCACAAGTCAAAATTGATTTTCTTTATTTTTATAAAAAACAACATATGTTCTACACTACTATTTATTATACTTACTAAGACTACACTAACTATAAGAAAAAACCTATAACTACAATTAGAGAAAAAGGAAGAGAATTGGCTTATTGGTTTTAGTCTCTCATGCCCAGCCACTCTCTTCAGCAGTGTATCCATGGTTGCATTGCATTCCTCCTTTCTAGCTCTCTGCTGCAAGAACAACAGCTCTCCATCTAAGACTGGTTGCTGGTTCTGCACTCTCCAAGCACCTTTCTGCAGCAACCAAAGCTCTTCATTCAACTGTTGCTGGTCTTGTAAGTTCCAGGTTCTTTGAGCAGCACTAACACCATCTCCTGCCTCCACCAAAGTTGTCTTTATGTCAATCTCAACAGATTCAGCAGATGCATCATCCAAACTATCATAGAAAATGTTGTCAAGATCAGTGCCCACATAATCAACAACATCAGGAATATCCATGTTTTCTACAACAAATATTGAATCCAAAATGTGAGTGTGTGCATGCATATCAGTAGCAGGATCCAACGCAGGTTTTATTGGTTCACATCTTAAAAGATCAGAAGCATCAAAATTAATTTGAACCTCAGGCACATGAATAAGAATGTCAAGTTTAGAATAAACCTGCTCAGGTTGCAAACCAAAACCTGTGTTCTCAGCAAAATCAGTGGCTTCATCAGAGTCATTTCCATTCATCTTGCACATAATGAACTCTTCCTTGGCACCTGCAAAATGGTTAGAAGCAGAACATATGGCAGAATTTATTTCTTTACAAATTTCACAACCAACCCCAAGGCATGTACAACCAGTGAGTTTTTCATTGCCTAGTTCCAAAGAATTTAAGAACTCAGCAAACTCAAGTTCAAGTTCAAGTTCAAGTTCAAGTTCTAATCCTAATTCAGTACAAGCATTTTCAAAATCAGTCATATCAATTTTCACATCATCAAAAACTGCATGTCTATCATCATGAGCATCTGAGTCATCATCAAGAAGTGCATTTAAATCTGTGCAGTCATCAGAAACACTAGATGCAGGTATATGAACTCTATCAATGGAAAGTGCTGAATTTATGATATTAGAATGATCAAAGCAAGGAGTAAAATCAACAACTTCTACAGGCACATCATGCATATGATCAAACACATTGAAATCAATTTCAGGCTCACACACATCAGCATTAAAATCCATTTCATAGTACTGAAGCACCAAAACATGGTTGGCAGCTTCCCTCATTTTTTTCGAATACTCTTTAGACTTTCTGAAATCAATTTGTACTTCAAGTTCAGCAGGTTCAATTTTCAAATCAGAGTTCAAATCAACAATACAATCAATTTCAGAATGAGGTTCAGTACTCTCATCACCAACATAAAGTTCACATACAGATTCAGAATCAACAGATGCATTCATACAATCACCACTCATCAGAGAATTGGAATTATCATTAACAGAATTTAAAACAGAATGTGAATCAGTGAAAGAAGGATTAGCGTATACAATTACAGAGGTGGTTGGACACTTAATCACTTGAAACTCTGGGGCAGCAGCTACCATCAGTGGTGCTCCATTGGTTTCTGCCCCTTTCTCCTCTTCAGCTCTCCCTATCAGCTTCTTAATAGTAGATACCAATTGAGCCACTTGATTAGTCATTTCTTGAAAGTCTGTTGATGGCAAATCTTGTTGCGCTTGATCACAGAATTGGTCCTGCCATGGCTGCAGTGACTGGAAATCCTCTTGCTTTGGCTCCTCATATTGGTTCCAAGGTTGCTGCTCACAAATTGGATGAAAATAGGGTGGGGGTTGCTGCATGAAATTCTCAGGAAAAGACTCATAGAACGGGTCAAAGCCTTGTGGTTGAGCATTATAAGGGAAAGAGAAATTATCATATGGAGAATAGTAACTCATGCTTACCCAAGGCTTACTGGAAGAAAACCAATCAGAACACTAAATCCTATATTACAAAACTCAAAGAAAAATCTATGAAAGAAAAGAAAAATTGTACAAGCTATATGTAAACAAGGCTAACTCTACACTCCTAAACTTAAGTCATATGAACACAGACAGAAATGCAAGTAAGAAAACAGACCTAAACAAGACTAACCTAACACTATAAGACTTAATTCGCCGAGTCCCCGGCAACGGAGCCATTTGTTAAACTGTTTTTCATCGCGCAAAAACAGAACAAAATCTGGTCCCCACTAATGTAGTATAGGACAACCAGAGAATCAATCCTAGGACTCGGCTAAAATTAAGATTAAAGTGTAGAGTTAAGTCTTGTATTTATTTACTAATTATTTACTTACTAACTACTACTAAACAGGTGGGGACGTTTAAAATGAAAACAAAGAAATAAAAAAAATTAGGAAAAGCGAAATCTGTTTTAAAATAAAAGAAGGAAGAAAATAAAGAAATAAAACCTAAACTAAAGTAATGAAGAGATTAAACCTATTTATATCCAAAACAAAACCTATATACTAAAACTGGAAAAAAAATCAGAAATAAAACCAAATTGAAAAGAACTTAAAACTCAAGATTGAAAAGCATCATATCAACAAGAATGTAAAGGCTGAAACAGAAGTAAAGCACATCATAAATTCTAAAATACTCAAAGTGAACAACTGGAACATCAAAACTCAAACTGAACTTCAACTATCACTATCGAAAGCAAAGACAGAATTGATTTCATAGGTGAATGTACATTGATATGAATAAAAGAGTGCTTAGAGCTCTCAGGAAGACATCCTGATAATATGAATTCCAATACAGGATATTCTAAGTCATATTTCAGAACTTTAAATTGACTCTTTCCACTAATTTTTCCAATCAATGTTCATTAACCTATTCATCAATCTAAAATGCACAAACAAATTCAAGAAACACATATTTGAATCAATTTTTATGCATTGGACTGTTCTCTGTCTCGAGAAGACATCTCGATGAAGAATGCTCACTACGGAGACATTTAATTCCAAACGGAACCATAGAAGTGCAGAGTTACAGAATCCAAATCATTTTCTCAACACATAACAAGTACAGAAATCAAAAACAAAGAACAAAATAGAAACATAAACAAGAACAGAACAAGAACACAAAACTCAACTTTATTAACATGAAAAGAAAATTTTACAAACTACCGGAAATCACCAAGACTCTCGCGGCCTGTCACCCTCGCGATCGTCTCAACAAAATCCAAAAGTCGAGAACTCTAATTCTACGAAATCGGAAAGGAACCCTAACCTAAAGAGCTTAGAACTATGCACAGAGAGATGTATCTCAAAGTATATGAAGAAGTGTTTATTTACAAGGTGAAAGCCCTTTTTATAGGGTCAGAAAAACAAAAGAAAACGAAAGAGGGAAAAGGAAAGGGGAAAAAGAAAAAATGGGAGATGGAGAACCTTGCTGTGACGCTTCGTGCTCTCCACGTGGCAGCTCCGGTCAGCTCTTCTTTCTCACTGGTCAGCTCCAGTCGTCTTCTCCGGGCAGGTGATGTTCTCCTCTCTTCAACTCTTCTTCACTCATTCTCTCCAAGCCCTAGCTCACGGTGTTTGTTTCTTCAAATGCTCCAGCTTGTTTTTCCCATTTTCCAAATGAAGCATGAGTGCGAATTACCCCTAGGAAGCTGCTGCCCAGACTCATCAATACGGCGTCGTTCCACTTAAGTTGCAGCTAGTCCTCTTCAAACCAATCCTGTCAGCAGCCACTTTCAAATTGAATCATCTAAGCATTGTCGTGGCCCAATTGCTTTCCAATCATTCCAAGGTTGCAGCCCAATTTCCATTCCAGCCACTCATTCCAATTCAACACCTCTCAATCAACTTCTATTATGGCCCAAATGTTGGCCCAATCTGTAAAATCAAACAACAATTAAGAACCATAAGAGAAATTAGCAATTACAGCAAAACATTTTTATATAAAAAAATTTCAGAAAAAAAAAAATACTAATTTCCTAATTATTAACAAAAGCTAAAAATTACACCTAAAAACCTCTTTTTAACTAAAATTTTATAAAACTAAAGAATTAAAAGAAAAACATAAAACTAATCTAATTCTAAGAAATTAAAAACTAAAGAAATCTAAGAAATGATTTTTAACAAAGAAAAATATGTAAATCTAGAGTGTTATCAGTTTAGGCATCGATTTATTGGAACACCCGAGGCAGTAGCGTGTTATGACCTTGGTTCAGATTAAAACCGAGGCATAATTCCTTTATATTTTCACCCCAAACCAAATTACCCTACGCGCACTCGTTTCTTCCTCTGCTGTTTTTACTCCCTGTCGTCGCTGCCAGTCTTCCTTCGCTAGCGCCACCGCTCAGGGTCGTCGGTCCGCCTTTACCACCGCTACAGGGTCGCCGCTCCGTCGCCCCCACTATAGTGTGCTCACGGTGCCTCTTCTTGCAGAAAAACTCAAATAGCTGCATCGCTTCTGCTGCTGCGTTGCTGTCAGCGCCTTGCGCCGCTGCCTCGCCTCCACGTTATCAAGACGTCCTTGCCTTGTTCTCACTGCCACGGTCCTCCTTTGCCCTTGCACCGCTGGACTACATCGATGGACTTCATGTTGTCTTGGTTCTTCGTCTCTTGTCCGAGTTGTCTTGGTTCTTAGTGGTAAGTTTTTTGATGATGATGATAGGATATGTAAATTTGTGTATGTACTAATGATGATATGCGTGGTGATGGGAAAATTTGTGTATGTACTGATGATGATAGGCGTGGTGATGGGAAAATTTATGTATCTACATGTGTTTTTTTTTATTAGTTGTGTTTGTATTATAATTGGTTGAATAAGATTTTATATAATTTGTGTATGTAAATTTTGAATTAGGTTTGTTTTAATTTCTTGAATTAGGTTTTATATAAATTTCGAATTAGGTTTTATATAATATTTGAATTAGGTATGGTATAATTTTGAATTATTTTTATTGAATTTGTTGATAATGTAAATTAGTGTATAAATTTGAATTCAGGATATAGGAACATAATCTTGATTTGGTAATGAAATAAACTTTAAGGTTAGAAATTATGAAACTAATTAATGTGTTGTTTGTTTTTGTCTAGATATTGTACTGTTGTGGTGAGGTTTTATACGCGAACATTCTCGATAGTTGGCGGACATTCTCGATAGTTGACTGACTTTCACACTCCCAAGTTTCTATTCTTAAAATTTTCCTTTTAATATGAACTTGTTTGCTTGAATATATTGTTTGCTTGACTATATTGCGTGTTGCATATGTAATTATTTGTTTGCTTGAATATATATTGTTGTTGTGAATTAGCCTTAGTTTCCCGTTTGAGATTCAATACAAAAATTATTTACTATCTCCAGAGATTTTTGAAGAAATGTATCTTTTCCAAATGAAAAGAGAGGAGATGGTAATAATAATTTACAAGTATTGAATCTTGAATTGTCCGGTTGGACAATTTAAGAAGTAATAACTTTTTCATAGTTTATTAATACATATCAATTTTAATATACATGTCTTAAATTTCATGAAATTTTATAATTGTGTTTTGTATTGATCTTCGGGTGAATATTTGAGTGTGATTTATAATCACTTTCATTTTGTGTAACCTGAAGACCAATGCGAAATGCTGGCAAAATTTCATGAAATTTAAGATATGTTGTTTAAAATTGTTATGTTTAATAAACTGAAAAAAGTGAATCTTCTTGAATGGGATAATGTCACACCTTGAATACAAACACTATCCAAGTGATCATTCAAGATTATTGAAATTGTGTAAACAATTTCAGTAAACATGCATACGGATCGAGGGTGGATTAATTTACCACGCATCAGCACTGAGTACGAGAGAGGGGTACAAGAATTTATAGAGTTTGCGCAACGTAATGTGAGTACAAATGATGATGATGAAGTCAAGTTTAGATGTCCCTGTGTGAACTGTTTGAATGGGAGGAAGTTGAATGCAACCGATATTAGAGAACATCTTATCTGTGATGGTTTCATACGAAATTATACAACATGGATATGGCACGGCGAGGCAACAGACTTTCCAATTGTTTGTCCAACTGAAAATGTATATGATTCCACCATGGATATGGAAGATCGATCGGAAGAAGATAACTTAGAGGACATGATCCGTGATGTTGGCGCAAAAGCTTTTGCCCAATCACATGTGTATGAAACGATGTCCACTGATGCAGAGACTCCTTTGTATGCCAGTTCAACTAAGTTCACACGGTTGTCAGCGGTGTTAAGGCTCATGAATTTAAAGGCAACCAATGGATGGACTGATAAAAGTTTTACAGAATTATTGTCGTTGTTGAATGAAATGCTGCCAGACGGAATGATTGCATAAACAGATGGGTATGGAGTATAAACGGATACATGCATGTCCGAATGATTGCATATTATATAGGATTGAGAATGAAGTTTTGATAAAGTGTCCAAAATGTGGGTTATCACGATACAAGTCAAAAAAACAATGGTGAAGATAGTGGTCACACAGAAAAGAATGGTTCTGCTTTGAAAGTAGTGTGGTACCTTTCACTCGTGGCCAGGCTTAAGCGTTTGTTCGCGAATCCCAAAGACGCTAAAAACCTAAGATGGCATGCAGATGAGAGAACAACTGATGGGCTGCTTCGTCATCCAGCTGATTCAAAGCAATGGAAAAATATTGATCAAGAATTCCCCCAATTTGGTGAAGAATGTAGAAATCTTAGGTTTGGCTTAGCTACTGATCGAATGAACCCATTTGGTAATTTAAGTACCAATTACAATTGTTGGCCCGTTATACTGATAATTTACAACTTATCTCCTGGATTGTGCATGAAAAGAAAGTACATTATGTTGTCAATGTTGATATCTGGTCCAAAGCAGCCTGGAAATGACATCGATATTTATCTCTTGCCACTAGTTGAAGACTTGAAGTTGTTGTGGGTCGATGGGGTTGAAATATTTGATGCCTTTGCTTCAGAAACTTTGATGAGGCATTTAAGTCCTTTGTCGCCTGACCTAGACATTTGGTTGGTGATGTATCTGATCCCCCGGTAAACACTCGTACTATATACTTCTCAATTTTAATATTTACTTTTAATTGACGTTATAACATAACCATTTTTGCATGTAACAGCAGATAGGTCAAGAGGTAAGTCCTAGATCGAAGAAGACTCATTTATCTGAGGACGACCCTCTTGGTGTGTTAGACGAGCTTGTTAAAATCATTTCAGATGCGCCGATGAATGTACACTGGGATTCTACTACATTTGGAAGAGAAGCTCAGATCCTATTGTACTTGCATCATTAAGATGTTAGGGAGCTTGCTTCGGGGAGAGAATAAATTAATATTACACTCATTCAGCTGTGGATGATGTAAGTTTATGCAAACTTTTTTATATAATTATTTTTTATCAAGTTACTTATATCAGATTATTTCTTCATTTTAGGTATATGTTTGATGTTAGTAACAAGAAGGGGTTCAACAATGTACATGGATTCATTGACCCCTCTATGACTCATGAAAGAAATAAATTTGATGATATCCAAACATACATCACCACCTGCTTTGGAATGGGAAAGGAGATATATTTTCTCCCTTATATACATGGGTAAGTGAAATTTGTTAACTTTAAAGTTTCATTTATTAATTTTGGTATATGACAATGAAGTTATTACCAATTTCAAGTGTCAATGGCAGCTACTTGTGATCTCCATACCGGAGAACACTGCTGTTTGGTTTTGTTCATTGCACAAGTCTCCTCTCAGCACTCTTAGACATGTAGTAGATTGGTAAGACTCAATGTTTCAACTTTCTTTGTTGTATAAATGTATGCTAAAGCAATTTTTTTTAATAGTTCTCTTGCAACACATATGATGTTATCTGGGAGATCTACTACTACAACTAAAAAGCTTGCATGGGTTGCCCTTAAGGTTTGGTATTTTAGTTCATACTTTGTTACATTTGGTTCCATTCAAATGATGTTACTTAACATTTTATAATTATGATGATATATTGTAGTGTAATAGACAAATGAGGTCATATGAATGTGGTTACTACGTCATGTTTTGGATGATGACCATTATTCGTGCACATTACACCAGTGGATGGAAAACGGTAATATTTAGGTTTGAATTTTATTTTCTCTATAGTTTAGATTTCATATACACTAATTGAAATCATTGTGTTTTATGCAAAGATTTAATAGGACTGCTCCAATTCTAGAGAAGTCAATTCAACTTGTGAGGAAAACACTAGCTAAATATGTAATTCATTTATATAATAGTATGTAGTAGATATTAGGATATAAGTTCTAAGTTTATGTTTCTAAGTTGTTTTATGCTTTTCTACATTATTATTAGTTTAACTTTGTACATTGCATTGATTTATGCTTCAAACTTGATTTATGATTACATTGAATTGATTTAAGCTTCTAAGAAGTTGATTTATGATTCCATTGAATATATTTATGTTTTAATATAATTTTCATTCAAAATATATGTTTCTGGATTATTCTGGACTGTTCTGGCTATAAAAATATATGCAGGTTTGTTTCTGTAGTTGGAAATGTTGCAAAAACGGACCTCATTTAAAAAAAAACAGGGGTATATGCCTCGGTTGAGGTCATACCCGAGGTATAAAGGCCCGTTATGGCCTCTGTTATAGTCACACCCGAAGCAGAAAGACTTGCGAATGAAGAAAAAAAAGGATTCTACTGCCTCAGTTCAAGCTACAACCGAGGCAGTAGAGTGAGACATATTGTCTCGGTTCAAGCTACAACCGAGACATAAAGTCCTACGAAAAAAATTTAAAAAAATCAAAAATTCTACTGCTTCGGTTAAGGTTGAACCGAGGTTAAATCCTCTCCTTTTATGTCTCGGTTCCCACCCGAGACAAAAAGTATCGCCTGCATATGCCTCAATTCGAGAACCGCTGCGTATAAGCAAAAATAATCGTTGTCGTTTCCCCTTATTGTACTAGTAAATTCTGACAATTTTAATAAAACTCCGGCCAATCCTGACGGTTTTTGAAAAATCCCTGCTAATTCCGACGGTTTTTCCAAAATCTCTATCAATTTCGGTGGTTTTCGCAATCCGCTTGACAATTCAGGTGATTTTTCTAAAACCGTGATAATCATTTAACCACGTAGTTTTCTTTCAGGAATTTTTATAACTCCAGAAATTGTATTTTCCAGAGTTAAAACCTCGCTGACGTTAAAATAACATTGCATATTTTTATAGTGATATATGTATCTATTATTTCTTTTAGTTTTTATTCTATTATTTCTCTTAGGGAACTAGGATAAGAGGAGGGGTAAAAAATATTAAAGCAAGTGAAAAATATAATAAAAAATTTGATATGAAAAAAGAGTTATAAAAAAGTTACCTAACAGATAGATACAAGAAAAATCAAATATATTAATACACAAATTAAAATCAACAAAACTTAAATAGGTTATTATAGTTTAGTCAAGTCTATATTTTATTTTTCGAATTCTTTTTTATAATATATATTCGAAAAACAATTTTATTTAAGTAAATTATTATGAGACGAGTTTATTTTTAAAAGGAAATCCTTATTTATTTCTCTTTGTTTTATTAAACTTTAACTCATAGAAAGAGAAGAAGAACAAAAAGTTATTATTCTCTTAGAAGAAACATTGGATACACTTTATTAGGCATCAAAATTAAAACCAGAGATACAGGTAAACAGACGGTTATGATTTTGAGAGGAAAATGTTACTGGAACACCGTTTGAATCACTCATTTGACAATCCTCCACGAAACAAAGTGCCAAATAATTCCATCACTGGTCTCTTCAGAACAATCCCAATTTCAACACCGCCTTTCGCATCTCTGTTCTCTGCCAATCCAATTGTTAGGGCTCTATCCACCGATGCTATCTCCACCTTTGAAGGCTTTCCCCAACCAAAATCATTCTCATAAACCCCAAAACGGTTAGACCCCGCAATTCCTAACATTTCAACTCTCTCTTTTACCAAAGCTGCATATATACGACCAAGATCATCTGCTTCATGAAAAACACCCTTATCTAATATCTCTTTTATTTTACTATGAATACTTTTCGCAATAATAACAAACCCTTCTTTCTCTATAAATGCCGATGGCTTATCAACCACCATCTTCCCCCATACACAGTTCCCAAAGTAGTTTTCAGGAATTGGAGGCTCCATCCTGGCCCTGCAATCCACATTGAACCCACAAGCAAACTTATTTTTCTCCTTTTCAATTCCGTGCCAGGCTTTGGCAATGCAAACAAAAGCATAAGCGCAAGTTGAAACAAAAGTCGACAGTTTGGTTGGTTTTGAAGAAACCGTTGAGTTTGAGTTTGATTCTGCTTCCACTATGTCTACACTGTCTGTTAGGTTCCAGACTTGGGAACCTAATATCAATTCTCACTTTCACTCCAAGAAACACAGAAAGATTGGAAGAAATCAATTGTATTCACAGTAAAAGGTTTGTACAAACAGCACCCAGAGGCATAACCCTCTTCAACAGGTAAGTACCCGTTAACAATCTAAACAATCAACAACCCATAACTCTTCTAACCAGCCAGTATTTATACAATCTTACACGCTCCCCCCCTTAACTGTCCTAGACAGTTAGTTTGTTATAGTCAGTTGCACTTATTCCTTCTCTCATACACTAACCACCTTTTCTTATTCCTATCACTGTCCCACTTGGACAGCACCCTATTCTTTAATCTCTCCAAATCTGCTCCCGTGAGCACGAATGTCCCTCGAACATGATCCTCCAATCTTGGAGGGAAAGGTTGAAGCTTCAAGCATCTTCCGTTGCTGTTTTCAGTCAAACCGAGTGGTAAGTTGAACCCTAACTCACTCGGGGTTTTGATGACTGTTCTGTCAAAGAAAGGCTCCAGTTCTGAAGCCAAAGATGGTGATGACACAGAGTCATCATCATTTGTTTTACACAGAGAAGCCCAAGCTTTGATGAAAAGAGTTAAAGATTTTCCGTCAAGGACGGCGTGGTGAGTGGTGATTCCTATGGCGAACCCTCTGTTAGGGAACAGAGTGATTTGGAGAGCCATAACAGAGGCATGAGAATCAGAGGATTCCAAGTGGGGCACCAAGCAACGTGCATCAATAGATCCGTTAGAGGCCTGGCAATTTTGCCGTAGTCCCTGATGAACCTTCGATAATACCCCGACAAACCCAAAAATCCCCTCACACTCTTCACTGATTTTGGCCGTTCCCAATCCACCACCGCCTTTATCTTTTCATCGTCCATCTCCACGCCTTTGTGAGAGATAATGTGTCCCAAGTATTTGACTTGGGTTTGCCCGAACTCACACTTCCTCCGATTGGCCACCCACTGATCCCGTCTCAGTGTTGACAGGACTTTCCCAACGTGCTCCAAGTGCTCCTCCCAAGTTCGACTGTAGACCAGTATATCGTCGAAGAATACGAGCACAAACTTCCGCAAATAGGGCTTGAAGAGATGGTTCATAGTGCTCTGGAATGTTGCCGGCGCGTTGGTGAGCCCGAAAGGCATCACGACAAACTCGTAATGTCCCTGGTGCGTGCGGAACGCCGTCTTCTCGATATCCTTCTCGGCCATGCGGATTTGGTGGTACCCGGCCTTCAAGTCCACCTTAGAAAAATAGGAAGCCCCCCCTAACTCGTCCAACAGCTCTTCTATCACCGGTATGGGAAACTTATCCGGCACCGTCGCTCTATTCAGGGCTCTGTAGTCTATGCAGAAACGACAACTGCCATCTTTTTTCTTGACTAAAATTACTGGGCTGGAGTACGGGCTATGGCTCGGACGGATCACCCCCGATCGGAGCATCTCCGAAACTTGCTGCTCGATCTCATCTTTCATTACATGTGGGTATCGGTACGGCCTGACATTGATCGGACCAATTCCCTCTTTAAGGTGTATCTGATGCACCGTCTCCCTGCTAGGTGGCAACCCCTCAAGCTCCGTGAACACCACGTCATGTTGTTCTAGTAAATCCCCCATCTGCTGCTTCTGTTTTTCCGTAAGGCCTGAACACTTTGGGCTGCCTGTATGGGTCTCGCACAGGCCCAACTCCCAGACCAAAAAACATGTTGCCACCTCATCTATTTTTTTTAAAGCTTCGGGGCCCACCACCCTCCTCTCTAACGTGGGATCCCCTTGTACAATTATCCTCTTATCTCCTTGTCTGTACTTCATCGTTAAAACTCTCCAGTCCACCGTCACCTCCCCAAGCTTTGCTAGCCACTCTACCCCTAAGATGACCTCCACCCCTCCGAGCTCGAAGATGTAAAAACGTTCCACAACTTGAGCCTCTCCTATCTCCAACGCTACCTTTTCGCAACAGCCACTGATTCTCTTCCTCTGCCCGTCCCCCAGACTCACCAAATACGGCTGTGTTTTTGTCACCGTCATCCGCAGTTCCTCCACCAACCGTCGATCAATGAAATTGTGGCTCGCGCCACTATCAATTAGAATTAATACCTCTCTTTGTCCGATGTGTCCTCGTAACTTCATTGTCTTGGGTGTCGTCAGTCCTCCGGCGGACAGTGCCGACAACTCCATTGTCGCAAGGCTCGTCTCCGACACTTCTTCGCCTTCTACCTCCTCCTCTTCCTCAACCACAATTAGCATTTTGAGGCCCCTCTCTGGGCAGCGATGGCCGGGACTGAAGGGTCCGCCGCATCTGAAACAACGACCCTCTTCCCTTCGTTTAAGATACTCCGGGTAAGGTAGATTGCGAACAGTCCGATCACCTCCGCCGCTAGTAGCCAGCCCCTTATTCCGTCCCTGTGTAGCGTCTTTATTAACAGACCCCACACTTTCCGCCGTTCCTCCTCGCACCGTCACCGAACCCGACGCCTTCCCCCAAGAATTCTGATTCTTGGATAACCACCCTCCTCCGGTCTTCGTGCATAATTTCTCCACATCCCTCGCCACTCGCATGGCGGTCATCAAATCCGGTGGATCATGTGGCCGGACATGATAGCCCACCTCTTCCCTCAGACCGGACAGGAAATACCCCATGATCTGCTCCTCGGGTATCTGGGTCGTCTGCCCCACCAGAACTTCAAAATCGCGTATGTACTCCTCCACCGGTCCCGACTGTCGTATGGTTGACAGCCTTTCATACACCGTTCCTCGTGTTCCTCCTCCAAAACGGATACCAAGAGCTCTCTTCAACCCATCCCAAGAAAGGTTCTTGGTTTTCTCTCGCCAGAATCGGAACCAGCTTCCGGCGTAGCCATCCATACTGATAAAGGCCAGTTCCAGTTTCTCCTCCTCCGCCACCTTCTGTACTTCGAAAAACTTCTCTGCTCTGCCAATCCATACCCAAGGTTCGCCCCCCTCAAAGGCTGGTAATTCGACTCGTTTCCTCCATTGGCTCATACCTCCTTGGTTACCGTCTCCATTTCTTCCCCCTCCGCCGCTTGGACCACCACCATTATCGTTCACCGACGACTCACTCTCCCCCTGTTGCCTCCCGTGGTTATTGCGGTGACGTTCTCCAAGCGCCTTCAAGATTGCCTGGACATCCTGGCGTATCGCCGCCGTCTCTTGTCGCAACGCCCCCGTATCAGCTTTCGTCTCTGCTATTGCCACTTCGACCGCCTCTAAGTGCCCTTCGACTACCACCATTCTTCCCTCCATCTCTACGTGCGATAACACTCCGATTGGGTATCCGGCAGGTCGGACCAAATGTTAGGTTCCAGACTTGGGAACCTAATATCAATTCTCACTTTCACTCCAAGAAACACAGAAAGATTGGAAGAAATCAATTGTATTCACAGTAAAAGGTTTGTACAAACAGCACCCAGAGGCATAACCCTCTTCAACAAGTAAGTACCCGTTAACAATCTAAACAATCAACAACCCATAACTCTTCTAACCAGCCAGTATTTATACAATCTTACACGCTCCCCCCCTTAACTGTCCTAGACAGTTAGTTTGTTATAGTCAGTTGCACTTATTCCTTCTCTCATACACTAACCACCTTTTCTTATTCCTATCACTGTCCCACTTGGACAGCACCCTATTCTTTAATCTCTCCAAATCTGCTCCCGTGAGCACGAATGTCCCTCGAACATGATCCTCCAATCTTGGAGGGAAAGGTTGAAGCTTCAAGCATCTTCCGTTGCTGTTTTCAGTCAAACCGAGTGGTAAGTTGAACCCTAACTCACTCGGGGTTTTGATGACTGTTCTGTCAAAGAAAGGCTCCAGTTCTGAAGCCAAAGATGGTGATGACACAGAGTCATCATCATTTGTTTTACACAGAGAAGCCCAAGCTTTGATGAAAAGAGTTAAAGATTTTCCGTCAAGGACGGCGTGGTGAGTGGTGATTCCTATGGCGAACCCTCTGTTAGGGAACAGAGTGATTTGGAGAGCCATAACAGAGGCATGAGAATCAGAGGATTCCAAGTGGGGCACCAAGCAACGTGATTCTGATGCTTCTTTGGGTGCATTGTCCAACGCGTGGTCGAAATCAGCTTCGGATTCTGCAAGCACAACTGAAACAGCGTCGCCTGGGGTGTACTGAACAACGGGGTTGGAAGAAGCATTGGGCCAAAGGACGTTGCCGGCGAGAGGGGAAAAGTGTTGGAGTGTGTGAGAGAGTGAATTTTTTAGCTTTGGAACAACTTGGGTGAAGAAAATGGATGGGTGTGAATGGGTTACAGGGAGGGAATAGAAGAAAATGCGTTCTACCGGATGAAACCTGAGCCACAACAGGTCGAAGAATACGAAAGGGAGGGATGTTTGGGGTGCAGAGGGAGGAGCAACTGTGCACTTTTCATGGATTTTGAGGTTGTGGGAAGCCATGTGAAGAAAGTACAGAGTGTGTGTTCTTTCAAGATTGGATAAACGCTTTGGTTTTATAGTGACAGAGGATGCATGTCGAGGTGAAAATGTGTATTATAACTAAGCTAAGGTGACCTCGAGTCAAACGCTACGCACGAGTTGTTTATTTTATTATTATTTTTTTTAATAATTATTTTTATTTTTTATATAAAAATAATAAAATAATTGAATTATTATGTAGTAGATATAATCAAAATTAGATTGTATCGTTGTAATTATTATTATTAATTTCAGTTTTAAATATAATAAATGAAATTGAGATCACAAATAGTATTGTTAATTGATTTTAACAAATAAATAGTTTAAAAGATTATATGAAAAAAATAGTAGTTTTCATTTATAAAAAAATAATAATAAAATAATAAAATTTTTATTTAATGAAATATAATGAAAAGGTTATGATAGTTATTGATAATAAATGATAAGGTAAATGAGTGGTTATTGATATATATTTAATTTTATTAGTAAAACTTTGAAATTAGGTTACATTTTTGTAAACATTAAATTTATGTGATATGAAAACATTTTCAAACAAATAGTTTAGTTGGATTATCACCCAACTAAATTAGAAACTTTAAACCGGATGTTCGTTTAAAACGACTAATCCATCTAATTGTGGGCTAGCCTAAAAAGTCACTTTAAATTAAACCTAACGTTGTTTATTGGTAAACTAAAACAAAACTAAAATGTTGTTTATTTTGCAAGTAAAATAAATGAGATCATAAATTGTTACGTATATAAAGATATACATCAAATTTAATAAAAAAAAGGGAGAAACTTACCTATAAAAAGTGGAACAATAAACTAGAAACTAAAGTGACTACCGGAAAGAAATGATACCAAAATTAAAACTACTCTTACTACAGTCTTATTGTAGGGTTAGACCTGCCGGTCGGTTTCACAGGTGTACTGAGTCGAATGAATCGAACGGTTAAGTTACTTAAAATAATTTTATAGCCGTTCGGTCACGATAATAGTTGGACAGAGTTAAAGTGTAATCAATACAGTAATGATTATTGATGACGGGTTAAAATTAGTATTAATGAAAGAGGTAAATTAATTAGTTTGGAAACTCTATAAATCGATATTTAATTTTGAGGTAAACTGACTTTTTCATAAAAAAAATTCTGACTTAAGCATCAGAGTCTATTCTGCATTTTACCCCTCAAACCAATTGGTCACTAGGAGACGAAAAAAACAGATGTTCGTTTGAACAATAATTATCTCATTCCAGTCTAGCATAAACAACTAAGTTAAAACAAAAACAAATAAAATTTTTTTGACAATAAAGTATTCAAAATGACCTTCACATACTTTTTCGTCTTTATGTCTCAAACATTTCAACTCAAAGTTGGGAGATTGTATAACAAGTTAAATATACACTTAATTAAAAACATAAATAAAATTAAAAAAACTTCAGATAAATATTCTCAATTTTGATATCCAAAAGAACAAATTTGTGAATTTGTGCTTAGTCACCCATTATAAAATTAAATATCGGTCGATTCTTCATTATTCTATGATTTATTTTTGGGAGCTAGGATAAGAAGAAGGTAAAATATATTAAAACAAGTGGAAAATATAATAAAGATTTTGATAAAGAAAAAAGAGGTATAAAAAAGTTACCAAAGAGATAGATAGAAGAAAAATCAAATATATTATTAATACACAAATTAAAAACCAAAAACTTTAATAGGTTATTATGGTCTAGTCAAATCTATATTTTATTTTTTCGAATTCTTTTTAAAAGTATATATTTCAAAAATAATTTCTTAAATAAATTTAGGATTAAATATGTTTTTTATCCCTTAATTTTTAGTGAAAATTGGAATTAGTTCCTCTTCAAAACTTTGGACTAATTTAGTCCCCAAACTTTAGAAATGTGTGAATTTAGTCCTTTTAACCAAATTTTGACACATTTTTGCTTCAAATGTTAACTGAGAAATGTGTTTGAAACATCAAATAAACCTAACAAAATTTAGTTCAAAGGACTAAATTCACACATTTTTAAAGTTTGGGGACTAAATTAGGCCAAAGTTTTAAAGAGGGACTAATTCCAAATTTCACTAAAAGGGATAAAAACATATTTAACCCATAAATTTATTTTCATTCAATTTTAAATTAAACACATTTATCGTTCATAGGTTGAGAATTTGATTTTTGGGGAGGGCTTCTCAAGATAATAGTTAATTTTACGTACCACGAGTTTTTCTTTTCCTTTTTTTTTACAATTTGAAAATTTCTGCTTTTTAAAAATCAAATTCCTACTGATATTTCAACATGAGAATACACCGAGAATTTAACTTGCCAGGAAGTCAAATTCTAGTTTCATTATTTTAATTTTGGTTCTAAAATTGAAAAAACAAAAAAGTGGAGTGGGAGCTATTTCAAGTAGTTGTTCGAAAACCGAATTTTTAACATAAATAAAAAACATGCCTATTTTCGAAATTAAAATGAAAAGAATTTTATTTATGCAAATTATTATGGAACGAGTTTATTTTAAAAAGAAATATTTATTTCTTTTTGTTGTATTAAACTTTAACTAATAGAAAGAAAAGAAGAAGAAAAAGTTATTATCTTAACAGAAGAATCATTGGTACACTTCATAACCCGTCAAAATGAAAACCAGAGATACAGTGATGACGGAGGTTATAAGGATAGAGACAGTTATTAGAAGAACTCAAATCTTAGAGATTCAAGAATAAATCCTAAGTTATGAAAGGTGAGTTGAGAGAAGAAGATTCTTATTCAACCAGAAAAGTCATACCAAACTCACTCCAGTTAATTGAAACAACTAATAATCATAAGATAACAGCAACAGAATTTTAATAAAGACAGAATTACGAAACTATTAATAAAGACAGAATTACGAAACTAAGCAATTGGCTGCCACGAGGCTTCCTTCTTGATTTCCTATATCATTCAGGCAAACAGACGTCTATGATTTGGAGAGAAAAAGGTTACTGGAACACCATTTGAATCACTCATCTGACAATCCTCCACGAAACAAAGTGCCAAATAATTCCATCACTGGTCTCTTCAGAACAATCCCAATTTCAACACCGCCTTTCGCATTTCTGTGGTCTGCCAATCCAATTGTTAGGGCTCTATCCACCGATGTTATCTCCACCTTTGAAGGCTTTCCCCAACCAAAATCAAACTGATAAACCCCAAAACGGTTAGACCCCGAAGTTCCTAATATTTCAGCTCTCTCTTGTGCCAAAGCTGCATATCTACGACCAGTTTCATCTCCTTTATGAAAAACACCATTATCTGATATCTCTTTTATTTTATTATGAATACTTTTCGCAATAATAACAAACCCTTCCTTCTCTATAAATGCCGATGGCTTAACATCCGCCAAACTCCCCATTAAACAGTTCCCAAAGTAGTTTTCAGGAATTGGAGGTTCCATCCTGGCCCTGCAATCCACGGTGAACCCCCAACCAAACTTATTTTTCTCCTTTTCAACTCCGTGCATGGCCTTTGCAATACAAACCACAGTATATGCGCAGGTTAGAACAAAAGTCGACAGTCTGGTTGGTTTTGAAAAAACCGTTGAGTTTGAGTTTGATTCTGCTTCAATTATGTCTACGCTGTCCCACTTGGACAGCACCCTATTCTTTAATCTCTCCAAATCTGCTCCCGTCAGCTCGAATGTCCCTCGAACATGATCCTCCAATCTTGGACGAAAAGGTAGAAGCTTCAAGCATCTTTTGTCGCTGTTTTCACCTGGGAACCTTTTGGTTAAGCGCTGAGCATACTCGAGTGATTCGTCTACCCCTAACCCACTCGGGTTTTTTATGACTGTTCTGTCAAAGAAAGGCTCCAATTCTGGAGCCAAAGATGGTGACGACACAGAGTCATCATCATTTGTTTTACACAGAGAAGCCCAAGCTTTGATGAAAAGAGTTGAAGATTTTCCGTCAAGGATGGCGTGGTGAGTGCTGATTCCTAGGGCGAACCCTCTGTTAGGGAACAGAGTGATTTGGAGAGCCATAATAGAGGCATGAGAATCAGAGGATTCTAAGTGGGGCACCAAGCAACGTGATTCTGAGGCTTCTTTGGGTGCGTTATCCAACGCGTGGTCGAAATCGGCTTCGGATTCTGCAAGCACCACTGAAACAGCGTCGCCTGGGGTGTACTGAACGACCGGGTGGGAAGAACCATTGGGCCACATGACGTTGCCGGCGAGAGGGGGAAAGTGTTGGAGGGTGTGAGAGAGTGAAGTTTTGAGCTTTGGAACAACTTGGGTGAAGAAAATGGATGGGCTTGAATGGGTTACGGGGAGGGAATAGAAGAAGATGCGTTCTACAGGATGAATCCTGATCCAGATCAGGTCGAAGAATACGAGAGGGAGGGATGTTTGGGGTGCAGAGGGAGGAGCAACAGTGCACTTTTCATGGATTTTGAGGTTGTGGGAAGCCATGTGAAGAAAGTACAGAGTGTGTGTTATTTCAGGATTGGATAAACGCTTTGGTTTTATAGTGACAGAGGATGCATGTCGAGGTGAAAATGTGTATTATTACTAAGCTAAGGTGACCTCGAGTCAAACGCTACGCACGAGTTGTTTATTTTATTATTATTTTTTTTTATATATAAAAATAATAAAATAATTGAATTATTATGTAGTAGATATAATCAAAATTAGATTGTATCGTTGTAATTATTATTATTAATTTCAGTTTTAAATATAATAAATGAAATTGATATCATAAATAGTATTTTAATTGATTTTACTAATTAAATAGTTTAAAAAATTATATGAAAATAATAGTTTTCATTTTATATGAAAAAGTACAAAAAATATTGAAAAAATTTTCATTTATTAATACATAATGAAAAATTTATGATAGTTATTGGTAGTAAATGAAAAGTTTATGATAATTATTGGTAGTAAATTGTAAGGTGAATGATTGACTATTCAGGTTTAATTTTGTTGGTAGAAATTTGAAATTAGATTATATTGTTTTAAACATTAAATCTATATGATATGAAAATAGTTTCAATCAACTCTATAACAGATAATTAGTTATTGTTTAAGAGACTTCAAACTTTATTTGGAGGCAGGATGTTCGTTTAAAGCGACTGACTCACCTTCACCTTAATTATGGATTGACCTAAAATGTCACTTTCGATCAAGTCTATTAAAGATTTTTTTATTAGTGAATTAAAACAAAATTAAGAAGTTGTTTATTTTGAAAGTAAAATAAATCAAACTACATTGTTATGTAATTAAAGGTAGATCGAATTTAACAAAAGGGGTAAAACTGACCCGAAGACAGTGTGAAAAAAAGTGGAGCAATAGAGTGGAAACTAAGCTATTGTTGTAAAATAAGAATTTATTGTAAAAGAAATGTTAGTTTTTAAACATTAACCAATAGTTTTGTTTTCTCATCAGTGTTTTTGCACAATTTCTTTTTCTCTCACTAAAATTCATAAGTGTCAACGGTCAATTTTTATTATTTGTTATTGTGGGAATGATTTTTGACCAAGTTTATGCTCGATAAATAAAACATTTTCTGCGTTAAAAAAGCATACCAAATGAAGCTTTCTCTACTCCCATTAAAAGGAAACTTTATTCCTCAAGTTATCTTCTTAGTTTTCTTCCATTCTTTTCTTATCTTCTTTATATGTTGGGTTTATTACTCAAGCTAACTTTGTCATTAAATGATGTTTTCGTTGAATTGTATCTTGCGAGTATGATAATTATTGATTAAATGAGTCTAATAATAAAATAGGGTTTGTATTCATTTGGGTTGAACCATAACCTGGGATTATAATTGTTCACGGTTTGTTTGGAATATGTTGCATGGTTCCATTATTTTAAAACATGATCTGGGTTCATGAAATACAAAGCTCAATCATAAGTTTGGTTTGATAATAGAAATGGTTATAATAAGTTGAAAAACCGTGATCTCTTGTGAACCGAATTTCTGTTCATATGATGTTTAATTATGGATTGAGTTATCTGAATTATATTGTTTCACATCTCTGAATGCTTGAAATTAAATATTGGCTTAATTGCTTTCTTGGTCCCCAAATTCAGAGTTTTATGTTTCTTTAGTAACCGTTTCTAAAAATGTCTCTATTTGGTCCCAATGTGGTATAATTTTCACCAATCAAATCCCTTCTGCTAAATTGGCATAAACGGAGTTAACTTCGTGATAACGTGACTATGAAATCTAATCTTTTTCTTCTCTCTCCTTTGCTCTTCCTGCAACATTTAACTTTTTCAAAAACATTTAACATGTAGATACATTTAAGTAGATACATTATATTGCAGGAAGAGCAGAGGATAGAGAAGAAAAAGATCAGATTTCATAGTCACATCACCACGAAGTTAACTTAATTGATGCAAATTATAATACATTGGGACCAAATAGAGACATTTTTAAAAGCACGTACTAAAAAGATACAAAACTCTGAATGTGGAGACCAACAAAGTAATTAAGCCTTAAATATTTTTCTCGTTCATTACATTATTTGGTATTAAATTGATGTATATGAGTGATTTGATGGACAAGAAACTATTATGAAAATAGGTTAATGGTTTTACCCGTTGTTTGATTATTATGAGCTAAGGTTGAATTCAATTTAGGTGTAATCGTTCTAGCCTTAATAATGATTTACTTTGGATTGTGGGATAGTTAAATGTTGTTGAGTGGAAAAGATAATTGTATATTTATGTGCTTATGGTTTATTGAAACATGTATTGAGTCTTGGAAGGAAGGTATGCTGATTGATATGCACCTTTTACTTTATTTCTCATAAAACAGTTTTAATAAGATGTATCAATGTTCAATGTGGGGGAAAATATGTACATGTGCAAGGAATGTTGGGGTTGATTATGATTTGGTTTAACCTGGAGCAAGTTGTTGGGAGATATTGTTATGTGTTATTTAGGCATCATTGTTATTAAAACTATTACATATTCTGAAAATCCATTGCGAAAGTATTGATGCTGAGATGATGTGTGTAATGGTGTTTTGAGATATACATTACTTGAACTATATATATGTGATAATGAAACATCTGGACTCTTTGGAGAAGAGTGTTCACTTGTTGTTATACTTGGTATTAATATGATATTTATGAAAATGGTGATTGTGTCATTATATGTTTGTATCTGGATTACATGTTATTTTTTGGTACATGTAATGAAATTGTCGTTAGAACTAAATTGTTTCTAGGATCGAACTTTGAAATGAAATACATGGGTGAAACCAATGTAATTTTAGGTGTTAGAATCATAAGAAAAGGAGATAATATATTATTATCCCAATAATAATACATTGAGAAACTTTTTAAGTAGTTTGGGTATTATGATTTCAAACCCGTGATTACCCCTTTTGATGCTAACTCTAAATTAATAAAAAATAGAGGAGAATCTATATCTCGGCCTCAATATGCCTAGATGATTGGTAGCTTACTACACTTGATGTGCTTTTCTAGATCTGATATTTCTTATGTAGTAGGTAGACTAAGTAGGTACACTTAATGTCCAAATCAATAATATTGGGATGCACTTTGCAGGCTTATGAGATACTTAAGAGGTTCAATAGATTATGTCATTGAATATAGTGGATTTCCCGTTGTACTAGAAGGGTACAATGATGCTAACTGGATCTCTGATTCAGATGAGACAAAATTCACTAGTGGTTATGTATTCATACTTGATGGTGGTACAATAAAATGGAGATCAGCTAGGCAAACAATTATTGCAAGATCAAAATTGAAATATGAGTTTGTCGCTCTTGAGATGGTTGGTAGTGAGGCTAAGTGGTTGAAAAACTTCTTAGCAAACATTCCATTAGGAATGAAACCAACCACATCGGTGTCAATACACTATGATTTCCAATTGTTAATAGTTATAGCTAAAGAGTGGAACTATTTCCATTAATTATGTGAAGTCATAACGAACCTAGCAACTCCTCTAACAAAACCCCTAGGAAGACAAATGATATTACAAACATCGAGGGGAATGAAACTTAAGCCACTTGCAAACAAACAAGTTATGGTCACCCAACCTTTGTGATTGGAGATCCCATGAATAAGGCTCATATGGGTAAAAACAAGTCATTTGTTAGTTCTGATAACACTAAATTTATTTTAATCAATTATGTCAATTCTTATGATGTGTATGAAAGTGCTTGAGACTGCATTATGATAAGTTAAATTTTGTTATTAAAATTCTATGTGGTGAAAGAATTTTAGCTTTAATTGTTTTCTTTATGATTTTCATATCCTTATGGGTGGTGTATGATTTACAACATACTTTTGATGAAATCACATATATAAGTGTCGAGTAAGGACGTTTGCATGAGATCTTGGCATGATCTCTAGAGCACTCATGAATATCGGGCACACACATGGCTAATAAACGCAACATAAAGATAACAACAAGGATTGTGGGGGTGTATTATGATTGATAAACCTCTAACACACGTCAAGTGTTTTTGCTTCATATAATTTGCTATACCAACTATACTCTATGTTAGGTTTCTTGATCTAAGACTGATTCATATAGCTTGATATACCAACTCTAATGCATTACAACCTATGAAACCCAAGATAAAAGTTTCTTATCTTTCTTTTGCAATATGTGGAGAATTGTTGTAAAATAAGAACTTATTGCAAAAGAAATGTTAGTTTTTAAACGTTGACCAACAATTTATTTTCTTATTAACGTTCATAAGTGCTCAATTTTTTTTCTCTTACTAAAATTCATAAGTGTCACGTTCAATTTTTATTATTCATTATTGTAGCAACGATTTTTTATCAAGTTTGTGCTCTATAAATAGAGCATTTTCTCCATTCCAAAAAACACACCAAATCAAGCTTTTTCTTCTCCTTTCAAAAGTAAACTTTATTTCTCAAGCTATCTTCTTAGTTTTCTTCCTTTCTTTTCTTATCCTTTTTATATCATAGGTTTATTCTTTTATTCTCTTTAAAGTTCCTTGCTAGTTCCGAGATCCTCAGAAATTTATGAGAAGTTTCTGTTGTATCCTTGGACACTTGCACAATATATCGTGAGTAAGTCCTTAAGGACGGTTATCTACAAGCCTCAAGAAATAGGGTTTGTGATTTTGTCAACTTTTCTACGACAATGACTACGTGCAAAGAGATGATATCAAATTTAAAACTTATAAGACAAGATAACTAGTTAAAACAAAACAAGTGAAAAAGTTTGGCAAGGAAGTATCCAAAATGGATTTCACAAACTTTTTCGGTCTTTATGCCTCTAACACTTCAACTTTAAGTTGGGGTTGTGTTCCGTTTTGATTGTTTGAGATCTGACCCGATACTTGAAAGTGAATAGAATGCTCACAAGTCGATCCAAGACCTATAAACCTATCAATTAGGCAAGTTTTGATTTAATTAAGGAATCTTATAATATAGGAAATATTTAAAAAAAATAAAATAATTTATATTTTATTATTTTTATTTTATAATTGAAATATTATTTTCTTATTTGAAAAATACATTATTTGTATTTATAACTAGAAAGATATACGTGAGTTTAAGGTACATGGATTTTTTTTTTACTTAAAGCATGTTAAGTTTGAGTTAAATTATTTCATCTTTATATTTGTTCTTCGATTTAGGAGATTATTTTTTTTACTAAAACGATTGTACCATTCTATTTTACTAATATAAAACTACTAAAATAAATGTTACAAATATGATAATTGATGATGAACTTGAGATTTCTAAATTGAAGACTTATACTTTGAGAATTAAAACATAACTATGTCACTGTTTCGTCTGCATCCTACATTTGATAAACTACAAGACATCCTTATCTGTGCTCACCATTAAGTTGATCATTGCAAACAAAAAGATGATAAACAAACAAACAAACAAACACATAATCAAAGATAAGCTAATATTGTAAAAGAATCAAATCATGTAATTATAATTCAGCATTCAACACATTTCACTTTAAAATCAAATAAGAACCATAGCATATATACATATTCTAGACTTGAAAAGTCCGGATATAGGTATTGATGTCGACCTATGGCGAGTCATGCATTTACGGTGACCTCTATTGCTGTGCATAGCCATTGCCAATTGTTTTTACCCTATCACACACACAAGATTAGTTCATTCCGCGTCTTAGATCATGATAGAGCACCTAGACTAGACTTTATGCTACTCCTCACTGAGCTTCCTACATCAATGCCTACACTAAAAGGAACCATGAGTGCTGATTGCTATGGTTTTACACAGAGAAGCCCAAGCTTTGATGAAAAGAGTTAAAGATTTTCCGTCAAGGACGGCGTGGTGAGTGGTGATTCCTATGGCGAACCCTCTGTTAGGGAACAGAGTGATTTGGAGAGCCATAACAGAGGCATGAGAATCAGAGGATTCCAAGTGGGGCACCAAGAAACGTGACTCTGATGCTTCTTTGGGTGCGTTGTCCAACGCGTGGTCGAAATCGGCTTCGGATTCTGCAAGCACCACTGAAACAGCGTCGCCTGGGGTGTACTGAACGACGGGGTTGGAAGAAGCATTGGGCCACAGGACGTTGCCGGCGAGAGGGGGAAAGTGTTGGAGGGTGTGAGAGAGTGAAGTTTTGAGCTTTGGAACAACTTGGGTGAAGAAAATGGATGGGTTTGAATGGGTTACGGGGAGGGAATAGAAGAAGATGCGTTCTACAGGATGAAACCTGAGCCAGAACAGGTCGAAGAATACGAGAGGGAGGGATGTTTGGGGTGCAGAGGGAGGAGCAACAGTGCACTGTTCATGGATTTTGAGGTTGTGGAAAGCCATGTAAAGAAAGTTCAGAGTGTGTTTCTTTCAATATTGAATAAATCAAAGATGAAGCTTAAGTTTTAGAGCGATCGAGGAAGCATGGTGAGGTGAAAATGTGTATTATTACTAAGCTGACGTGACCTCGAGTGATTATGCAGTAAATATTATGAAAATTGGTTTTACCAAATTATTAGCTTAAAAATTCAACTCAAAATTGCGAGATATGTACTGTCCAAAATTTGACTTATACTCGAAGATGGATAAAACGTCAAATATTTATCCAAAACTTATAGATCTAGAAATTAGGCCGAAGTCTTATAATAAATTTTGATTTAATTAAATTATATTGTAATCTAAGAAATATTTTAACAAAAGATAAGAAAGTTTATATTTTTCTTTTTTTATTTTGTAATTAAAAAAATATTTTTTTATTTAAAAGATACATTTAACTACTTTATTTATAAATAAAAAGACATATACAAGTCTACGACACTTGAATTTTATGGGCTTGAAACATTCTTATAAATTTTGAATTAAATTATTCAATCTTTATATTTATTATCGACATTTATTTTCTTACTGGAACGGTTTGATATTAATTTTTTTTTACAGAAACGGTTTTATATTAAAAATGATTTGTAGTATGTGCTTGTCACTTTTCTTAATTAGAAATGTATTGATATGATATAAATTTTATATTAATATGTGAAAATATGCAATTTATCTTGCACATAAGTACTGAAATTCAATTATTAAGGTGCTATCTAATTTTATTTATATATTTTTATAACCTTCATGTACATTTTGGTAAACGTTCCAGAATTTGGAAAGAAAATTATGAGTATGGTAAGAAAATTATATGTACGCGCGTGGGTGTTTCTATAATTATTATAGTATTTAAAGAATAAGTTTAATTTTATATTAGACTTAATTTTGAAAGGTTATATTAATGATATAGCATAAGTCTTAAACAAAGATATGTTATAGAGAGAGGAACGGGAGAAAGAGAGAGAAAAAAAAACTACTAAAATTTAACTAACATGTGATACAATTTCTTATTCGAAAGATGAAGCACCATAATTAGGTTAATAAATATGATATAAGGATATTTTAAAACGAACTTAACATTAAGTGGAGGAATAACTTACAAGTATCAACTTTTAAAAAATGGAAGAGATTGTTCTTAATAGAAGAATTGTATATGCACACTTGTTCAACCTTTCTACATCTAACACTTGTTATTGACTTTTTGAAAGATATTATAACGTGTATGAAAATGGAATAAGAATGAAAAATTTCACATCATAATGAAAACTCCTTACAATTTTTTACCACTGTATACTGTAAAAGTATACTACAATAGTTATTTTGATAATAAATAATAGTTTTTGAATACAAACTGTTACTATGGATTCGCATGCTATCGGTATCAGTTTACCAGTTTCTTAGTTGATCGGTCTCGACAAGCTTCTCAGCCGTTCGGGGTCCTGACAACTATTGAGCAGATTTAATGCACAAATAAATGTGGCAATGGCTACCGTTAGACAATTAAGGTTTGCATTAATAGCCATTAAGAGGTAAATTAATTGGTCAGATTCCTTTGAACTCTATAAATAAGAGTTTAGGCTTTAGGTAAGGGGATGAAACTCAAACTCCACTACGCCCTAACTTGAGCGTCGTAGTGTCTTTTGCAGGTACCTCTTTCTTTTGCCAAGAGGGTGACCGAGCGGTCAAGACTGAAGTTCACCGAGCGACCAGTGCTGAAGGTGACTGATCGATCCAAACTGGAAGCAGACGGGCGGAACGCACAAGTCAAAGGTTAGTGTCTCGGTCTCACAAAATCCCTATTGAAACATTTTGGCGTCCACCGTGGGGATGAGAGCAAGCTGAAGACACCCAATGGTGACCACAAGAAATATGGAAGAGCAGAGCACTAGCGATTTAATCAGAGAGTTACAAGCCCAAATTGAGGCACAAGCGCAGACCATACAAGCACAGGCACATGCACATCAAGAGATACAGCAGAGGCATGCAGAGGAGATGGGGGCACTAAGGGCCGAACGGGTCCCTCCCGAGCGGTCTGTCTCAAATCGAGAGAATGCTAATAAAGCAAGCCATAATCACGCCAACCCGAACGGTCGGGCTAGAAGGGAACCAACACCCCTGCAGACCGTTCGGCCTACCAGTTTATTTCCCTTTACGGCGACCATCATGCAAACCCCAATGCCGGAAAAAACTCCTCCCATATTGGATAAGTATGATGGTTCAGCTGATCCGGATAATCACCTAAGGACGTTCGGTAATGCAATGGCATTCTATACAAACAGCGACCCGGACATGTGCAGAGCCTTCTCATTATCACTTAAGAGGCATTGGAATAATATAACACTCTTTCTCCCAACACAGTGGATTGCTTCGCTACTGTGGAAAACCTCTTTAGAAGACAATATGCATCCAATCGGAAATAGGAGATAACACCAGCGGAATTGGTAAATACTAAGCAGGAGAAAGGAGAAACTTTGAAGGCTTTTATGAAAAGGTATATTGAAACCGCGCAGGGAGTTTAAGAGATCGATCAATCTTTTATCATCAACAATTTGCCTTCATGTATGAGACAAGGATATTTTGCGGAAAAATTGTATGCACGACCACCAAAAACTATGGAAAAGCTCCAAGAAAGAGCAGTTGAGTTCATCCGTATGTAGGAAATGCGATTGTCGCAAAGGAAGCGACAACAAGGGGCTGATGTAGGCAGAAGTAGAAAGGACGGCAAGCAACCGTTCGACGGTAACGATAAAAGTGGGGAGCTTCCCCGAACATTCAAGTTTCACCATTATACAACCCTCAATGCACCTAGGGCAAAAGTTCTCGAAGAAGCCATCAACGCAGAACTTCTCACACCTCGAAGGAAACCATCTCCAAGAAACGCAGATGAAAGGAAGAGTTACCGGTACCATCAAAATCATGGACATACTTCAGAAGACTGCATAACATTAAAAACTGAAATAGAAAGTCTTATTCGGGCAGGACATCTCCGTAGGTATATAAAGGAAGCAAGAAACAACCTCCCCAGGGAAGGATATTCGCGAAGAAGCCCCGAACGGGCGAGTAGGAAGGACGAGCGGGGGCGGGGCTATAGTCGCAGTCCCAGTCGTCATCGGGAACGATCGGTTCGTGGATTTATCAATTGAGGAGAAACATCCAAAACTTTATTAATGTCATGTTTAAATTCAGTTTCATTTCATTTAGACTTTTGTTATTGTCTTACGCTTTCATTGTGGAATAAATAAGGCCAAGCAATCGATGCCCAGTCAATCGTTCCCCATGTTGCTAAAGAAGTTCATATTCAACGAAAAAGTCTCTCAAGAAGAGTCTGAAACTAAAGACCGAGCGGTAAATCCCGCTAGGCAGAGAGGTAAACTCCTCAAATTGAAGTTAAAGACCAAGAGGTAAAGCCCTCTTGGCCGAGAGGTAAAGCCCTCTCGTCCAGATTGAAGAAAAAGACCGAGTGGAAAATCCCGCTCGGTCAAGAGGTAAACTCCTCTCGTTGATGTTAAAGACCAAGAGGCAAAACCCTCTTGGCCGAGAGGTAAAGCCCTCTCATCCAAATTGAAGAAAAGACTGAGCGGTAAATCCCGCTCGGCCGAGAGGTAAACTCCTCTCTTTGAAGTTAAAGACCGAGTGATAAATCCCATTCGGCCGAAGGGTAAATCCCTCTCGTCAAAGTTGAAGACAAAGACCGAACGGTAAATCCCGCTCGACCGAGAGGTAAACTCCTCTCGTTGAAGTTAAAGACCAAGAGGTAAAGCCCTCTTGGCCGAGAGGTAAAGCCCTCTCGTTCAGATTGAAGAAAAGAACGAGCGGTAAATCCCGCTCGGCCGAGAGGTAAACTCCTCTCGTTGAAGTTAGAGACCGAGCGGTAAATCCCACTCGGCCGAGGGTAAATTCCTCTCGTCAAAGTTGAAGAGAAAGACAGAGCGGTAAATCCCGCTCGGCCGAGAGGTAAACTCCTCTCAAAGTTAAAGACCAAGAGGTAAAGCCCTCTTGGCCGAGAGGTAAAGCCCTCTCGTCCAGATTGAAGAAAAAGACCAAGCGGTAAATCCCGCTCGGCCAAGAGGTAAATCCCGCTCGACCGAGAGGTAAACTCCTCTCGTTGAAGTTAATGTTAGAATCGCTGCAGCGGAATTGTTAGCGTGGAATAACAAACCAAGAGGGTTTTTAATACGAACGTGTGCCTTTTAATTTCTACTCAATTAAACTTACCAAGCAAATAATAAAGACAAATAAAGAGAGTAAGGTTGAGAGAAATTTGCACAGATGATTTTATCCTGGTTCAGATCACTAGGATCCTACGTCCAGTCGCTTATCTCAAACAAGATAAACCTTTTTCACTAACACAAAACACTTACAAATATTAGTCACAAAGAAAAACAATTTGTAAGAGTTTAGAAATACCACCTCTCTTGAAACCACAAGAGATGAACTTACACTTCCTTTGAATCTTCACAAAGGATGATACCACCTCTCTTGAAACCACAAGAGACGAACTTACACTTCCTTTGAATCTTCACAAAGGATGACCACCTCCTTCGAATGCTTCACGAAGGATGATTCTCTTCCACGCACTTCCTCGGACACACCAAGGATGAACAAGCTATTCCTCTGTCACCGCAATAGCACTTCAGGACTTTGCAGACAAGAGTTTCTTTAGCTTCAACAATCTCACAGAGTTCTCAAAGAGTTCAGAGATCTTTTGCACAAGGGAAGAGTTATTTTTGAGATAAAGAGTGAGCCATTTTATAGACTCAGCCTAATACCCTTCCATTCTTCGAAAACGGGCCATCTAACGCATTTAATCGATTAACATAAATATTAATCGATTAATAATGAGTACAACGGCTAGTTTTTCAAATCTGAAACCCCCAACGGCTAGTGTTAATTGATTATTCTCAGGAATAATCGATTAACTAAATAAATCAAATATAAATTACAAGAATCAACCCTAATACATATTTGAGCACTATTACATCAACTTTGATTATTATAAAAGCTTTATAAAATACAGAGATCTTCAATTTGTCTTTATGGATCTTGACTTGTGCAAATCTGTTCATCATCAAAACTTCATCTTTGATTTTTGCTAACATTCTCCCCCTTTTTGATGATGATCAAAAATTCTTCTGATTTAAAGCTTTTAGTAATAATCTGGATAAAACACAACTTATGGAAGAAAAAGTGCATTAGTGAATAAACACAAATAAGCAAATAAGCTTAAATAAGCTTTAAACACTTTCTCCCCCTTTTTTATCATAATTAAAAAGGTGTGTTTGATGTTCTCCCCCTAAGATAATACTCCCCCTTAATAAAAGCATGTATGCATATGAGTTAAAAATATTTCAAATTTAAAGATTCATTCAAACATACACAATAGGATATTTAAAGTAAATAATTTTAGGATGAAGAACTTATAAAACATTGTTTAAACATACATTGAACTATATAAGATAGGAATTTTAAAGCATACAAAAATATGGCTAGTTTTTCAAAATTGCAAAACTGGAACGCATTTAAAAATTCAATCCTAAGATATTTCTAAAGATTCTTAGATTTCTTCTAATGTTTACCCCTTTAGATATGCCTCCAACTTCGTAATGATAATCCTCTAGGTTGTTTTCACATTTTGTTTAGATCTTCATCTTGAGGATTGTCATCATTCTTCGCTTCATTTGTTGTCTTCTACAAATCTTCATCATTGCCTGCATCTAATTCAACTGACTCAAGAGGTTTTGCCTCAAGGTCTACAATTTCATCAAAGACAACATGCACACATTCTTCTATTTCAAATGTTTTCCGATTGAAAACTATATATGCTTTGTATATTAGAAGATATCCAAAAAAAATAGTTTCATCGGCCTTGGAATAAAATTTTCTTAAATTTTGTTTTAAAGAAATTCTAAATATTAAACAATAGGTACCCAACTACTTGTATGGGTCCTTTGGGTTAGATTTAGAAAAAAGAAATCATTTTACAACCCAAACAAATCTACCACTTGGAACACCATAATGCTTAATTTTACATTTATTTGAAGTATGACCCTTTTTCATACAATAAAAGCATGATACAAAGTTTGTGTTCCTATAAGTTGTTCCTTTTTCTACCCATGTTCTACGGGTTCTATTATTATGTTTATTTTTAATTTTAGGAACATACTTATTTTTAACAACCTTATTTTCGTTATTTTTACTACATTCTCCTAAAGTTGTGTGTTCTAGTAGTTTCTTAAAATTTTCACAAGAAGCACATTCATCACTACTAGTAAATTTACCCTTTTCAAAAATTAAAACTTTATTTTTCAAATCTTTATTTTCTTCAAAAATATTTTCAAAATTTAATTTTAAATTTTTATTTTCTTCAAGAATATTTTCAAAGTCTGATTTCAAATTTTTATTTTCTTCAGAAATACTTTCAAAATTTAATTTTAAATTTTTATTTTCTTCAAGAATATTTTCAAAGTCTGATTTCAAATTTTTATTTTCTTCAGAAATATTTTCAAAATTTAATTTTAAATTTTTGAAATCCTTTTTCAATATCTTATGAGCTTTATCTAATTTTTCAGATTCTACTATTAAAGCAGCATAAGTTTCATGCAATTCATCTTCACTAATTTGACTATAATTATCAGAATCGCTAGATATACTTACTTGGCTTTCAGCGTCGTCATTCACCACTAAACAAATGTTTGCTTCTTCATCAGATTCGCTCAAATCGGAAATTGTTTCGTTGTCATCTTCCCATGCAATGTAGGCCTTCTTTTTCTTGAAGAATCTTTTCTCCTTTTTGTCTTCACTGTTCTTTTGATTTGGGCAGTCTGCTTTTAGGTGCCCCCTTTCTCCGCACCCATAACATTTATAGTGTGAGGAAGATCCTTGATTTTCTTTCTTTTCGAATTTTAATCTTCCTTTGTCTTTTGATTTCATGAACCTGTTGAGCCTTTTTATCATAAGTCTCAAATTTTCCTCTTCGTCTGAGTCTTCATCTTCCGATTTACCTTTGCTTCTTTCAACCTCCGAATTTAATGCCAAACTCTTCTTGTTGTTTTTGGCTTTTGCTTCTTCTTCATCAAGTCTTCCAAGATCTAGTTCATGTTCTCTCAACTTTCCAAAAAGTGCCGCCATAGTCATGGTGTTGAGGCTTTGTGACTCCGAGATTGCAGTCACCTTTGGTTGCCACGACCTGTCTAAAGACTTCAAGATTTTAATGTTAAGTTCATCGGTATCAAATGACTTACCCAGTCCAATGAGATGATTGACAATGTTGGTGAAGCGTTTTTGAACGTCGGAAATTGTTTCTCCTTGCTTCATCCGGAACATTTCATACTCTTGAATTAGGGAGTTCTTCCTTGCCCTCTTTACGTCATCTGTTCCTTCATGTGTTACTCTGAGTACGTCCCACATTTCTTGTGCAGTTTTGCAGACAGAAACCCTGTAGAACTCATCAACAGTCAATGCTGATGCAATAATATTCTGAGCTTTTACATCATTCTGAATTCTTTTCTTTTCTTCAATGGTCCATTGACCACGGGGCTTTGTTTCCTGTATATTGTTAGTAGGAACAGAAGAACTAGATGCAATAACATCCCAAATTTCACAATCAATAGATTCAATAAATATTTGCATTCTTACCTTCCAGAATGCATAGTTCTCACCTGTGAATAGTGGGGGTCTATTGATTGATGCACCCTCTGCAAAGGTTTGATGTGATCCTGCCATTTGAATGACTATCAAAGCAAGCTCTGATACCAATTGTTAGAATCGCTGCAGCGGAATTGTTAGCGTGGAATAACAAACCAAGAGGGTTTTTAATACGAACGTGTGCCTTTTAATTTCTACTCAATTAAACTTACCAAGCAAATAATAAAGACAAATAAAGAGAGTAAGGTTGAGAGAAATTTGCACAGATGATTTTATCCTGGTTCAGATCACTAGGATCCTACGTCCAGTCGCTTATCTCAAACAAGATAAACCTTTTTCACTAACACAAAACACTTACAAATATTAGTCACAAAGAAAAACAATTTGTAAGAGTTTAGAAATACCACCTCTCTTGAAACCACAAGAGATGAACTTACACTTCCTTTGAATCTTCACAAAGGATGATACCACCTCTCTTGAAACCACAAGAGACGAACTTACACTTCCTTTGAATCTTCACAAAGGATGACCACCTCCTTCGAATGCTTCACGAAGGATGATTCTCTTCCACGCACTTCCTCGGACACACCAAGGATGAACAAGCTATTCCTCTGTCACCGCAATAGCACTTCAGGACTTTGCAGACAAGAGTTTCTTTAGCTTCAACAATCTCACAGAGTTCTCAAAGAGTTCAGAGATCTTTTGCACAAGGGAAGAGTTATTTTTGAGATAAAGAGTGAGCCATTTTATAGACTCAGCCTAATACCCTTCCATTCTTCGAAAACGGGCCATCTAACGCATTTAATCGATTAACATAAATATTAATCGATTAATAATGAGTACAACGGCTAGTTTTTCAAATCTGAAACCCCCAACGGCTAGTGTTAATTGATTATTCTCAGGAATAATCGATTAACTAAATAAATCAAATATAAATTACAAGAATCAACCCTAATACATATTTGAGCACTATTACATCAACTTTGATTATTATAAAAGCTTTATAAAATACAGAGATCTTCAATTTGTCTTTATGGATCTTGACTTGTGCAAATCTGTTCATCATCAAAACTTCATCTTTGATTTTTGCTAACAGTTAAAGACCAAGAGGTAAAGTCCTCTTGGCTAAGAGGTAAAGCCCTCTCGTCCAGATTGAAGAAAAGATCGAGCGATAAATCCCACTCGGACGAGAGGTAAAACCCTCTCGTCAAAGTTGAAGCCAAAGACCGAGTGGTAAATCCCACTCCACCGAGAGGTAAATCCGTCTCATCAAAGTTGAAGTGAAAGACCGAGTGGGAAATTCCTCTTGGCAAAGAGATAAATCCCTCTCGACCACTAGAGTTGATGTCAGACCGAGAGGAAAATCCCTCTCGACCAAACGGGTTTTCACTCTCATCAACTAGGAAGCTCTAATAATAAGGACTATGTCAAGTATGCAGCCAGATTCAATACATGAAACTGTTCGGCCCAAATAGGATATAACGACTTGCAGCACACGGAGAGCAAACTCCTCAATACAACGAGAACAACCTCCTTGTAACTCATATGTCCTATAGTTAACCGTTAGGCTAAAGCCGAACGATTAACTCGGACTTGGGGGGCTTATGTTACTATGGACTCGCAGGCTACCGATCAGTATCAGCCTACCAGCTTCTCAGCCGGCCAGTCTCGACAGGCTTCTCAGCCGATTGGTCTCGACAGGCTTCTCAACCGATTGGTCTCGACAGGCTTCTCAGTCCGGTTGGTCTCGACAGGCTTCTCAGCCGGTTGGTCTCGATAGGCTTCTCAGCCGTTCGATCCCGACAACTGTTGAGCAGATTTAATGCACAAATAAATGTGGCAACGGCTACCGTTAGACAATTAAGGTTTGCATTAATGACCATTAAGAGGTAAATTAATTGGTTAAATTCCTTTGAACTCTATAAATAAGAGTTTAGGCTTGAGGTAAGGGGATGAAACTCATACTCCACTACGCTCTATTTACGTCCGATCAAGAGTTCAATATTTAACTGTAACAAACAGTTTATAAAACCGCTCCTAACTTGAGCGTCAGAGTGCCTTTTACAGGTACCTCCCCTCTTTTTCCAAGAGGGTGGCCGAGCAGTCAAGACTGAAGTTCACCGAGTGGCCAATGTTGAAGGTGACTGATCGGTCTAAATTGAAAACAGACGGGCAGAACGCACAAATCAAAGATTAGTGTCTCGGTCTCATAAAATCCCTATTGAAACAGAAACATATTAAAATTAAGTAAAGAAAAAAAAGAGAGATTTTAGCTTAGGTCAAGAATCAAAACAAAAAGTTAAAGATTTTGCTTCAGCCAAAATAATAAATACAAAATAAAAAAAAAGAAAATAATTTTGAGTTTTAGAAAATAGATTTACAAGCAACTACTATCATAAAATTTATCAAATTTTAAATAATTATTTAATTTTAATTGTTCGGGTGGTCTCCATTTTCAGGACAATATGTTTACTTGGTCCTTATTCTTAAAAAAGTATCAAGTTTGTCCTTAAATGTGTTAATATGCATCAATTAAGTATATTTCATTAATTTTTCAGAAATAACGTTAACAATGTGGTGATGTGACAAAACACGTGGTTGTAGAAAAACATATTTACAACAAGTCAAAATGTGTAAATGTATTCTGCAATGGTGTTTTTCACATGTCTTTTTAATGGAGGAGTTTGAAGCTTGTTCTAAGGTGGAAGAGAACGATAACAATCAAGGTCAAGAGTTGCATCACCAAACAGACTTAATCTAAGGAAAAAAAAAAAGACCAATGAATCAAGTATAATTACTCTAGTGAAATGAAGTAGTTAGGTAGGTTCTCTCCATTTCGTTGTTCAATAGTTGTTACTACTATTGGAAAATCTCTTTTTCCAAGTAAATCTCAACCTCTCTTTCCTAGAAGGAAGGTTCTTGGTGATTTCAAATAGGTTGGCAATAATCTCTCTAGCAAATTGAAATTTCTCAATAGGAAATATGCGAGTCTTGTAAAATTGCTTCTTTTTTTCACTGTTGGAACCGCAATTTGTAAACATTCACTAATTAGTTTTTGTTTCTAAGTCTTAACCCCAAATTTCCACATCAGAGTGCTTATGGGTTACACGTCAGAAAATAAATGTCACGGCACCACAACATGTCCAATAAGTTAATGTGAGTTATTTACATAGCGTGAACACAAATGAACCTGATTGATGTACATTTACATAATTGAAGACGAAATTGACATTTTTTTAAGAGCGGAGACCAAATAAACACACTGCCTTAAAAGTGACGACTACTCGAGTAATCAAACCTTAATTTTAAGGATATATGACAACACTCCACCCAAGAATCATTGCCATAGATTCTTAAAATTAAATAATTACTTAAAATCTGAGAAGGACGGTGACATTGATGACTTATGAAACTCATCCAAAAGTTTTTTATGTTTCGATTAATAAGTCTAATTTATTTAAAATATTTTTTAATATAAAGGTCTATGACTTCGATTGATCCAAAATCGAAGTTATAGATCTTATTTTGCTTTAGTTATTACCAAAACTAATACTTAAAGTATGCGTTTATTTTAAAATGGTTATGTTTACGTGACATCCTATATTGTATGTGACATCCTATATCACAAAAATTTATCTGCATCAACTCAATCTTTTGATATGCTAATGTATAAATTATTATGTCCTAACAATTACGTACTATTTAACATATATGTTACATATTTTGTAAAAGTTTTTCGTATGTAGTCAATGAACATGTCAAAAAGTAAAACAAGAGTTTTAAATCCAACAGAATGATTTTAATTAGTATATACAGGTCATTTTAATGTTAATGTTGGTAGTTCATTACAACTTTCAGAGGAAACTTTTTATTATCATCAACCTAATCACAAATCACAGTTTAATTGTAGATAATTACTCTTCACTCTATTAATATTAAAATTGATTATGTTTATTCACAGCCGATCGGTTTGTTTTAAGGTGACTGATCTCGTTGACCGACTAATCGTTGAAGATTCGATAAATGATCCAAGTAAGATTAATCATTTGGTCTATATCTCATTTGATGATTATTTGATATAATTTAAATAAATTATTACGAAACGAGTTTACTTTTGAAAAAAAAAAATTGTTTCTCTTTTGTTTTATTAAACTTTTAACTAAGAGAAACATAAGAAAAAGAAGAAAAGGTTATTATTTTCACAGAAGAATCCTTTGTACACTTCATAACCTATCAAAATGAAAACCATAGATACAGATCTACAAACGGTTGTGATTTGGAGAGAAAAATGTTACTGGACCACCATTTTATTTATAGAGAGAAATGATATATGATTGGTATAAATAAAAAATAATTATATCAATGATTAAGTATGGATATTTTTACTTCACTTTTTATATAAAATAGGAATGCAGAAAGATAATATTTCGGTAATTTAGACAATTGAAAAAAAGTAAATATATGATGGCGAAACTCACAGAATTTTTGAAGCAAATGCAGAAGACTTTTGATTTTGTGATAAAGAAGAAAAGGGGAAGTTTGTGAGGAGTTTCTTCAATTTCAGATATGCCACGTTGAATCACTCATCTGACAATCCTCCACGAAACAAAGTGGCAAATAGTTCCATCACTGGTCTCTTCAGAACAATCCCAAATTCAACACCGACTTTCTCATCTCTGTTCTCTGCCAATCCAATTGTTAGGGCTCTATCCACCGATGCTATCTCCACCTTTGAAGGCTTTCCCCAACCAAAATCATTCTCATAAACCCCAAAACGGTTAGACCCCGCAGTTCCTAACATCTGAACTCCCTGTTCTGCCATAGCTGCATATCGAGAAGCAACTAGATCTGCTTCATGAAAAACACCCTTATCTAATATCTCTTTTATTTTACTATGAATACTTTTCGCAATAATAACAAACCCTTCTTTCTCTATAAATGCCGATGGCTTATCAACCACCATCTTCCCCCATACACAGTTCCCAAAGTAGTTTTCAGGAATTGGAGGCTCCAACCTGGCCCTGCAATCCACAATGAACCCACAAGCAAACTTATTTTTGTCCTTTTCAACTCCGTTCCAGGCTTTGGCAATGCAAACAAAAGCATAAGCGCAAGTTAGAACAAAAGTCGACACTTTGGTTTGTTTTGAACAAATCGTTGAGTTTGAGTTTGATTCTGCTTCAACTGTGTCTACACTGTCCCACTTGGACAGCACCCTATTCTTTAATCTCCCCAAATCTGCTCCCGTTAGCACGAATGTCCCTCGAACCTCATCCTCCAATCTTGGAGGGAAAGGTAGAAGCTTCAAGCATCTGCTGTCGCTGTTTTCACCTGGGATATTTTTGGTTGCGAGCTCAGCAATATCGAGTGATGCGTTGAACCCTAACTCACTCGGGGTTTTGATGACTGTTCTGTCAAAGAAAGGCTCCAATTCTGGAGCCAAAGATGGTGATGACTCAGAGTAATCATCATTGGTTTTGCACAGAGAAGCCCAAGCTTTGATGAAGATAGTTGAAGATTTTCCGTCGAGGACGGCGTGGTGAGTGGTGATTCCTATGGCGAACCCTCTGTTAGGGAACAGAGTGATTTGGAGAGCCATAACAGAGGCATGAGAATCAGAGGATTCCAAGTGAGGCACCAAAAAACGTGACTCTGATGCGTCTTTAGGTGCGTTGTCCAACGCGTGGTCGAAGTCGGCTTCGGATTCTGCAAGCACCACTGAAACAGCGTCGCCTGGGGTGTACTGAACGACGGGGTTGGAAGAGCCATTGGGCCACAGGACGTTGCCGGCGAGAGGGGAAAAGTGTTGGAGGGTGTGAGAGAGTGAAGTTTTGAGCTTTGGAACAACTTGGGCGAAGAAGATGGATGGGTTTGAATGGGTTACAGGAAGGGAATAGAAGAAGATGCGTTCTATAGGATGAAACCTGAGCCAGAACAGGTCAAAGAATACGAGAGGGAGGGATGTTTGGGGTGCAGAGGGAGGAGCAACAGTGCACTGTTCATGGATTTTGAGGTTGTGGGAAGCCATGTGAAGAAAGTAGAGAGGTGTGTTTCTTTCAAGATTGGATAAAACAAGGCTGGAGCTTTGGTTTTATGGTGATGGAGGATGAGGTGAAAATGTGTATTATTGCTCTGTCATAAACCAACAAATTTTGCAAGCTGGGTTGATTTCTAGATCTCAATTGAAATGGTACGGTTCATCTTTAAGACAAGGAATCCGTATGTAATTCTCAGTGTCCAATAGTTTTTTCCTGAACGTTAGGTGTCTGGTTTAGTTTTTTTTTTGGTTTTTTGTTTTTTGTTTTTATTTAGTCGAATGGTTCCCATTGGCAGAGTGTGTTAAGTTGCTCTGATTTTTAAAAAAATGTAATTATGTTTTAAATTTTGAAACATTATATCAATTAAGTTTTTTTGGAAAAAAATTATTAATGGTGTTAATATCATTAATTAATATATGAGTTTTTTAATTTTTTAAAAATTTTAACTTTAGATACGTTGTTAGAGTAGGTATGAAATGTTATTGTCTTTATTTTAATTTAATTTTTTTATATATTTTTTATTTAATATAGTTTCAATTTTTATTAGAATAAATAATATCGTTTCTTTACGAATAAAAAAATTATTATATATATATATATATATATATATAATATTAATATATTTAATAAAAATAATTTCTTTTATTTATCTGAATTTGAACCACTAAATTTTAGTATAAATATGAGTATAAATACAAATGATAAATTTGATCGATTAAGAAAATGACCAAATTTATTATTATTATAAATAATATGAATTAATTTATTTTTAATAATATATTAATTTTAAATATTTATATTTGTTATAAAAATATTTACATTTAAATAGTTTTAAAATGGAAAGTAACTTGTTAGACGTTCACCAAAATAGGAACTATACGACTAATTGAAATTTCTTTTGTTAAAAAGAATATTTTAATTAAGTATAAAATTTAGATAGACTAAATTTTAGTTAAATATAAAATTTCCATATTTGATGGTTGACTTTTGGATATTTTGTGTTTTTTTTCACGATTTTAATTAATGTTAAAAAATTATTTTGCTTTTTATATTTATTATTATATCATATTTTAATGTTGCTTTCTTATTCATAAATAAATTATATAATAACATATTTTTCGTAAAGGAAGATAATATTGTGGTTAGAAATCTATAATATAACTTTTTTTTCATGTTTAGATAAAGGAAAATGACACTTGAACAACCATTTTTGACAACATTTAGACACGCGCACACGTGTCTAAATTTGAGTGGTCCATTTTCATTTAATTTTTCCAACTGGACCACTCAAATTTAGACACGTGTGCGCGTGTCTAAATGTTGTCAAAAATGGTTGTTCAAGTATCATTTTCCTTAGATAAATACGTCTATAATACACATGTATATAATATAATCAGTTTTTAAATATGTTTTTGATACATTTTGATTTGAAGATTCAAAAAATAAATTAATATATATTTTTTTAGTTTAATTGCTGTTACAAAGGATTCTATCATCTTTACCAAACTAAGCACATCTGAATTTGTGAAATGAGAAAGCTTAGGTATCATAATTCTGTTTGCACAAATAAAAGTCATCATTCTACCTTAAAGACTAATATACTAACCAAAACATAACTAAGAGCTCTTAACACCGTCAGAAATTTAAGAATATGACAAGAATAACTATAAAAACAATACTCAACCCATTAATCTTACTTATTTTCAATCTTCAAAATTACAAAAGAAAAATTATCTATGATATAATTCTCATTGTAAACCCTCGTTACTCTTGTAAAGATATTTTCTATCCCCAATTCATCAAGTTTAATATATAAACTCTACTATTTAAACTTGAAAAGACATGACAAACCCACAATCGTAAGATTATCCTAAGACGAACTACTCTAATACAAAAATGTAACATCTCAATTTTCATAGTATTAAACTATTATAAGATATATTACATTTTTAATAAAACACAACAGTTGAATAAAAAAAAGACATATAAACTACCATTACAATTATCCCAAATAATATATATATATATATATATATATATATATATATATATATATATATATATATAGACACACACATTGTCTTACACTATAAGGAGATATACTACACCGAACCAAAAGTGTAGTATAGATTTTAAAAAACCAAGAAGGAACGGCAAAACATCTTACTCTAAGTTTCAACTCTGCCACCAGCTAGGTCATGCTCACCAAAAACACCTCCTAAGCTCACATCATTAAGGTGATCATTGCAAAAGAGAAAACAAACACACATACAATAGAAAAAAAAAACAGAAGGGTAAGCTAAAGTGCCAAAATAACATATATACATTTTGGAAAAAAAAATATCACATTCTTAAACTTTGACTATCCGGATACATGTATTGATGTCAGACTCATAGGGGACTTGTCCCGTGTGTGGTGAAACAACTTGTTCAAACCATACTACCATTCCATCAAACTTTCACACACCAAGGTTAATTTGTCAAACATCTATGACCGAAACTAGTGACCATAGTTGAACCTCTTGCTTCTCTCTACAACATAATCACTCATCTCTACTTAAGATTGAAAGTTATTGAAAGTGTTAGAATTATCCCTCAATCCCGAAGTCCCTACTTCAATACATAACACAACACAACAACCATAAAGATTTTCCTATGGAATTCTTTTCACATCATACTTAATCCATACACACATCCATGTTTATCATTCACAAAACATTCATATGTATTAAAATTATACATATAATCACAACCACCATATCATGTTTCAACAATTATACCATACATTAATATCGAAATTGCATTTCATGAAGCATCATATGTACCATCGAATTCATCCTCCTTAAACATATACATAAATATGTTCACAAACCATAAATATCCATTTTCTTATGGGATAATCGATTTTCAGGCCTAATAATAGAATATTCTAGAGACTTTTAGGCAAATACAACAATACCTAATGAAATAATCAATTATCAGGTCTGATTATTGATTATCATCATAATACCTACTACAAAATTGATTATCAGATTTGATAATCAATTATTCCAGAGAGTTTTTTAGCAAAAGATGTAATTTTGAGGGAAATAATTGATTATCAAGTCTGATAATCGATTATTCATATCAATTTTTCACAACATGGTTTTCCTAATTTGGTTATCCCTAAAGCATATCCAAATAACCAAAATGGTATCCTTGACATTACGATTGATTCAAAAACATGTTTATATCCAAAATTGAATACAATTTTTCTCATTTGGCCGAAAATGAAATGCATCATATCAACCACACTTCAAAAATCAAGATATCATATTATACAAGTTACAAGTCATATTTTAAGTGTACTAAGATGTTAATCAAGTCTCAAATGACCTCAATACATGCTCTAAACACCAAGTTTACTTCTATATTGATTCCTTTATAAGAGTTTTATCTATCAAAACCCCATTTTAAACCAATTTCACAACTTTTTACCCATTTACGTGTGTGTGTCTATATATATATATATATATATATATATATATATATATATATATATATATATATATATATATATATATATATATATATATATGTATGTATAACAACAGATTAAACATACTACAAACCACTTCTTCAATTAAGCGAGTTGTACCTACAAAGCACATGTCATGATTAGGATACGTGGTTAGAACCACTTAGATGAAATCTTAAATGACATATGTAGTGGAAAATTTCTCACATGCATTGAAAAACATGAAAAGTAGAGAAAAATAGTAGAAACTAACTTACTCTTTTGCAATAATTTTTCGACTGGATTATAAAACCTTGTTGCAGTGATCACTTTGGCATTCTCTCAAGATGACCCAGCAGGTAGAACACCTAGAGAGAAGAAAGAATTGTAGAGGAAATTGTTTTTAAAAAGATAGTATAACTTGAAATAATGAAATTCGTTTTATAAAATTTCTATTAATACTTTGAATTTTTAATATTAAAATATTTAAGTCTCACTGGTTAAGCTACACTAGCTGTTTTAAAAAGACGATTTTATAAGTTTTTACAATTTTAACTAAAAAAATATATTTATTTATTTTTAAAATTTAAGATCAAATTTTAGTTTAGATATAATCAAATTTTTTAATTTTATATTTAAATTTAAAAGTTAAAAACATATCTAATCATGTAATCAAATACTAAAATCCTCTCATGGTTATATTTTTTATTTTATATTACTTAGTTGTTGATTAATTTAAAATACATAATATTACATATCTATGGAATCAGTGATTTGATTCCGTGGCTGATTGTAAACCAAAAGCCAAACTAACTGAATCAAATAGGAAAAAATGAAATTAAAAAATTTCACTTTTAAACTGTATTTGATCTTATTCCAGTTTTTTTTATATTATATTTTGGATTAATTAGATCCCAACTAAAAAATAAATGGGGTATCTCAAAATAATTTATTTAACATTTTGCTATATTAACTATGTACATTAATTACTAAAACCAATAAGTGATAACATAAAAAAAAAGCAGAAAAATGAAATAAATAATGTTTATATTTAATGCTTAACTTACAATGACGTGAAGGATGATTAAAATTTTGCTGTAGCGATGCAACTTGTTCCGTCAGACAGGCAAGCAGGAAAAATCGACAACTGCTACAAATATTGGTTAAATAAAAAAAGTAATAGTATTATTATATGTTCATTTAGAAAAAGTATATTTCTTGCTATTTTATTTTGGTAATAACCATACCTATCTTGTTAGGATTCTCTGAAAGGATTGGTCCTACAAGCTAAAGTTGACTTGTCTCTTGTTTTTTTTCTTTTCTAGGGATTTGTGGAAGATGATTTGAATGGATTTAAGTAGATTTGAGAGTAATTTTTGTTGTTGTTTTTTTGAGTGGATTTGTGGGTAATTGAGAGTGGATTTGAAAGTAAAATCTGTGAGAATTAGTGTAGGATTTGATTGATGTGACAGATTTAAAAAATTAGTTTAATTGGTAGAAATTAAAGATTACTAAAATGCCCCTAGTTATTAAAATAATATAAAATATTATTTGTTAATGTTATATTTAATTGTAAAAATGTTTATAAAGAGTAAAAAATTAAAAATAATAATTAAAAATAAATTTAAAAAGTAAAAAAATTATAAGTTCATAAAATAAATTTATTTTTAAATGTAGTATTTGTTTGTAATATAATTTACTATCAAGTAGTAAATTAATATAAATTAAAAAATTATATGTATTACCAAAAACACCAAGATAAACCAATTTACAATTTAAAGCATCAAAATAAACTTTTAAAAGTTAATGGGATAGACTAAAAATAAAAAAAAAATTAAAGGAGTAAAAATGTAAAATATTTAATAAATTTTATGGTAAAAAAAACTAGATCCACAATTTAAAAATTAGTGATTCATATTTATTTAATTATACTAAACTTTGTTTGAAAAAATAAAAAAATTAACCTCCTTTAATACGAATAATAAAATAGAGTTTATACATGAAACGGTGATGTCGTGGTAGAATCTTCGCATCCTTTGAGCAAGCAAGCAGGCAAACAAGCGAGTGCAGAAAAAAAAAACCCTAAAACCCGAATCAAAGAGCAATTGGACCATCACTTTGGCATTGGGTGAAGTGAGAAGCGTGATCAATGGGTGCGATTCGAAAGCTCCAGGGAGAGATATATCGTGTTCTCAATATGGTTTGTGGAGGCTTTACTGTATTGGCGGAAGTCGTTTTGGGGGACGTTTTCACGCTGGTTGTCAGAGTAGTTCTTGAACGAGTGGAGTACACCGAGTCGACTCGTCCCGTAGTTGGAGAAGTTTCTGTTGTTGTAGACAGCAAATTTGGCGTCTCTACTTACGCGTTCGGAAGAGAAAGGGAGAGATTTGGAATAACAGAACAAGTGCGCGGCAGAGCAAAAGTCTGGGAGGTGCGCGGAGAGGGTGTTGTCAGCGACAAGCTTGGCGAAGGTGGCGGTTTCCGCGGCGGTGAGTGGAGAACGCATTAACCAGAACCGAATACAACACATTTTTCAAAGCTGGAACCGAAGAGAAGAACGTAGAACTGAATACATTCTTCTCTGCAATTTCTTGAAAGAGTGGAATAACAGAATACAACTCCATCTTCATTTTTTTCTCACCACTGGAGCCGGTTACCAGATTTGTGGAACCGAATACACGCCCATGAACCACCTCTTCTTCAAGCGCAACTACTTCAGTTTTATCTATCATGTTGTCCTCAACACCAAGCTGCAATCAACCCCATTCTTTTTCTTCTCAACCACATCCAACAACCTTCGATCAACTCCCTTGCTACACATCGAACAATACACGCTTCTTCCTTCCTTCGCGATATTTAACATAATCACGAGGGCATACACGTAATTTGGGAAGAAATCAACGCAAATCTCCTCATATCAGCGAGATGGAAAAAATAACCCCATCTCGCAAATCACTGCATTTCGTCGCTCGCAAATCCATCCAAACGAACACCTTCGCTGCACAAATCATCGCTCTCTTTTCTCGTTACACAGTGTTTCACTTTCAAACGAAGGAAAAGAAAAAGACACTACTTTATTCAATTTTTTTTATAATTAAATAGTTATACTAAAACTATGTTTTTTGTTTTGCTCTTATTTAATGATGTTTTTATTTTTTTTATTCTTTTTACTAGCTGAATTAAAAAAAACTCTCAAATTTCATCATAAATTTCATATATTATTATAATATTTTATTTTTAAAAGTATTTTTTTGTCAGAATATCATGCTAATAATTAGTACGAGGGTTAAATAATTTTTTAATCACTTTTAAAATTGATTTGGATTGAAATTGATTTTTCAACATTTTTTAAAAGTTATTATGTTACTTTTGAGTTAATACTAATTTTGATAGTGTCATAATTAACTATGTATTAATAAAATAAATAAATGTCATTTGTTAAGTAATAAATAATTTTTTTATTAGATTAATATATTTATAATGAAGTATACCAATATTTAAACTATTAAAAAATAATTTAACCCATAGATCCAACCTCAGAAGTTTGCATAAGTAAAATTAGTTTAATTATAAAATATTTTAAATAAAAATAGCACTTAATAAACAATTGGCTTATTAGCTTAGTTGGTTAGAGCGTCGTGCTAATAACGCAAATTCGTTTGAACACGCTTTTCCATCGTCTCAAATCAATATATGAGAACACGATTTCGAAATCATTCTTCGCTCGCAAATTCGCTTGATCAATACAATCTGAATCTACAAGCGAACACAGCCTTGGTGTCGTATTTCGTTTTCTTCCAGAAGGCGCACGTTTTCATATTTAGTCTTTTTTTTGTTTGTCCACATTTTAGTATATTTATTGCAAATTACCAGTTTGAATTGCATGTAATGACTGGTCACCGACATGACCAATTGTGTGAGGTTGAATCTACGTTGTTTATTATACTCAACAACTGAAGACAAAATTGGAGTAAATGCATATTGTTCCATGAATCACTACTAACCACGTGGTGGAGTTTTTAGTTGAGTTTACACATGTGTGGAGGGAGTTATCACGGTATAATGCACTAATATCTGAAAAAACTTCTTGTCAAATTTTAACCGCTAACATTTTATAATGTTTTCTATCATGAATTTTAAACCTTTGTTTTGCATGTATATTTTCAGCCGGTTGCTTTATATTTTCGCATAAAATTTTAAGCCAAAAATATTTTTAAAAATATATTATTTTGCAGTAATTATTAATTACAATAGATTTTTACTTTCGTAATCATTCATATCTTCTATATTAATGTAATTCAACCACACACAAGCCGATAATATTATATATATATATATATATATATATATATATATATATATATATATATATATTTCAAAACTTTAGATTATACTAAGTAAAACTAACAACAAAAGAATAAACTAATACATCTAAAATATTTAATACTATGCATCATACATACCCACTAATTAACTTCATGAATTACATTCAAATCTTACAAATACAAATGATTCACACTGAATGATTACTTTTGAAAAAGGTTTAAACCCTCGTTTGGTCTTCATATTTGTGTGTCAATCTCAAGTGGGTTATCATGTTTTTTCGGTCTCAATCGAGTCCTTAAACTTGTTAAAATGAGCCAATTAAGCCATCTCCATTAATTTTTCAGTAACGTCTTTGCCTTTGATTACATGGTGCACAGATAATGAACTCAATTTAAAATATTTAAAATACGTGGATAATAGTTATATGAAAAAAATGAAAAAAAAATATATGTGGCAGGGAATGAGGGATTTTGCTGTTGATTGGCTTTTTTTTTTAAGTTAAACAGAAAAACTAAAATGGGAATTAGGGATTTCATGAGTTAGGGATTTTGTTGTGGTGAGTGAGTGTGAGAATTAGGGTTGGGTTGACTTTGCAAAGACGAAGACAATCACGTGGTGGTGGAGGAACGAAATTGAAAGTGGATGCCAGTTAAGGTTAGTATCCTATGTTTTCCGCTTTTTGCCTTTACGAATATGTAGTTATGTTGCTTTGTTTATGCTTTGTTGTGGTCCCGAATTTGTTTCAGTTGTGGTCCCGATAGTGGTATGTTTGTGCATTTAGGTTATAGTTGATTTGGTACTGTTATTCTATTATGGGTCCTGAGATTGGTATGGGTTATGGGTCCCGAGATTGGTATGTCATTGTTTGTTGAAATGTGTAGAGTGTTGTGGTCCCAAAAGTGTCTTTATGAATTGTTTAGAAGTTGTGGTGACCTTTTCTGTCTGAGTGTTTCCTTAGTGGGGATGTTAGTTTGTTCCCCTGTCTCGTTGATGTCTAACTGTTTACTTAGTTAGTAAATAGTGAGAAATAATAATATTTCCCCCTAATGTACAGGTGTTAAAAGCTTGTGGTTGAATTATAATATTGCATGGCTGAACATATTAAAGTTGTGGTCCATCATTGTGGTCATTTTGTTAGTGATGAGAATGGAAATTTTAAATTTGATGGCGAGATAACAGAATGATCTTGTGATCCAGACCTGTGGTGCTAATTTGGAATATTAGCTTCAGTTAAAGACTTAAGTTATATAGACATAAAAGAACTTTGGTACAGTTTAGGAGGTCAGTCAGTGGTGCCAGATAGGTTAGAATTATTGACTGATGATAAGAGTGCTATGCATATGCTGAATATAGCAAGGTTAAATGATGAAGTTCATTTGTACGTGGTTCATAATACCATGGAACCACAAATAATAAAAATGATTGATTGGGTTGATGGTGATGGGGTTGATGGTGATGTTAATGATGAAGTTGATGTTGCAAGAGAAGTGGAGGGTGAGCTTGATGAAGTTGATGTTGCAAGACAAGTGGAGGGTGAGCCTGAGGGTGAGGTTCATGGTGTTGCAAGAGAGGTGGAGGGTGAGCCTGATGAAGTTGATGTTGCAAGAGAAGTGGAGGGTGAGCCTGAGGGTGAGGTTCATGGTGATGTTGAGGGTCACTATGAGGATGAGTTTGAGGGTGAGGGTGAGGCTGATGTTTAGCCTGAAGTTGGAACAGAAATGGAGGAGGGTCACTGTGAGGCTGAGGTTGAGGCTCAAGTTGGAACAGAATTGGAGGAGGGTGACTGTGAAGTTGCAAAACAAATTGAACATGTGGAGGATGGTGAAGTACATGATGTAGAGGAGGTTGAATGATGTAAATGATTTTGAGCTGCAAGATGTAGAAGAGGATGAGATTGAGGATGAGTCTATGAGTGAACATGGTGAGGATGAAGATGTAGATGAGTCTGTGAGTGAAGAAAGTCTAGTTGATGTCACCATTGAGTGTGACATTGGTACTTTGAAACGAAATGTGAGGGAAGAACAACCTGGCAGTCCAATAGGTGAGTCATCATAGACAACTGATGATGATTCCATGCATGATGTTCGTGGCTTGTCTGACACTGAGTGGGTGTCAGATGAGTTGGATAGTGATCTAGACAGTGAGGACGATGATGATTCCATTCGGAGAACTTTGTTTCCCACATTTAGCATGCCTAAAAGTTTGATGGATTATAAATGGGAAGTGGGAACCTATTTCACTGGAGAAAAAGGAATTTACAGAGGCCATTAGGACTTATGCACTGAGTAATGGAAGAAATTTGAAATTCATGAAGAATGACAAAAAGAGGGTTGGTGTAAAATGTTTGGGGGGCTAGGGTAAATGCAAATGGTATGCTTATTGTGCCTACAGGTCAGCTGCCAAGTCATGGCAGCTAAAAAAAGTTATTGATGATCATAGTTGTAATATAGTTTGTAATGTGAAGTTGATGACTTCTAAGTGGTTGAGTCAAAGGATGGAAAAATCTATCAGAGAGAACCCTAATATGAAGGTGATGGACATTAGGGACAAAGTAAGTAGGAAATGAAATGTAGGAATCTCTAGAAATATGGCTTTTAGGACAAGAGCCATGGCAAAATATAATGTTGAGGGGTCATTCAAGGAACAATATAGAAGAATCTATGATTATGGTCATGAACTTCTGAGAGCAAATCCAGGTTCAACAGTCAAAATAAAGGTTGAAAATAGTAATGAAGAGTGTATATTCAATAGAATTTATGTATGCTTGAAAGCATTCAAAGATAACTTCGTTAGTTGTAGACCCATCATTGGATTAGATGGATGCTTTTTGAAAGGCAAGTATGGAGGGGAGTTACTAACAGCAGTTGGAAGAGATGGAAATGAACAAATTCTTCCCATTGCATATGTTGTTGTTGAGGTAGAAAACAAAGACTCCTGGACTTGGTTCTTGGAGCTTCTCATTGCAGACCTTGGTGGGGAAGTTGTTTGTGGAGCATGTACATTTATTTCAGACCAACAAAAAGGTCAGTCACTCATAACAAATGTTAATTACAACCTACATCACAAATAAGTTAGCTGACATGAGTATTTGAAATTGTAGGGACTTTTGCCAACAATTCAAGATCTTCTACCTGGGGTAGACCAAAGATTTTGTGTTAGACATTTGTATTCCAACTTTAGAAAGAAATTTCCTGAAAAAGACCTTAAACGTATGATGTGGAGGGTAGCAATAACCACATATCCACAACTATGGGAGGCTGAAATGAGAAAAACTAAAGAGATAAATGTAGGCGCATTTAAATACTTGATTGCAATTCCACCTAGGTATGTAATCACTTTTCTCCAAACCTTATTGTGCTTTTACTGTTATATTTGCTTTGACATTTATATTTATTGACATTTTAATCTTCCAGGTTTTGGTCAAGATCTAGATTCAGTCCTAGATCACAATCTAACACTCTTGTCAACAATATGTGTGAGGGGTTCAACAGTGTGCTAGTTAGTAGTAGGTGTAAGCCACCTATCAATATGTTAGAACATTAGGGTTTACATCATGAAGATATGGGCTACGAACAGGACAAAAATGAGTTTGTATCAAGGTTCTATGTGCCCTAAGGTTCTCAACAGATTTGAAAAACAGTCATGATTAACCAGATATTGGTTACCAAGGTAAGTTGACACCCACATTTAATTTCTGATTATCATTAACAACATGTTGCTATTAAAAATAAATTATTCATCATATATTATGGAGGAGTAGAGAGAGCTGGAGAAACCAAGTGTAGAGGAAACCGGTGTGAGGTCTGCATGTAGAGGGAGGGAATCGATTTCACCACATGAGAATCCATACTATCGGTAGTTTGAGAGAAAATCGGTTCTCCCTACTTATTCTCTGTGTGTTTGGGTTTGAGAGGTAAATCATATAAGCTATTTTGTGTTTTACTTCTAATTATAATAATAGTAGTAATAATTATATTATACTTCATAATCATTTTGACCATAAAAACAAATTTATAATTTAACAATTTTATCTATTAAAAATAAATTATTCATCATATATTATGTATAACCTTTCATAAATATTACATAAGATTTTTTCACTTCTGTTTAAATTAAGAACAACTACTTCTATTTTAAATAAAGAACAACTAGTATCTCCTCTCTATCTCCGGAAATCCATGTATTCACCTTCTTCATGTCTATCATTTAATAAGAAAACCAAAGAGATTTTTTGTAGCAAATGCACAAGACATTTGGTTTTGTGATGAAAAAATGACATGTTCCATTCCAGTGTTAATCACTCATCTGACAACCCTCCACGAAACAAAGTGGCAAACAGTTCCATCACTGGTCTCTTCAGAACAATCCCAATTTCAACACCGACTTTCTCATCTCTGTTTTCTGCCAATCCAATTGTTATGGCTCTATCCACCGATGCTATCTCCACCTTTGAAGGCTTTCCCCAACCAAAATCATTCTCATAAACCCCAAAACGGTTAGACCCTGCAATTCCAAAGAGTTCAACTCCCTCCTTTGCCAAAGCTGCATATCTAGGAGCCGCATTACCTATCCCATGAAAAACACCCTTATCTAGCATCTCTTTTATTTTACTATGAGTACTTTTCGCAATATTAACCAACCCTTCTTCCTCTAGAAATGCCGATGGCTTCGCATCCACCATACTCCCCCACACACAGTTCCCAAAGTAGTTTTCAGGAATTGGAGGCTCCAACCTGGCCCTGCAATCCATAGTAAACCCACTAGCAAACTTATTTTTCTCCTTTTCAACTCTGTGCCAGGCCTTGGCAATGCAAACAAAAGTATAAGCGCAAGTTAGAACAAAAGTTGACAGTTTGGTTGGTTTTGAGTTTGATTCTGCTTCAACTATGTCTACACTGTCCCACTTGGACAGCACCCTATTCTTTATTCTCTCCAAATCAGGTCCCGTGAGCACGAATGTCCCTCGAACATGTTCTTCCAATCTTGGAGGGAAAGGTAGAAGCTTCAAGCATCTTCCGTCGCTGTTTTCACTTGGGAACAATTTGGTTAACATCTCAGCCAAATCGATTCCTAAGTCGAACCCTAACTCACTTGGGCTTTTGATGACTGTTCTGTCAAAGAACGGCTCCAATTCTGGAGCCAAGGATGGTGATGACTCAGAGTAATCATCATTGGTTTTACACAGAGAAGCCCAGGCTTTGATGAAAAGAGTTGAAGATTTTCCGTCAAGGACGGCGTGGTGGGTGGTGATTCCTATGGCGAACCCTCTATTAGGGAACAGAGTGATTTGGAGAGCCATAACAGAGGCATGAGAATCCGAAGATTCCAAGTGGGGCACCAAACAACGTGACTCTGATGCGTCTTTAGGTGCGTTGTCCAACGCGTGGTCGAAGTCGGCTTCGGATTCTGCAAGCACCACTGAAACAGCGTCGCCTGGGTTGTACTGAACGACGGGGTTTGAAGAACCATGGGGCCACAGGACGTTGCCGGCGAGAGGGGAAAAGTGTTGGAGGGTGTGAGAGAGTGAATTTTTGAGCTTCGGAACAACTTGGGCGAAGAAAATGGATGGGTTTGAATGGGTTACAGGGAGGGAATAGAAGAAGATGCGTTCTACAGGATGAAACCTGAGCCAGAACAGGTCGAAAAATACGAGAGGGAGGGATGTTTGGGGTGCAGAGGGAGGCGCAACAGTGCACTGTTCATGGATTTTGAGGTTGTGGGAAGCCATGTGAAGAAATTAGAGAGGTGTGTTTCTTTCAAGTTAGGATAAAACAAGGCTGGAGCTTTGGTTTTATGGTGAAGAAGGTTGCATGTTGATCTCAAAGTGTGTTTCATAAAGCAACAAATTTTGCAAGCTGGGTTGATTTCTATGTGTGAATTGAAAATGGTAAAGGGTAATAATATTCTACGAGACATTTTCGTACTAATTCTCAGTGCCTTTTCCTGGCTGTTTGGTTAAAAAAATTATTCTAATTAAATATAAAATTTACATAGAGTAAATTTTGATTAAATATAAAATTTGAATATTCGGTGTTTGATTTTTTAATCATTTTGTGTTTTTTATTTTCGTAAAATTTTGATTAATCTTAAATGAAAAAATATTATTACTTTTATATTTATTAGTATATTATACTTTGCTCTCATATTCATTAATAAATTACATAATACTTTTCCTAAAAAAAGATAATATTGTACCTAGAAAACTGTAATATAAAATTTATTTCCACGTTTTGATAAATATAATTACAATACACCTATATAATATAATCAAATACTAAAATCCTCTCTTAGTCATATTTGTTTATATTACCCAGTTGTTGATAATTTAATATGGTATTACATATCATTAGAATCTTTGATAACGTGTTGGTGATTTCACACCAAAAGTCAAATTAAATTGATCAAATAGAAAAAAGTTAGATTAAAAAAGTCACTTTGAAACTGTATTTGACCTCTTTACCAGGTTTTTTTTTATTACAATTTGGATTAATTTGATCCCGAATCTCCTTACTTCTTTCTACAACAAATGGGTATCTCAAAACATGTTTTCTTTAATATTTTATATTCTACTATATTAATTATTTACATTACTTTTTTTATTTTTTTCCTTTTCCTTTTCATTTTCTACCATTTAAATCCATCTAGAATGGGATAAACATCTACATCTTTCTAAAATACCAATGAAAAGCAGAACTATCGATGAATACAATAAGTGACATGATAAAAAAATAGAAAAGAATGGGATAAATAATGTTATATTTAATTCTTAACGTATATACGATGACGTGAGGGATGATTCAAATTTGTTGTTGCTTGTTCCTAGGTCCGTCTCAGACGGCAAGCAGAAAAATTTGACAACAGCTGCAAATAGTATTGGTTAAATAAAAATAATAATAATAATAATAATAATATATGTTCATTTAGAAATGTATATTTTTTCTATTTTATTTTGATAATAACCCTACAGCTCGTGTTAGGATTCTCTGGAAAGTTAGGTGACACAAGGCAACGTTGACCCGTCTCTTGTCGTGTGTTTTTGTTTTTCTTCCAGAAAGTGCACATTTCCATTCCAGTCTTCTTTTTACTGCTCACATTTTAGTCTCTTTATTGAAAATTATCAGTTTGAATTGCTTGTAATGACTGGTCACTCACATGACTAGTTCAGTGAGATTCAATCTACTTTATTTATGATGTTTTAATTGTTAGTTTAGACTCAACTTAATACAAAATTGGAGTAAAGCTTTTAAGATTTTTGATGCTTAAGTTATTATCTTTGTATAAATTTTGGAATAATACTTACATAAAAAATATAATAACAATATAATAAATAATATTTAATATATTAAATTCTTAAAATTTAATTATATATGTAAATATAAAAATCAAAATAAATATAAATTTTGACTATTTTATAATAAAAAAATTAATTTTTTTAATAAAGTACACTTTTTAATATGTTTATTAAACATAATAGAAATATGTGTTGCATTTTTTGTATGAAATTTACATACCACGATAATAAATACTCTAATGCTTTTGAAAAAAAAAACTTATTATCAAATTCTAACATGCAAACATTTATTAAATATTTTCTATTATAAATTGTAAACATTTGTAAATAATTCTAAATTTTTTACATGTATATTTTTAGCCAGTGGCTTTATATTTTTGTGTAATATTTTAATCAATAAATATATTATTTGCATTGATTAAAATTGATGTTTGTTTTCTTGAAATGAGGTTTAGAACTAACGAATTTTGATAAACTTTAATGGACAGTTAGATATATGCACCGACTGAGTAATTGTATGATAAAAATTAATCATTAAAATAAACATAGAAAGAAAATTAACCCTTATTCATAATCTTTACAACTTTTTTCCCTATTGAGAAGAACCCTATCAGCTTATAAATAGTATAACATAAAAAAAATCATTAACATATGAAAAGTAAAATGATAATAATAATAATAATACCTATATTAAATATTTACATTCTCGTTAAGAAAAAAAAAATGTTCGAGCTTTACTATTTACAATTTTTGATACAATAATAGTTCAACCACTGTATCACACCACACGGATCTCTATTTTCCACTCAATTGTACCGAGCTACATTCCTTTTTCAATAAAAGAAAATAAAATAAGAACATTTGCACTATTAAACAAACATTTTACAATATTCTTATTTAGAATAAATAAATTTCGTATTGAAAGCATTGTATTATGGACAAAATTGATTTCATGGATAAAAGTTTGTAGTAGATTTTATCAACAAATTTTATAAAAACATTTTAGAATTTTTATTATTAATGGATATTTTTGTAAGCGATAGATTTATTTGTAAATTTTGTGCATAATTTATAATTTATATTTGTCAATAAAATCAATCGGTAATTTAGAACTTCTCCATAAATATTTTTGTTGATAATCTGTCAATAAATTTTTAAGTAATTAGATATTTTAGTAATTTACAGGTAAATTTTGTGATAAAATGGATTCTAAAATTTTGTAATTTATTTTGAATTTTGATTATTTCATGATAAAAATTATGGATAAATTATGATAGTAAAATTCATAAGTAAAATGAACATAAAATTTATCGCAATATGAGAAGGAGGAGAATAAGAATATTAAATCCTATATCTTAAATCAAATTATCAGACCAATTATGATTGTTATATAATTACTTATTGACTTATTAATAATTACTTATAGCAAAATGGCAAGGGCATCATTACACTGTGAAAAGAGAAAAAGAAGCATGAGGGTAGAATAGAAAAAAAGAACGAATGAGGTGTAAAAAGAAACTTTTAACTAGTAGGCACCCTACATTCTGATAAAGGAGAACTAATAGTGACATTTAATCAATGGATTAGTTGTTTAGATCTGTGAAAGGTGTGATTGTTGAAAGGTTAGATTAATTTATATGTGTTTCTTTGATTTTAAGGCATGATAATATGAAATATAACTATTGTTATGAATTATTTGGGAGCTGAATAAAATGCAGAGGAAGTATATATGTTGCAAAATAAAGAAATTTGGATGCTAACCTCATTCATTTTCTTCTCTATATTTCGAAAACGGGTGCTATCGCAAGCTAAATATCATTCAAGTGGAATCTCCCTCAAGCTGTGTGTAATAACTATATTAATTAATCTCCAAAACTTAAGTGGTAGCTTAAGAGATAATTTACAGTACAAGTGTAAGAGAGACAAACACAACCCTTTCTCGTAAAAGAGGAAATCGTTTGAGCAACATGTTGGTAACTCAAGCAAGGTTAATGATTATGTGCTTGGATTTTGGAATTGTGGGGATTCATGTAGTTACATCGGGGTTTCTATGTGTGTGTATCACTTAAGTGTGGTGAGAATCTTCAATGGACACTCAAATAATGGATGCTTAACTGAGGAAGGGAGAAATTCACTTATGATTATTGGGGTTATCTCGTTCAGTGTAATATTCCTTAAGTATAAGCTTGTCTGTAGAGATTGCTAGCAAGAAAGTTCATTCAAACAACATGATGTATATGATTAATGATGTATGTGTTGAAATATATGAGTAATGAATTTTATCTATGTTATCTTTATCGTGTGTGTCGTATTTAAGTGACTCTTAGTTTATAATCATTTGTGGACATGTGAGAGGTAGATGAGGTGAGTTATATATAGGGTCAACTTAAGGCCTAAAACCCTTGTTTTAGACCTCTTAGAAAAAAAATCTTCAATTTTTTTAGGCTTAATCATTCAGATGATTTTTCTCAGATAGGTTTCTAACTTTTTTTTCTCAATTAGATTTTTATTTTTGAAAAATTAAAGTAATTAGATCATTACTTTTAATTTCATATTGACAACACTAAAGATGTCAATGTCAATTCGTGTTTTATTTAAAAAAAATTTAAATATTTTTTTTAATTATTATTTTTTATTTTTTAATTTTTTTAAATATTTTTTAAAAAAATTAAAAAAAATTGTCACGTGTTAAGCTAATTTTGTGCCACGTGGCAATGATAGTGTGACGTGATACTATGAGGCCACGTGTCATTGCATTTGTTTCAATTTAATTCCTGTATTTTTATTTTGTTTCAATTTGGTCCCTATATTTTTATTTTTTCTGAATTTGTTATGTGAAAATCCTAATTAATGTAGAATTTGTAAAGAAATAACTGATACTATTGTGTTTTATGATAAAATGGTCATAAATGTGATGCAACGATAATTTACTTTATTAAGTGTTATTTAAATGTTAACTTTTATAATTTGCTCATTAATATTAGGGTTAAATATGTTTTTAGTCCCTAAACTATTGGCCGTTTCTGGTTTTCGTCCCTCTTTTAAAGTAAGGTACAATTTGGTCCTCATTCTTTTCGAAACGTTCGTTTTAGTCCTCGGAATTTTGGTTTTAGTCCTCATTTGTTGCTAAAACGAACGTTTCGAAAAGAATGAGAACCAAATTGTACCTTACTTTGAAACAGGGACGAAAACCAGAAACGGCCAATAGTTTAGGGACTAAAAACATATTTAACCCTTCATATTATTTAGGTCAAATGACTTTATTTGTTCTTTAATTTTGTAGAAAATTTTTAAATGAGCTTCTTTACTTTTATTTGACTCAATTTAGTTTTTGTTTTGAAAACTTTAATGCAATTAAGTTATTTTCGAATTTTTTTTATTTTTTTAATAAAATCATATCAAATTGTATAAAATAATTTATAAAGATTTATATACAAAATAAATTTTGTTTGAATTTGGAGAGAAACAAAATTGTTTAATTTAAAAAAATAACTAAATTGAGACAAAATAAAAATACAAGGACTAAATTAAGATAAAATAAAAATATAGAGTCCAAATTGAGACAAATGAAATGACATGTTGCTTGACAGTGACATGTGGCACTGTCAGTGCCACTTCACACTGTCAGTGTCACTTCACATTGTCACTACCACATGGTACAATGTCACCTTAACATGTGAGATTTTTTTTTATTTTTCAAAAATAATAATAATTAAAAAATATTTAAAAAATTAAAAAAACCACAAGCTCACATGTGACACCCTCTTTAACGGTGTTATTACAAAATTAACGAAAAAGAACTAATTGCTTTAATTTTTAAAAAATAAGGATCCAATTGAGACAAACAAAAAGTGAGGGACTTATTTGAGAAAAGTCACCAAAATTAGGAACTATATGAATGCTTAAACTTTTTTTTAATATTAATATATCTTTATTAAATTAATTGTAAAATTATATTTGAAAATAAAATTTAATTAAAATTATTATGAGTAATTATTACTTTTTACAATGAATTATTGTTATTGGTAAAATGATTTATTCTTAAGTTTATTTTAGACCTCCAAAAATTATAATATATTTTAACAAAAATAGTTTAATTAGTAGATAAAAAAAATCCTTCTTAAGTTTGCTTAGGCCTCTAAAATTATTTACTTCCGCTTATTATATTCAATGTAATATCTTTACAATATGTGAGTCTTTATAAATGACCCATTGTGGTTGTTATCATTCTTTTAGGTGTATGTTGTATATAGGATACATATAATGACATCGGGCCTTATTTGATGAATTAAACATGATAGATAATTAGGTAAAAGAGATATTCTAACTTTACTAAATTTGATCTCATAGATTAATACATCAAATTATGAGAATTTGAAAGAGATTTGTGCATCAAGTTAGGTTAATAGGCACACAAAATACCCTTGCCAAAAACAAATGTTAGTCTCAGGTACGACATGCTTAATATGTGTAGATCTTCCATAAGTGTCAAGCGATGATTACATTGAACATTATTTATGTGATTGAGGGCTCTAACATCTTGTTGATAATGTTTCAACATTTTTTTTCGTTGAGGATGTTGTTGAGGAATCTCCATCTTAAAGACAATATGTATTAGTGTAACTTACATGTTGATTGTATGGTTAAATTATACACTAGTATAGGAAAAGAATTTGACTTCAATTATTTTTGGGTTCTACTTCAAATCTACAATATAAGCATACAAAGGTGAGGTAAAAAGGGAGACTTTAGGTTTTGGTTCTTAACCTAAGCATATTCTTCAAAGATAAGCTTCAATTCTTTCAGAAAAGAATCGAAACCTATGTGACCTAAAAAAAGATAAAATTATTTAAATGCAGAAATGAGAGCATGCATCAAATAATGGAATGCATAATGAGCAATGCTTAAAGCGAAAAGGCTTTTTTGCCCTCATAACATTTGATAATACCAAGTGCTAAAAACAATTATATTCGATATGTTAAGTCGATATTTGATTCCAGTGCAGTGATGGGTAATATATAGTAATGCATAAACACTGTGAGCATAAGGAGTATATACTGTGGCTGATCGGCTTTGGTGGGTTTTCCATTCACGAGTGCACATAGGCCTTCACTTGGACAACCCAAGTTTGTAAGTTTGGCAGCCTTCACTTTGACAGCCCAAGTGTGGCAGCCTAGCAATGCAGAGATTTGGTTCTCTGCTTCTTCTGTGCTTTGACACAACTAGACACAAAAGCATTCACATGAAACACAGGAAAGATTCCTGGCCATACAGTGTTTGGTTTGAATTTGAAACAGGATTCAAGAAGACCGTAGACCATTTAAATGCGTTGGTTGGTGCATGTTTGGTTTGTGTATTAAGTGCGAGTTCGATGGTTTGTTATCAAGGAGTGTGAAGTATATCTCTTTGTCCTTCATCCTTTATCCTTATTGAGGTTGTTTGTGCTTGAGATATGTCCCTTGTGTTGAGTGCATTGAAGAGCATAGCTTCATCAGATTCATGAGGTTAGTTGTCCTTCAAGTATCGGTTGGCAAGGTTTGTTTAATATTTGCAGGTTGGAGGCATGGTTGTGCAGAAGACATGATGAATGGAGAATGGTGTGTGCTGATGTTGGAACGTGGGTGCTTTCATTGTTGATAATGAAGATGCATTGAAGATGGGGAAGGAAAGGTTGAATGAGGAAGAGGCGTTGAAGATGGAGAAGTTCGGCGTGTGTGCTTGGTGCAGAAGTTGGGATGGCAAAGCTGTATTCGGTTACTGAGTTTGGCGTATTCGGTTACGCACAACAGTGAGAGGAAAGCATAATGGTGTATTCGGTTACCCACAAATGTAATCGGTTACTGGGATGATTTTTGCATTGTGTTTTCGTTTGCAATCGCGGTGCCAGCAACCTTCGTCGTTCTTCCATGGTTGCTCTCGTTGGTTGTGTGATTGCTTAAGTGGTTGATAGTGCATGTTGTGGGCATGAAAAAGGATGAGGACATGCAAAGGTTCATGGAGCAGCGGATGGATGATGGCGAGATGAGAAGGTCCACGAAGGAGTGGAGGGTGGAGACTGTAGAAGTAGTGTGTGAGGGAGTGTTTGATGTAGCAGTCGTTGAAGCAACAAGAGTATGGAACAACACCGTAACCGTTTCTTTTGTTTTTGTTGCAGGTGAAGGAGTTCTGAACTTTGTGGAAAGGCAGTGAAGGTGGTCGAGTTTGGTGAAGCCGCGAGGAGATAGTTGAAGCTGTTGTAGGAATCTGCTGCTGTTACTAGAGCTTTGTGCTACACTTGTGAAGGTACTGAAAGGTTGTGCAAGGGTGATAGTGTTTAGGTACCTCAGTTTCAGAGTGGTTGGAAGCTTGTTAACAATTTTGTATATTGTTACAGGCCTAAATAAAGAGCAGGGTGGGTGGTGCGTCGTGAAAGTGGTGAAAGTGTGTTCCAATAGGAGTTTATTTCTTTGCATTGTGATAATTTGGGGTTCATTTGCCATGTATGATTGAAAGGCATCCAAGTTAATTGATGACCCAGTTAGAAAAACGATTTACGATTTTTGAAGCTTTGTGTTCATTTGGTTGAAGTTGGTTGAAGGTATATGATGTTTAAAAAAGTAATGAATTGCCCTTCTTTACAATATATTTACTATAATCCTAAATTTGTTGGCATGTTTGGCATGTTAGGCTCACGGTTTGGAATTTGATATTTGAATTTGACAAAGATTGAACAAAATTTGAGTGGCATTGCATTAGAGGATCGGTATTGAAATTGTGTTTAGTGAAGCTTCAATAAAATTTGATTAGTCTTCAAGAGGTAATTCTTAAACCATCTTTGAACTAATTATAGTTTATGAATAAATGAATGTGTGTTTACTTTTTTTTTATAACTGATATTGTCAATGTAATTTTGTATTATGTTTATTTAATGTATAGTATATATTTAATGTATTAATGTATAATATTTATTTAATATATGAATATATGATATATGATTGTGTTAATATATGATTGATTTATGTTTAATTATTATATCAATGATTTTAATTACAGTATGTATATTTGGTTAAGTAAATATAGATGGAAGAATATATAGATTTATCATATTTGGACCGTGAAGATATAGATGACGATGTGGTTGGTGTAGACTTCAATATTATCGCAATGATACGTCAACAATTACAAATTACCACTTCATTGGGTGCACTAACAATTTTATGCATTGTTGCACACGTGTTGAATATCTTGAATATGTACTCGAGTGATTCGAGTAGTGTAAGCAATTACCTACCAGACAGAGACCGTCGTAGGGAGCAATTAATGTCATATCTTGTGCATACTAATCGGTGCCCCGACATTATTAGGATGGATCCAGAGGCATTTATTAATCTTTGTGAGAGAGTAAGATCAACTTGGTTAGTTAAGGACGCCATTCGGTCCATAGTGGAGCAACAAGTTGCTCAATTTCTTCATATAATTGGGCATAATGTTAAGAATTGAAGTGTCGCATTTTTTTTCATCGATCTGGTTCGACAGTTAGCAGACACTTTCACAATGTGTTGGATGCTATCTTAACTTTGGAATCTGAATTTCTAATTCAACCCTCAAGAAATGAGGTTCATCCATATGTCTTAAAACAATTATAACAATTATAACATTTATATAAAAGTTAAATTTGGTTTCAATTTAGAGAGGGATGAAATTTCTCCAATTTAAAAAAAAATTAAAATTGAATTGAACCAATAGCAAAATTGAGATTTTTCACCTAACATTTGACACGGTGACTGTCACATCATATTGGTAACGGATTGGGTTAGGCACAGATAGTGCCTACCCACATGCAAAAAATCGTACCGACAACTTGACCTGCTACCTGCTAGATACCCGCATAAAAAAAACTTACGGATATTAAATTGTTTTTCAATTGTATACCTATTTTCAACCCGCAAATATTTAAAAAATATACTTTATGAATTTTTAAATAAGGTCTAAATTAAATTGTAAATTAAGAAGAACAATTTAATATATTTGCTTCATATTAAAGAGAACAAATATTGAACAATTTTTGAAATATAGAGAGCATGGAGGAAACCAATCAATGTATGAAACAGAGAGATAAAGAACGTCCATGAGAACGCAAACAGGAACCATAAACCAAAATTCTAAAAACAGAATGCAATCACAGAAATCTCCAAACGGCGACAACCACCAGGGTCTTATGTGCAAAAATCCAATCTACATCAACGAACTAAAATCCAAAAAAACTCAAAACACACATTCGAATCCTAACTCCAAAATCTCGTGGGGGCACTACTGTTGAAGCACCTGTTGTCGCGAGGAGAGTACCGCACCTAAGCCATCGAAGCTCGCCCTTTCTCCTAGGGAAACCCAAATCAGAACTAAGAGAGTGGAAGAGGGAATGAATCCTACTCCCTACAATGTGAGCTGAACTAAAAGGAAGAAGAAAAGAGCCCTCCCTTAAGCGAGAAACTCGCTCGCGATAAAAGGGAAAATGACACTCCAAGCAGGTCCATCTACGAGAAAGGAAACATCGTGAGGAAAATTTTCTAATTGGATTCCATGTATGTGATTCAGCATCTTATACCTCTATTAAGGTTAGGTCAAAATTAATGTAACCCCTTTTTTTTCTTTTTTTTTATAAAAGGTAATTGAAAGGAATTCTAAACTACTGTTATTAAAATTTTCCTTTTTTTAAGAGTAAAAAAATTTGATTTTAAAAAATATAAATTAAATTATTATTATTATTTTTTACAAGTAACAGATATCTGTGAGTCGGATAGTATAATACACATACTCAACCCGTTTAGAAGTGGGTACTAAAATACCTGTTATCCGTGGGTAATAAATATACACGTATCCGTACGGATTTTATTCGTAGATATCTACGGGTGCATAACAATTTAAATAAAAAGAATAAATAAATAATTGAAAATAAATAAAACACATATTAACACGTGTCATATAAGTTAACATCATTAGTATACTAATGGAAAAAATCAAATTACATCACAATTAAAAAAATTAGAATTCAATTAAGATCAACATCATTAGTGTACTAATAGAAAAAATCAAATTACATCACAATTAAAAAATTAGAATTCAATTAAGATCAATTAGAATGTGAGGACTTAATTAGGATTTTTCAATAAACATCACCAACCGAAAATTTAAACATTTAATATATTATTATTAAATAAAATATTATAGTAATGAGACTTTACTTGCCAACGAAATTATATATTGTTTTCATATAAAAATAATCTATCGAATATTTTCTCCTCAATAATCACATGTTTTATACCTTAATTATTTTTACTATTTTATAATTTTAATTTTGTAGACATTTTTTCTGTAAAATATTAAAATTTTAGATAATGTATATAAGTCCTTAAAACTTCTGGAAATTAATTTAAGAATGGCCAATGGCAAGGAGGATATAGCGTCCAATCTAAGGCTTACGGAACCTAGAGCCAAGTCTTATAGAATTCACTATCAAGTGGACATCCAAAGGTTCAAGAGTGACATCCAACGTCTTAACCAATAAGCTCATGAACTTTATTATTATGACCAATGGTTTCAATAATTTCATGGAATTATTGGAGACGGCCAAGGTTGCGTCGACCATAATAAAAAACAAGTTTATCAAAGCATTGGAGAGGGCAAACAACACGGCTAATATAAAAAATGGAAGATGCAAAATGGCAGAGGTGTAGATCACTCTTTTGTCTTAGAGTTCACTTTATACAAGCCAATCAGATATCTAGATAACACTCCATAAGGTATAACTCTAACATTTAAATGCAAAGAAAAAGAGTAATAGAAATACTTGGACTAGCTTTTGCTGACCATTTTTAATGGTTTTGGATACCGTTTGGTGCGTTTAGGTAATTTTTAATTATTGAAGCTTGATGTTTTCTCTGCAACTCTTTATGCAGGAAAACAAATGATATAATATCACTCTCCACCTAAAGATCCAAAAACATTGGAATAGGAAAATGAAATACCACAACTCTAGTCAAAAGTAGTTCAGAACCACCGTATGGCAACGTCTGAATTACCGTATGACAAATATATAAACACAAAAAAGAATGAGTATAAAGGAAAGCGACAACACCAAAAACTCAATCTTTCTCAGTCCCTAGCACCTGCTCCCTCCCTCTCCAATTTCCGTGACAAGAACTTGGTCATAATCATGTTGTCTCCAAAATACTATGTTAGGATGGTTCTTTTGAAGAAGCCTCTCCTGCCGCTTCCTCCATTCTCTTTAGCAAAGCTTTCTCGTCTTCCTCCGGTTAGGATAAACTTAAATGGAATAGCCTTATATGGGCAGATAATAGGTAGTTAGTTTATGTAGGAGTTTTATGAGTTTTAAGAGTATAAGGGTTAGGAGTTCATTATGTTGTTAATAGGTAATAACTCTGTTTTGATAGCAGAGTTTAAGGCTTGGAAATAAAAAGTCAAATCTATAAATTGTAGTGTTTGATTGCATGAAATACATAAAATACTGTGAATCAGATTATTCACAAAATCTTAATTTGTTAATAAAATGATATCAAGAGCCAATTAACTTAAGCATATATGAGTTAAAAGAGAGAAAGAGTGATGACCAGTCTTATAATCAACGTGATTCTGTCCAAGTTGACAAAGATGATCAACTATGACAATTGGGAGGTGGTGAAAAATGATCATGTAGAACAAAAAAAGAAAACTACGAATTGGTCGAATGCCCATATAAATGTGTTGCGTACAAAGGACAAGACAACTTTGGATATCCTGTATCAAGTTGTGGACAAGTCTGACTTTAAAAAGATTACAAGTTCAAAATATTTAAAAGAAGTGTGATACATTATGGAGAAAGCTTATAAGAGGGATGTTCAATTGAAGTAGATGAGACTTGAAACACTTAGGGAAGAGGTGGAGAGCATGAAGATGAAGGAGACAAAAGGTAGCAGAGTACATAACTCGAGTACAAACCGTGGTGAACTATAACTTAGCAGAAATGGAGAAACGATGTCTGCTAGTCAAGTTGTGGAGAAATCTTGAGATTGTTAATTGAGGACTTTGACTAGAGCTGTCAAAATAATTGTATTTATGCGGGTCGGATTTCAACCCGACTCATTTAAATCCAGCTCATGCGGGTTGAACCCGTGGTGGGCCGGGTTGGCCCACCAACACACCTACCTAATTTTATTTTATTAAAATTTAATTTTAATTTTATACAAAAATATTTATTATTTTGTTTTTGCTTGAAAAAATTATTTAAGTTTCTTATTTTCAAAATTAATTAAACACCATGTTGGGAGTGAAATTTGAGACTGAAATTTGTTTAGATTTAAATTATAGAAAGTTAGTAATTTTTTTATTTAAAAAAGTTGTAATTAAGTAAGCCAGTGAGCCAACCCGTTTACCCACCAACCCGTGGTGGGTCGGACTGGATTCGAATTTTTTTGGCTCGCTAATAAATGAGTCAGGTTGGGTTGGTTCACTAAGTGACCAACCCGTGGTGGACCGGACCGGATTGGGCCGGGTGGCCCGTTTTGACAGCTCTAACTTTGAAAACGTGGTGTACATGATTAAGAAGTCCAACGACTTTTAGCACTCATAAAAGAAGGTGAAGAAGAAGTGATGTTGTTGATGGTGGCACGTAGTTCAAGAGCTAAGCATGAGTAACTGAAGAGCTCGACAAGACAACCAATTAATGTGAGAAAATCGACATTACAACAAAGTACCATCGATAGGTCCAAGATAACTTAGTAGATTAGAGAGGCTAGTAAGATATGTAGATAGCCTGGAAAGGGGGTATAAGAGCTCAAATAGTTTGAAGAGAGGGATTGAGAGCTTGGATAGCCTGGGAGGTGCTTAGACAGCTCATATAGCTTGGTAAAACATGTAGATAATTTGATGGGGAGCTTGAGTAGCACGATGGAGTAAGTCAACAACTTAGATAACTTAATGGAAAGTCATGATAGGGTAAGAAATCCAAATAGTCTGGATAGCTCAATAGATCAAGTGGACAACTCAAAAGGAGTTCAGTTTATTAATGTGATATGAGAGTGGTTTGATCTCTCAAGAACTCAACCTATTGACAATAACCCAATTAAGAACAAGTTTACCGTCGATAATGAAAAGAACAAATTGGCCACAAAGAAAGCAAAATACAAGTTAGCAAAAGGGAGGTACAAGTCAACCACATGCAAAGAGAGGAGTAAGTCGACTACAAAGATTGTAAAGAACTTGAATACTAATGAAAGGAGTGTACAATGGACATGGCAAAGTCAGGATGAAGGATAGAAGAACCGCGATGAAGGTGAACTTAAAATTTAGGTAGTTTTGTTAGGATAAATTTAAATGAATAATTAATAGATAATTAATTTGTTTAGAAGTTTTCTTTGTTTTAAGAATGCAAGAGTTAGGAGTTTATTATGTCATTAAATAAGTGTGTCATGATAACAAACTTAGAGATGAAAAACTAAAATAGAGTCTATTACAATGTGATATTTGATGGTATGGAATGAAAAAAAAAAATGAGTGAGATTATTTACAAAAATTTTGATTTGGTAACTCCTCCTTACGATGTCAACGGGGATATGGCATATTACTTCAAGAAGAGGGAAAATCTCACCTTGAAAATTACCTGAGCATTCTATCCTAGAAGAGAACACAGACAAGAGGCACAAGCACAAACAGGTTTGAAGGATATTCAAATTCTAGTAGAATCGAAATGAGAGTTTGGAATGTGAGTGAAATCGTTGGAAGGAATTTGATTGAAGCGAGAGACATCTAAAGTAGTTGAATCAGAGCAAAGAAAAGTGTCGGAAGGAAGAAGATTCATATGGAGAATAGCAGTTAAAAAAAGAAAGTAATATATAACTGTAACAAAACGTTAAAACAACAAAGACAATATACTAGTGCAAAAAACAGTGAAACTATCAAAGAAAATATACTAGTACAGAATATACTTTTTATAACATTTTTTATATTGATTATAATTGATTCCATGTAAAAAGTGATATAGTGACATAATCATTAATATTGTAAGTCTTTCTATATCATTTGAAACTAAAATTGATATAAAAAGTCTTGGCCATGGCAAAATAGTAATTAAATTTAATATTTTATATATTAGTTAGACCTAGAAATGACATAGAAAGTGATGTGACATTTTTATAACATTGAAGAAGTTTTTCCATGCCAATTAGTCATTATAATCAATACAGAATGTTTAATATTCTTCTTCTCAGTCCTTTCACGTCTCAGTTTCACTCTTTCCTAACCCTCTATTATGCACTTTGACTTTCCACTCCATGCTCACTACAGTACACTAGAGATCGTTAACCCTTCAATTTCACCTCACGATTGCATTCGTCACTAACACTACTCTCGTCATCGTTGCTCACATTCGTCAAAGGTTCTGTTGTGGCTTGCGTTCGTCATTGACCCTGCTTACGTTGTTGGTGGCGTTGGTCATGCTTTGGTCGTTGTTGGTGTTGTACTCCCTCCTTCCTCTTGCTCTTATTGTTGCAAATAGTGACTGCATTTTTTAGGCAAGCTTTATTCCAGGTAAGCTTTGTGGTTTTTTTTTTCATTGCTTGTGTTTTTATTTTGAATTTTTGGTGATTGTGTAATACTGATGGCTATATTTTTTTGGTGCAAATAGTCATTATAAATTGTAGTGATGTTAGAGAGATTAGCATTAAGCTTCTAATATTCACGTGAGTTTTCAAGAGAGGTTAAGTTGAAAGGTGGAAAAGTAATGAGCTTGTGACTCTAGTCCAATTGGATAATTCGAAACATGGAGAAAAGAATCACGAGTAATTTTTTATGTTATGGTTTGAACTAAATGTTTGTCACCTTCATTGTACTTGTGATATGCGAAACCTTTAACCTGGAAACAATGATTTAAAAAAACTTCATTTTGTCAATGTAACCAATGTAATATTTTGACATTGATTTTTTTTAATATTTTGATATAGAGTATATGACATTTTTTCAGTGGTTTATTGTATTGTTTATTTGTTATTGTGCTAATATATTCTAAATTTAATGAAAAAATGAAACATATAATGGATTAAAATATTGTCAAAATCTATGATATAATATATCATTACCCGTTATGTTTTTTTTTTCTTTTTACTTGTAGAAGTAAGATGGCATGACTGAAACATGATTAGTTTCAGAAATGAAAGTGAAGAAAATCAATTGACCAATAATTGATTCTTTAGGCAAAAATAAACTCTATATAGGCAAGAATCGATTCTCCAAGGGCGAGAATAAATTATTTGCTTTCACTTTACAATAGAATGTCATGCTTGGGTTTGCCACTGTTAGATTTCTTAGGATAATTGAAGATATAAGAAATATGTTGTACAGAGGAATGTGTTTTTTTTTAAACTAGGGGCTAAGTCAACATAACACCTTGACTTGAGAATTGATATCACAATTGAGTCATATAATAAAACTAGAATTAAAGCTTAAGAAAAATTAGATGGAAGATACAACCACACATATTAATTACACCACGACTGGGTCCTTCCCTATTTACAAATATAATGAAAAGCTCAACATCAAGTAGTATAAATAAGTAAATACACAAGATAAAAATATTATCCTTTTCTATATTGTATCTATTTTCCGAGAATAAACTTTAGATTAAAAAAACACATTAAAATGTCTTTATGGGTATCCAATCGACAAGATCAAATAAATATCAAGACTAGCTTGAAAGAAATAAATATCAAGATAGTATTTAATAAAATGTATTAGACCCTATAATAACATAAAACACAATTTTATTTTTTGAAATCAAATAACTTATATATCTCACGTTTTTTTACTTCTTCACTTTATTTCTTTCTCTCCATTTCTTCTTTTCCTCCGCTTAAGTTTTCCCAAGCATATTAATGACAGACCTAACCTTATTTATACTTCGCCAAAATATTATTAAAAAGGATGGAATTTAATATGTGAAAAATCAAATTTCCAAACATATTGATGAGGAACCTAACTTTATTTACTTTAAGAACACTTCGCCAAAAGTTTTCAAAGGGTTTAAAATTTAATATATGAAAATTCAAATTTCCAAACATATTATCGTAATCCAATTCATATAACTGAATATGATGATTCGAAATATATGATTTTTAGATTTAATACAATTCATATATCATTTTAATAAATTAATATTGTCTTTTTAAAATATTGTCATCAATTTAAAAATAGACTTAGTCAACATTCATGAAAACTAGGAATGAGAATGAAATGGGATAATGATGGATTTTATTATCTCGTCTCCGTTTCAAAAAAAAGTTTATATATATACATATATATTCATTTTCATTTTCATAATTAACGTGTATCAATTTTTATCTCATTCTCATCCTTTATGAGTAACGATTGTATTTGTACCTATATTGTTTGTACCTATATTCATTTTCTTACTATTTCAATATTAATTAACTATTTTTATGAAAATTCACGAAAAAAGAAATATAATATTGTCAAATAGTTATTAAAAGAATATATTTAATATTGAATATTTATAAATAAATCATAATTGTATAAATTTTAAGTCAAAATATCAAAATGTATATAACAACAAAATGTATATAATTTTTAGTTTTTGCTAGTTACCCCTTACTTGGCTTTTCAGCCTTTTTAACACTAGTCTAATTTGCCTTGAGAAACTGGTTGGAGCAGATGAAATAGCCAACATAATATTCTTTTTAAGTGTAATAATTATTTGTTTCTTCGGGTGTATCGATTGTGTGCTTAAAAATTCTAATTACAAAACTATTTACAATTCTAATTATAAATCTACAAAATCTTAATATTATGCATTTGCATATTCCCCTGCAATTCGAATTACAAAATTCAAACTTTTTTAAATGAAGCCATGCTGTGAGTATAATAAGGACTCAAAAACTGTAACATTGGGTGAGTGGATATTAAGTTGTTCACAATATCCTGATATGCGAGCAAATGTTTCTTGTTTATTTGGGTATCCAGATATTGTGATGCTTCATTAAATGTATCCACTTGTTTTCCTTCCAGATAGAACATCCAGTAGAGTAGTCTTGCCAGCACCACTTACACCCATCTGTTAGCACCCCTGGCCTAAAAGCACCATTAATACCTTTCAGAAGTTCAAGACGATTCTACATGATTTATTGCAAAACTTGAACTATTATCTATTGAGGAAGTTTCATTTTGAATTTTTTTTTGCAGATAAATTGACTTATAAAAGTGATGTATATGCTTTTGGAGTTGTTCTGCTGAGGCTTCTCTTGGAAAAGAAGCTTGTGGAAAAGCTAGCACCAATTCAATGCCATGTAGCTATTTATGAAATTTAACTGGGTTGGTTAGAAATAACATGTAGTTGTTTACTTGTAGGGATATAGATTCATGCATAATGTATTTATGTTCTGTAATGTTTTTTTGGTTGTGATCATTGTAAGGCCGTCATTTTTTGGCCTTTGTTTACGTTTGCTTCTTGATATTTTCTGGTTGTGATCATTGTAAGGTTGTGTCACTTGTAGGAATATAGCTTTACTCTTTTTTGTCATTGTCATTAATTTTCTACATTTTTGTGATTGTGTTTGTTAGTGATAAAACACCCCTCAAGTTAGGATTTTAACGATTTGATGTAAATTTACTATTAAAGGAAGATAGTTGATTCTCGTATTACTCTAATATTATTAAAAAACTTGATGACTTCAATATATAATTTCAGGCTGTTAATATGGCTGTAAGGAAGCTTACTATCAACCAGCAATGTGTAAGAAAACTTGAACCCAGCATTAAACAATTTTTTCTATCATTAATGTTTGGAGATAGCAAACTGTTGAACAATCAAGTGGAATACCTATATGATCTATATTATTGTGCTCCATAGATCTTGTCTAGAGTATTATCCTATGTGACTATGTGATTGGAGAGCTACTAGTAAATAGTAATTTAGTTTTCTTTCTTGGTTGAGGTTAAAGTGATAGAAACTGGTTCAAAGAATTGGGATTAACAAAAGACAATTAGATTTTTATTCAACAGACTTCTTCAACAAAAACCCAAAATACAAAGTAAACTTTTAGTTGAAAGTTATGTGGATTTTAGAGCCTAGTTTCTTCCCACAACAAGATAACCAACTAGCTCTCTTCCTCTTCTTTGTTATTTATCATAATCTCATTTTATTACAATAAAAAACAAAAAAAATTGTACACATCTCCGGCGATTTTAGCAAACCCCGGTTAGTTTCGACAGTTTCAGCAAAACCCCTGCTAATACCGGCGGTTTTCACAAAACCACCGCCAGTACCGGCGGTTTTCGCAAAACCCCCGCTAGTATCGACGGTTTTCGCAAAACCCCCGCTAGTATCGACGGTTTTCACAAAACCCCCACTAATACCGACGATTTTCTCAAAACCGCCGGTAATTACTTAGCGACGCAGGTTTTCCTGGCGGTTTTCCTATTCGCGGGTAACCTATTTTCCGGGGGTTAAAAATAACCCCCGATAAAAATGTAAATTTTTGTAGTGTGAGCAGCACAGAAATGGCGCTCAAGCGCCAATTTTGCAAACTGATGGTGCTCGGTGACACCGACATGTCAAAATGGGTTATTTAAGCATGTTTCTTGTGAGTTTTTGGGGATTCTTCTCCTCTTACATTTAATTCTTCAGGTACAGCGACTAAGAGAGGTCCTTGAAGTGGGATGCTAGGAAGCTCTCACACTCCTCCTTGGGTCTTCAAGCTTTCATCAATGGTGATTTTTCCTTTTTGAGTTGAGGAAGAAGATGGGTCACGAATTAGAGATGGAAATGCGAAGAGGAAGTGCAATTGGAGCATGAAGCACCTGTAAATAACCTTGAAGAAGGTTGTGCATCCCTCTATGGTTTAAATATCTTTCTTATCTATCTAATTTTGTAGAACCTTAAGTTTTCCATCATGGAGAACTTTTCCTATTTGTTGAGATTGGTTGTAAAACATGGAATTCTTATGTATTTTTTTATGTTAATGATATATGTTTTTCCAATTCATGTTAGTATTCAATTTCTATGCTTAATGCTTGTTTTTGTTTTGTCACTCATGCATGATTTTGTAGTTTTTTATGTATTGGGAAATATGATTTGAACCTAGAACTGAAATTGAACACTTAATGGATGGAATTAAGATGTTTGTGAATGCATAAGAATGAAATGGATGAATTTTAGTCTTAAATTGTAAATACTCTACGTTAAATTTTTTTTGTCCACTGTTTGATAAAAATACCAAAAAAAGTATAAGAGAAAGAATTTTCATGTATTGCTCAAGTCCCTTGAGAGAACGATATTTATCACTTGCTACACTGCAATCGGTAATTTGTAATTGTTTTTGCATCTATCAATAGCTAAAGGCAATATGTGAAACATTTGATGGTAATGTTAAATAAAATACCTTTAAATAGAAGGAGAAGTATATTATGATGAAAAAAAATCCTTTAATAAAAACTTGTTCATTTAGAAAAAAAACTTACAAAAACTAATATACTTTCTGAAAAAACTTGCAATGACTAATATACCATACTATTAAGAAATTTATATATAAATTAATTAAAATTGTGTTTCTTATATCTCTAGTATTGTTTTGTTTTTTAGTGATAATACTATTTGCTTTTAGTTATGACATTTATTATGTAATTTTTTTTTTAGATTATTGAAAGTTATATGGTTACAAATTGGATTTTTTATTCTAATGATACAATGTTTATTATTGGTTACATTTTTACTTTAGATGAAGGTGTAATATAAGGAAAATCTACTAAACAAACTTTTATTTTACTATCTACCATGAAAGCCAAGATTTTTGTTTTCGATATTGCCACTGCAGAGAGAAAATTTCTTAAAATTCTTGTATATGATTCACCTCTTATTTGATTGTTTTGTGACAATTAAATTGTTATTTCAATATATATATATATATATATATATATATATATATATATATATATATATATAATTTGCTTACATCAAATTAAACTTTAATTAAATTATATATTCAATATTTTTTTATAGACTGCAAATTTAATAGATCAAATATTTATTTTTTTATTTTTCATTAATAGATCGTGTATAAATAATTTCAAACTTATTTAGATGTTTAGTGTAACATCCCAAAATACAGTAATTACCATAAATCAGAATTAATTACAATTAACAGTAAAACCATGCAGTCTTTGTATTCAAAAAAAAAAAATTGAAGTTCAAGAGCCGAACGGCTTAAGTACAAAAGAACGCACATGAAGCGTATACAGGGAAAGTCTAGAACGAACGGTTTTACAAAATATTTAACCGAACGTCAAAATGGAAACTAACATTTACACTCCTAACATAAACGAGCGTTCTAAGGCTCGGCTTTGACTTCCACCTCGACCAGATTTTCTTCTACAATCACGTCCTCCAGTGTGGCCTCGCCTTCTGCTCACATCCACACGGATGATCATTGCAAGACATGACGAACGTACATAGACAAATGGACAACACAAGGAAAAACGAAAGGGTAAGCTTAAGTAATTTAATTTATACATCAACATATACTCTAACATTTCAATTCACATAAGCACATAACTTAACATATAACATCATCCAAAATATATATATATATATATATATATATATATATATATATATATACACTAGACCGACCGTCCAGACTGTATGAATCTATGTAGTTACAAGCGTCCTTGCACCCGAGTGATGTAGTAACTGAAACACACTCAACAGCTGCCACTCGAGGTTAGTCCGTTCTTACGTCGCCCATGTTAACTTATGGACTAAGGACCTCCTGCCGTTCCCACACATGACATACTCCCTCTACATGAGGATGAGCACTCACGGAACATCAGGATGGACAGCAAGTCTTAGCTTATCCACAGTCATACTTTACCAAATTTAATATTCAATATATGTAAGAGTCGTTCCTCCCTGGAACGCTCGTTCAAATTCCACAATCATAAATTCAATTCTTATAGTGTTCGCACATCATAATACTTCCTCTTAAATACATTTTCATTCTTTGTTCCACTTTCATAAAAAGACGAGCGTTCAACCCTCTGAAGGACGAGGACGAACGTGAACAGTGAGATCGAGTAGACTCGTTACTAATTAGAATAGAACGACACATGATTATTTGACGAACGACACAGCTACTCAATTCATTAGAATGCAATGACTCTAGAGTGATACAACCAATATCCAAAATATTCTAAGTACCAAGGTGTTAAGTCGAATCCAATAGGATGAAGATACAACAGACAAGAAATTGACTATACTGAGAATAATTAGTTTAAAGGAATTGATTGTCAGTCAATGACCGAACGCAACCATATACATTTACTAAGTAATTGGACGAACGCTAGTTACGTCCGTTAAGAATTCAAAGATAAGGACGAGCGTTCGGTATAAGACCGAACACTACATTAAGACGAACGCTGGGTAGATGACCGAGCACCAATCATGACGAACGCTTGGTACAAGACCGAGCGCTATTTAGGACGAACGCTTGGTATAAGACTGAGCGCTATTTATTTTAATATTATTTAATTTAATGTATACGACATCTCTATGCTGAGCCGAACGCTCAAACATAGTAATTCGAATGGGGACGCTCGTTCTAGATCAGAATTCTTTCCGAATGAAAGAATTCCATTCTAAGTCAAATTTCAGGGAAACCGAACGGTATAAGACCGTACGGTGACGAGCGTAATTTATCATAGAGAGAATTATTATATCCAGATTTTTCAACTATCTTAACTCACATTTCGCATACGATTCATAATCTTATGCTTTCATATACATCATTAATTCACATACTTTATAGAACTCATTATATTAACAAATCAACTATACAGAAAATCATCCAACGTTCAAACCATACGTATCAAAATCATAATGCAGTTCAACCAACAGATATCATATTCATCTCATGCATAACAACGATCGTTCACAACCAATCAATCAGCATACAGCTCAGGCATCCAGTTCATCTCATATTTTCATATAACATACAAGTATAAACTAAATTAATAAGCTTCCCTTACCCGGATTCGTACGCAACTTGTCCTAATGCAAAGGATTGGTTTGTTCTCTTACAGCGTTCTACTCCAAGGTTCACTTAACAACTTCCACTAAATCTAAACACCAAAAATCAAATATCTCAGATATAATCCATGCATGAACCCAAAACCTGGTTTCGCATGAACCCTAATGGGCGAGCGAATCAGAGATGAGAACTTACCAGCTTAGATTCTAATTCTGTTCGGTCCAAAATAACGCCCACGTCTCAGGGAACGTCCTCACGGTTCTGAAACGTGATCGGAGAAGAAAGTGATGAGTTTACAGTAGAGAGAAGGTGGACTGGTTCTAGAGAGAAGGTAGAGAAAATGAAGGTTTGAGTTCTGAGGAAGAAGATGAGTGCGTGCAGGTGAGAGAGAGATTTTCAAAAACTCAGTTTTGTTAAATCCACGTTCGTTTGGACGAACGTCTCCTCTGCCGACACCTGCACACCCACTCTGACTTTGGAAGCTTCTCTCGTGACACGTGGCACTCGTGCATGCAGTGCAAAGTGCGTTTTTAATGTTTCTGAACCGTGAACGTGGGTGCATTAACTTGATGTGACAGAGATTATCATTGCTAATTATCTAGGGTCTCACATTTATTATATCATTTTATATTGTTGTCTAATATGATATTTAAAAACATTTCAAAATTTATTATTATATAAAATTTCTATTAAAATTTAAATGATGTAAAATATCTTTTTATATAATTTGCATAAAAATTTAGGTACATAAAAATTACGTAAATATACTTTTAAAATACACAAAATACAATTTTTTAATTATATACAAAAATTTAATTTTAAAACATTCGATACGACCAATTAATTTATGTTTAATTATTTAATTAATAATTAAATAAAGTTAACATTTTATTAAATTTATTTGACAAGATATATAAAGAAAAACCTCTGTACAAAAATTTCTCTCTGTGGTCAGTTAAAAAAGAAAGTTCATCTCTATTTACAAAACAAAGTCAAAATAATATTAATGTCATTTGTTATAAACAAGACTTATTATACTTGAATTCATACTTTATTTAATTTCTTATTATATTCGTTATTCGAATTTTCTATTTTAGAGTAATCATGTTAGTCACAATAGAAATGTCAGTGAACTTAGTTAATAAACTATAATAAACTTAAGTCCCTCGTCAATATGTTTCGAAAATTTACTTTTTCATATATTAATTTTTATCCTTTTTGAAAACTTTTGGTGAAGTTTCCTTTAAGTAAATAAAGTTAGGTTTCTCGTCAATATGTTTGGAAATTTGAATTTTCATATATTAAATTGTAAACCGTTTGAAAACTTTGTGTGAAAAGTTCTTAAAGTAAATAAAGTTAGGTCCATCATTAATATGTCTAGAAATTTGACTTTTCACATTTGATAGGGTATCGTAACTATTCTCTCACGTTTTTGTTCTGCTTAATTTCATTAGTTTCTTTAGTTAGTTTTCTTTTTTTCAACCTTTATATATAGACTTTTTCTATTTCATTAGTTTCTTTAGTTAGTTTTCTTTTTTTCAATCTTTATATATATACTTTTTCTATGTACTTGTTAAAGGTGAATGATTTTTTTTATCACTTTTGTTGGAATTTCAGAGTATTAGAGACGGTTTTCAAATTCATGAAGAGTTACAATTATTCATGAAGAGTTACAACCATTCATGAAAACTTACAATCATTAATGAAGAAATGTAACTAATCAGAATATGGTATCTCTTTGATTTGAAAGATGCTTGATCAACATGTATATAAGGGGATCCTATGCTCTATTGATATACAAAAAAAAGTTTTTTCCTCTACATTTTGTTATTCACTTAACACACAAATTAATTCGTCAGAATTTTATTCTTGTTTGACGTTAATACTAAGAGTGAGTATTATCGTTGTATTTCTTCTTTGTATCTCAAAAGTGGATTTTGTGATCCCGTTTACTCTTATAAGGGACGAAATATTGTTTTTAGGAAAGTGTGTATTCACGCCTAGAAGATTATATCAAGTCTACATTGTTGTTCATCTTGTTTCCCTAAGTTCTTGGAAAATTGTTCCAACGGTCTAAAAGCAATATATTCTCTAAGACGACAACAATTCGTGAGATGTCTACAAACTTTCACAAATTAGATAAGTTTAAAGGCGTTGGTTTCCGACGATGGCAAAAGAAGATGCATTTCCTTCTCTCGGCTCTAAACGTGGCATATGTTCTAAGTTCTCCCCAACCCAGAGAAAGACAAACTGAGATATTGAAGGACAACAAAAAAGGAACAAATGGGAGAATGATGATTGTGTCTGTCGTGGTCATATTCTGAACGGTATGTCTGATCCTTTATTTGACATATATTAGTATGTGGATTCTGCAAAAGAAATTTGGGATTAACTTGAAAGCAAATACATTTCTAAGATGCATCAACCAAGAAATTATTGGTTAGTAATTTTAATAATTACAAAATGATTAATGCTAAACCAATAATGGAACAATTTCATGAAATCCAAAGAATCCTAGAAAGTTTCAAGCAACATAATATTGCAATGGATGAGACATTCATTGCTTTTTCTATAATTGACAAACTACCACCAAATTAAAAAGATGTTAGAAATTCTCTAAAACATAATAAAGAGGATATGAATGTTGAACAATTGGCTGCTCATCTTCGGGTAGAAGAAGGGATCCATCTGTAAGATGGTCAAAAGGATTCCAATAATCCTAATTCTTCTACTGTTAATATGGTGGAAGATGAAAAAAAAACAATATCAAATAACAAGAAAAGGCCTCGTAATTTCTATAAAGAAAGATGAACAAAAAGCAAAAATTTGGTAAAGAAAGTCAACAAGCCAAGAATGTGGCAAGCCTGGTCATTTAAAGAGGGATTGCACAATCTAGAAAAGGAAGATGGCCAAGAATGGCGGTAAACAAGGTCAAGGCGAGTCTAGCCAAGGCCAATCGAAAAAAGGTAACTGTACATAAATTGCACATGATTCTGTTTTGAATTTTATGGAGATGGTTTCTGAAATCTTCTATGTGCAGACTGATGATTCATGGTGGATTGATTCAGGGGTTTCAAGATATGTTTGTAAAGATTGTTGTCTATTCAAAACTTTTAAAGAAGATGACAATGGAGAAGTTCTTTACATGGGAAATGATTCTATGGTTAAAGTCATCAGTGTTGGACAAGTAGAATTATTACTTAATTCTGGAAAATCACTTGTTTTAAGATATGTACTATATGCTCTCAAATTAAGAAGAAATTTAGTGTCTAGAGTAATCTTGAATCGATTGGGATTTAAATTGGTATTTGAATCCGATAAATTCATACTATCTAAAGGTGGTGTATTTGTTGGACTAGGATATCTTTGTAATAATATGTTCACACTAAGTGTAATAAATGATGTGAAAGACTTTGTTTATATTATCAATCATGATTCTTCTTTATAATATTTTCGTCTTGAGCATGTTAATTATAGAAAATTATATTCAATGTCTAAATTTGATTTAATTCCTCATTTTGATTTGAACATAGAAAAATGCAGAACATGTATGTTGAAAAACTCATTATATACATGCAAAATTGATTGTCGGTGTATACTTTTCTTCATCAAACCAATGACTTTGAATTGTAATACATATGAAACCAAGTGGATGTTTTTATTCCGTGTACTTCTCCATTATTGTACATAAAATAATTGCTTATTTGATTTATGTTTTTCTTTTTCCATCTACAGATAGATCTTTGTAACTTATTATAACTATATTTACTAAGTTCATTGACATTTTCATTGTGACTAACGTGATTATTGTAAAATGGACCATTAAAAAAGCGAATGAAATAAGACATAAATAGTATAAATTCAAGTATATAATAAGTTTTCTTATTAACGAAAGACATTAAATATTATTTTTACTTTGTTTTTTCTTAAAGAGTTTTGTTGTATAACTTTCAAGAGTTATTCTTTTAAAACAATTGAAAAAGACTGAATTACCGGCTTTCTAATTATTTTAACAAAACAAAGTGGACGCGGAGAGGTACGTAACTCTAGAAAACTGTGTATATTTTATTTCTGAAAATGCATATATAGATATGTTACACCATTTAATGAAATAAACAATTACTTCGTAACTTCTAAAAATAATCATTCTTGATTCAAATCCAAATAGACTCTAAAAGCGAATATACAAATTTAGCATTTTGAATCTTTATATAAAGGACAACAAATAAAATACGAATTCCTGACATGTGTATTCTACTAAGTGAAAGTTCAAGTCTATGTACACTTTTATTTATGTGTAAGATTGCAATATGTTTGTGTTAAGTAATTATACAGTACTCTCAAATGGTGGAGGATTGTTGGAATTTAAGAGTACTAAAGACAGTTTTCAGATTCATGTAAAGTTACAATTATTCATTAAGAGTTACAACCATTCATGAAAAGTTACAATCATTTAAGAAGAAATATAACTAATCAAAATCAGGTATCTCTTGGATTTGAAAGCTAATCAACATCTATATAAAGGAATCCTATGCTCTATTGATGTACAAAAAAAAAAGACTTTTCCTCTACATTCTCTCATTCACTTAACACACAAATCACTTCACTCTTATAAGGGACAAAATATTGTTTTTAGAAAAATGTATATTCACGTCTAAAATATTATATCAAGTCTACATTGTTATTCATCTTGTTTTCCTATTTCCAACAACTTTTCTGCAAAGTTTTTCTATCATTAAAGCAAAAACAGACTCCTTTCCTTCCTTTTCTCTGCTACTATATTTCATATATTACATTTTGGAAAATAAAGTTAGGACCCTCATTTTTGGAAAACATTTGGTGAAATTTCCTCGTATTAAATAAAGTTGAGTCTTATGCGGAGGAGAAGAATTTTGATTGTATACATATATAATGTATACTTAACCATGAATATTTAAAACTAAGATTAAAAAGCACAAAGATATCTCACTCAAGAAAAATAATTATAAAATAAATAAATAAATGAGATTATGGGATACTTATTAAATAAATATAATTATAAAATAAATAAATAAGAAAGTGTGAGAGATAAATTGAAAATAATAGTTTTCCGTAAGATTAACAGTTATGATTATTACTATAAATATATTAAAATCAACAAAATCATTTTAAATATATTTAAATTAATTTCCTCGTCAATTCATTAAGCACATAATAATATTTTAATGAATAATTCAAAAGTTTAATTATTTAGATTAAATATGGTGAGAAAGTTATAAGAAATTAATAATAAAAAATAGTTTTTGGTATGATTTCTAGAAGAAAGGGTTAAGTTCTCATGAAAAAACAAAACAGGAAAAGAAGGGATAAAAGGAAATTACATATGGGAGATAAATTCAATTATTGAAAATCATTTACTTTTATTTATATTTTCTTGCTCTATTCTTTTTTTTGATTATTCACCTAACTTATATATCTCATCAGCACCCTTTTTCTTTCTTTCCGTTTCTTCTCTTCCTCACATAAGGCTCAACTTTATTTACTTTGAATATGCTTCACAAAAAGTTTTCAAATGCTACAAATTAATATATGAAAAGTGAAATCTCCAAAAACTTTACAATAAATATCACTTGACATAACTATTTTATTTAATAAAATAACAACTTATATGATTGTAAGTTAATTGTAGAGAAAGAAGATATCATTGAATAACAACTTATATGATTCCCACTTTATTTTATATCAAAATGACACTTTGGCCAAAAGTTTTCAAAGATAACGATATTTGAAAGTCAAACATATTATATATGAAAAGTCAAATTTGGAAGCACATTAATGGCTTTTGTTTGAACGATAGCTATAAAACATTGAAAATCTGACATCTCATAAACAGCATTATTAATTATTCAACTACGCAAAATGGTACGATACACAGATGCAATATTTTAAATCAGATTCCTAATATGTTGACGAAGTTATACATAGAGAAATCAGAAGTTGACGTAAACCAGCTACATTAGCTCATATCTTCCCTAATTTTGTTTTTATTGAGTTTCATAGTTATTTAAGCACTAAACTTTTTACACCCAATCAATCAATCAGAAAGTATCGAATATTATCAAATGAGACGTTCTTTTTTATATGCACAACAAACGAATATGATTAGTAGAATAATTTCTTGAATTTATAAAGATAAATTTTTTGAACAATAAAATTTTCTATTGTCCCTGTGTTAATTGTTTGAATGAGCGAAAACTACCAACTGAGTTACTCAAAGGTAGGTTCTATGTGATGGATTTCTAAAGAGGTGGTCTGAAGTAGAAATCTTCTAATGTTATTGTGTTAATTGTTTAAACGAGGGAAAACTACCAACTGAGTTACCAAATAGACTGAAAGGGCAAATACAAATTTAGGTTTTTGAATCTTTATATAAAGGGCGAGAAAGTATGAAACACCACACAAAATACAGATTCACGTTAAATTATGGCTTCAAATAATGTCCTAAACGCGAGTGAGATCTTTGAAGGTCAAGTTCACTTGTACAAACACTTGTATGCTCATGCAGTAGATTGTATGAGTATTAAATGGATGATTGAGCTTGGCATACCAGACATAATCCACAACCATGGTCAACCCATTTCATTTCCAAAGTTGGTTTCCATTCTACAAATTCCACCAAGTAAAGTTAGAGGCGTGAAGAGTCTGCTACGCTACCTGGCACACAATGGATTCCTTCAGATTCTAAGAGTCCATCACAGCACAGAAGAAAACGAAGCATATGGTCTAACACCTGCATCACACCTTCTTGTCAAAGGCACTGACTTTTGTCTTGCACCAATGGTAAAGGGTTTAACTGACCCAACTTTATCAGATATGTGGTCTCACTTGAAGAAGTGGACTTATGAGGATGATCTTACACTGGTTGATGTCTCCGTAGGATCAACTATGTGGGACTTTCTTGGTAAAAACCCAGCATTGAACGAGTCGTTCAATGAGGCAATGGCCAGTGATTCTCAGATGATGAACCTGGCATTAAGAGGTTGCAATTGGGTGTTCGAAGGAGTGGAGTCCATTGTGGATGTCGGAGGTGGAACCGGAACCGCAGCCAAGGCTATCTGCGATGCATTTCCTAACGTGAAGTGCACTGTATTGGATCGTCCACAGGTTGTGGAGAAGTTGTCGGGAACCAACAATTTGACATATGTTGGCGGTGACATGTTCGAATCTATTCCCAAGGCTGATGCAGTTCTACTCAAGGTACGCATGTCTGACCGAATGTTTCCTAAACTTCTTTCACTACTGCAACTTTTTTTTTAATAAATTAGAATACGAATATACGATTCGATTCATGTTATTAACAAATTTATAAATCTTTTTGTAGTGGATTCTGCATGATTGGAGTGACAAGGATTGTAAGAAGATATTAGAGAATTGTAGAGAAGCGATTTCAGGTAGAGGCAAAAGAGGAAAAGTAATTGTGATAGAAAATGTGATAAACGAAGGCCAAGATGAGCAGGGAGTTACTGGACTAAAGCTCGTCATTGATGTTCACATGACATGTCTTCTTAATGGAAAAGAAAGAAGAGAAGAAGAATGGAAGAAACTGTTCGTGGAAGCAGGGTTTCAAAGCTACAAAATATCTCCTTTCACAGGACATTCGTCTCTTATTCAGATCTATCCTTGATTACCCAAGTTATGTCGACGCATTTCTTCAAAGCATGTTGTTGAACAAACAAGGTCGCAATGCTTATTTTCCCTTATCGATTACTGATAGTAAGAAAATGCGACCAGAATAAAAAGAAGAATTGATAGGAACAAGAGTAGAAATATGAAATTTGATGGAATGTGTGAAAGTTTTGCTTTATTAATAAAGGACATGGAATACATTATTCAAAACCAGTCTAATCAAATCTAATCTAATATAATGTATTGAATTTATAATTTTAATCATTTCAAATATATTAATTAGATTTTAATTTTTTTTTAACCTTTGAATTGAATTAAATTCATATTAAATCATTTTGTCAATTAAATTAAATTCAAGGAAATCAATTTAATTTATTTGATTATTAGTTTTATTAGATATGGCACTACAAAAATCACAAATTTTATCAGAAGTTTTTTTTCTACATTATCGACAGTTTTAATTTCTGGTAAATATATTTTTCAGGTTGGCAAAACCACTATAAAACCACCGTCACAAAGATTTTCGGTAATTTATGAGGTTTTCTCAAAAATCACTTGGGGAGTTTTCACTGGTAGTTGCAGATTAATAGAAACCTTGAGACTTGAGTGGATTAGTCAAAAACTCTTAAATTCGTTTAATAATTTAATTTTTATTATTCAAATAATTTAATTATAATTTAATTTTTATTGTTCAAATAATTTAATTAACGTGATTAACATGAAATATGTTTAATATTAAACTACAATAATATAAAACCAAAAGTAATTATTATTATATAAAATAAAATGTAAAATTAAAAATACAATTAATTTGTCAAAAAATAACATATAGCCGTTTACATCCTTTTCTTCATAATCGTCAACAATCTTTTTCCTTTCCCGGATACCCTTTTGATTTTACCATCTATACATTCTACATTATCAACATCAAAAGTAGGGCTGAGTTTGTAAATATTTTCAAGCATAACAGCAGCTTCATTATAGTCCACATCCAAGGAAGATGAGTCATTTTGTTTATCCCCTTTAAATGCTATAATTAAAGGTCTCTTCAGACGATTACAGGAAAAGTTTGTATTCAATCCCCTTGGAGTCCTCGCAGCTAAGCTAGAAACAGTCACAACTCCCATACCAGGTTACCTAATAATCTGCGTTTAGCAAGAAATGGCAAGTTTTTAATGCTAAGATCTTACAACATAATCAACTTAGGTTCACAACTAATACTTACTGAGAATTATCAATCAGTTAGCAACATTATTAACTTAGGTTGATTACTTCTTTATTATTTTCATCATTTGGTACTTCTTCATTGTCTTAATCATTTAATACATTTCTTTTTTCAGATACCTACAATATAAAATAATAATTAGTTGATAATATATTAAAAAAAATTATTAGATAAATTTAAGAATTATTAATGGTTGAAAAATGTTAAGTGTGATATAATAGAAACTACGTAGCCAACTTAGAAAACTTGTCATAACACTTTCAATATTAATCCAAATTAAGATACATAAGCACTTTCAAGGATGAAATATTATAGCAAAACAGATTTTGGTATTTACACATTTTAGTTTTACTTTGATCAATATTGTTCGATTTCTTAATTAATTTCACGTTTCAAAAAAATTTAAATCTAAAACCAATTTTCAGATAGTTTCAAAATATTTTCAATACTTAAAATAAACAATGAAGAACATACAAACTTTTAGTTGTTAGGTTTTCTACTGAGCATTTTTATTTCTCGTATTCTTTCTTAAACACACTTCTTATCCCACTTCTATATATCTAAAATATTATTTTTAAAATCTGTTTTATAAAATAGTTCTTAAAAACTAAAAAAAAAATCTTAAATATAACTAAAAGTGTTTAAGATCTGATTTAAAAATTAATTTAACTACATTTTAATGTAACTTTTTTTTCCAGAGGTTTGTATTTGAACACAAAATTGAAAACTTACCAGCCGAAATATGTATTCATTTTTCCCCTTTCAATTATTTACACAATATAGATTTTAAATTATTATATATTATATCAAAATTTGTACATTTTATCACTTTTTTTATTAAAAATGGAAACTAATTATGAACGTATGAGAACTTTGTTTTATAACTGTGTCGTTATCATTTATGCAATCAAATATATTTAGGGTAAAATGAGGTTTTCTTCGTTGTTGTCAAAGACCTGCGTAGTTTATAAAAGCATAAAACTATAAATTATCTAACTAATATTAACCATAATAAATGCAATTGAACATTTGCAAAGTAGAGACCGTTGTGTAATCTACATGCCAAGTTTGGGAGATGCAATGAAACAATACAACAAAATCTATTTTAATGGTAGATGCTTACACTCAAATATACTTCACTGTTGAGACTTATGAAATTGTAAATTAAAGTCTGAGAAGTTGCTAAAACATAAGACTAAAGTGATACATGAAAGGATTGTCAGTGAAATTATGTTATACCATCTATTTATAGGTAAAAGAGACTTAAATTCTATAATAGATAAATTCTCAACCCTTACAATAACAGTTGGATATGAAACCTGAAGTACTTACCAATTTTTAACTTTACATAAACCATCCGATATAATTAAGATAAGTTGAATGATATCGAATCATTGATACAGTCAATTAAATTTTCAACCTTAACATCGCATTGAGATGTCAAGTTTTAGTGGCGGAGAATTATGGGAGCAGAGGATATCTTATCCTCTCATGTTTTTTTTTTTTTTTAATTTTGTGTTTATATAATGAAATCTATGAAAACTAAAATAGGAAGATTTTAATTTTTTTTATAAAACATCTGATTTAATATTAATAAATAGTAAAACATAAAATTATAAATTATAACAGAATAAATTTTTTATTGAATTTATGTTTTCTTTTTTCTCTTTCTTTCATGTTCTTTTTTGAAAAAGAAAAATTACATACATTAAACTCGTTATTTCTATTTTCATTACCATTTTTTTTTCATTTTTGAGAAAAAAAAATATAACTCTCTTGTCTCAATTAATAATAAAATATTAGTTGCATAATATATTATTTTTTTTTATCTTATAAGTCATGACTATATAGCTAAAAAGAGAAGGGGAAAAAAATACGTGTGTAATTGTTCAAAAAGTCATATAGTAGAATTGAAGATAATAAAAGGATCATAATATCACAGAGTGACTTCTATATCATTAATTATGTATAATGGTGATTTAACTTCTCTCATTATTCATTATGATTGCAAATTTTTATCTTATACTACCATCTCACTGATGACCAGGAAAAAACATATCAAGTAGACCCTTGTGTCTCTCTCCCTCTCTGTATATATATAGGTGTGTTTTTATAAACTAAAATCTAATTGATATTAATGAGATTGGTAAATAGGTCTATACAAAGAGGCTTAAAGCATATATAGTAAATTGGGTTCAATTCTAACCAAACACTCCTATGTCTTTTTTAATCTGTCTGTTTAAATTTTTACACTAATGTTACAAAACATAAACTTCTGTTAACTGTAAACTTCATATGATTAGGTAGTTATTACATGAGTTGTATTTTGTAGCTTGAGGTAGAACTGTTATCATTTGAATCAGAACGTCTTAAAAAAAGAATAAGAACGCAAAGAAAGACCTAACTGAAAGCTACAACAGTATCTGAATATTAACTTGGGAGAAAGGTTGCATATATGATTTTACTCTTATGCGTGGCTATTCTGCTATAATTCTTATGTTCATTCTCTTAAACACAGCTTCTTTAGCCGCTATCAACGGTTAATTATATAGACACAATCACACAAGTACAGCCCAATATGATAGAATATGTCGCTCTTTTGCTTGCTGAATTGTTCTACATTCCTGTTTGATACAATTTTGGCTACTTCACAGATAACCAATGCAAGATAACCAGTAAACAATTAAAAACAAATAATGTTTGAAATTTTGCCTCAGAATGAAAAAATGGTTGTAAGTTAGAATGATGAGTGTCAACCAATTAGAGATGGTGGAACATTGTTCAATTGGTTCTTAGAAAGTATTACTAGAAACGTCAAGACGTTTCTTATTTGCTATTCTACTTGGAAGAAGGTTCCTAAAGATTACAAAGAAGACATGATGCAGAATACCATTCAACTAAGTAATTGAAATTCAGTTATTGTGTATTTGTTTTTAATTTTGATTCAAATATTTTTTAAGGCAAAGTTGGAAGTTAATTTTGATGTTCAAATAAATTACATCTTGAGAAGACTTAATCATAAATGGAGAGATTGTCGGTAAGAATAATGGCAATAAAGAGATGATGACACGCATACTGGACATGAATTGATTACAATGGCTTCAGAAGGAATAGATAGAGATCATTAGACTTCTTTTGTTGACTATCTACGTAATGAAAGAAAAAAGGTAAAATCTATATTTCTTCTCTTAACATTGTGTTATAATTTAATAATTTTTTGTTGACAATGTTAGAAAATTGTCCTGAAAAATAAGTACAATAGAACAGAGCAAACTCTTACTCACATAAAGGGATCCAAAAACATTGTTAGGAATAAGAAAGAAATGGTGAAGCATTATTGTTCTTCACTTTTAAAATTTCATTATATTTATCACACTTAATATACATAATCATCTTTTTTTATAGGAAAGAGAGTGTGAACATAAATTGGTTAACATATAATAGTGATATGTTAATGGTTGTAAGCTTCCAAGAAACATTGGTCCCTGTTACGAATCGATATTTTGTTAAGTTTGGGTTCTGTTTGATGAAAGTCAAGAAAAAGGCATGAGCTTTCAGACATATTTGCATATGTATGCTAAGCCATCTTACAAAGTTTTTATCTAGATGTAGTAATAATAGTTCTTTTTGCATAGACATGCAAATTCGCATAAAGCACTGTTGAATACAAATACATTTTCATGGAGAGATTGAATTGCAATATTGAATACAAATACATTTTCATTTCATTTTTCACAAAAAAGAAGAGAAAAAAGAAAAAGGAATGATACAATTTTCTGTGGAAGAAATCTACACAATAAAGGGGTGGGGAAAAGAGAAAAAAGGGTTTTGTTAATGGTTATTACAGAAGACCAAGATTCTGACACCTGAATCCCAGTAACTTTGTTAATGGTCAGAGAGAAAAGGGATTGCACTATCTTTTAAGAGTTAAAGACATACTTCAAAGTAAATTGACTAAGAGTAGGAGAAATAGCATGAACAAAAACCATTAAAAAATGGATTCAATTTCTTAACTGTAGGTGTTGGTCACTTTAGTATTTGACTATACAAAATCCTCTCTTTAGTACCTGACTTAACGAAATGTCATTGGTTATGGACAAATCTAACTTTCAAGAAGCTAATGAAAAAGTTTCTACGGATTATCTAATACATAACTTTATTTTGGTTTTTCTTCCCCTTTTCTTATCAAACAAGCGTTTATTGAAAACCTCCTCGAGTCAGACCAATGCTTACTACTGTTCTACTGTTTTACATATTGGAATGAGGTTTGCTACTATAGATTAAAACTGTTTTCTTAAAATAATTTTGCATGCATTCGTAACAGAGTCCAATAAGCCCTTATAATATCAATTTAGGAGGATTTAGAATGGGTGGAGTTTCAATCATGTAGAAGTAAGAGCCACACTAGGGATGAGAAGAACAAAATATTACAACTAGGTAACAAAGGAGAGGATTTTTAAGGACAGAAAACAGGGCTATATATTGCTGTAGTAAATAATATTAAGACACCACAATTCATTTCCATGCATGCATTGAACATATATATTTTGTTCTGAGGTCATTTTCTATTCAGTACCTAAATTCATTTCCTTTTACTTCTTCTAGTATTTTCATCTTCATGAGATTAGTTGTAATGCTTGGTATCCATTTTGTTGTGCTTATGTTCCAATATCCTTTTATTAAATGTTGTATGTAGGAAAGAAATTAAAGCATATTAATAGAGCACAACACCATCATCTCAATCAAAAAAAATTTTAAATTCAGATTTATTGACTTTTGCTTTAGGAACCCACAAGTATTATGAACGTGTTCGCACTCTAGGTTTGGGTCTTTGTTCATCTAAAATATTTGAAATCAATGGTCATTGTGATAATGGATCATCTTCAACTTCTCTTTCGTATTTACAATTAGAATATCATATATTAATGAATGTTTTAGCAATATTTACTTCTTTTTGTTGCTTTTATTTGACTAAACTTTTTCTACTTTTCAAATAATTTTTTTCATTTCAGGTATTCACTAACATCACAAGTTAATGAAATAAAAACAATGATAACATTTATGATTCAAAATTATCATAGTAAATTGCTTTTACATTTAAACATTTTTCAACCATCATCAAAGATAATAACTCTTAAATTCGTCTAATTTTTTTAATATATTAGTTATTAATTATTATTTTTTATTGTAGGCATCTAATAATAAAGGATGAGGATAACGAAGGACAAAATTAATAAATGTTATTAAGAATATTTTTTTTTTAATTTTTAGGATTGAATATTGTTTATTACTTGTGTTGAAAAATTTTAAACTGTATTTCTAATGTTTACAGTTTACTTTATATAATAGTATTTATTTTTTATTTCAGATTATTTGATTCTCGTTTATTATTAAAGCATTGTTTATGATTCAATAGTAATTTCAGTAATAAAGAAATTAAAAGATTTCCAATCTCAGTGGTTTTGGAAACCCCTACTTTGTAACCCAAGCAATTAGTAACAGTTTTAGATAACCTCAATAAGTCCTTACAGTTTCGAGAACCTGACAAATAATGTTGATTTCAAGAATTTTAATTAGTAACTGTTTTTTAAATAATGTTAGTTTTTAAGTTTGTGGAGAATCTCAAGTGAGTCCTCTTATTTGAAACAGTCTTAATTGAGTTATATTATTTATAAAATTAAGTCAATTTTACTCTCTTTTTCGTTAAGTTTTTCGTGTTAAAATTTGTTGAGGTGTGATCTAAAATTATGTGGAATCTTTTATTTAAATTATTAGTATTTGACGTGGCATAAGACACTTCTGCTCTTACACTACCGACGCTTCCACTGTCTATGGCCTTGTTGTCGTCGCTCTCCTGCTTCTCAGTCAGGCCGTCCTCAACGTCGTCCTCTCCTTCATCATCTACTGGTAACTCTCAATTAGGTGTTGTGAATTGATTGAAGATTTTTCTGTTAAAAGATAAAAATTGGTAAAGATTGGAAATTGTTTGATTTGTTTTTGAATTGTAGGCTTAATACCTCTTTTTGTCCCTCTTTAGGGGGGCAATGCTCAAGTCCGTCCTACCTTTTTTAAAAAGTTCAATGTGGTCCCAAGTTGTGAAAAAACAATGTAATTTTCATTAAAGTTGACGTGGTAGTGGTAAAAAAATTGTGAGTTAGGGTTTGGATTGCAGAAATCGCGATTTGGGGTTAAGCATTTTGGAGGAGCTGTCTTCCAAATTGGGTGATCTTGAAGCTAAAAACGGTGATTCTGTTGGAGTAGATGGCGTTTTGAACGAAGGCGGAAACAGAATTAGAGGCTTGGACGTGTAGTGTTCCAAACCACAACACAAAAACAGTGAACGTCACCGTTACGACCATACTCCACCTTAACCCCATCATCATTCTCCTTCTCTTTCGCAAATACATTGTTCCTTTCCTTCCTCTTCTTTGATGGCCGCAGTGCCGCAGATTTCTCAAAACGCAATGCAAAACCGTCGTTTTGGTGCTGAGACTCAAGGAAAGCACCTGTTTCTTCTAACATACATAGGAGTTCTTCAATTAACTTAATTTAATTATTTTTGACAAACTTTAATTTTAACTTTTACCTTATTGTACAACTATGAAAAGGATTATTAAATATCCATATCATAGAAAATATCAAATTGTCTTTTTTTCACTTATATTTTTCCCTTCTTTTTCCTTTTTCATCTCATCATTCTTGTTTAAATATTTCAATCCAAATTTAATATTCTTACTTTTATTAGTTTATTTTCTTTATTCACAATATATTTGTGGATCCAAATAAAGAATTACAGAACCTATTTATATATAAAATTTAATAGTAAAATCATTTATATTATTTAAAAAGTTGCTTTTTAATTTGAAAAATAATTAAATTAACATTTTCAATTTGAATAAAATTTAAATAATAATGTTAAATTTTTATTAAAATATTAAATAAAATTTTTATTTAAATAACTTTTCAGCAATTAATATTATTTTTTTATTAAAATATTAAATTATTAGTTTATATTCAAATAAAATTTAATCACTAATATCAATAATGATTAACTTTATTAAATTTATAAATTTATTAAAAATAAAAATGTCTAATAATTATTAAATAATGTAATTAGTTCAGTTTAGTAATTTATATGGATACTTTATTCTGAAAAAGAGTTGAAGTTATTATAAAAGAAATTTCAGCCTATTTTTCATTTCACCAAAGTGAGGAATAAAAGTTGTTTCTTAATGAACGAATTTCTGAAAACAAGAACTGATCAATCTATCCCGTAAATTTTTGTGCTAATAACTTTGCTTGGAAAAAAATTTATTGTGGGGAAACAATACGTTAATAACAAGCTGCTGGAAATCAGGATTAGTTTTCTGAGTAACTATTCACCGTCATCTTCTTCATATACGGAAGAGTCTCTGCAAGAATCCAGAAACAATAACACCTTTATTCACCTTTCCCTTCTTTCTCTCTCCTCTCTCTGGAACAATAATACCTGTCATATTTCCCACCCCACCTGCCAAAACCATTTCTGTTCATCAAAATCTCAATATCGAATTCTCAAACCACACACACCAGATCCCTTAGAACCATTCCACTCATAAATGCAACCAAATAATATATTCTTTCAACTTTTAATCATGTCAGAAAATCAAGCTTCACGGAAAAAATAAATTGCATAAAGCTTAAATATTTTGTTTGAAAAATAAGTCTAAAATTCTCGCACCTCCACCGCCTCCGCCACTAACCCCTCCAAATTCTTCCACCTCTCATCCAAAAATAGCCTTCCTTTTCCTCACGAACACCAATCTCCACTTCTCCCCCCTCTGGGACCTTATCTTCCACGACACCCCCTCAAACCTCTTCAACATCTACATCCACACCGACCCCTCCTTCAACATCACGAGCACTCTCTCGCTGCTCTTCGCCAACAAATTCATCCCCTCCAAACGCACACCTTACGCGCCTCCCCCACCCTCATCTCTGCCACGTGCCGCCTCGCCACTGCCCTCCTCGACGACCCCACCAACACCTACTTCGCCCTCCTCTCCCAGCACTGCGTCCCTCTCCACTCCTTCTCCTACACCTACCACTCCCTCCTCGTCTCCCCCACCTTCGACTCCTCCAATCCTGAATCCTCCCGCATCGGCATCCGCCTCAAGTACAAATCTTTCATCGAAATCCTCTCCCACGCTCCCATCTCTGGAAATGCTACTCCTCCTGCGGCCCCTACGCCTTAATGCCCGAAGTCCCCTTCGAAAAGTTTCGATCCGTCTGGCTCCCAGTTATTCACCCTTGCGCGCAACCATGCTCTCCTCGTCGTCAAGACCGAATCCTCTGAAGGAAATTCAAGGCTTATTTTACTTTTTATGAAAAAAGGAAGAAAATTATAAAATAAGACGTAATGAAACCATACACGTCAACATGTTATATGTGCACCACGTCAATTGCTTTAAACGCAGTTAGTGACGAGGATTTACTTGAGATTTTCCAATAAACTTGAAGACCTGAGGATTTAACTCAGTGACGTTTTCTCATCCCACAATTATGTTATTTTTTGGTAAGAATTGAAAATTTAAGTACATTTTACTTTATTAGTATAATTTGTCTTCTTAACTTTTATTATTTCTATGGCTAATAAAAAAATCAATATTTACAATGAAAATTATTAAAACAAGATTACGAAATAAAATAAAAAATGAACTTTTTACTGATAATATAATTATTTATATTGAAAAAAATTAATTATGTTAACGAATTTAAGATCTTAAAAAAATGAAAAACAATAAATAAATAAATAAACATATATATAAATAATTTCTTTTATAATTATAGTTATAATTATATTAAATTATGTTCTTATTGTTATGTTATATTAGTGACGGTGTGAATATCCGAGAAAATAGGAGGTACTATATGAAAAGTCAAATTCACAAGCATATGGATGAGGTTTAGGAAAACGAATTTCAAAGTTAAAAAATTTAATTTATTAATGGTTTTTGTTTTGTGTGTTTATTTATTTAACGGCGGTTACAAAACATTGAAACGGTGACTTCCAATAAAATACTTCATTGCAGCATTATTAATTATTCTACTACGATGACGCAAATTTGTATGACACACATATGCGATATTTTAAATCAGATTCCTAATATGCTGATGAAGTTATATATTGAGAAATCAGAAGTTCACGTAAATCAATGTTGGAAAAATAACTTCTTATGACGATCTATCATAACGGATAAAAATTATCCTTATGATAAAAATTATCCATCATAATAGGTTGATTGTGACAGAATGGTAATAAAAATAAAACATATTCATATTATAAAGTAGTTTTGTATATCAGTTATAATATAAAATACGGTGTCAAACTTGTAAATAAATTCAAAACCTATTATTACATAGATGTGAGTACGTGTTGAAAATTTCTTAATATATTATAACGGAGTTTTAGAAATTAGTTATAATATTTCCTCCTTCCTAGTTTTTCAGATTTCCCTAATTTCATTTCAACGTTTCTTTTCATCTCGTTTCTTTCCTCCGTTCTTTGTCTCTAAACCTTCGAACACTCCTCTCATTCAAAACCTATTATCACGTTCCCTCTCGTTCCCTCTCATCTCTAATTTATCAAGTAGGTTTTATGATTCATAGTTCACATTCTATTATTTGTTTTTTTCTAATTTCTTATAATTTTCTTCTATTAATTTCACTAGTTTCTTATGATTTTCTTATGTGTTTGGATTGTTCATCATAAATTCCTTTAAATTAGGGATTATTGCGTTTTCAGAGTTAGCCGTAATGCACTGCTATGAGATCGATAACTTCGACGCATAATCAATTTATTCTGTTTTCAATATATTGTGGTTTTAGTTACTCTGGAGGGTACAATTTCTATGTTTTTCTCATTTTCTAGTGGCCTTTTTTACAGGCTTCTGTTGAGTCAGTGCATGTCTGTGTAGTGTTGTGAGAAACCACTCTAGCTTTAATTGTCCTGAGGAGATAAATTTGGGTTGATTGATTGAAAGTATGTGATAGAAACTTCTAAATATCATAAGACGTACTAAATAATGTATGTTAGCATCAGATATTATAATTTACAGAAATTTCTACGTCATAATATCTTCTGCTCTATTATAACGCACAAATGAAAAGTTGTCATAATAAATTCCGTATAAATATAAAATTTTTGCTACGTTATAAAATGCGCAGACTTACTATATCGTCCGTAACTATGTCTCCAGTAACTACATTATAATATATCATTTTTGTATGTTATAAAATATCATTTTTCCACTAATATTAACTCATATATGTTCTCTAATTTTGTTTTTATTGAGTTTAATAGTTATTTAAACACTTAACTTTTTACAAAGTAACTATTTTAAAATAATTCGTATGAAAGAATAAATACACATATAAAATGGTTAATTTCATTTTTACTCAATTCAATATTATTATAAAATAGATAAATTTTACCATAAAATTGAATCAAGTAAAATAAACATAAAACATTTTAAAAGAAAGTAGATTTTAAGTTTAACTTATTTTATTTAACTCTACAAAATTGGTATGCAAAATGATTTTTTTTATCTATTTATATCTTATAAATCTATCTATCCAATTTTCTCCATAAACTTATAAATTTTTAGATAACTTTTTATACAATCTCGTTTTTTTTCTTGTATATTTTTAGTGTATATTTTTTTTTCTTCAATCCAATGACTTTGAACTGTAATATATATGAAACCAAGTGGATTTTTTTATTCCTTATACTTCTGCACTATTGTACATAAAATAATATTGCTTATTTGATTTGTGTTTTTCATTTTTTATCTATTAAGATAGATCTTTATAACTTATTATACCTAATTGGCACAATGAAGTTGTTTGCTACAGTAAGAATGGTTTCCCCAATCAAGACAAAGGTTTCAAAATTGCAACGAACCCACCTATAAACTATGAATTGGCTATAATAGGCTCTAACTATGTCTCTGATATTATGTTAGAAGTGGATTTTAAATCTAATTCAATCTTACAAAATCGTCTTGTAAGATGAGATTTGCACCTACTTATAAACTATTAATTGACATTATCTATTGATATGGACTTCCAACATTTTTTACAAACATCATTATTATAGACAATTAAAAAAACGAATAAAATATAACATAAGTAAACTATAAATTCAAGTATACAACAAGCTTTTTTAGTAACGAAAAGACATTAATTACTATTTTTACTGTTTTTTGTTAAAGAGTTTTGTTATTTCAAGAGCAATGTAATTGAAAAAGATTGAATTGTCGGCTTTTTAATTAAAGTAATAATATTTTGATACATATATATATATATATATATATATATATATATATATATATATATATATATATATATATATATATATATATATATTATACTACCTTTAATGCTTTTATTATATTTTTCTTCTATAAATACAAAAATTTATTTTTTATAATTATTTTACTCTTTGTGAAATGAATGTTAACCAGTGTTATTTAATATTACTCTTTCTAAATAATTTGACAAAACAAGTGGACGGAGAGTGGCACGTAATACTAAAAAACTCGGGTATATTTTATTTCTGAAAATACATAGATATGTTACAATTTAATGAAACAAACAACGATTTCATAACTTCTGAAAATAATCAATTCAACTTACCATGTGCGAATATACTAAGCGCGGAAATACAAATTTAGGTTTTTGAATCTTTATAAATAGGGTGAGAAAGTCCGAAACACGAATATGTTATTTGATTTCTGTTTTTCTTTTTCCATCTACAGATACAGATAGATCTTTGTAACTTATTATAACTATATTTACTAAGTTCATTGAAATTTTTATTGTGACACTAACGTGATTAATGTAAAATGGACCATTGAAAAAGCGAATGAAATAAGACACAAATAGTATAAATTCAAGTATATAATAATTAAATATTATTTTTACTTTGTTTTTTCTTAAAGAGTTTTGTTGTATAACTTTCAAGAACTATTCTTTTAAAATAATTGAAAAAGACTGAATTGCCGGCTTTCCAATTATTTTAACGAAACAAGTGGACGCGGAGTGGTACGTAACTCTTGAAAACTGTGTATATTTTATTTCTGAAAATACATATATAAATATGTTACACCATTTAATGAAATAAACAATTACTTCATCACTTCTAAAAATAATCAATTCAACTTACCATTGATTCAAATCCAAATAGACTCTAAAAGCGAATATACAAATTTAGGTTTTTAATCTTTATATAAAGGGCGAGAAAGTATGAAACACCACACAGAATACAGATTCACATCAAATTATGGCTTCAAATAATATCCTAAACGCGAGTGAGATCTTTGAAGGTCAAGTTCACTTGTACAAACACTTGTATGCTCATGCAGTAGATTGTATGAGTATTAAATGGATGATTGAGCTTGGCATACCAGACATAATCCACAACCATGGTCAACCCATTTCACTTCCAAAGTTGGTGTCCATTCTACAAATTCCTCCAAGTAAAGTTAGAGGCGTGAAGAGTCTGCTACGCTACCTGGCACACAATGGATTCCTTCAGATTCTAAGAGTCCATCACAGCACAGAAGAAAACGAAGCATATGGTCTAACACCTGCATCACACCTTCTTGTCAAAGGCACTGACTTGTGTCTTGCACCAATGGTAAAGGGTTTAACTGACCCAACTTTTTCAGATATGTGGTCTCACTTGAAGAAGTGGACTTATGAGGATGATCTTACACTGGTTGATGTCTCCGTAGGATCAACTATGTGGGACTTTCTTGGTAAAAACCCAGCAATTAACGAGACGTTCAATGAGGCAATGGCCAGTGATTCTCAGATGATGAACCTGGCATTAAGAGGTTGCAATTGGGTGTTCGAAGGAGTGGAGTCCATTGTGGATGTCGGAGGTGGAACCGGAACCGCAGCCAAGGCTATCTGCGATGCATTTCCTAACGTGAAGTGCACTGTATTGGATCGTCCACAGGTTGTGGAGAAGTTGTCGGGAACCAACAATTTGACATATGTTGGCGGTGACATGTTCGAATCTATTCCCAAGGCTGATGCAGTTCTACTCAAGGTACGCATGTCTGACCGAATGTTTCCTAAACTTCTTTCACTACTGTAACTTTTTTTTTAATAAATAGAATACGAATATACGATTCGATTCATGTTATTAACAAATTTATAAATCTTTTTGTAGTTGATTCTGCATAATTGGAGTGACAAGGATTGTAAGAAGATATTAGAAAATTGCAGAGAAGCTATTTCTGGTAAAGGCAAAAGAGGAAAAGTAATTGTGATAGAAAATGTGATAAACGAAGGCCAAGATGAGCAGGGAGTTACTGGACTAAAGCTCGTCATGGATGTTCAAATGACATGTCTTTTTAATGGAAAAGAAAGAAGAGAAGAAGAATGGAAAAAACTGTTCGTGGAAGCAGGGTTTCAAAGCTACAAAATATCTCCTCTCACAGGACATTCGTCTCTTATTCAGATCTATCCTTGATTACCGAAGTTATGTCGACGCATTTCTTCAACGCATGTTGTTGAACAAACAAGGTCGCAATGCTTATTTTCCCTTATCGATTACTGATAGTAAGAAAATGCGACCAGAATAAAAAGATGAATTGATAAGAAACAAGACTCAGAAATATGAAATTTGATGGAATGTGTGAAAGTGTTTGCTTTATTAATAAAGGACATGGAATATATTTTTAAAAATCCATCTAATCCAATCTAATATAATAAAAAGTATTTAATTTATATTAAATCCATTTTAAATATATTAGTTAGATTTGAATTTTTTTTTAATCTAGATTGAATTCCCTTTGTTAATTAAATTAAATTTAGTGAGATCAATTTAATTTACTTTATTATTAAATTTAATAAATATGGGTTGCACCGTTTCTAGTTAACATTTAATTTAGATCAACTTAAATGAGTGATATTTTTGACTTAGATTGATTTAACTTGAAATTCAACTTAAACGTACTTAGTTTTAGATAGGTATATTTGAGTTGACTTTTATTTTACACCAACTCGGTTTAACGTTTATTCGAAATGAATTTTGTTCAATCTTAAATTTGGATTGAGTTAATTCGAACTAGTCCTTATGAGTTGAAACTCATGATCAATGTACTACAATTTTGTTTTAAGTGAGTTTGATAATCATGTTATTATCATTTATGTAATCAAATATATTTTCAAATATATTTAGGGTAAAATGAGGTTTTCTTGTTGATGTCAAAGGTCTGCGTAGCTTATAAAAGCAGAAAACTATAAATTATTTAACTAATATTAACCAAAATAATTGCACATATGTAGAGAACGTGTAATCTACATCCCAAGTTTGGGAGATGCAATGAAACGATACAACAAAATCTATTTTAATGGTAGATGCTTACACTCAAATATACTTCAATGTTGAGACTTATGAAATTGTAAATTAAAGTTTGAGAGATTGCTAAAACATAAGACTAAAGTTGTACATGAAAGGATTGTCAGTGAAATTATGTTATACTAATCTATTTATAGGTAAAAGAGACTTAAATTCTAAGATAAATTCTCAACCCTAGTAATAACAATTGGATAAGAAACCTGAAGTACTTGCCAATTTTTAACTTTACATAAAGCAACTTATATAATTAAGATAAGTTTAATGATATTGAATCATTGATCCAATCAAATAAATTTTCAACCTTAACATCACATTCAGATGGGGACCATTTCTCAAGTTTTAGTGGCGCCTCTCATTTTTATTTTTATTTTGTGTTCATATAATGTTCTATAAAAATTAAAATAGGAAGATTTTTAATTTCTTTTATAAAACATTATTTAATATTAATAAGGTTTAATGACTTAGTTTCTCTTTAATTTCACTTTTCATTGTCAATTTCATCCTCATTTTTAAAAAAGGGTCAATCTCGTTTCTACTTTATATAATTTCTACCGATCAAATCTATTCCATTAATTTTACAGAAACAGAATAAAATGTGTGATGATGTGATAAATAAATCTGCATTTTCTCTCTCTCTCTTATTTCACATGCACCCAAACTCATCTTTTTCTCTCTCTTTGAGTGAGAGATAAATGAATAATACATTAATTATTGCATGACATTAATAAACACACATTTTAACTCCTTTTCAATGATGTAACAAGTGTTAGAGAACTTTCTTTAAGTACATCCTTTTTCTATTATCATCTCAATTACCTTTTCTTAAATATCTATAACGTTCACTTTTTGTTTTTTCGCAAATCTCCTACTGAAAGAAATAACGATTACTATAATATTTTGTGATTTTTTTTATTTAATACTTTATATCTCTTTTAACGAGGTTTAAATCTATATAAGGTTTAAAATATTTTTGGATTGGTCAAGTATTGAGATGAACTAATGTGTTTATAAAAAATTTAGATTCCTTTGTTTATAATTACAAGAAATGCACTCTGTATCGTACTCTACAAGCCTGAGGCAACTTGGCCATAACATACAAGATTCTACCATCATTAATTCAATCATTTATCTGGAAGAAATTCAAATAATTCATTAATCTATTCAATCTTTATTTGTCTCTAATATAGAGGCAATACTATTTTTAACTTCAATTTTTTATATCATACTTTCATTTTAAACATCATTTAAAAAACTATTATTTGAATATTATATTTGAAAATTTTAGCTTTTTCATTGTTATCTTTTAATATGTTTTATGTTTAACTAGTCATAGTTAATGTAAATGTCTCATGTATACATATTTTTAACTTTGTAATGTTTTGTACTTAATTTTAAACTTAAGTATACATATTTTGAGATAAAAAAAATTAAATTAGTAATACGATATAAAGATATAATAATAGAAGTTAAAAATTGAATTAAAACAACTAATCTATAAATAAACAAATAAAAATAACATTTAAGCCTTTAAATTTGAAAATATTTAGATAAGCAACTCAAAATTGTAAAACTTGTGTAATTAAAATCAATTAAAAATAATTAATAACGACATTTATTTAATGAAATTCATACTGATTAAAAAAATTATAAAATACGTTTAATAATAAACATATTTAAAATTATTAATTACAGATAACAAAATTTAAATACAAGATCAATGATCATAAATATTTAAATAATTACATAATCATTTTCATTCATTCTTAATTTACATTTATTTGAAAAATATATATTAATAAACTTCGATAAATTTATTTCAATATTTTTCAATTTCAAATATAAATTTATTATTTATTTATAATTCATAAAAATTATAATTATAATTATACTTTTATTTATATAATTTAAATATAAATAGGGAGATGATTTAGTAGAAAAAATTTCAAAAATCTAATGTTATGTACTTAAACTACGTTACATTGTTTGGTAAAAAAAAGTCTTATCTTAATTATATTAAGTTTAAATCTCCATGCAGGAATTAATACATTATTTTTTTCTCTCTTATTCGAAGAGAGAGAAAGATGTGTCAAACAGGAGCAAAAGAGAAAGAAATGCACACTTCTTTATTATGTCACCACACAATTAACTTCCATTAAAATCCATTATTCTTTGTAATTACAATTATGAAAAAAAAACATTTTAATTCTTCTTAAAAGATTTCCTAACTCTTGATACCATTAAAATCCAAATTAAGACAAATTAGAGTATTTAAAAATGTCTATAAATATACTCATAAAAATGTCCATATAAAATTATCTATAAATATAAATTCATTTAATTTAATGTATGAATGTGAATTATTTATAGGATTGATTCAATTTGAATTTAAATTAGATTACAGTCTATTATAACCAAAATAATTTTTTTCGATTATTTTGTTGTGATTTTTAAACCATTTTAAAAGTAATGTTTTGAATTAGTTTAAATCTCTCATATTTTATGAAGTTTAAGTTACACATCTAGGTTGAGCCTTAAGTAAGTGATAATAGAGTATTTAAAGATGTTTGTCAAATAATATTTATCCTATTTATCATTATTATATTATGTCTGGATTATCCTATTTATCATGATTATATTGTGTCTAGAGTTATCCTCACTAGTGCAAAATTGATCTTTAACGTCACCTCATAGACGTCTGTCCACCAAAACCCCAACGTAAATAATTGACCGGTGGCATAAATGTAAATAATTGAGTGTGGAGACGTCCGTCCTAGACGGGGCCGGACGTCTATAATACAGTAGACGTCCGACCCCTCTAACGGACGTTCAAAAGCCTGACGGGAGAGTTGAAGATTCAGCCTTTTGAACGTCCGTCCTGGAGGGGGCCGGACGTCTACATATAGTAAACGTCCGACACCTCAAGGACGGACGTTCAAAAGGTTGACGGGTTAAACTACCCTGTCAGCATCTTGAACGTCCGTCCTAGAGGGGGACGGACGTCTACTATATGTAAACGTCCGTCCCCTTCCAGGACGGACGTTCAAGAGGCTGACAGGGTAGTTGAACCAATCAGTCTCTTGAACGTCCGTCCTGGAGGGGGACGGACGTCTATATATAGTAAACGTCCGTCCCCCTCCAGGACGGACGTTCAGGAGACTGACAGTAGTTCAACCCATCAATCTCTTGAACGTCCTTTCTGGAGGGGGACGGACGTTTAATATATATAGACGTTCGTCCCCCTCCAGGACGGACGTTAAAGAGACTGATGGATTGAACTACTGTCAGTCTGTTGAACGTCCGTCCTGGAGGGGGACGGACGTCTACTATATTATAGACGTCTGCCCCCGCCACAACGGACGTTCAAAAGACGTTTAAAATAAGGACTTATATTCATCATCATTATATTGTGTCTAGAGTTGTCCTATTTATCATCATTATATTGTGTCTAGGGTTATCTTTTTTATCATGTATTATTGTATCAATTTATTCTTATAAATAGAAGATTATGAGAGGGATCAATTAAGTCATCTAGAATTATTTTAGAGTTTAATTCTCAAGTTCGTATCAGAGGAGGTTCTCTGAGTCTCTTCCTACTTTATCTTTGTTGCCACCTGTGGCCCGTGGCCGCTGCCATCGACGACCTTAAAAATTTCATCTTTTCTAAAATACCTCAACGAGCAGTCTCATTCTGATTTCTGTCTAGTCTCCAAACCTTAGTTGTTGTCCGGAATTGTCTAACACTGTTTGTCGCTGTCCAGCGTCATTTGCAGCCGCTCGACGTCGTTTGTCGTTGTCTGGTGCCATTTGTAGTTGTTCATCTAGCACATTTTGCCACCATGATAGCTGTCCACAAAGTTTGTCACCATTAACGTCTATTCTCGACGTCGTTCGCCACTGTTTGTCGTTGTTCGTTGTTTCCACCGTTCACTGTTGTCCGCTGCTGACCATCGTGTGCCGCTGTCCGTTGTCGACCACTGTCTAATGTCATCCGTTGACATCTGCTACCACAATTTAGTCCGATGACTAGTGGATCTGGATCGCCTCCTTGAGCGAGAAGGCTAATTCTCATCCAGGCGCTGCCACGTGCGCCACATCTGTCTGACGTCCGCCTTCGCCATCGTCACATTTTCTCTGGCAAAGTTAGGGGTTTTGTGCACCTCGAGGAGCGCGACCCATCCCTAGTTATTGCCTCATTCTCATCCGCATGCGCTATCACGCACGACTTCTCTTTAATAAGCTTCCAACGCGTGTTTGTCACATCGTGTTACTATCGTTCGTTTCGCTTAACCAAATAAAAAAACCTCTTTGGTTTAACTTTTTACCTTTTTTCCTTAGCCTCCTTTCATAATATTTGTTTAGCTTTGCATATTGTAGCAGTTGTGATGTTCTTGATGACTTGTGTCATTTATTTAAAAGTCTCTAGGGAGAGTCAGTGTTATTAACTTGTTAACACCCAGGAATTTCAACACTAAAGTCATGGGTTGAAGGTTGCTCATGACATGAGGGGGAGTCTATTTCTGGCAAGATTAAGAATCTTAGTCAAATAATTTCACCTGCCCCTTGTTTTTGGATGCTTTGATGAATTATGGAGACCATTATGATCTTCCACCTTCACGATTTGTCATCGACACGTCATCATTTTCGTCGTTCACCGTGAGGGAAGTATGTTTCAGCCACTATAGGCCTCATCAATCAATTATGGCAACTTAGTCCCTGTAGTTTGTCACTTTCAACCACTGGAGGCCCCATTAGTCAATAATAGGAGTTTAGTCCTTGCCGTATGTTTCAACCATTGCAGACCCATCAATCAGTGATGGAAGTTTAGTCATTGCAATTTGTTTCAGCCACTACAGGCCCCATCAGTCAGTGATGACAATTTAGTCGTTTTAGTTTGTCGCTTTTAGCTACTGCAAGCCTCGTCCATACTTAATGGAATTCAATCTCTACAGTTTGTCGCTTTTAGACATGTAGGCCCCATCCTTACTTGATGGAAATCCAATCTCTGAAGTTTGTCGCTGTCTACCACTCGACATCCACTTTTGATGGAAATCAACTTTGTCAAAGTCTACTTGAAGGTTCATGGTGGTAGTTGAAGTTTGTGATTGTCCAATATTATTCTCCATAAGTTTATGAGGATTCTCTTTGGTTACACTAGTTTATGAGTCCAATTTGGTTTGTCGACATTCTCTCTTGATGGTCTAAAGTATATGTGCATGTTGTTCGAAGCTAAAGTTACCATGTTTATTGTCTTGACATTCAAGACAAGTTGATTTTGTTGGAGTGAGTTTATTTATTTTATTTATCAAGATTATATTGTGTCTAGAGTTACCTATTTATCATTATTATATTATGTCTAAAGTTATCCTATTTATCATGATTATATTGTGTCTAGAGTTGCTCTATTTATCATGATTATAGTGTGTCTAGAGTTACCTTATTTATCATGTATTCTTATATCTATTTATTTTCATAAATAGAAGATTATGAGGGATCAATTAAGTTATCTAGAATTATTTTACAATTTCAATCTCAAGTGTTTGTTTTATAATATAGAAAAATTAATTTCTAAAAATATTTAAGTTTAGAATATGATATCTTGATCTTTGTTATTAAATTTGAAAAACGATTTTTTTTAGGTATTTATGATAGGAATTGTATCTTTTATCCTGTTTTTATTTTTGTGGAATAAAAGTTTTATATTGTTTTTAATTTTATAGAATAAAAATTAATTTGATGGTTTCAAATTATTATGGGTTAAATATGTTTTTAGTCCCTAAACTATTGGTCGTTTCTGGTTTTCGTCAAAATAAGGTACAATTTGGTCCTCATTTTTTTCGAAACGTTCGTTTTAGACCCTTAACCTTAAAACTTAGAATAATGATATATAAGGATATTGTTGTCTACTAAATTTCGGTACACTAAAATATAACAACTGAAAATAGCAACTGAAAACCCGATATATATATATATATATATATATATATATATATATATATATATTTCATTCGATTCTGGTAGTTAACCGAATTATAATGGTGAACCTCACGAACCGTATGGAAAGTAACCTGACCCAAATGAGAACTTTGCAGTGAGTTAAGAGTTTAGTTTGTTTCACTCATCACAGTCACAGGTAGCTTTCGCTTACTCCCTGTTTTTCGTGCGCAAACTCTTCTGTTGTTCCCTTTCTTCTCCATTTCCATCTTACTCTCGCTGTGCCATCATCTTCAAAATCACGACCTTCTCCGCCACCACCACATTCACAGGTACTCTACATTCTCTCTTTTCATTCTCCTCGCAATTGGGTCTCCATCGTTTTTCACACTTTTGTTTTTCTCATTCCCTTTTACGGATTCCTAATATAGGCAAATGGGTGATTCTTACGTTAGCGTTCCAACAATGACATCTTTTTTTTTCTCTCTCTTAGTATTGATCAGACATTGTTGCCGGCTTAGTGATTATGGGATGTTGGCTGAAGTGAAATGTGTTCCTTTGTGAAGTTTTGTTCTTTTCGTCCAAGTTTGGATTTTTCGTCGTGGGTAATGATTGATTCATTTGGCAGTTCAAATGGGTGTTGTTTGTTTCGTGCTGTGAGTTCGGTTTAGGGTTTAGATTTGAGGTTTTTGTTTCTCGTTGGATCTGGGGTAATCTGCTGAGGCAAGTACGGTAATACAACTAGGTTCTTTGATTATTGTTTTTCGTTGGAATGTATGTATTTGGTTGCATGATAAATTAAGGCGATCTCACTGCATTTCGAGAATGTGGGTGTTTTGTTGTCGTTTTATATGGTGCCTTTTCTCTTAGTTATATTGTTTTTCTTAGTTTCTCACAATTATCTCTTGTGAGGGAGTGGACTCTAGCTAGTTTATTTTATCTTTGAACCTTTTTTGTTCTCGATTGATTAGTCAACACCAATTTCCTCAATTTTTATGCGTCTGCATTAACTGTGTTCCTTTTCATGCATTCAGTCTTGTAGGGAAGACTGCTTATAGATATGTACACTGCTTGCTACTTACTACTATAAGTATTTTAAGTGGTCATAAAATTGAAGGTTAATAATCAGAGTCAGTTATTGAAGCATAGCGAGTCTTGGATTAGCGGCTAGTTTAACAAAGTGGAATTGTTGATGCCTCCAACTTAGTAAAATCAAGAAGCTAAACTCAAGGAGTGCTTCTATTATTCAAATCCCCTCAACTTTAATCTAGCTAACCGGGGTCTTATAAACCAGGCTTCATCTTCTAATAGTTACCCCTGCCTTTCATTTTGTCTCAATTTGCCTCATCTGCTTGCTCCTACATGGCATGCAAAAACAATGTATGAATATTATATGCAAGTACACAGCAATTTTACGGTTCATATTTCTGTTATACCTCTCTTTGTGGTATTGAATTTATTGACATGTTGATCTTAGAGATATTATGCCTAGCTGAGATTTGTTGGTTTATTTCATCATTAATACATATTAAACTTTGAACATATGGATCCTGTTTCTCTAAAACAACTCGTATATGTTCTATACAATAACAATGAATGCCCTTTCTCTCTAGGTGAGATCAATTACTTGGATCAAATGATACCACTTTGTTCTGTCCAAAAATTATTATTTTGGAGAGACCAATTAGATCTAAATAGAATTACATTCCTTGTTTTACCAATTTTTGTGTATCTAGATTTTCTTGAGTTTCAAATACTGAACAACTGGTTTTGGACAGATGGCCTTGCAAACAGCTACTCCTCCAACTGCTCCCAGTGCCCAAGATGTGGGTAATGCATTTGTTGAACAATATTACCACATTCTTCACCATTCACCAGATTTGGTCTATCGGTTTTACCAGGACTCTAGTGTGATTAGCCGTCCTGATTCCAATGGTGTGATGACATCAGTTACAACCATGAAAGTAAGTTTTTTGATACAAAACTGGTGCCTCTATTACTTCTTTTAGTTCCTAAAAATGTTTCCTCTGATGCCTTGTTGAAAAATAAGAGACATTGTAAATATAATGTAATTCTACCTTTTGATATCCATTACCATTCATTGCTCTAATGAATTGCTAGTTGAATAAACTGCTGTATGTTCATACTATCTACTAATGTATAGCTAATTCATTTTTTAGCCCCTTCATTTTGATATTATTTTTTTCGAGAATCTGATGGGTTATACTTCTATTTTCCTGTGTTTTACAATGTTTAGAAGGATGAAACATCGTTCATTTAAATTTTATGTTGCTTCTGTAAATGTTTAGTGGATATATCGCAGGCTTTCTGCCAATCCCTAAGTGTGTGGGTTTGTGGTGCAGGGCATTAATGAGAAGATTCTTTCACTAAATTTCAAGGAATTTAAAGCAGAAATAAAAACTGCAGATGCTCAAAAGTCATACAAGGAGGGAGTGACTGTGCTGGTGACTGGATGCTTGACTGGCAAGGATAACATGAGAAGAAAATTTGCACAGTCATTCTTTCTTGCTCCGCAAGACAATGGCTATTTTGTTCTTAATGATGTTTTTAGGTATGTAGAAGATGATGAACCATCTGAACTACCTCCAGTTAATGGAGATGATGATGCAGCTGCTGTTAAAATAACCCCAGAACCAGGCAAGATTATAATTAAAAAAATTGTATTTTCTAGTAGAGTTTATTCTATAGTTGTATTCATGCTTTCTTATTTCTTTACAGAATCCATTTATGTTGCTGATTCTCCTGCCCCAGACCCCACAAATTCTATTGTGAACAAAGGTCAAATTGTTGCAGAGAATGCTCCACCCAATCACCACGAGAGACAGATACCTGCTGAAAATGAAGACAATGTAGAATCCCATTTTCAGTCAAATGGGAATGATGATTCTCAGGCCACAGAAGTGGCTTCTTTAGCTCAGGAGGATGCTCCAAAGCAGTCTTATGCATCAATTGTAAGTATTGCTCCAAGTATTTCATTTACAACCTCTGTTATTATTCTTTGGAAGCTTATTGATTTGTTGTTAGGTGAAAGTCCAAAAAGGGAGTTCAGGACCAACTAAAATTTATGTGCCTACTAATAAGCTAAAGTCAGGGCCTAACAAAACTGAGAACCTGGTAGTTGAGTCAGTAGAATCCGATGAAGTGCCTGAAGCAACTTTGGATATTGTTAACGACCCTGAAAGTAGTGATGCTCATGAAGAAGGTACATGTTATTTGTTTCAATTTTCACATACGTCATGCTATGTTTTGTCTTTCAATGTTTTGGAGAAAATGAATTTTAAACACATCATTTATTTTTGTCATCAAGTTCACTGATTGCAACTCAGCCATATATTTTTCTTAAACACATTCTGATAAACAAATTCTGCCGACAACAGCTGAAGGGCACTCCATTTACATTCGAAATTTACCTTTAAATGTGACGGTTGGTCAGTTGGAAGCGGAGTTTAAGAAATTTGGCCCCATCAAGCCGGAAGGCATCCAAGTCAGAAATAACAAGGTGATTATCGCGTTAGGAGGCTTTCAAATTTCCTTTTTGCATTTTCTTCAGCCCTAATGTAGTTTTGTGGGAAACACTTTATTTGTCTTTACAGCAGCAGGGATACTGTTTTGGCTTTGTTGAGTTCCTATCTCTAAATTCGATGGATAGTGCAATTCAGGTATTGTCCTCATTACATCACTGGGTAGCTTAGATTTATATAGTTTTGGCTTTTAATAATGCTAGCTAATTATATTTATTATGTTGAAGCTGTTTGAAAATGGGACTAATTTCAAGTTGGAACTTGGATGCAGTTGTATATATAATATGTAAATATCACTGCTCCATTAGATGGTAACAATTTGGCATAATATAACTCATGTAGAAAATTATAAAAAGAATTCTTACTTCAAACTTAAGATTATTCTCTTGTTTACTTAAGTCTTCTATTCTCACAAACCTCAACCATCTCTGCATCAAGCTGAAAGCCTACAATTGATCTCCTTTTAGCTAACTCATTCTTGGAAGCACATTAGCTCTACATTTAGCTGGTGGTAGTTTCTGCAACGCACTTGTTTGAGTCTGAGGCAATCTTGGATAGCAGCCGGCTCAGAAAAACGCTGTCTGGAGATAGCATATAGAGAGATAGCCGGTATTTTGAATACACACACATATAAATTCTCAAAACTGATAAATTACTCTAAAATAACAACTTTCATAATTAACAATAAAAAGTCATAGGTGTCTTCAACAAAACATACATGTAAACAGCACCTACAACAGAGTATGGCCTTATATCCCACTATTTGTTCTATGGCCACTGCACTAAATTGCTCCGCTATAGCAGCCACTGTATTGGACAAGGGCAGCTTCCGGCTGGCTTGCTGCTCTATTGAACATATTCTTTAAAACAATGACAGCTCTTTAATCTGTGCTATGCTAGTATTGTTCAGTAATATCCTGATTTAGTGTCCTTGGGTTTCTTTCCATCTTCCTGTGTTTTGATTTGGCATCGAATTTATTGTCTTCTATTGTACTTTTGGATTTAGTATCTGCATAAAACATCTTGAACGATTGTTTAACTAAATATCATGGTAGATGAATAATTGTATTAAGAACCATATGTGCACATTAAATAAAACCTGAAACAAATTTTATATTTTGTTGAAGAGTCACACATTTGCAAAAAATGTATCATATAGCTTAGACAGTTGTTGGACTGTGCATGTCTGTAGTATACTCAATTTGTGGATCCACCAAATTAGAAATTAAAACAAAATCGATCATACTCTTAAAATAAAATTTTTGAAGTCTTAAATGTTTTAGTTTATTTCCTAAACTGTACGAGCATGCTGCTGTTTGTTGAAATTCATCACAGTTCAAATTGAATTTTTCATTCACCTTGTTATTCTGGAGAAGGGGTTAAAATGTTGTCCAAACTGAAGGTCTCCCAAGTTAAAGCTAAACAGTTCATCTTATTTCCTTCCCCCCGTCTGCTATTTTAATTCATTTCATGTTTTTTATCCTTAAACCCGTTCACTCAATGGCTGCACTTGACTTTAGTGCATCGTAGAAGGATATCAATCCTATAGACAGACAACCTTGTTAGCCTTGCTGATATACTTTAAAGTGGGTACAGCAGAAAGCAAGATTATTGACCTCATCCTGTCTGGGCATTACAGAAAGTCACTTGAAGATTATAGGTTGTGGGTTTGGAAAGAAGTAAAAGAGAGACAGCAAAAATAATGCAGAGTGTACGATTGATTGAATGTAATGTGTTCAACAAAACTCCTATTTATATTACTGATTAGGTCAAGTACAAGAACAAGTACTACCACACAAACCCAGACCCACTAACAATAAAACTGTAACCTGTTACAATAAGGAAATACACCAAGAAAGAATGATACAGAAACTAAATATATCTTTAATATTTTCTACCACTCCTTCAAACAAATGTTTTCTAAGCTTTAACTAGTAAGAAGTAGTAAACTTTTAATCTGAAGACCAAGGACACTAACCCCCATGCCAAGTGACGAGCTACTAGCGTGCTTCCCAAATGACATGCTTTAATTCAGCACTGAACTTGGCATTCTTCTTCAGAAACCTACGACATATCCATACAGCCAAACAAAAGGTAGAAGAAGAAATAGCAACTTGTTGAAACTATTTTCAAAAAAGAAAAAAGAAAAAGACCTGACACTAGCAGATACTGAGCCATCCAAACACGGCATTTTGAAAAGGAGATTAGCAGTAGACAACTCATATGTCCAAAAGAAAGGAAACTGGGTAACTCCTGCCCCCAAACTTTGAGCGTCCCTTTTCTGGCTGGTTGAGACCACTAGGAACTTCGGACATGACGTGATCCCACCATGCAACACCAATGGTTGCACCTTATTGTATTGGCTAAAACCAATGTAAGGTGGCTCCAATTCGTTGATAGACCTTTCCTTCCCAAAATAGACCAACATAGAATTTTTACTTTTTCTCATAATGTACCCATTCCTTGTGTGTGCGTTTTTATTTCCGTATTGTTAAATCTGGGCAGCTGCTGGTCATCGAAACTGGAGAAGCAGGTTGAAACATTGACCTGCCCTGTTGGTCACATATTACCTGCAAATCTGTGGTTTCGCGTTCTCTCCTTCATCTTTTCCTCAAAGGGGAAAGAGTATTATATCAGGCAAATGGTCGATGCAATATAGTGCAGAATGATTTTCCAGACTAGAAAATCAGTTGTTTCTATTGGCACATTACAATATACATAATTTTAAATAATGTTTGAAGTTATCTGTGTTTTCTAAATGATTTATCCATTTGTTACTCCAAATTTAATGCAAAAAACTGAAGATCTTTGAGCATTATTTAAGAGAGTCAGTTCATTTTGTCAGGCTTCACCTATTCCTATTGGGGGGCGTCAAGCTGTAGTTGAGATAAAGAGAACCACTACTCGAGGTAATTTGAATCTTAACTATCATGAATAAAATTGTTGCCATTCATTCGACAAAGAAGAGAAAGAATTAATGATTTCATCATTGTTTACAATACTAATTGTGTTTGTTCTCTTTCAGTTGGCAGTGGCATTAACAATACTGGAAGACCTAGGATCCCACCCGGTAGGGGTGGGTTAAGAAATGAGTCTTTCAGGGGTCGTGGGAACTACGGTGGTGGTGGTCGCGGATACGGTCGAAATGATTACGGAAGCCGTGGTGGTGAGTTTTCTGGTAGAGGTCGTGGTCATGGTGAAGGGTATCACCAAGGGAGAGGGAGAGGTGGGCGGTCAAGCGGACCAAAACAGAATGCTGTTTTGAACTGAAGTACTGAATGATTTTTGGGAGATTGTTCTGTGACCCCTTTTTTTGGTCAGTTACAAGCTGCAAATTCTTGGAATTATCTTCCCATCCTCAACCTTCCAAAGTTTCTCATCTTTCTTTCACTGCATTTGCACAGTTGTAGTATCTCTAATTGTTATTGCTTTCATCATAGTGAGTCAGTAGTCATTAGAAATAGGTATACTCTTTTCTTTTTTAAAATTTAACAGATGCTATGACTGGAATTCACATTAGGTTAACCATCACTGCTTCTTTATTCGTTGCTACCATGCAACAATTTTACATCCAATTTCACATTTTAATTTAAAAAGCCTTCTTATTATTATTGTCGTTGTTTTAGATTACGCGTAAAATTTAAAATTGTTTTACATGTGCTGTCTGTTTGGAAGATTCTATGGAGGAAGAATTAAATGGAAGCTGGATGAATGAGGAAGAAGTAAGAACAATTAAATATTATACTTTAATAACTATTTTACATATTTAGAAACTAAAATTGATATTTCATTCTTTAAGGACTAAATTGATAATATCTTCCCCTTTTGCTTTCAAAACCAGTTATTTACAGGACGCGACCACACAAAAAATATAAAACATTTAGTAGTGTTCTTGAATGAACAAGATTGCTGGATAAGCTTTAAAACCATTTTCACATGTTTAATATAGAAAATGTGAGTCCCAGCATGTTGGTTTGTGCGGAACTGACTTTGAATTCTATGAACAATGTTTTATGTCGTAATCTTTAAAATGAAAAGCATATAATTAATAATACAATGATTAAAAAAAGAGTGAGAAAAAAAAAGAGAGTATATTTTGATTTCCTTCGCACTTAAAAATATGTTGAAAGCTGGTATTTGCGAATGCTTTTGTAAAGGTGTTTGCTTAGTGAAAAGTGTGCGTGTTTGTCTGTTGAACTATGTATTGGACACGTAGAAAAGAACATTATGTTCGTTTGAAGAGAAAACACTGTTAAGAGGAATTTGAGAAGATGAATTTTGAAAATAATTGTGTTCACATTAAGGGATTTGCAACGATTGATTCTCGCTGATTTGCGGGATGAGGTGCTTTTTTCTATCCACAGGGATGCAACGAGATTTGGAGGTGATTATGCTGAAAAATCTTTTCTACCCCTGTGAACAAGCACAGACCACATGAAGCACAGTTACTCCTCCTGCCCAACTTTATAACAAACATAGGATTTTATATGATGTGAAGAGAACGTTGTTTTGTCTCTCTTGACAAAATATTTTATATAATTTTTTTTAACATCACAATTGTTTTATTTTTATATTATACATAGTTAATAATAATAATAATAATAATAATAATAATGATAATAATAATAATAATTAATAATAATAATTATTATTATTATTTCAATTTACTAAATTAATATTTTTTTACATTTTAATAATTAATTTTATTTTTTTTTCTTATAAACATTTTTACAATTAAATATAACATTAAAAATTATCATTTTATATCACTTTAATAATTAGGGATATTTTGGTAATCTTAAATTTCTATCAATTAAATAATTTTGTTTTATCTGTCACATCAATTAAATCCTACACTAATTCTCACAAACTTTACCCTCAAATCCACTCTCAATTACCCACAAATCCACTCAAAAAAACAACAAAAAAATTATTCTCAAATTCACTCAAATCCATTCAAATCATCTCTCCCAAATCATCTCCCTCAAATTCATCTAAAAGAACACGTCCTAAAGAAAGAAAATGAAAATTGTTGTTTGATTGAATGTTGAGTGTTGCAGCAGCAGCAGCAGCAACAGTAATAATAGGAAAAAAATGTAGAAGAGAGAGGGTGGGTTTAAAAAGAAGGAGAAGCAGAAAGAGACACGTGTCTAAGAGAGATGGGTAGTTGCGTTGTAGAGAGTAATAACACTGTTCCTCCTGTCACCTCAATCTGACACACAACCTAGCGCTTTTTTTCACCACATTCACATTAGCCACGTCATCCTCTCTCTGCAACTTGCTCCTCTCTCCAACCGTGCAGGGACGCGTGGCAGTCACCCGCTCAATGCAGAAAAGCAAAAGCGCAAGTTGGCCTCTGCGCTGGGTCCCACCGCCGGATCTCAATATCTCATCTGCTGCCGTGTTGTCCGGAGATTCCTTGGGCTTCTGTCTCTCCCCAACCATTCTCCACCCTCCGATCCCAATCATCCTCTTCTTACGTACGATCCACGATTCTCCCTTCACACAACTTGCTATTCTCTATTTTTTTATTTATTTATTCTCTTATTAATCAAACTACACATGTTTATGTCATCCTCATGGCTAATCTTCGAGGAAAAAATAAATGTAAACACAACTTTCTACAAATCCTCACACAAACCATGAATGGACCAACTTTTGTTATATTTCCTTATTCGATTTGAACGATGTAAACAATTACTTGAATTCATATATTTCACTGAAATAGAACCTCCAATAGAATTATATATGCTTTCTGCTCCTTCTAATCATTCAAAATAATACTCATAAAGCAAAACCATATCGAGCAAAAATTATCGAATATATATACAAAGCACGCAATGTAAGATAGAGAAATTATTAAATTCATAGCAATTGGTTTAAAAACCACTAATTCTTTGTCTGATACAATAAAGAATGAATATATTAAGAGACTTATTTAAGGAAAATAAAGTCATATTTTTAAAATGGTTTGTTTCAGAGAAATACTTAAGAATTGGGTAAGAAAGAGCACAATAGAAAAAAATGAAAAGAAAGTGTTCATTGTTAAGTGGTTGTTTTTAAAATTAATTATTTGAATAAAATTTTGATAAATGATTTTTGAAAAACAAACCATGCTAAAAATATAATCAAAATTTTGTCTTCATTTCTCCTCTACTTTTAATCTCTGGAGGTTTTTGTGACTGTTAAAATTTAGATGCAAAAGTATTAAATATGTGAATTTAATGAAAAAAATAATTAAAATTGAACCATTTTAAAGGTCAAGACTGTTTTTTTGAACAACCTTCTTCAAGTTTCAAGATTAAAGATTGAGTGTAGGAAAAACAGTATTTATTTTAAATATTTAATTTTTTCTGTTCTTGGAAAGAGTAAAATATATACAAAATATTATAATTTTATTATTTATTACACTTGTTAATAACAAATTTATACATTTGTTGTCATAAAAACATTAATCTTTTTAAAGACGTGTTTGGATAATATTTTTATTCTAGATTTTTGTGCCAAAGACATTTTTTAAAGATTTAAAAAAATTGAGTGAACTTTCTCAAAAAAAAAATGAAACGGTGGTTATCAGAACGTACTCACTCAGATTAGTTTTATTTAAAAGAAGATAAACTTGTATATAAACATGATTGATTTTATTGATCTACGGAAAGACTCGAGAAAAAAAAACTAAATGAATAGAAGTAAGGAATTACTTTTTGGTTAGACGAAAGAGTAGTTTATTAACCAAAAGGCAAACACGTCCTAAGGTTAGATGTTGGGAGAGAAATACGGTGCAGAGGTGATCGAAGTGAGTGAAGTAAAAGCCAAAAGAAATTGTTAGAAAAGATTGTCGTGTATGGAAGCAGAGCAGGAGGGTTTATAGGTTGAAAGAGCGTAGAAAAAGTACTGCGAAAAAACAAGAACCCAAGAACATGCATTTGCGAAGAAAGGTGTCGTAACCGATGAAAGTGTGCGATGATTCATCATTCAATTGAACTAGTTGCTCTTGCACAGGAAAAGAAAAGAGTGCAACTGAGTAACCCTCCCTCACCCTTTCACCTCAATCAATTTCTTGTTATTGGGTTCACTTGCACACAAAATTAACTTCAAACGATCCAATAAACCTGTGGGGACCGATTCAGAGTAATCATCGAATTATGTGTTACAACGAAGAAAAAAACATATTTTTGAATGAAAAATTATAAATGAGAAAAGGTTCATAAATATATTGTATTGAAAAGGACGCTACATAATTGACAGAAGCACATGTCTTGATCTTTCGTTGTTCACTGTCTGTCCATGTAGGCTCCACGTTCAACCCTGTTCATTTTATTCATATAAATTCTATAAATATTCTAGCTTTCAACTTGAAACTGTAACTGAATTACTGAATTAATTCAAATACCCATTTAGTTAACTGATTTTATTATCACATTTAACACCATATTAAAAGATCAGTTACTCAGATGTAAAATGCTGGCCAGTAACAGTAATTAAAAGATGGGAAGTTTAAGAAAATTATATTCAGAAAGGGATATGTGTTACATTATTATTGATGATAGATGACATAAAATCTGGGATTGATTCAGTCATGTGAGTAGATAAAATAAAATATGTTTTTTTTCTCCTGTAAAAAAAAAAGAGTGAGTGAGTGCAAGCTGGGTGTTGTGGTTATCTTGTATTGCAGTATTCATCCTAACCCATATATGTGTCACCTTCTCATTCCATCACGTGTGGTTTGCTTTCACTCTCACCATTGTGGCGACACGTGTGTATCGAAAATTGCAATAATCTTTCCCAATTTTCTTCTCTCCCACCTTTCCTTTCCTACGAGACAAACACAATAGCCTCGTACGCGCCACCTCACCACTCTCTCTCATAGCCACGTGTACCTCCAAGCTTCCCTCCTCTCCCCACGTGTCGCCTCCTTATCCCTTAGCCCCATTCTCGTCATTTCATACCTTTTCACTCTCCGCTCTTTTTCCTTTCTCTCATTAATTCCCTTATTTTCTCTCTCTTTATCCCTCTCACAACAACACACTCAGAAAATGTAGAAATGCAACAAAGTTTTCTTCCAAACAGAAAACTGATGAATTGGTCGGTTTAACAATGAATCATCTTTCCTTACCCACATAATCACCAACTCCAATTTTACATTTTTTTTTTCAGGTTTTACCCTCTCTGTCTCTTTCTCTGTTTCTGTCTCTTAGTTTCTTTCAATGGCACAAGTTCAAGACAGAGACAACACCCACAACAAACATCATTACATTTCTTCAGCATCCACAACAACAACACAATCTCCAATGAACAATTTGCCACGAGATCTGTTGAGAAGCTTCATGGGAGTGAATAATCATCACAGCCGCCATGGTAATCATCAGAATTTGCCTCTGCCGGTGGTGAAGTTGGAGGAAGAAGAGGAGTTGGAACTAAGTCTCGGGCTTTCTATGAACGGTCGATTTGGGGTGGACCCCACCGCCAAGAAGATAAAGAGAACGACTTCGATTCCGGAGTTCGTGAGGGACGAGGAGATGGGGTACGCTGCTGTGGGGTGCACGGGGCCTCTGGTGAGGACATGCTCGCTGCCGACGGAGACGGAGGAGGAGTGGCGGAAAAGGAAGGAGATGCAGACGCTGCGCCGCATGGAGGCTAGAAGGAAGCGCTCTGAGAAGCAGAGAAATTTGAAGGCTCTCAGAGAGCAACAACAACTAAGGGTTGGGTCTGAAGGGAATAATCCTGTGGAACAAGGTGCAGGGGCTTACCCTGAGGGTGCACCCCTGGGGAGAACCGTGTCGTTGACCACACGCGTTTGTGGACTCGGTTTGAATGGGGACATCGAGAAAGAGAAGAAGGAGAAGGGTGGAGTAGTGTTGGCGCCTCCATCGCCTTCGCAGGGTTCCATTGGTTCTTCCGGAACCTCAGAAGTTGAGTCTCAACAAGGTCAAGGTAATAATTATTAATTGCTATTTTTTATTTTACACTTTTTTTCAAGGGCTTTTGGTTATTTGTTTTTGCATTTGATTGCTTTCTTTGACTGTTCTGGTTTTATTCCTTTTCAATTTTTTTCCTGTTGTGTTTTCCCTTTGGGATATTGGTCATCAATCAAGCAGGAAAAAAGTTGAAATATTTTTTGCTGTTTTTTATTTTTTAACTTTTCACCCCTAGTCAGGAATTAAGTTAGGGAGGGTGAGACCTACTACGGTCCCCCATAGTGGCATGATTGTCCTAGGTTATGATATCGGGTTTCTCATTTTATACCAAAAAAGAGAAATCAGGAGAAGTCAGCCTCTGCTTGGGGTTTAACTTTTCAACTCTTAATTGAAAATTAGAATTACTGTTTTCTTAATAGATGTAAATTTGTTGAATTATGAGATGATCAGGATGAGTGAGCTTTTTTTTGCAGATGTCAGATCATGTCTGGGCCAGAAAAAATTAGTCAGAGTTTTGTCTTAGTTCAATTTTGCATTTGCTGGGTAATTTTTGTAACAACCCAACTAGATATTTAGGAGTATTATTGTTTAAGCTGAATTTGGCCTTTGATTTGAAATGATAATCTGGGATTGGTAACTTTTTGCATTCTTAGCCTCATATCCAAAGTGGCTAGTATTTAGCACTTCACCGTGATCTTTTGTGCATACCTTTGGGCTGACATTTGTTATGTTGAGAATGTCTCCAAAAAGATAAGCATGACACCAGAGGTTGTATCCTTGTGTGTCAAACAAAGTTGGAGAACATGAATGTTGAAAAAATTATATTAGTCATTTTTCTTGTAATACTTATTCATTTAGAGCAAATATCATTACCCTTTACTTCCATTGGGTTCTGACCTCGAATCAGTTGATTGTGAATTCTCTTTTGGAAAATCTAATGATGGCTACTGCAGTACAGTACATGTAAGCTTTAAGAAATGGTTGTCTATAATCACTGTTGCATAGTTCTTTAGATTGCTTGCCTCTATTTGGTAGAGCAACACAATAATATCTTCTAAGAGCTGAAGAATTCAGAAAGGTGTGTTCCAACGCATCTATATATTTAATTTGGCATTCTACTGAAAATTTCATTTAATCGGTTAAAATGTATATGAAATTTATATTATCAGAACTCTTGGGAATAACAAGCTAAATAGTAATTAATGAAATGCTTTGTTCATCATGTTCTATCACTACTAGTTGACACTTCTGCTACTGCAAAGCCATTTTTGGTATCTTAAATTATTTTGCAACCTATTTTGGCTAAACTTCAGGACCAACAGCCATGGATGTTAGAAGTCCTACTAGTGCCAACTTGGTGCCAGAAGGTGATCTGAAATCACCAATTGCTGCCCAAGCAAGTGTTGCAGAGAACGGTAGCAAGAATGATGCTGCAGTGGCTATGAGAAGTGAATCTAACAAGCATTCACTACCCCAAAACAGAACCAAAGACATTGTGAGGAACTTGTTGGAAGACATGCCCTGTGTCTCCACAAAAGGTGATGGTCCTACTGGAAGAAGAGTGGAAGGTTTTCTTTACCGGTATGGGAAAGGGGAAGAAGTGAGGATAGTGTGTGTTTGCCATGGCAGTTTTCTCACCCCTTCAGAGTTTGTTAAGCATGCTGGTGGCGGTGACGTGGCAAACCCATTGAAGCATATTGTTGTTAGTCCAAGCATTTTGTGAGGCCAAGAGAAAGAACCAACCAATCATGAGTCATCAAATTTTTACTCAATTGATTCCTATGTTCACTCTTAACTCACCTTGACTTCTAAACTGCATGTTATGTTCAAGTTCTGTTCCTTTCAAATCATAGATAATATATTATTATGAATCTGGTATTCTTCTCCTTTGTTCTTATGCATTAGAACGGAAGGGGACATTTGTTACTTCTCAAACTTTGTTGGTGGGCTGCTTTTCATTTTTCTGATATATGATAACTGGCAAAAGAAAAGTTTAACATGGTTTATTGTTTCATATTTTACAACTGAAAACGTATAATCAATTTTTGTTGTTGCATCATTTCATATATATGTGCAATTGTATGGATTGATACGCCAACCTCTTTATACTAAAGACCCGAAAAATATTTTGTTTTTCTATTGAGGAGAAATATTTTTCTTAGTGTTTACATTTATTTTTTTCTCTTTCATCCCTTCCCCTTCCCCACCGGAAAGAAAAGTAAATATTAAGCACCAAAACGTTTAATCTATGAGCAATGGTAGGTTGAAATACTTGCACTTATTTGACATGATATTTACATAAGAGATTACAATAGGAAAATGAGAAAATGTCAAATGAGTGTAGAACTGTATATTATTACACTGGGAATTCTTTTGTTTTTTTGTGTCTACAATTGCATAATCTACTTGATGCCTGCTTCTGATTTTGTTTTTGTTTGTCGTCTGTTATACTTGCTTGCTATTATGAAGGAATTGAGAAAAACCTCTCCAAATACATATTGTATCATACCTCTTATTGTTTTATTTCACTAATTAAGGATGCATTACTGTGTAATTTTTACACTTTAAATCAATTAGAAGTTATTATTGAAATCAATGTGGGAGATAATTATTACAAATATTATTATATATTATTATCCTATACATTATTACTAGCTACATGTCTTCTTGGAGTTTGTTTTTGGATAAAAGTAATAAAACAAGCAGTATCAAAATCTATCTTAATCTCATACAGCTATTTTTATTTTATCATCACCAAAACCTTTGCGTGGATATCTAAATAACATGCTCCCTTCCATAAGCACAAAGATATCTCAAAATTGAAGAAAACTGGGTCCAACTAAGAGAGTGTGTGATCTTTGATTAAGAATTTAGGAATGTTTATTTTTCTCGATGGAATGCTTATTATAAATGGTGATGTATATCTTATAAATGTGGACAATTTCTTTCTATATTTATTTTGTACTCTCATAAATTTTTATATTTCAAATTAGATAATTTAAAATATATTTTTTATAAAAATGTGGATAAAAATTGTTTTATTTTAAATTATATAATTTAAAATGCATAATGTGCATAAAAAATATGGTACAAGAAGAAGAAATGATAAGGTGTGTTAGCATCAATCATCTCAAAACATTCTTCTAGATGTATCAGTTCAGTCATGGTAGAGAAAACAGAAAACTATTCTCCATTTCCAGAACATAAATTTAGGGTGAAAGTTCAATGGTGTCAAACATTTTACTCCGTAGAAGTAAATATGTTCTTTTACTAATGATACAGGATGGTCAAAGGAAAAAATATAAAATAAATATGCAACCCACATAATATATTTTTATTTAATTAGAAAGTAAAAAGTAAAAAATTACTTTTTTATTTCTTAAAACTGAAATTTTTAATTTAATTTATTTTTTCATGAATCCAAAATTTAAATTTTTTACATCTTCCTTAACGGTCACGTTATCCTAAGCTCTTCAGAGCCACAGAAATTCCCCAAATCCCAGGAACGAGATAAGAGCCAGAAACACATTAGAACGAACAACACCAAAACATAAAATTTCCAATACTTTCTCCGTGGATTCAAAGAAAGCCTCAAATCAAAATTGGCAAGGTGAATTGCGTTTTTTCTTTTTTCTTTTTTTTCCAGTTGATATGCTTTTGGTAATAATTATTGAATGAGAATGAATTTCATTTTATTTTAATTTTGATTTACTGGCATGGTTGATTTTAAGGCTTTGGTTTGGCCATGGAAGTGTTAGTTAGGAAATGCCTATGTGTTGACGGGATTATGATTTGAGAGTTTCTGAGTTCAATAGCATGGGAGTTTGTGGCCTAGTGGTTTGAGATGCCATGTATCACGATGAAGAGAAATTACATTTGTAAAGCTCCTTAGTTTTCTGTATGACAGAGAATTATAGGAAAAACAACGGGAAGTGCTTGATTAGAATTAGTCATTATCAGATAATGTGGTGTACACAGAAGGCACAATAGTATGGAGAGTATTTTAACACAATTTGTATGACTGAAGAAACGTGTGATTGGGGAAGGAAATTTTTCAATGTGGCGTGCTTTGTGGTGCTTTGGTGGGAACGTGTGTTGCGGAGTGGTGGGGGCTGTTGTTGGTGCAATGAAATGGAATGCATATGATAGTATTTGTCAATGCTGTGGTCCGCAAATAATGTGTTACATGCTACAGTCTTGTAACTATGTTCGGATTTCTTTGGAATACATAAGTGGACAACAGATGTAATAATATATTAGATGCTTTTTTGGGGCTAATCCTTATTCCAAATTAGAGTTTTACTTTGATTTCAGTAACTTGCATAATTGAAGCTGACTCTAATTATCAGGATGAAGTTTCAAGTTTGATTGAAATAATAGAAGTTTATTTTTAGAATTGATAAAAATAAGATATCTTTTGTTCAATAACTTTGAGTTCTGTTTCTTTAGTTTCACCGTTAGACCAAAAATTTGTCTCAATCATTTCTTTATTATATATTATTGAATTTGGAAGCAAGTTGAAAATGAAAGCTATAAGTTGTTCATTGAATCTCAGTTCTGCAGTCTCTAACCCAGGTACACTGGCCTTGTGGTAGTTCAATACCAGTTCTGGTAGCTAAGCCAAATTATGAACAAACTGTGGACGTCTCTGGCTTCTGCCTTGGTAATGTAATCTTGTAATTTCTTGCCAACACAAATTATGAATATTTTTGTTTCAACTGCTATTTTCACATACCGACTCAAGCGTTGTCCAGTGAACTACAGAAAGTGTGAGAAGATTTTTCATGAGTCGAATATTACTTTACTCAAACACACTATCAGAGCTTCGGATCTTTTTGGTGCAACAAAACGTTTAATTAGTTTGGACTTGTTGATGAGAGTCATTCTTCGTTTTGAAGTGTTCTATTAGGAGGTTGGCTTATCATTCATTTTGGATCATTAAATTAACCCGGGTGCTTTTATAGCTTTGTTGTCTCAATAAGCTTGAACATCATTTGATAATTAGATTCACCAGGATCCTACATCAATAGATGCCAAACATAAAAATTCTGTTAAAAGTTATAGGGAACTGACTGAACTTCTAATTACAGAGGAAAAATCTGCTAAACTGCAAGGTTTAAAAAATTCTTAAAAATTCTTAAATATTAAATTTACCTCACCACATTAACAATAACTGATACGAGATGTAGAATTTCATAAATTACAGTGAACAAAAAATGTTGACAAGGATTAAATTGAAAAGTAAGATTACAAGAACTTGTCCAAAAACTTGTTTGCATTACTCCTCATCTGCTGTTAATCCACCAGAGGAGGTTACTGAACGAGTTTCCATCATCGAAACCTGTCAACGTTCTTATTTTCTTTAATGCTGTGCTTTTATCATAAATTCCTTGCAAGGCATAGGTGAATCCCTTCCAGCCTTCTACATTTGTTTTATTCTTCAAAGAAGGCAGTGTCCATTCCACAAGCTCCTTGGTATAAACAGTATCAGAGAACAAGGTCTCAGTGACAGGCAACAAGGGTAGAACTTGGATACTAAGCCTACACTCTCTACACTCGGCAGTAGCCCACCATAGCTTACTGTCCCTCTTGTTAGCCCACAGAATACCCACAATCCTGTTATCTTTTGCAAATTCTTCTTCATACAAGTTGTCTTCCGCTTTTACATGCCACCATGTTTGTGTAGCACGAATTTCCAATGCTAACAGTGTCGATCCAGTATCAACAAGACGGCTATCACCATAAGCTAAACCCATCAAAGCTGCTGCATAGTATGCATTTACAGCTTCACTTGTACTCTCCTGATTCCTTCCATCTTCAAATTCAGTCAGCCCTGAAGCCCAAGAGTGTAACTTGTAAAGGTCAAAACACCTTAGGCGTGGATAATCTGAGTTATATCTTTGGCCCAAGTTCATAAAATCTGTCACAAGTGAATAAGCTTGCGGTTTGAATTTTTTGCCCCAGGCAGGGTCAATCTTTGCAAGAACTGCAATTCCATAAAGGAAGTACCCCAAATGAAAATGGTGATCGTTATATATTCCAAACCCAAAATCAGCAGTTGAATCTGTGGAGCCTTGTTCGGTAACAATTCCACGCCATTTTCTTTCGTATAGAAAACCATTCCCTTTGAAAGTTCCATCCAACCAGGGCTCAATGGTTTCCTTCAGAAACTTTTTAATCTTGGGAATCACCTTAGGATAAGACACTTCTTCTGCGATCAAGGCTAACCTTGCAGCCCTTCCAACAAGCTTTCCATAGAAATAAGATGAATTTGTTGTTATTGCAGAAGAATTTAGCCCCTTGACATCCTTATAAAGTGCTGAGACAATCTCACCAAATGACTCTCTATTGATCCCTTTTTTAGAATGCCATGTCACAGGAATAGGGTCCGTCTCCAACACCCATGAATCTCCAACAACACCAACAAGATCACCGTCAACACTTCTATACTTAAAATCGTGCAGAACGGTAACGTTACAATCATGTGATAGAAGCTTAGCATGAAGAGGGTGCGCTAGCATGAGCAAGTCCCCTGACCTTTTCTTTTGCCATTTATACTCCACTCGGAAACGCTTACTGAGTGCAGCACCACCCGACACAGGGTAACAAGAACTGAACTTGTCAAGAGTTGCCACATTATTGGGGTTGGAATCAGGCAACGCTGCTATACGAATGATGCCAGAAAACGGCTTGGATGTAACCTCAGAAGCAACATGGTTCAAATAGATTGGGGAGGAGGCGTATATGAGCCATGTCTGAGTGTTGTTAAGCTGAAGGATAAACTTGGTATTGTCATCATAGGAAGACAAAGAGACTATGGTGTGCACTGTTTTGATGGAAAGAGATGTTGGCTTTGTGACAGAAGCGGTTATGAAAGGGCTTCCTCTGACAAGAAAGAACCTGAGGTTGGAACTGGGGATGTCCAAAGTGACACCAAGATCACTGTAGGATGAGATGACACGGTTTTGTCCATATGAGTTTGTTTGAGAGGCTGAGATGGTGAGATCTGGGACAAAAATTTGGTACAGCACAGCTGCTGTAAAGAAGAGAAAAGGGTAGGAAGCAGAGAGTGAGGAGTTTGAGGACTGAATGTGGTAGGGGTGAAAGTACTCAGGCACTGTACCATTCGGAATAACAAAGTTTTGGAAGAAAGAGTTTGTGGGGAGTGGAGATGAAAGGAGGTTTGGTGAGAAGTAGGTTGAAGGATCAGGGACAACTGTTGATTGAGTTTGAGGGAATAGAAAAGAAGGAGACATTGTTTGTGACGAGGAAGAGATGTGATTGCTTGCTGCAATGTTTGTGATCTCTTATATGAACCAAGCCAAGAGTTTCTTTGACCTGCCAAGTTGACTTTAGAATAATGCTTTCGTATATTATTACACTTATTGCCTCACCATCCTTGTGTTTGGTTTTGTAATGGTAAAACAACATTTACCTTCTCACACTTTTCGTATACTCCCTCCCAGACGTGACGTAATTGAAAGCTATGCGATTAAGTGTGTGTAGACTGGGTAAATTATACGATTTTTCATTTGTTGGTTTGTGTTTGCTGGCAGTTTAGTTGGAGGACTCGGAAGATCAATTCCAAGGCTTGTTCAATTTCCAAGCCGAACGGAAACTTTTTCTTTGCTTTGTTAAACCTCTCTCTCTCTTTCTCCACTTTTCAATGTATTGTTTAGTATTCAAACACGGCATATTTTAAGAGTTTTTGTTTATGGATCGGACAATGTTATATTCTTGTATAAAAGATATTTAATATCTTGAAAACATAAAATGTTTTATATATTTATTTATCTATTATATTACTTAAGTAAGAAAAGTAGCAGGAAGAAATTTTTAGAGGATTCAGATTGACTCATTCTTATATAACTATTATTCTAAAGTGTATAGCACATGACATAACTGTTATTGTTAATTAAGTTAAAAATAATATATAGAAGTTTAGCAATTATTGAGAATATTGCCGTTGTAAAGAAGTATCTTTTGGATTTTTGTGGACATACTTTGCTGGCTTTGTGTGTTTGGAAGCAGAAAGTGAAAGGTACTGTAGTTCTTGAATGTCGAATCCGTATGTAGCACAGAACACAAGCAGTAACATAATCCCATTTATTGTTGTGTCTTTTTGAAAGTGGAAGCCAAAAGCAATATACGTTACAATTTGATTTTTCTTTTTTCTTGTATGTGTGTAATATACGTTACAATTTTTTTTTTTTCTTGTATGTGTCTAACGGTGGTTTGATCAGATTCACTTAGCCATCAAATTTATTTCTAAAAGTCTATCATAATAAAATTTAATATTTATTAGATATATTATTTAATCAATTAATATACAAAATATATATATATATATATATATTCTCGTGAGATGAGTGAATTGAAAATCTTGAATAAAGTTAAAATTAAATTAAAATATATAAATAGGAATAAATTTTATCTTATATAAAGTTGAATTAGATTTAAAATTCATTTTTTTAAAAAAATTATAATTTATATCTTTCTTTTAAAATTTTCATCATATCATATATGAGATTTTCTAAAAATACATAATAACAACTTTATAGATCTTTTACTCATATTTTATTCATGATACTTATATTTAAAGTGATACTTTAATTTATCTTAAATTTTTAATAAATATTATTATATATTAAAAATTACTTAGTTACTATGCAACTTACTAAGAAACTAAGTTTGAACATGTTATATTTTAGTCAGCACACACTTACTACTTGTTGGGACCTTAACCATTTTGAATACAATTATCATATTTTGAATGACTGGTGCTTGTGATCTAGACAAAAAGAAATGAGGAGCATATAATAAGTGTAAATCTATATTTTTCTTAAAATACCATTATTTAATAAAAGTGTAAATGGATTTTGTTGTTTGATTAATATTTTTTAGGAAGTTCTTTAAACAAGTTGTAGAAAGAGTATCACTCCAATTAGTTTTATAAATATCTCATTTATTTTTTATTTGGATATATTTAATAATTTTATATTATTTAAAAATTAAGATAAAAAAATGTAAATATATGTTATTTTTAAAATTTTAAATTTTTAAATAGATTTTTTAAAAACAAAACTATAATAAGAATTTCTAATTTTAAAGTCGAAATAATACCTGAAATATACCGAATATGACAATAATGAAAGATTAAAAATAATTTAAATACATTGGCATCCATATGTTTTAAAAAAATAAATAATACTTTAATACGTATAATGAATTATTAAAATTTAATATGATCAGAGGTATTAAAGTAAGAATTTTATATGCATATGTAGCAATAAAACTATGAATCGATGAAAAGTATATATCTCTTATGAAAGAAACGACATATCTATATATACCACTATTTTTTCAATTAAAAGTGTGATTTTGATGGGAATATATATATATATATATATATTTAAAGTATGTCCTTCCATGTAACTTATTTTTTATTTTTATAATATAAGAAATAGGTTTAACGAAACGTAAATACATTTGAAATTAAGACAAACAATAAGATTGATTTTAAATTGATGAAAGAAATAAAGTAGAATGAAATACAAGGAGATTAATTTCTATGTACAATGAATGTAAAATATATAAATTAATAAAAAATTATTATTTATATGATTTTTAAAGTAATTCTTTTGAACACTAACTAATTTACAATACATTACCGTAAGTTAGATAAATTGTCTTCAGTGTTTTTGAGTATTTCCTAATTGGAACTACAATTTTATCTTGATATTCCATATAGTACAAGTTTTCATTAAACAATAATACAAGTTAGTATAGGTTATTAAAACGAAAATTTAATTTTAATTAGAGATTAATCTAAAAATTGTATCTAAGTTTTATAAATCCTTTATTATATTTACTCACCATCAACTATTCTGATGTCAGCTAAAGTTTTCATTGAATTACTTTTTTTTCTTAGCAATGTAAAATTCTATATGATCGTCATTATTTTTTCTTATCAAAATTATGTTCATCAGCTTGTTTTAAGTTTTTTTTTTCTGTTGTTGTAGATTTAATGCTGCTAATTTAAGTTTTTATTTTATTTCTAATGCTTAGAAATTGTAGAAAATGGTGTATATTTAGTTCGAGTTGAGGGTATATCGAGGGATAAGAAAACGCAATAATTTTATTGAAAGTAAGGAGTAGAAGAGAAAATTCTACACGAAAATAAAAAGATCAAAGTAACGAATATATATATTTAAATTTATTCTTCTTTTGAAAATCTATAAGCAATTTTTAAATAAAAATCAAATTAGAAATGTGTATGATTTGATTTGATTTTATTGAACTGTGTTGTCAGAGTAGATGACCGTTGAAAAAATATATTGTAAATTAATTCCGATAATCTTCAACGCTTCATTAATTGTTAAAATATAATATAATATCATCAATCTGGTTGAGTAATGGCTTAAAACACTGGTGAAGAAATTAAGAAAAAATCACAAGGAATTAAGAAAATACATTGTTCTACACAGTCTTACGTAAGAGTTTAGATTTAAAGTAGTTTAAATATTATTTTTCTTTTTTATTTTTTAAGATAATCTTAAAAATAAAATCATGATGAAATTACATACTTTACGATAAATAACATATTAAATATTTAGTGATGGACTATAATGATATTATAATACACGTACATCGAAACCATATCTATTTTGAAATATTAAATTAAAAGAGATATCGAATATTATTAAATTGAAAAATCTAAAACGTAGTCCGTAGGAAATCAAATATCGATGGTTTACGTTAAGACGCTCCCTTATAGAAAAGGTGACCGTTAAAGAACAAACAAAAGTGTTTTCACATATTCTAAAGCAAATTAGAAAACAAAAAACCACCGTTGGACTTTATTATTATTTATTAACCGAAATCCATTAATTTATGCACTAATTAATTTTCAAAATTAATTAGGGTAACAGTTTAAACTTTTGTGACTTGAGTTAATATTATTATTATCATCAACAATTTAATAATAATGTATTTTAGAAGATTTTTATTTCTAGTCAATTATATTTTTTAGTAAGTGATATAAAAAGAACAAAATAAAAAATTTCAAAGTAAAAAAAAATCAAATGAAGACACTTAAAAAATAGAATAAGCAATATTTTTTAATAAAAAACGAAATAAATTATTATTATTATTTAAAATTAAAAAATAGTTTTTCTTAATTTCCGTGCAATTCCCTTTGATATATGTTTGATTTTCAATTTTTTAGTCCACATTGACGTTTCAATAAATGCACCAAAGTCTTGCTTTTTCTGTAGACGTGCTTTGAAATTGCAAAGACTCTTCTTTCTTTTGTTTCAATAATTCATCTCTCTCTCTCTCTCTCTCTCTCTCTCTCTCTCTCTCTCTCTCTCTCTATATATATATATATATATATATATATATATATATATATATATATATATATATATATTTGTGTATATTGTTTTTATACAATATTACATTCCTTCTTCTCACAAAGTAATTTTTTTTTTACATATAAACAATTGTGTCAATTATTTTTTTTATTTTAATGACTTTAAAAGTGTCGAATATTAATGCTTTTACTAGTAATAATAATAATAATATTACATATATATATATATATATATATATATATATATATATATATTATTACGCTGTAAAAATCAATTGTTATAAATAATCATAATCAGAACTAGTTTTAGCATAAAGACAACTATTTTACAAAATAATTAATTTATTTTTAATATGATAAAGTTTGTTTTATATATAAGAAGAGTATCTATAAACCTAATGCAGAAAAAATAGTTATTGAAAAATAATCATAAGTTATAAATTGTTAAATTATGAAGACTTAAAAAACGTTTTAACTCCTTAATTTAACATAACTGTTTTAAGTATTTAAATTATGTAGAAATTAATCTTAAAAGAAGAGTATTAATAATTCCTTTTAGTACGTTTCAAATTATCAATTCAATTGTGATCTGGAATTAATGAATTCACTGTAAAATAAGACATGTCGATTTTTATTTTTGATTTATTTCATCAATTCTTATTAATTTATTAACGTTGAGGAGAAAAGAAATAATATGTTATGCCTTAATGAATTTTCCTTTTACTAAAATTAAAAATATATTTTAAAATCCAGCTTATATTAAAGAGAGAGAAAAGAAAATGAGAAAAGTCGTTGAAGTGGTGTTTAGTGTCCAGATGTAGGAATTGGAGCATAGGTCAAGCATAGCAATAATCTGGGGCAGCCATGTACGACCCAAAACCCTAAAATAATAGAAGCAGCAGCTATGTCACAAGGCCATGTGTTTGGTGGCAACTTCAATAATTTTCTTTTTGGGAGCACTCTCAAATATTACTTACTTTTCTGTCAGAGACTTCTGTTAGGAAAATAACACTTGAACAATCATTTTTGACAACATTTAGACACGCACACACGTGTCAAAATCTGAGTGGTCCTGTTGGAAAAATTAAATGAAAATGGACCACTCAGATTTTGACACGTGTGCGCGTGTCTAAATGTTGTCAAAAATGGTTGTTCAAGTATCATTTTCCCTTCTGTTATCTATTCTGGATCTCTTGCACTTTATTAATTAAATTTGTTAAATAATTTTGTATCTTACTTTTTAATTTTATTATGTTATTTTAAATGTTTTTAAATTTCTTTTAAAAACGTTTGGAAGTTGAAATTAAGTCTCGATTCTTAAAAAATGTGATACTGTTAAATAAGATAAAAACAATAATTAAATATAAATAATAAACATTAGATAATATTTAATAACTAATATTAAGTTTGACAATAGATATTATATTTCTTTATTTATTTTTAAAAGAAGTAAAAATTAAAAAATATTTAAAATAGCAAAACCAAATTTAAAAAAGAAACATTATAATACTAAGATCGAAACGCCTTTTCAACCTAATTGAATTTTTTTGTTGCCCTTGTTGATAAAAGAATAATGTGTTCAGATCTATTGTTATTAGTTAACTCTTTTTTCTTTTTGTTGTCTTACACTAATGATTTGATGCATGTTGCCTCGTGCTTATAATTAATTATTGGGTTAGTGAGTTATGGTTGTCTTTTTAATGATGGTTGATAAATAATAGATATGATAACACGAGTCTAAAGTGATTTCATTTGTTAAATGGAAAATGTATTTTTTACACCACTTATACCCTTTGATAAATTCAGTTTTAAAGATATTTTTTTGTCATAAAAAAGAGTTAACTGTTATATTTGTAAAAAAAAGGTGACAGATGGAAAAATAAAATAATAAATGTTGAATATAAAAATAATATTATCCTTATTAAATTTATAAATCTTGTACCTTAGAACAGGAAAAGGTAAAATAAATGTAAGTGGAGCAAGTACAGTATTTTGTGAAGTGAAAAGAATAGCATCAAATATTGACACACTGAATAATGTAACATCATTATAAATCCAGAACTGTCAAGGAGAAAAGAATGTTAAAAAAAGAACATGTTGTTACCTTAGAGTACACATGAAAAATTACATTTTAAATTCATGGGAAAGTTCTTCATATGCTCCTCTCCCTATTGGCTATTTTATTTTTTATTTTTCTGTCATTAAACATCACAAAGTTAGAGTTAATAATTATTTTAATCATTAGAGAATGTTTAGTTAATTATTACTAATGGGCTTAAGTCAAAAGAAATGAATTTTTTGAGAATGGGCCTTTAGGGTCCAATAGGAGATTGCTATTTATAAATCCTAAATCATATATACCCAGCTAATAGTTCGTTTGGCACAGGATAAGTAGAATAAAGGAGAAGAAAAAAGAAGTTATTTGAAGGATGAAAGCATATATTAAAAAAACAAACAGAAAATGTTGTGAATAATAAATTATAATGACATTATTGATTATGGTAAATTGAAAATGTACCCTCCTCTCTCCTTTTCTTTGATAAGATTAGTAATACCTTTTCAAAATTTATATTATATAAAAGATAAGTAAACTTTTAAGTTATTTTTCAATCAAATGTATTTTATTTTCATATTTTTCTCCTTTACTTTTTTTTTTTCTACCAAGCATATGATAAGTGAATGTAGTTCATTCATTACATATGTTTCCTTTTCTTTTAATTGATATCAATATAGTATTTGACATTTTCAGTAATATTTCCTTAGTCACATTTATTAAAAATGATAGCATAGAAAAATTTGACATCTGTAGTAATACTTTTTAAAATAAACGTTGCTATAAATAACATGAACACAATATTATAATAGTTTTAAATAAATGTTACTATAAACTAAACCAATCCCGCCTATTATATAGTTTTTAAAAATGATACTAGAAGGTCATTTATATAAAAAAAAGTATATTATTATTATTATTATTATCACTTATTGCTTTTATTATAAAAATTAATTATTTAAAATTCATTTCATAGAATTACTATTTCTCTGTCAGTAAGTGAGTATTTTTTTTATGTCCGAATATTATATTGGTGGAAATGGAACAACTGTAAAATTGAAAGCGATAGTAAATTTAAAACTTTTGGAAGAGATATTACATCTCTTACACAATAAATCGATGTTAAAAATGAACTCAAGCACTCTAACTTTTTGTTCTCACTTTTTTTTAAATGTTCTTTCTTCTTCCAGTGTTGGAAGTTGACATATTGCATAGTTTCAAATTTCAGATCCATCATAAAAAATTATAAATTATAAATTGATGTAAAACACATCCTACTTTTCAATTGATGTAAAATACAATCAATGTTAAAAGTCTTTTATCTTTTTTTTCAAATAGTGCTAAAACAAATTTATTTTGCCTTCTTTTAATATTTCTGAAATAGTCATTCATCATTTCAAAAAATCCAACCGTTTTGTTCAATGAGAAGTTGTGTTTGAGTAAGCTCCCCTTTGTCATTTTGTGAATAAAATTATCGAGTTCTTGATCAAATTACTTAGACTGGATCTTAAACTAGTTTGATTTTTTATTTAAGTAATGTGGTATATATATATATCTTGGTTGGTTGAAATATATAATAAGTTTAGTACAAATAGGTTTTGTTTGATTAGATTATATTGATATGATTATATAGCAATTTTGAAACTGTTTTAATTGAAAAAGGAATTTTTGTTATTTATGAACTAGGTTACACAAAATTTTAAGTTAAGTGAAGGGTTTCTTGTTCAAGCCAAATTTTGACAATAAATTAGATTAGATATCAATCTAATTTTTTCATTTAAGTGAAGCTTTATCGCTTAAGTGAATATTATGCAGTATTGATAGAAGTATTCTTGATCTATATTTGCTTAAACAAGATTTTAGTCGTTCAAGTAAGATTGAGATTGAGAGTTAGTTGGTCTTTGATCAATACTTATCCTAGTAACGAAAATTTTACTTAAGCAAAAATTGAACATAAAATCACCTTGTTTGCAAGTCTACTATTGGTTGCTGAGAGAAGTCTTTTCCTCAAGCAAAGAAAAAGAGAAATGTATTTTATATTAAAGGTATCTTTCTTTAATTAAATAAGTACAAGTGTCTTTTGCTCAAGGAAAGAAAAAGAGAAATGTATTTTATATTAAAGGTATATTTCTTTAATTAAATAAGTACAAGGGTTATATGTGCATATGAATATATATAATTTGAAATATGATTTGAAGTGATGAATTTAATGTGAAGTATTACAAACATAAATGTTTATAGAAAAAAATATCATGTTGGGTCTAACAAAGAGAAGGTTTTCCGATGAGACACAATACCGATGAAATATGAGTCCAACTATAGAAAAGATTGACACCACTGTCTATCCAAAACCTTAAGACAGTGAGTTAATGGATCTTTCACCTTTATATACTGCTATACTTTCTCATTTCTATCTAATGTAGGACTTAGACTCACACTTAGATTCCTAACACATAGTGATTCTAATATATGCTTGAAACTTGAATGACTTGTACAATGGTCTATGTGTTTGTTTTTCTCTTTCCTTCTCTTTCTCTTTTTCTCTCTCTCACACTCACAGTTTTTAACATAAAACATTAAGATAAAATGTTTGTTCCTCTTTCTTGTCTAATATATCACTCATTTTTTTTATTTCTATTCAAAATGAAACTTCTCACTCAAATTTAAATTCTAACATCCTTAATTTTCACTACAAAAATAAAATATACGGATTTGGATCTATCTAATCCAAAATAGTTCACGAAAAATAATATAAAAACTTATCACATTTTTATTTTAAAAATAAAAATTAAATAAATCAATCAAACTAATCTTATTATTATACATTTAGTTTCAATTCATCTCCATAAATCACGTTTATTAATTTGTTCCTTTCCCTTCCTTCACTCTTTTTTTTTTGTTTGATCACCTCTCTACCCAAAATGGAGTGTACAAACATTTTTCATAACAATTTGTTGAGTAAGGAATACGAAAATCACAACTTTTGTTTTCTTTTTGAAAAGTTTCATTTAATAATAAATATTGTACATTAGATTTTTTATTGTCTTAAATACTATTTTGATTTTTATTTTTGTTGATTTTATTTTATGTAAGACTTTTTTTCCTAGACATTCAATGTGGTCTTTTTTTTAAATTATTTCAATTGCTAATAAACATAGGAATAGTGTGTGACACGTGTCAATGTCAATCTGGTTTTGTTTTAATTATATAATGTGTGAGTGTTTTATATTCAATTCAATCTAATTTTTGTTAATTTTTTTAATTTATTTTTACTTTTTCCCTTACTTGAGATTAAATTAAATTTTTATAAAATTCACATTTTTATTAAATATTTATTCATTATTTTAAAACCAATTCTAACTAGAATATAACTATTACATTAATGTTTGAGTTTTTCTACCTATTAAAAGTAGGGTTAGGATGGGATTAACAATAATAATGAAATTTTCTTTTTCTAACTTTAAAAATAAGTTAAAATTCTTGGATGATCATATAATAATAATGAAGAATTTTTGTCTAACTTTAAAAATAGGTTGAAACCGCGGAGACCGCAAACCCCCGCGCTGCAAAGACGCCACCACCGTGATACTTGCGGTGTCGCGAGAATGGAGGTCACGCTTGCCGTAGGAACTCACATCCCCTCCCTACGGAAAACATCCTCCAGAACGAGAAAAGGGAAAGAAGAAAGGTTCCTTCCCCCTTGCACAAGCCGAATAAGAACCAAAGAAAGGGGAAGGAGAAGACACCCTCCTTAGCCAAAGAGTCCCTCCAAGCATGGTTTGTTCGAGAAAGGGAAGAAAAAGAGCCAAGGGTTTTCGAGGAAATGACACCCAATACCACGTCATCCAATTAAAAATAATAAAGGATTTTCGTTCTATTTATAGAAATAAATTAGAATTTTTCTTTAAATTTTTAAACTGATGAATAATTGTCCTTATAATTTTAAAAACAATAATGAAGAAATTTCCTTTAATTTTAAAAACAATAATGAAGAAATTTCCTTTAATTTTAAAAATGATGATTAATTTTCCTTTTAATTTTAAAAATAATGAATAACTTTCCTTTTAATTTAAAAATACGAAAAATTTTCCTTCTAATTTTAGAAATAAGACAGATTTTCCTTTTAATTTTAAAAATAATGATGAATTTTTAATCTCATTTTAAAAATATTGAAAAAAAAATTCTTATAACTTTGAAAATAATGAGGAAATTTTCTCTTAATTTTAAAAATAATAAGAAATTTTCATTTAATTTTAAAAATAATGAACAGTTTTTCATTTAATTTGAAAATTTTAAAAGTGATGAAATTTTTTTTCTAAAATTGAAAATTAAGTCTAAATAGAACAAAATTAACGAAATTTGAACTAAATTAACAAAATTAATGAAAATTATAAGTGAATTAAATATAAGACACAGACAATATTAAAATTGACTTACACATAATATTAAAATTGACTTACGTAACACTAAAATTGACTTCGGACATAACATTGAAATCGACTTCACATGTCAAATTAATATTGTTGCATGATACAAAGTTAAAGTGAATAATTTTTTTAAAATTAAAAAAATTAAAAAAAAATCACATCAACACGTAGCACATTATTTTATCTTCCATTAACTATTTAAACAAGAAAAAGAAGAACAAAGTAAACATAATATATCAAAATATGAGCCACGTTAAAATATGGAAAAAAAAGTGAATATGCACATTAACAAAGTCAACGACAATAGGAATAAAAGTATTTAAGCTTTTTCTTTCCTTATGGAGATTCCAATCTCAATCTGCATGTTCTAAACAATCTCTTATATATATAGGAGGCAACATACAAGATTGCATACGGATCAACGAATCCTTTTGCTCTTCCATACAACAATGTCTTCTTCTTCCCCTTTTGTGTTCCCTCAAACTCAATCCACAGTTCTCCCAGACCCTTCAACTTACTTCTCCTCAAACCTTCTTTCATCTCCACTTCCCACAAACTCTTTTTTCCAAAACTTTGTTCTTTCAAACGGATCAAAACCTGAGTATATTCATCCCTACCTCATCCAAACCTCAAAGTCCTCACTATCTGCCTCATACCCTCTTCTCTTCTTCACTGCAGCAGTCTTGTACCAAACTTTTGTGCCCGATCTCACAATCTCTTCTACTCAAACACTTTCAACTCAACAAAACCATGTAATCTCATCCCACAGTGACCTTGGTGTCACCTTGGACATTCCCTCCTCCAATCTCAGGTTCTTTCTCTCAAGAGGAAGCCCTTTTATAACTGCTTCCGTCAAATCTTCAACATCTCTTTCTATCACAACGGTGCACACCATACTCTCTTTATCTCCCAGTAATAACAAAAACACCAAGTACACCCTTGAGCTCAACAACACTCAGACATGGCTCATATACACCGACTCCCCAATCTCTTTGAACACGCTTGGTGCTTCTCAGGTTACATCGAAACCATTTTCTGGCATCATCCGTGTAGCAGCGTTGCCTCATGACAACCCCAACAATATGGCAGTTCTCGACAAGTTCAGCTCTAGCTACCCTTCATCGGGTAATGCAAAACTAGAGGATCCTTTCCGTTTGGTGTATCAATGGAAAAAGGAAGGTTCTGGGGATTTGCTCATGCTGGCTCACTGTCATGGGCCCAGAGGAGAATATTCCTCTTCAGGCAGAAAATGATAAGTTAGTTATTGAGGAAGGACACGTGCAGCCTTTCCAGAAAATGCTTTGCTCAGGAGGAGCACACGCACTAAGATGACCAACACTAGGCTGAGAGATTTCGTGCAAGGAAAGTAGGCTGGCAGTATAATAACAACTTTTGCCCTTTAGTGAGGGGGTGTGTAGAATGATGAATTGTCTCTTTCTCTTCTCATCTGTATTTTTCTGATTTCTCTCTCTCACCTCATATTCTCTAATTCTGTACTCATCCTTTACTATTGGTACCTATTTGCTGATAGAAGAATACAGTTACTGCCATTCCTCGCCTTTTCCTTTATTCTGATTTCTTTTCCATTTTTAGTACTGTTACATTGGTGCTTTCATTCTGCTACATCAACTTTTCTGCAAATGGCTGAGAATACTCGCATGAAAGAGGTGACCTCAGATATTCGTGATTTGAAGAAAGTTGTCGAGCTGTTAGAGCAACGCGACAATGACTTTGTTGCCTTATTAGACACTCGAGATCAACAAACTGCTAACCGTTTGGATGGAATTGAAGCTGCTTTGGAGAACCTAAGACTTACTCTGGTTCATCAGGGACCTCATCCTCCACCTCCTTTTAGCACGGTAAGCACAAACATCTTCGATCCACCTCCTGGGCCCAAACCTCCATACCATGTGAGAAATGTTAAGGTTGATTTTCCACGCTTTGATGGTGAAAATGTTTTGCAATGGCTGTTTAAAGCAGAACAATTCTTTGAATTTTATGGGACACCTGATGAACATAGATTATCTATTGCTGCCCTACATTTTGAAAAGGATGTGATCCCTTGGTTCCAGATGATTACTAGAACTCAACCTTTTCAAAATTGGAAACAATTTGTAAAAGCCTTGGAATTAGAGTTTGGTCCTTCACCTTATGATTGTCCTAGATCTACACTCTTTAAGCTTTCTCAATCAAATTCTGTTAGTAATTACTATACTGAATTTATGTCTTTAGCTAATAGAGTTTATGGCCTTAGTCCTGATGCCCTCCTAGATTGCTTCATTAGTGGCCTTAAACCAGACTTAAAACGAGAAGTTATAGCACAAAATCCACTTTCCATTCTTAAGGCTGTGTCCTTAGCCAAACTCTTTGAAGAAAAATACATTCCCAAACCAAAATCTCAACCACCATATAAACCTTACACACAGACCACCCCATACACATATCCTAAACTACAAAATTCCCAACCCCCTCTCTTGCCTACCCCCACAGTTAAACCATTCGCCCAACCGGCCAATCCTATTAAAAAAATGACACCCACTGAAATGCAGATTCGGCGCGAAAAAGGCCTTTGCTATACTTGTGATGAACGTTTTTCACCAAACCATCGGTGTCCTAACAAGCATTACATGATCCTGCAAGTTGATGAGGAGCAGTGCACCCATGAGGACAATGTGATTCAGACTGATTCTGTAGACAGCTTAACACAGGATGCAATTGATCATCATTTGTCTTTCAATGCTCTAAAAGGCAGTAGTGGAGTTGGTACCATTAAGTTCCAGGGTCAAATTAATGGTTGTTCAGTAAACATTTTATTGGACAGTGGCAGTTCTGATAATTTCTTGCAGCCACGGATTGCTCACTTTCTAAAATTACCAATCGAACCAGCCCCAAATTTCCAAGTGATGGTGGGAAATGGAAATTCAATGTCTGCTGAAGGCTTTATTTCTGACCTGCAAGTTGCGGTGCAAGGCTACACTCTCCAATTTCCTGTCTATTTGTTACCAGTAGCAGGAGCAGACTTGGTGCTAGGTGCAGCATGGTTGGCAACCTTAGGTCCTCATGTGGCTGATTACAGTGCTCTAGCCTTCAAATTTCTGCTAGATGGTAAGTTTATCACCTTATATGGTGAAAAACAGAACTTGCCTCAGCTAGCCCAGTTTCACCATATCAAAAGGCTCCATCAAACTCATGCCATTGCTGAAGTGTTTTCTATACAGCTACAAGAATCTGACAACAAGTCTGAATTTTGTGAGGAAATACCTCAAAATTTGGAACCTGCACTTGTTTTGTTGTTGCATACTTATAAGGAGGTTTTCACCAAACCCTCAGGTCTACCACCTCAACGGTTTCAGGATCATTCCATACCTTTAATAGAAGGCAGTAATCCTGTTAAGGTCAGACCGTATAGGTATGCTCACAGTCAAAAAGCTCAAATTGAAAAGATGGTTGCAGATATGCTCGCTGAAGGCATAATTACACCCAGCACTAGTCCTTTCTCCTCTCCAATCTTATTAGTCAAGAAGAAAGATGGATCATGGAGATTTTGCACTGATTATAGGGCCCTTAATACCATCACAGTTAAGGATAATTTTCCTATGCCAAATGTGGATGAATTACTTGATGAGCTTTTTGGTGCACAATTCTTTTCAAAGTTGGATTTGAGGTCCGGATATCATCAAATTCTTGTGAAGCCCGAGGACAGACACAAGACTGCTTTCAGAACGCATCAAGGCCATTATGAATGGTTGGTGATGCCTTTTGGGCTTACCAATGCCCCTGCCACATTTCAACAACTAATGAATCGGGTGTTTCAGAAATTACTGAGAAAGTGTGTTCTTGTATTCTTTGATGATATCCTCGTGTATAGCCCCAGCTGGTCCTCTCATCTCCAACATTTAGAAGCGGTTTTACAGCTTCTACAATCTCATGTTTTGTATGCAAAGTTGTCTAAGTGCACTTTTGCTACACAACAAGTAGATTATTTGGGCCATACCGTTTCTGCGAAAGGGTTTCTATGGACAAAGCAAAGGTGCAGGCTATTTTAAACTGGCCAGAGCCAACAAATCTCAAACAGCTCAGAGGGTTCTTAGGCATCACAGGTTACTATAGACGGTTTATAAAGAATTATGCTGCTCTTGCTGAACCGTTAACAAACCTGCTCAAAAAAGATGCTTTTCATTGGTCTGACATTGCATCAAAGACCTTTCAGAGCTTGAGAGAAGCCATTACCACAGCTCCAGTGCTTGCCTTACCTAATTTTAATCAGCCTTTTATATTAGAAACTGATGCATCAGGGACTGGTATAGGCGTTGTACTCAGCCAAGGCAAACACCCTATTGCTTTTTTCTCAAAAAAGCTATCCCCTCGGATGCAAAAGCAATCTGCTTATTCCAGGGAGTTATATGCCATCACAGAGGCATTGGCTAAATTCAGGCATTACCTATTGGGCCACCAATTCACAATTAGAACTGATCAACGTAGCTTGCGACATCTAACGGATCAGACAATTCAAACTCCTGAGCAACAACAATGGCTTCACAAATTTCTTGGCTATGATTTCAAAATTGAGTATAAACCTGGGAAAGATAACATTCCTGCGGATGTTTTGTCCAGATATTTTTACATGGCTTGGTCTGAAACTCAACCAACGTTTTTGCAGGAGCTCAAACACGACATTGCCATGGATGAGTATTGGAAACAGCAGTTACAGGATTGTGAGCTGGGTAACAATCAAAATCCTCATCTTTCTAGTAAGGATCAACTTCTATTTTGGAAAGGCAGATTGGTAATTCCACAGCAGTCTCCCTTGATATCCAAAATCCTAGAAGCATATCATTGCTCTCCCATTGGCGGTCATTCTGGAATTGCAAGGACGATTTCAGAGTGAAAGCAGAGTTCTATTGGCCCAAAATGAAGGAACAAATACACAGGTTTGTACAACATTGTTCCATCTGTCAACAAGCCAAATATGCTGCTGTGCAACCTGCTGGGCTGTTGCAACCTTTGCCCATCCCTTCTCAGATATGGGAAGATATCAGTATGGATTTTATCACTGGCCTGCCAGTTTCAAAAGGCTTTACTGTGATTCTGGTCATAGTGGACAGGTTATCCAAATATGCCCATTTTCAACCTTTGAAAGCAGATTATACAAGCACTCAAGTCGCTGACCTGTTCTGCAATACAGTGGTTCGACTTCATGGCATGCCTAAGTCCATTGTCTCTGATAGAGATAAGACTTTCACAAGTAAATTTTGGCAGCAATTGTTTAAACTACAAGGCACCACATTGGCCATGAGTACAGCTTATCACCCCCAATCAGATGGGCAAACTGAAGCTGTCAACAAAGCCTTGGAGTTGTATCTAAGGTGTTTCACTTCACAATCACCTAAGAATTGGGTCAATTTTTTACCATGGGCTGAGTATTGGTACAATACTTCCTTCCATCATAGCATTGGCATGACTCCTTTTAAAGTGGTCTATGGCAGAGACCCTCCTGGCTTATTGAGGTATCAACCGTCACCATCTGATAACCCATCAGTTAAGGATTCCTTACTAGCCAGAGATGCTTTGTTGAACAAGCTTAAGGAGAATTTATTCAGGGCCCAACAGTACATGAAACATCAAGCAGATAAGAAGAGGATTGAGAAACACTTTCAGATTGGTGATAAAGTGTGGGTGAAACTGAAACCGTACCGGCAGCATTCAGTTCAGTTGCGAAAAAATCAAAAACTTAGCATGAGATACTTTGGCCCTTTTACTATCCTTGCTAAGATTGGTTCGGTGGCTTACAAGTTACTGCTGCCAGTCAATGCTAAAATACATCCTATCTTTCATGTTTCACAGCTAAAGGAATTCAAGGGAGATGACACTGCAACAACTATTCCTTTTCCATTACTTATTGATGAAGAAGGTATCATGCTGCAACCTCTGCAAGTCCTCAACCGACGTACGATTCTTAAAGGAGAGCAACTCATTCCTCAGGTCCTGGTTCAGTGGAGTGGACAAGAGGTTTCTGAAGCTACTTGGGAAAATGCAGAGGACATGAGCCACCTATATCCCAATTTCAACCTTGAGGACAAGGTTATTTTTAATGGGGGAAGCATTGTCATGGGCCCAGAGGAGAATATTCCTCTTCAGGCAGAAAATGATAAGTTAGTTATTGAGGAAGGACACGTGGCAGCCTTTCCAGAAAATGCTTTGCTCAGGAGGAGCACACGCACTAAGATGACCAACACTAGGCTGAGAGATTTCGTGCAAGGAAAGTAGGCTGGCAGTATAATAACAACTTTTGCCCTTTAGTGAGGGGGTGTGTAGAATGATGAATTGTCTCTTTCTCTTCTCATCTGTATTTTTCTGATTTCTCTCTCTCACCTCATATTCTCTAATTCTGTACTCATCCTTTACTATTGGTACCTATTTGCTGATAGAAGAATACAGTTACTGCCATTCCTCGCCTTTTCCTTTATTCTGATTTCTTTTCCATTTTTAGTACTGTTACACTCACCCTCTTCATGTTAAACTTTTATCAAATAATAATAAAACTGGTAATATTGCCATTTTGCATGATTTTAAGTATAGTAGCATTGATGGTGATCTTGTTGGCGTTGTCGGAGATTCATGGAAGTTGCAAATGAATCCTATTCCCGTGACATGGCATTCTAACAAAGGCGTGGAAAAAGCGTCATTTCAGGAAATTGTCTCAGTACTTTCCAAGGATGTTCAAGCACTATCTCCAATAGCAACGGCATCCTCCTACGCATATGGGAAACTTATTGCAAGGGCTGCAAGGTTGGCGTTGATAGCGGAAGAAGTGTCTTTTCCAAACGTGATTCCCAACATTAAGGAGTTTCTGAAGAAGAATATTGAGCCTTGGTTGGATGGAACATTCCCAGGGAATGGTTTTCTATATGAAAAAAAATGGGGTGGACTTGTAACGAAAATGGGGTCAACTGATTCACGCGCTGATTTTGGGTTTGGAGTGTACAATGATCACCATTACCATTTGGGGTACTTTCTTTACGGAATTGCGGTTCTAGCAAAGATCGACAACGAGTGGGGAAACAAATACAAGCCACAAGTTTATGCACTTTTGTCAGATTTTATGAACTTGGACGAACAAAACGCTCATTATCCACGTCTAAGGTGTTTTGACCTCTACAGGTTACACTCTTGGGCTTCAGGGCTGACAGAATTTGGTGACGGACGGAACCAAGAAAGTACAAGTGAAGCTGTGAATGCGTACTACTCAGCAGCTTTGGTGGGTTTAGCATACGGTGACTCACATCTTGTTGCCACTGGATCAACGCTACTGGCGATGGAAATTCTCGCTACACAAACTTGGTGGCATGTGAAAGTTGAAGACAACTTGTACAATAAAGAATTTGCAAAAGACAATAGGATAGTTGGTGTTCTGTGGTCTAATAAGAGGGATAGTGCATTATGGTGGGCGGCTGCTACATGCAGAGAGTGCAGACTTGGAATCCAAGTGCTACCCTTGTCGCCTATCACTGAGACATTGTTCTCTGATGCTGCTTATGTGAAGGAGCTTGTGGAATGGACATTTCCATCTTTAAGTAGTCAGAGTTGGAAGGGAATGACCTATGCCTTGCAGGGAATTTACGATAAGCAAACAGCATTGCGTAACATAAGAACGTTGACAGCTTTTGAAGATGGAAACTCATTCTCTAATCTCTTGTGGTGGATTCACAGCAGATAATTATGGAGTCGTGATGCGTAACTTTGAACAAATAATGTTTCAACTCGATAATCTAGATTGAAGCAACATGTGCAACGTCGAATCTCATCTCAGTTTTGCTAGTTTCTGATTATGGATATCAATTTACAGTGAAGTTGAACTTTTGTCACAGTTATATCTTTAGGTTATTACTCTATCACAGATAAAAGAGATTATGTTGAAGACAAAAACAATATAAATATTTATTTTAATTTTATGATTTATATGAAGGCATTTTTAGAGAAATTTAAAATATTTGAAGTCTTTTTTAAGGTATTTACAATGTAAAGAATTTTTTTGTATCAAAACTGTACTATAGGATACCTAACCCTCCAACGGTCAACCAATAACAAACACTGAAGGTTACTATAATGACGTTCGACCACACAGCTTGGTCGATCACTTGATAACCGACCGTAATAGCTTACGACCACGTGACGCTCTCGACCATTTGAAGCTCGACAGCCACATAAGCGATGTCGCGACATGAGACATACGTCCGACACGTCATCCACTTAGGTCGACACGAATGATGATCGACATACAGAGGCTCGACAGCCGCATAAGCGATGTCGCGACATGAGACATACGTCCGACACGTCATCCACTTAGGTCGACACGAATGATGATCGACATACAGAATGTGACACCGTGATCTAGCAGTTAAGCAGTTACACACCTTGACTGAATAACGCCGCGAATCACGACCATATATCGTGGAAATAATTGACTCAGTGTCAGCGCACAATTCGACGGTTACAACTTCCACTTCAGTAACTGACCGGATTTTCAGGTAAACGGTTTATTATGTTAATTTAAATATACGAAGCACACCAGAAAAAAGGTACGTTTTTCCCCTAAGAGAAAATTGATTGAGATTTTCATATTTCGAACAACACCCCTGTTGACTTGAGCGTCGGAGTGCCTTTGCAGGTACCCAGCCCACTTTGCTTACGAAGATTAGAGAAGAGAGAGAGAAATACAACACAGTGAAGCCAGCACCAGAGAGAAAGGGAGCAAGGTTGTTAGGTTCGTATCTTGGTCTCCACATCCCTACTGAAACATTTTGGCGCCCACCGTGGGGCACGAGATTACTATCCCAACAACGACCACCGGAACAATGGAAAATTCCGATACGCACGATTTGATCAGGCAATTGCAAGCGCAACTTGAGGCACAGGCACAAACCATGCAGGAGATTCAGCGTAAACACGCAGAGGAGATGGCGGCACTGTGAGCACAGATCCCAACGCCAGAGTTATCTGCTTCCAACAGACAGGAAGATAACGATGCCAGCCATCATGGGGAAGCCTCCGAACGGGCCGGTGGAGGAAGGAGGGGGCCTACTCCTATGCGCCTCACTAACCTGCTTCCATTCACAGAAGCCATCATGCAAGCAAGCATGCCGGACAAGCCTCCTCCAACTCTGGAACGCTACAATGGCTCTGAAGATCCTGATGACCATCTACGCAATTTTATAGATGCCATGGCATTCTATACCGATAGCGATCCGGTGATATGCAGAGCTTTCTCCTTATCCCTCAAGGGGGAAGCTCTGGAATGGTTCCATAAACTTCCCCGATATTCCATAGATTGCTTCGCAACCGTCGAATCTTTATTCCGGAAACAGTACGCGGCCAATAAAAAACCGGCGATGACTGCTACTGAGCTTGTCCATACCAGACAGGAGAAGGATGAGACCTTGAAAGCTTTCATGCAGCGGTACATCGAGACAGCCCGGCGGGTGCCGGACATAACTCCTACTTTCATCATCAGCAATCTGTCGTCCTGCTTAAAGCCGGGGCAATTTTCGGAACAATTATATGCTGACCCTCCAGCATCCATGGAAGAATTACAGTCTACTGTGGCAAAATTCATCCGCATTGAAGACCACCGTAACGCCAGAAAGAAGCACCACCAAGATGCCCCCAATCAGGAGACAAGAAAACCAGCGAAACGACCCCCCAACGACTACAGGCCAGACCGAGTACCTCGGAAGGAGTCGGGGTGGACATCTAAATATGATCGTTACACGGCCCTCAACGCACCAAGGGCGAGGGTACTGGAAGAGGCCTTACACGCCGAACTTCTCACCGTGCGGCGAAAAGTCACTCCCAAGAATGCGGATAACAGCAAAACCTGCCGGTTCCACATGAACCATGGGCACGACACGGAAGAGTGCAACATGGTAAAAGACGAGTTAGAACGACTCATTCGGGCAGGTTATCTCCAGAACTATGTCAAGGAGAGAGTTTCCACTAGAGCAACAACTCCTCGCCGAAGAGACCCTCCTAGGCGAAGTCCCCAGCGATCACCCCGCAGGGACGATCGACACCGCAGGCGGTCGCGCAGTCCGCCTCGACGCATAGAGAGAGAACACTCAGTCCGAGGCCGCATCGACACCATATCTGGTGGTTTCGCTGGGGGAGGCGTGTCGGCTTCGGCGAGGAAGCGACATTTGAGACAATTGAAGTCGGTCCATATGGTCGAGCGGCAGGCTCGGTCGATCCCCGACATTACGTTCACGAACGCTGACTTCCATGCACCCGACCCCGACCATGACGATCCTATGGTCATCACGGCTAACATAGCTCGTTATGATGTCAGCAAAGTCCTCGTCGATCAAGGAAGTTCAGTCAATATCTTGTATTGGTCCACCTTTCAGAAAATGGACCTATCCGAGGATCTCATCGCCCCGTTTAACGAGCAGATTGTCGGATTCTCAGGGGAAAGAGTAGACACCAGGGGATACCTTGACCTACGGACTCGGCTCGGAACAAGTCGAGAAGCTCCTGAGCTTCGGGTCCGATTTCTTTTGGTCGAGGCAAACACGTCGTACAATGCTCTGCTAGGACGACCTTGCCTGAATGCGTTCGGGGCAATAGTATCTACTCCCCACCTCGCCATGAAGTTCCCGACAGATCATGGTACTATTTGTACCGTCAGAGCCGATCAGCAAACAGCCCGACAATGTTATGTCGCCGGGCTAAAAGTCACCCCTTTTGTTCCGTCCAAAAGGGCAAGAGGAGTCGAGGCAGCAGCAGTTGACTTAGACCCCCGGACCAATGTAGACGAACGTCTTCATCCGCAAGGCGAAGTCAAACTCCTATCCCTGACGAATGACGCGTCTAAAACCACCAGCATTGGCGGAGACCTTCCCTTGGGCGAGGAACACGCCCTAGGTCATATACTGCGAACCAATGCAGACTTATTCGCATGGACAGCCGCTGACATGCCAGGAATCCATCAAGGGGTTATGGCTCACAGGTTGTCAATCTTCCGGGAGGCACGACCAGTCGCCCAGAAGAAGCGAAGGTTCGGAGAGGAAAAGCGTCAAGCCATCCAGGTTGAAGTCGACAAGTTGATGAACGCCCGATTCATCAGGGAGTTAACATACACTACGTGGCTGTCAAACGTAGTTATGGTCAAGAAGTCGAACGGTCAATGGCGGATGTGTGTCGATTTCACTGACCTCAACAAGGCATGCCCTAAAGACTCGTATCCCCTGCCCAGCATCGATCGCCTCGTAGATGGAGCTTCGGGTCATGTCGTATTAAGTTTTCTAGACGCTTACTCGGGGTACAACCAGATCCCTATGTATCACCCCGATCAAAGCAAAACAGCCTTCATCACAGAACGCGCCAATTACTGCTACGAAGTCATGCCGTTTGGATTGAAAAATGCCGGGGCCACTTATCAACGCCTCATGGATAAAGTCTTCCATCATCAGATAGGACGTTGTATGGACGTGTATGTTGACGACATGGTCATTCGCAGCAATTTTGTGGCACAGCACCTGCAGGATTTGAAGGAGGTCTTCGGCCAACTCCGACGGTACAGCATGCGCCTCAATCCTTCCAAATGTACTTTCGGCGTCCCCGCCGGAAAGTTCTTAGGATTCATGCTCACACGTCGAGGCATCGAAGCCAACCCCGACAAGTGCAGGGCGGTACTAGACATGTCTTCTCCAAAGACCCTGAGGGAGGTACAACGTCTAGTGGGTCGCCTCACCGCCCTATCCAGATTTATTCCAAAGCTGGCTGAACACATCAAACCCATCCTTAGGAATTTGAAAAAGGGTTCCCCGCAACACTGGGACGATGATTGTGAGACTGCATTCAACACCGTCAAACACATCTTAACCAGTCCTCCCGTTATGGCTCGGCCGGACGAGGGATCCGACTTGCAGCTGTATATCTCAGCTTCCCAGCATGCCGTTAGTGCAGCCTTGGTACAGGAAGCACCCTCCCTCAAGTTAATATATTTTACCAGTCGTACATTGCAAGGGGCAGAGGAGCGATATTCTCGAATTGAGAAGTTCGCATTGGCCCTTCTCACCGCCTCTAGACGACTTCGCCCGTACTTCCAGAGCCATCAGGTGGTAGTCCACACAGATCACCCCATAGCCAAGATCCTCCGCAAACCAGATTTGGCAGGAAGAATGGTCGCCTGGTCAGTCGAACTATCTGAGTTCGGACTTCGTTACGAGCCACGTGGGTCTATCAAGGGCCAACATTTGGCAGATTTCGCATCTGAGCTCATACCTGCCCAAGAAGACTCAACGACAACGTGGCTACTCAGCGTCGACGGCTCTTCCGACAGAAAGGGGGGAGGTGCCGGCATCGTCCTAGAAGGGCCTGATGGTTCAGTTATAGAACAAGCCATCATATTCAACTTTCCAGTTAGCAACAACCAGGCCGAGTACGAAGCCCTGATCGCCGGATTATCCCTGGCCAGAGAGTTCTCGGTCGAGCATTTAGAGTGTCGAATGGACTCGAAGTTCGTCGTCAGCCATGTGAATGGCGTCTATCAAGTCAAGGACAATCAGCTGTTACGTTACTTCCACACGGTTCAGACCTTACTCCGAGATTTTGCCAACATTAATATGGGGATTAGATGAAAAATGATTATGTATAGAATGAGAACTTTTGAAAAATTTTTCCCTATATGATATACTAAATCCATTTTCTTAATTAAAATTCTTGAAATATTACCATTATTATTATAAGTAAAGTTGAGTTACAATTCGTTTTCGTTATAAATATATATACAATTTCACGTTAGTTAAAAATAACATCAATTTAAAATATATTACTTAGCATAAATCTTACTTTATAATTTTTTTTTTATAAATTAAATTTGACTTAAAATTCACTTCTTAATTATATCAATATTTTTTTTTATAATATATATAACTTTAAGTTATAATAGGAAAGTGCTCTTCATTAAATATTTTCAATAATATATTTTAGTTTATAAAATTACTTGATTAATTAATTTATAATATATTTTTCGATGGCCAAATAATTTTAAAATATTTCTTCGGTATCAACATAAATAAAACATTTTCTAACTACATACAAATATATTTTATGTGAAAAACTAACACGATAACATGTGTTATGTTTTCTCAAAGTGGAGTTAGAGGGTAATTTATGGCTCAATGAATTAACAGAAGTTCTTCGAACATGGCACGTTTAAACATTAATCAAAGGCATTTAAAAAAGAAAAAAAAAAACATTAATGAAGAATGCAACGAAAAAGTTTTGGTTCCACCGTAGGAATTGGACGTGCCTTGGAAATTGAGACATGTTCTGCCTCGTAAGAACAGGAAGCTCATGCCATAAAATATAATCAATCATTGACACCCTCCAGCTTACTCAAGAGCCTAGAAATTCAAAATTAATAACAAAAATAATACTTTGACACGCCTCTTTACTTTTTCACGTTCAAATGACATTGTGGATCCCATTTTTTTTAATATTTATTAAAAATAAAAAAGTAATTTTGGAAAAAATAATTAAAAAATAGCATAGTATCAATGTATCCGTGCTCAATTAATAAACAAAGGTAAACGTCATTTACTACTCATAACAAAAGAATATTTATTTTTAAATATTCTTTTTAATTATCTTACATTGTTTAACAAATATTTTGAATTCAATCGATCTTTGGTTACGTTATCAGATCACATGTTTAATTTTATGAGAAGGATTTTTTAAAAAATAAAATAAAATATTAATAAAATTTAATGTAATATGTAAAATTAGTTTTTAATGTGGGAACGGAAAGTACTACTTCCGAAGTAATAATATCTTTCGTTTGATTCTATCATTTATTTATTTATATTTTTAAACTTTCCAAAATAGCTTATTAATTTTAATTATATGCATGCTGAGAAATAAAAATAATAATATGAATGAAAAACGAGAGATATGAATGAATTATAACAAATTATAATAGTTTTAATATAAAGAAAAATGTCAATTATTTTTTAATGTATGTATTACAATCTCTTAAAGTTATTTTTAAAATTTGATTTGAGTCTAGTTTAACTCCATAGATAATAGCTTGTAAATGTTTAACACTTTATAGGTCTACACGAGAATTTGTATTTAAGATCAAATATCAACTATAATAAGATTAATATAAACAATTTTTATCTTACAAATTAAGTTTATAAAATTTAATTACATTGATAATGTTAAAATCTGTTTTATAAATTGTTTGCTGTTGGTTCTATCAAATTACTTGTTACCTAGTTCTAATTAATTGAATATCATCAAATTGTTATTAATCCATTTACAAATGTTTAATTTTGCAATCTCAACTCTCGTGGGTGTTTGAAATCAACTTTGACTAGTATACGAGAAACATAATGCTTTTGTAAGATAGAGATCATAATTATTTAACAAATCAGTGGATTAAATTAGGTTCAAAAGTGGATTCTAAGATGATGCTACATGTACCAGTGGGGACCGGACGCCAGATAGGCCGGACATCTGCACTGGACCAAACACGCTACTCTTTGGTTCATCATCGAAGGTTCGATACAACAAACCGGACGTCCAGGCGTCCGAGATCACGCGACCTTACCCCGTCATCCGGATACACTAAAAGGTCGGCCGGACATTCTGTTTGCTACACATGCCGCCTATAGGGGTCGGCTGGTCCACAAGCCGAACTTTAGGAGACCGACCGGTCATACCGCTAATTAACCAGGTTTAAGGTAAGTTGAGGTTAAGAGCTATTGGGCTGAATTTGGGTCGTGATTAACTTTTCACTAATCCCAAGCCCATAGCGAAAACTATAAATACAGATCCAGGGTGAGTGGTAGATAGGTTGCATTTACTGCACATTTATTATTGTTCGATAGAAAAACGCCATTCTCAACTGACTTTGGCATCGGAGAATCTTTCGCAGGTCTCCCACCCGCGGATTGAGGAAGAAATTGAGGAGCGAGTACGGAGGACCGGACACACTAAGTACCAGCAGAGGAGGACGTGGAGACATTGGACGACACAACCCTACACATCCGAAACACTACATTTTATCTTATTGATTTTGATGGACCTCTTTATTGAATTATTAACAATCTGCCTACAAAATTTTAGTCTTTGCAAACTTGTAAATATTTAATCGTGTAAACAAATGTGATAATGCTTATCCTATATTTAAAAAATAAATTTAATGCTTACAATCTATTTATTTAACAAACAAAAGCTTCATGTTGTATATATTTTAATGGAAGATAACTAACTAGAGAATATGAATATATATAAATTAGAAGAGTGTTCCTTTCCCTATTACACAGGAAGATTATGAATTAACATTTTTTAGGGTATACTTATCAAGGAACGGGAATAAAAATATGTAACTTGTAATTTAATAACGGGATGAAAAGAGTCTTAAAAGAAATATAAGGTCGTTAACCAAACGTGTGGGGCAACATATATAATATGCAAGAAGCAATGTTATTCAAAGAAAAACAAAATACCCTTTGTACGTACGTACCTTGAAAGAAAAATTATGCAAATAACAAATGATACCACATACGGAAAATATAAAATATGTCTAACTTAAAGTAAAATAAATATCATAATTTGTTCTATTAAGAACATTAATGCCTTTTTTATTATATGGAAACTGATGTTTTAACATTTTTGGATTTCATTAACTACTTATTAATTTATTATTGTTAAAAGTTTTAAGTCCCTTGTCGACTGAACGGTAAAAGTTAGATGACATAAGACCCTAAGGAACCGAACGATCAACTGCAGGAAAGAGCCTCTCAGCCGTTCGATCCCGACAACCGTTGAGCAGAGCTAATGTACAAATAAATGTGATAACGACTACGGTTAAACAGTTAAGGTTTCCATTAATGACCGTTAAGAGGAAACTAATTTTTTAAACTCTATAAATAAGGGTTTAGGATTTGAGGTAAACTCACGTTTTACTGACTACTAAATTATAAAAGGCCTACAGAGAAGATTTCTGATTTGAGCGTCGAAGTGTCTTCTACAAGTCGCTCACATTCGGTGTCCGGTTGACTGGAGATAGGAGAAGGAAAGACACTCAGCAGTGGCAGCAAGACGCTCGACAGCAGCAGGAAGACGTTCGACGGAGATCCTCATCCTATTTCAGCATAAACAATATATAAATAAATATAAATTTCATCTTATCAATTAATTTTATGACATAGAATCATAAATAAAGTATATCCTAGAATGTTAAAAATTAAAAATCTCATAAGAGATAAAATCCATTTATAATTAATATATATAGATGCAAACATTATTTTATAAGTTATTTTTTAAAATAACTTCTAATTTATATACTATTTACAAATTATCGTATTAATTCAAATATTTATATTATTATATTGTTATAACGAAGTAGTTGTACTTAAACTAAAATATATATATATATATAAAAAAGCATTATTACTCGTTATATCATACACTTTCTTGCACCCGTGAATCATGAGCTCAACAGGAAAGAAAAAAAACTATGAACGCAAAATTAGCTAAAAATATAATACATCAAGTTGCTCTTTCATCTTATTTATGACAACTTAACAACATTTTCTTCATTTTTAGTATAGCACCATTTCAATATTTTATACTAATTGTTTCTCTCTCTTTTAACTTGCTTCCTTGCACTTATAGACTCTAAAATGACATTCAACATCTGTTCATAATGATTAAAAGAGTAATAAATAAGAGCAACACAAATTGTTTTATTTTTAATGAAACTAATTTAATAATAATGAGTGTACTGGCAGCCGGGCAAGAATATAAATTTATAGCTTAGCATTTCTCTTGGTTCTAAAAGTCAACCATTAGGCCAAACAAACTCTTATCTTTACTTATAAAATGGCTGAGGCAGCGGCTGAGGCAGCGGCACCACACAACACTGCAAGAAGCAACCACAGACAACAATGTCTTCTTCTTCTTCCTCTTTTCTGTTCCCTCAAACTCAATCCACAGTTCTTCCAGACCCTTCAACCTACTTCTCCTCAAACCTTCTTTCATCTCCACTTCCCACAAACTCTTTCTTCCAAAACTATGTTATACCAAACGGATCACAGCCTGAGTACATTCACCCTTACCTCATCCAAACTTCAAACTCCTCTCTATCAGCCTCATACCCTTTTCTCCTCTTCACCACAGCACTCTTGTACCAAGCTTTTGTGCCAGATCTCACCATCTCTTCCACTCAAACACTTTCAACTCCACAAAACCGTGTAATCTCATCATTCAGTGACCTTGGTATCACTTTGGACATTCCCTCCTCCAACCTCAGGTTCTTTCTCTCAAGAGGAAGCCCTTTTATAACTGCTTCCGTCACATCTTCAACATCTCTTTCTATCACAACAGTGCATACCATACTCTCTCTGTCTCCCAACAATGACAAAAACACCAAGTACACCCTTAAGCTTAACAACACTCAGACATGGCTCATATACGCCTCCTCCCCAATCTATTTTAATCATGATGGTGCTTCTCAGGTTACCTCAAAGCCATTTTCTGGCATCATTCGTGTAGCAGTGTTGCCTGATCCTAACTATGCGACAATTCTTGACAAGTTCAGCTCGTGTTACCCTTTGTCGGGTCATGCAACACTGCAGGAGCCTTTCCGTTTGGTGTATCAATGGAAAAAGGAAGGTTCTGGGGATTTGCTCATGCTGGCTCACCCTCTTCATGTTAAACTTTTATCAAGTAAAAATAACGGGCAAATTACTGTGCTGAGTGATTTTAAGTATAGAAGCATTGATGGTGATCTTGTTGGTGTTGTTGGAGATTCATGGGTTCTGGAAACGGATAGTATTCCTGTGAAATGGTATTCTAACAAAGGAGTGGAAAAAGATTCATATGATGAGATTGTGTCGGCGCTTGTTAAGGATGTGCAGAAGCTTAATTCTTCAGCAATAGGAACAAATTCGTCTTATTTTTATGGAAAGCGAGTTGGAAGGGCTGCAAGGTTGGCATTGATAGCGGAAGAAGTGTCTTTTTCGAAGGTTGTTCCCACCATTAAGGATTTTCTTAAAGAGGCCATCGAGCCTTGGTTAGATGGAACTTTCGTAGGGAATGGTTTTCTGTATGAAAACAAATGGAGTGGACTTGTAACCAAACTAGGGTCAACGGATTCAACCGCTGATTTTGGGTTTGGAGTTTACAATGATCACCATTACCATTTGGGGTATTTTTTATATGGAATTGCGGTTCTTGCAAAGATTGATCCCGAGTGGGGACAAAAATACAAGCCACAAGTTTATTCACTTGTGACAGATTTTATGAACTTGGGTCCAAGGTATAGCAGAATTTATCCACGTCTAAGGTGTTTTGACCTCTATATGTTACATTCTTGGGCGGCAGGAGTGACCGAATTTGAAGATGGTAGGAACCAAGAAAGCACGAGTGAAGCTGTGAATGCATACTATTCAGCAGCGTTGGTGGGTCTGGCATATGGTGACTCAAATCTTGTTGCCACTGGGTCAACGTTAGTGGCGTTGGAAATTCTAGCTGCACAAACTTGGTGGCATGTTAAAGTGGATGACAACTTGTACGAAGAAGAATTTGCAAAAGACAATAGGATAGTGGGAATTTTGTGGGCTAATAAGAGGGATAGTAAGTTATGGTGGGCCAGTGCTGAATGTAGAGAATGCAGACTTGGAATCCAAGTGCTACCCTTGTTGCCTATCACCGAGACATTGTTCTCTGATGCTGCTTATGTGAAGGAGCTTGTGGAATGGACATTTCCATCTTTAAGTAGTCAAAGTTGGAAGGGAATGACCTATGCCTTGCAGGGAATTTATGATAAGCAAGCAGCATTGAAGAACATTAGAACGCTGACAGGTTTTGATGATGGAAACTCTTACAGTAATCTCTTGTGGTGGATTCACAGCAGATGAGGGATGATTGGACACAAGTTAAATTTCTGGACTATTTATGATGTTTCAATTTGACTATTTATCAATGTTTTCATTTGTAGTAATTTCTGAAATTCTGTATCTCTGCGATTTTTCAAGAATGTAATAAAATTTGCAGTTTAGAGTGGTACTCTAGAGCTGTAAAAGTTCAGATTCATATATGTTGATTGTAACACAACATTACTCACTGTTTTGGTGTACGTTTGTCTGAGCTTTGGGAATGTAGTCAAAGGAATGATGCTGAAGCACATCGAATCTACAAAGGTAGCAAAATTCCCTGTAGATATGATTTCATTTTCGTACCTTTTGGTGCTTTAAAAGAGTGTTATTTTGGCAATACAGAGTTTTTAAATAGGCAGAAATGGATAGTCCACGAACCGCACAACTCTTTATGTAAATAGCAGTGTTTGATGCAACGTGAACTTAAAAAGTGATAAACCTGAAAAAGAAAAATCAAAACTAAATTATAAAATTAAAATTTTCAGTAGCACAAATCCTTTTTCTTTTGTTAAAAATAATAAAAGAATGCGTAATGTGGATCTTAGAAGCCAGTGTTCAGACTCCTCCTTAATCACTTCATCTGGGCCTTCGAAAATTATGGATGACCTTTAGCTTTAGGCCTTTAGGGATTCTCCATTAAAACTTCGGTGAACAAGACTACCATACGGTCGAAGTTCCAAATGATGTGACAGGCCCACTACCATTAGGCCGATCACAGGTTCGACTAGGCCGATCACTCGAGCAGTATAGCCAAACAAACATGGTTGATTGGGTATCATTAAATGATCAGCTATAATGACTAGGTCTCTAAAACAAATTAAGATGTGATTTGAATATTTTTAGGTCAGTAAAATGTAAAAGTTCATCGTAGCTATTATAAACAAAGGTCTTATGTATCACTTTAACATCATACACACAATATATATATTTAACCATCAAAATGTTTACCTACTTACTTAAACATGAGAGTATCTTGTGCATGTTACTTCCATATGTTATGGATGATCATAACAAATTGTAAATGAACTTTCCAACAGCTCGATCAATCTCTCCAATAGCTCATCCAATCTATTATAGGGTCAGTTCCATACATGTCCTGCTTCGTCTGTTACAGTGCACGATCGACCTTCTACATTTTATGCCCGATCTGCTACGATGCTTTTCAACCATCTCAAACTTCAAATTCGGTCTAAAACTCAAAAATAAAAACTTCATGAATCAAAATTAGATTTTGTACGGAAAATACCCAAATTCAGAAAAGTCCAATCTGATTTAGTAGTTTGATTTTGACATTTCTTTTACTCAAAACTCTCGTAATAATAATAATTATTATTATTATAAATGCACTTAAATAGACTATATTCTCATACAGAAACGCCCATTTCAAACCATTTATAGAAAAAATGGTTAACTGAAGAAAAAATGTTTATTAGAAAGTTCCAACAAGTAATTACAGAGGAAACTTATCGTGAAAAAGTATAATCAATATAATCTCATCATAATTTAAAAAAAAAAAAAATAACAGTTATTTTTTTAATTAATGTGCAGTTCACACTCACAAACCATACTCTATTTCTCCCTTCTGTATTAAATTATCTTTATTGTAAATCGCTAAAGAAAATTATTAATTTAAAAAAGGGCTATAATTGTGAGTTTATTAAAAGATTCAAATAAAATACTAACAAAAGTACGTTAAGAGAAAAATTAAAACATCTAAAGAGATATTGTTGTGCATGTTAGTAAAAGTGGTGGGACGTAAGAAGAGTGATGATTGGATCTTAAAATATTTCAAGTCCATCACAAATTTATAAAAACGTTTTAAAGTGAAGATTTGAGTTTCTATTGATTCGACTTTTTTGATGATTGGATCTTAAAGGTAGAATAATTCGGATGGTACTGAAAAATACAGAAGTGACAAACATGCTCGTAAGATCGAAAAACTTAGTAAAAGAGAATATAGAATAATAGAGGGAAGATAGGTTTTAGAAGAGACGAGAAATACCTATTTTTATATACCAAAGGAAATCCGTATAAGCTTTAAAAATTATATACCAAAGGCAATAAATAAATAAAGTAAATAGTAACGTTGTCAAGATTAAATTAAAATGTGTACACAATTTCTAACTAGACATGTCAAAGTTAGTCCAAACTGGTGAATCAATTCTATTTATCATAAATGAGTTAAGTCAAGTTGAAAAATTGAACATTTTGTAGATTATGAGTTAAAACAGGTTTGACTCATTCTTTTTTCGTTTCTCTGTTTTTCTCATTTTCCTTGTGAACTATTTATTGTTTTTGCATCACTATTTTGTGTTCCTTTACTACTCTTTTGTGCTCTTTCATCATTCCTCTGCCATCTCTTTGTTTTTCCGTCTCAATCGCATTCCTTCTCCATATTTCTTTTATAAAATTCATATTTTAGATTCAATCCTACATTATATTTAAAAACAAAAGAAAATAACAATTTATAACTTTTACAAAAATAAAGTTAGTCAACCTATTTAATTCACCATAAGTCTTAAAAATTTTAGTTTGTCATAAAATAAGTTGATTAAACTCATTCATTTTTAACTTAAAATGTGGTGAATCAATTTGTGTAAGGTGAGTTGACTTTGTCACCTTTAAATTCAACCAATACAGAACTCACTTCCTTTGTAATCCACCTTTTAAGAGTATAAGAAATGTTTTAATATACAAATCCTTTGAACAAGGGTCATCTAATCAATGTTGGACTAAAAGTATTTTGGCAATACTCAAATTTTCACAAGAGTTGGTAGTTTGGATGATTGAAGGTTGAACACGTCTCTACTCTTAAGTGTGGCCTATTTATTAGAAATCAATTTTGCGGTAATTATGGCAATGTCAACAAAGCCTTCTTACAAGGCTAGTAAGGGAGTTAAGCATTAAACAAAGTGACGTCAAGTTGCACTATGATATGAAATTTAGTCAGATATAACTTAGAACATTAACATTTGTGACCTACTAATGTGTAAATAGGACAATTACCACCAATGAGTTCCAGCATAATTTGGACTCATCGAAGATTGTCGATTGCTAGACATAATTACAACCCTAAAGTCAAGAGAAAAGTGAGGGATATTTTGTTGTTATCTGCCATTGGGCTGAATACTTACTAAGGTGAAGTTGACGTGCATAGTTCATATTCTATTAGGTAGATGTTATAACCAAGCTGATTGAATATGTGCTTTAGCCTTGTATGTATCATAGGCTTATTGCTTTAGCCTTGTATGTATCATAGGCTTATTGCAATACAAGAGTAATAATCGATACAATAATAACTATTTCTAGAAACTTAGGCACACTAATGAATCTCATATACAAGAGTAATATTTCTTAGTCTTTCTCCTTCAATTTATGAGTCGAATTGATGGGTAACTCTCAAAGACATTTTGACGCTCAAATCAATTAATTGTGTCCGATTGGTTATCATAGTCAAGTTGTAAATTTGTAATAAATGCAATCACCTACTTTTTTATCGTACTTATGTATTTATAGGTTTCAAAGAGGACTTTTAATTAGAATTAATCCAATTACGGCCCAAAAATTTATAAGTATATTTTACTTGTTTTCACTTGTTAAACATATGTTGAATTTGTGATAATAGTCTCAATGGTGTAATCATCAATCGATCAATTGTGTAATTTTGACCGAAGAGTCGACTGTGATGACATTCCTTTAAAATTGGAAAAATCTTCAGTGTTTCTTTAAGATTGAAAATACCGAGCGATCAAGTGAAGATCGAACGGTTGGTACAAGAATAATAGTCAATGCCATTTCAGTTTAGAAAGAAATAGAAAAAGTAAATTAACAAGGAAGAAATCAACTGGTGAAACACAACCGGTGGTAGAGAGCTTGACACGTATTCAATTGCAACCGCACCACAATGTACCTCAGGGGCAAATACAAAAACTGTAAGTAGTTTATGAAGTATAAACTTCATAATTAATCAAATATGGCATCATTGACTGAATTGTTTTTCTCAAATTTGAATTCGAATAGTTCAGATGAAACTCCTGAGTAGAAAGATGAGCCAGAAAACAGCATAAAGAAAAAAGAATAGGTGTCTTTTTAAATTAATCAAGGGATAAACTGATTCAAATAATTTATGAAACGGCCTCTAAAAATTAGAAATAAACTCGTCAACTAATAAAATTTGTTTGTGTGTGAATAGAAGTATAGAAGTAGAGAAAGAAAAAAAGTGTTTTTTGTTCACCTAACTATTTCAACAACAGTAATGTTGCAGGGCAGAGGCCCCATCAGAGACAGCACTGTTTGTCTTCGACTTCACTGCATTGCACCAACATCACTCCACACCTTCCACTGTTGTATTGCAACATGTTCTTCCCTAACCACATGCACTCAAACTCTCTTCACATGCCAAACAACACCCTTCTCATCCAAAATATTCATATATGTATAATTGTTTAGCCCCAAACAATCAAAGCCTTGTGCTACCTTAAAATTGACCAAACAGCCATGTCTGTCACCACTACCACCTCCATCTCAAATTCAATAACTTTAATTTCGTAGGTTAATGGAGTTTGAGTGAGTGTGTGGACTGTTTGTCCCGTTCCTCGGTTCCAGACTTTGGACTCTTCTCTGTAGTTTCTGTACGAATTACTATTATGTAGCCGAACATCATTATGTCCTCCATTAATGTATCACAATGTAGTTCTAAGCTTCTCCATTTACCACACACATTTCAAAACTACTATTCTTTTCAAAAATCATATTTCGTTTTCTTAATCCACCTTCCTTCAATCTTCTCCTACTTTCTTTAATACTATAATTTTATTCTCTAGTTTCTCTTTAGTTATTTTATTTTTTGAAAATTCAATATCAAATATATATAAGATAAATATAATATATATATATATATATATATATATATATATATATAAAAGTTATTTCCAACCTTAAGTCGATTTTATTGATATATATTTAAAGTTTGCTTTTTAATACAACACTATAATCATCTAAAATTTATTATAATAAAATTCATCCATTATTAAATCACCATTAATATTTAATTATACATTCAATATATATCACAACATGAAAAAAATATGATAGAAATTCTAATAATAAAATAGATTTTCAATACATAAACGAGTGCATATGACTTTTATTATTAATATGATAAATGTAGATTAAAATTATTTTATTCTAAAATATTTATATTATGATTAAACTTGTTTACAAATAAATAAATAAATATATATATATATATATAATAAATACACATATATATATATATATATATATAATAAATACACAATTAAATATTCAAAATAAGAGTCTGTGTTGCATTAACTGTAGTTTGTTATAGCCTACGATACCATTCATATCTTTGACATTTTTGCACAGTAAAACAATGGTCCTCATAGAAATTATTATATATGTATTTTGGACCAACATGCATTGATAGTTATAATTAGAGCTATGATAACCAAGCTATTTGACACAACCACTATACAAATAATTTAAATTTTACAAGTCACTTCTTTTTATTGAAATGCTTTCTGCACTTAAACAATATTTTATAATTAAAATGAGGTTATCATATATAGTTGTTTGCAAAAGCTTAGTTGTAAAAAGATAAAATTTCCTTCTAATTAATCTTTTTAACGGATATTCCAACTTTGTAATTTTCAAAAGAAAATATTAAGGTATTTTAGGGTTTAATTTGGAAAATAGTACTCCTTCCCAAAAGTGTGTTCAAGGAGATATTTTACTCTTAATATATTCTTACTCACCCAATTTCGATTAAAGGATATATAGTGTAAATAGTTTTTGTTTTTTTTTTAAAAATAAAGGTTAAAATTAGTTTATACATAAGTTAGTTTAAAGAGACTTTATATGATTTTTTAAAATATTTATTAGTTTAAACTTATATAAAAAATAATAATTTTAGATTTTTTTCATGAAAAAGTATTATGAAAAAACTCGTTTAAATAGACCTAATTAACTTCTATTGCTTGTTTTGTTTGATCAAGCTAAAACTTAAACATGCATTTTTCATCTAATCAATGAAAGTCTACCATCTTAAAAAAACCATTCAAACCTTTTTCTACCGTTATCTATTTGATTAGGTGATTGAGACAAGTTAGTATTATTATTCATTATTGTTTTTTATTTTCTTTTGTAATGACAAAATAGCTTTCCCACATGGCGAATGAACGATGAGGAAAAAAAATGTGTTCTGTCTGTCGTGCTTGGGATTCATGCATGTCATGTTAATCTCAGCTGCAAAAGCTTTCTGCGACCTTGCATGTGCGTGCTACGTTCAGACAAAGCTTCAACAAACGCGCTTATATTTGCTTCTTTTACTTTTTCTGTTCTTGTGCAGTGATTTCAACATCAATAGTCAACACAAAAAAAAAAGTTAGAATTTCAAGGAGCACATAATCACTCAGAAACTCATAAATACTCAACACCTACTACAATTAAGATAAGGTTTTAATGCTTTTACTATTGCAATTTTCTTTTAGTTTCTATATTTAATCTTTTATAGGTTAAAGTATTAATTTAAGAATGTTTAAAAGGGTCTTGCAAACCAAAAAAAAATGGAATAGTAGTAGTTGAATCTTATAGTTGGCGTGAGTAGGAGAGACAGTTGAAAGGACACGTGTGCAGCATCATTAGTAGTACATTTATTGATATCTGAGCATTTGATAGTACTAGTTTCAGAGTTTTGTCACTCAGAAAGAAATAAGATATCAAATTCAGGAAGAAAACTTATGAAGCAAGAACAACACAGAAAACTTTCAGTGAGAACACCCTGCAAACTTGTCCAAGAATATGTCAAATGAAATTCAGCAACAACTTAAATTTTGATCATTTTAATGTCTAGTTTTGTTCTAAAGATAATGAATTCTCAACATGACATTTAATAAATCAATTTGAATTAGGTTAAAATGAGTTTGTGATTACTGAGAAAATTCCAACACAGCAGCATTTGTAGTTTTTTATTGAACAAGTTTTGTGGTGGAATGAGTTGTGATAAGATGTATGATAATTAGGTTATGATGAGTTTGATTGAACAAGAGTTGGCATTGTGATAAGATGTGAGAAAAGGGTTAATTTGAGTTGAGAAATAAAAAATGGAGTTTGAAAATTGAAGTGGATGAAGAGAGAAGAGAGCATTAATTAAGTGAGAATAGATGTGACAGTGAGAAATGGGATTGAATGAATGGGTTTGAATTTAGGTAGGAAAGAGGTTAATTATGGACCTAACTATGTCCCTATGCTATGCAAAGCTCAAGTTCCAATTCCAATTCCAATCACTCTTTCTATCCTCTTCTCCACATTGCCCTCATCATGTCCTTTCAACATTTCACATTTTTTTTAATTACATATACAATACAAGAAAATACTCAAATTTAACTAAATGAGTGTTTTCAATGAATTAAAGTTATAAAAATTTAAGTTACCTGCTAATTGATTTAAGGTTAATACTACTAATAATAATAATAATAATGCAGTTACGAAGACTTGAGATTTTTTTTGTTTTCAGGTTGAGTCTTTAAAATGCACTTATATGAATATATTTTAAAATATCAAAATTATTGTCATGTATTTGGAATATTCGAAAAAGAGATAATACAAAAAATTTAGTTGATAAGTCATATTTAATTATGGATTGTCATACTTTAATCGTATGTGTTAGCATCTTAAAAACACACGAGTAAATATTTTAATGCAATTTGTATTTATGTTAAATTTATAAGAATCATTTAAACATTAGAAGAACTTGAAATGAAGACTTTCGTATGTTTTTGTTGAAAATTGATTCTATTTTAGTTTATTATATACTTTCTTAAGATTTTTTAGAGGTTTAGAGAAAAAAAAATTCGTTAATGTTTTTTTGTTTGTAAGTATATTAATTAAAAGTTTCTTAAAATTTTATAAAAAAAAGCCATTTTACTAATAAGTTAGTTAATTTGACTTTAATTTATATAATTGTTTAATATTTTACTTTCATTTCATGTATTTATTTAGTTTTTTTTTTAAATATAGTTTACTTTCTATTTCGTGAAGTATAACTTTTATCATAGATTTAATGTGATTCATTTTTTATTTAAATAAATTTTTATATAATGACAAATGATTTATGAATGTCAAAATAATTAAAATATCAAAAATTATAATAATATTTAACATGCGCTTATTTTAAAAATTTGAGTTACTATATATATAATTTTTGTTTATCGCAGTAGACAACAAAATATTATAAATGAAATTTCATTTTTTTCATTATATTCCTATTGCGATATTAACTTGTTTTATTTTTTATGTTTAATAAAATTTTAACTTTTTCATAAATTTATATAATTTTAATTAAATTTTTAGAAAAAATTTATTAAATAAAAAATTAATTTTGGAGACCAAAATAATTAATTATAAGTTCAAACTAAAAAATTATTCATATCCAAAATAGTTTGCATTATAAATAAAAAATTATAATTGATTTATAAATAAAAATTATAATTAATTTGTTTATTAAAATCTAAATTATTCATTAACATTAACTATTAGTTATTATTATTGATTTTAAATTAATTTATAATCTTAAATTAGAAATTAAGTTAAACACTAATTCCTTGTATTTTAAATATATAAATAGAGACTATTTTAAATGTTAATATAAAATTATATGTAGATTAGACAATAAAATAATTAATTATTTTTTGTCGTCAAATTGATCGTTATTTAATTATTTTCTTGATGTTAAAGTCTTTATTATTTCTAAAACTTAAAAGAATGTTTTGTAACTAAAATTGGATTAAGATGAAATTATAATATAATAAAGAATGAAAAATTTATTTACTACAACTTTTTATTAATAGTTAGATTTTTACATGAATTTTAATTTTTAACCCAATATTTTAATAAACTTAAATATATTAATGATAAATAAATCATCACAAATAAAAGAAAATAGAATAAAATGAAAAACAATAAAATAACTGACAAAACAAATTATCAAAAGGGAAAACGAAAAGGAAAAGGAGAAAATCTCGACATATTTGTAATTTGAAAATCCAATTTGTACATACAATCATTAATAATAAAAAAAAACATGTAAAATGAGAAAAAAATCGCATAACTTATTACAAAATAATACATAAAGACCCGTGTAATTTCATAAAAATAAATAATCATGTCAAAATAACTTAGTAACTAATAATAAAAACAAATTATATAGAGAATATAAAATTAGTACTATTAAAAAAAATCATATATTATCGATAGATATAATTTGTTAGAAATAGAATTTTTTTTTAATAATTTGATTTTATTAAGATTATTGATGATAAAAAAATTGTTAATAACTATTGATGATATTAAATCTATCCATAAATATATATTTTGATAATTATTGACAAACTAAAATTTTTAGATAAATATCATGATTAGTTTTTCTTTTTGTTTTGTTTTCTTTCTTCCTTTTATCCTTTTCTATTTTTTCTTCTTACACCACCATCGTTTTGGATTTTCTCTTCATCCCCTTTCTCTTATCTTTTGTTATATTTCTTTTTTTCTCCTAACTTTGTATCATCATTATCATTATGTCTTCTCTTCTTATTTCTCTTTTTCACCCTACTTCTTTTATTCTTCTTACCATATATTCTTAATATAAAAAGGATTTCAGAAAATTTGGTAAAAAATTTATTACTTTTCTTACAAATAGAAATATCCATCAGTAATATAAACCACGAATTATTAACAAATTTTATTGATGAAATTAATCTTCAGACAAATTATCAATAAAAATATTTATCAATAATACAAATTATAATTTAATGAAAAATTTTTTACGAGCGAAAATATTCATTTATAATTAAAACTCTAAAATTCATGAATAAATTTGGGTTTGTTAACGAAAATTTCATCAATAAAATCTGTTTTTGTAATTACAAAATTTTGTATAGTGTAATAATCTTACGGGATTGTAAAATGAAGAATATATAAAAAGTAAGACTTGCAAAATTTAACGTTTAAGGTTAAAGATAATGTTAAATATTATACTATTAATTCATTACTGGATAGATTTAAATCTCTTCGGGTTAATCAAATCAAAGAATCCAACACATTCAAATATATAATGTTTAACTTACTTGTTAACAAGTCCAAAAAGTTGTTGTTCAAAATAAGGAACAATCTATAAGAAGGTGATTCTTCCACAAAGTGTTTATAGTTTTGAAATTAAGACGTAATTGTGTGAATGGATGTTTTTAAGATTTAACAGAGGCAGGCTGAGCATTCTATTTCGAGAAATTGTTGAATGGAACCTCTGATTCCCACACCACACCTAGCGTGCACGTCAAGAGAACTGTTGATAATAATGCTTCTTTTTCTCATCTTTCTTGCCTCGTCTCTAATTAGAAAAAAAGGACAATTTCTGTTCCTTCGCCATGATTCTTCACTTTCACCAAAATGGAAAATGTGTTGCTACTTATTTCACCTTCTTTTCTAGTTTAACCACTAATTCAATATCTGTGCATCACTGCATCATTCCACCAATATCCACATTCTTTTTAACATCTTTTTTACTTTTGCATTATCGCATATTAAAACTAATTCCCATTTATGACCAATAATAGGATATTGTCCTCATATACCGTGCACACATTCAACAACACTCTTCTATTCACACATTTACATTATTATTCTTTTATATTCTGACATATATTCTTTTAATAAATGAAATTCATATCAATTCTATTCAAACATTTCTTTCTTTTTTTATTTCAGTCGTATCAATTACAATTCCTTTGTAAATTTGAATATTTCTAACTGTTTTTATTAAATATTTTTTGTGCACTGCATATTCAAACCTTTTGTATTTTTTAATCAAGTTTTTTCTATTTTACATTTTCATCAATTTAATTTATTTTGTCTCTTCGTCTTAATATATGTCAATATTACTATTTATATAAAATGACAAACAACTTTTTTTTTTGTTTTATAATCATTTAGTCAATTCAAGTAATGACTCGAAAGTCATTAGAGAATAACCTTATTATCTAACACATTCTTAACAATATAACAAATTTTATTTATCGTCTTATATTAATAATATAATATCTTTTTATATTTATCATAAAACTTTACATTTTTTTAAGACAGATAAATAAGCAAGGTAATAATTAGAGTTTCAAAAACTTGTTTTTTTTTTCTATTGTCTAAATTTGTGATTTTTTACTTAAGACTCCAAAATAAAATAATTAATTGTGTCATCCTAAAGGAGGATAATAACTCAACTAAAAATATTTAAATTTATAGACACTGAAACTTAATTAAACCTTACTGATAAAATAATATTAAAACCATAATTAACAAAAATTTAATGTGATACTTGTTCATCAGATTCTTGCATTGAATGATTTATTGGATTCTTTCTCTTGTATTCAAGTACTACTATGAAATTTATCCACACACTTATTTTATAATGTTTAATGAATTTGGCAAAATGAGAAGTCACTTTTCGATTCAGAAAATGTAAATGACATTCACGTTCTTTTACATCAGCTCTGATATCTGAGCATCTATAGTTAATTTGCAGAACAGTGCAAGAGCATTTAATCTTATCACTCACCCTTTCTCACTTTCTTTTAAACCTAGCAAATGCTTCTTCTTCTTCTTCATCTCCATCTTTTTGGCCCGTGCTTCTTCTACAAAATTGCGACAATAATTGCAAAACTCCATAATCATTAGCCCAAGAAACTCTAGTTATGAACTACGTACCCCAAGATATATAGAACACAATAATTTGTTCAATTATGGGTATTGTACAAGACAAAATAGATATTTTCTAACTTTTGTACACAATGCCCAGATTGAAGCAAAATAGATTGAATAGTAATAGATAGATGTAGTCAAAGTTATTGTGCTTAATTAATGGAGGTTCAAAGGGACGCTTTCAAGAGCTCTTCAAAACACCATGTGTGAGCCACTCACATAATTAAGATTCAACAAACCCATCAAAATCATTCATCCCTAACTTGATTTTTATGCCATTTAATACCAACCCCACTTTCCAATCTTTTCCTAATCATCAACCCCATGCATAAAATACAATCTTTTTTTAATAAAAAACAAAAAGGTGGCCCCTTTCTTAGATTCATAACAAATCAGTATTTAAGTCATCATTTAATTAATCACACAAAAGATAATAGTTTGAATGAAATTGAACTTCACTTTGTTGATTAAAGCTTTAAATTGAAATGCTGTATATGAAAACTTATAGTTGAAAGAGAATAACATGATTTTATGAAATAATTATGGTTTGATTACATTTCTTGTTTTCTTGTCATTGTAATTATATCTAACAAGTTTAATTCATTTACTCTCTTTTTTCACAAGTCTGATCTTATGTTTTGATTTATTTATTGCCTTGAAAACTTAATAGAAATTCTAAAGTATTATGCAGCATTATGACATAAATGTGCTGATGTAATAAACTGCTCTATCACTTTGCTTTGTTAAATTTTATGTTTAGTAGACATCAAAATTTATGATGATTTTCTTACAAAATAACGATAAATAGAATGGATAGATAAAAAAATGTAATTAAACATTAAATATTTTGATAAACATCTCCCAAAATAAATAGAAAGAGCTTCACTCATATATTATTCTTATTTATATAAAAATATTCATTAAAATTTAAAAAGTAAGGCTATAACCAGTGTCTTCAGCTGAAAAAAAGAAACCTTTTATTGGGATTAGAAAATGCACGTTCTGTTATGGTTTTCTTAATAGGTTATCATGTGATTTTTAATATGTATTAATTTCTTAACTAATCCTCTTAAGATATCGATTACCATTATCGAAAAGTATAATGAAGGAAGAATGAATTGTGTGTTTGATGAAATTGCACTCTCTGTAATTATTTTCTTAAACATTTTTCAACGGCAGTGGATCCATATATCCTATATAATGATTTTATTGAAACTCCTAAGTCCTACCTAACATGAACTAGGTGTAACAACTGACACCTTTACACATATTTTTCTTCCTCTACAGTTTCTATATCGACATTCTTTGGTTATAAGATAAACCAAAATTAGTATAGTAGCTAGACAAAATAGGGTCAAAATAGTATTTTGAACGAAAACTGGTATGTAGCCAAAGTGCCAAAAGTGTTTATGACACTCATGGCACTCTTCCCCTCTCTCTCCTATTTAATCCACCATTTTCCTAACTCTTTTCACTCTCACTCTCGTACACAACCACCAGTTCATACACATTTTCCTTTCTCTTTTGCTCTTTTGCTCATTCTTCCTCACACCCTTTTCTTCATTTTCACTCACCACACCAAGCCATGGGGAAAAAACAGATCTTTTCTCATCTCTTCATTTGGGTTGTAATGATCTTGGTCGGAGCCTCTTGTGCTAAAGCAGGAGAAGAAGAAGAAGCTGTTGATAGGATTTTGGCACTCCCTGGCCAGCCTAAGGTGTCATTTCAGCAATTTTCTGGCTATGTTACTGTCAACAAGGTTGCTGGTAGAGCTCTCTTTTACTGGCTCACTGAAGCTGCACAAAATCCTCTCACCAAACCTTTGGTCATTTGGCTCAATGGAGGTTAGAAGTTACATCTTCCAACCATTCAAAACCTCTTCTCTTTCTTACACAGAAAACCACTGCATATCATCTTCAACCACTATGATCTCAAATGATTCTGATGATCCAAAATTACTACCGGACCATTTCTCTTTCTCACACATCACAGGTCACTTTAACGTTTTGATTAAGGAAGAACAATTGCATGCAAATTTTATGTTTTCTTAACGGTCTGTGCATAGCTGAAGTCACTGTTATATCGCGTCTTGATTAGAGAATGGTTTTGGTTTTGTTTTCCTCATTTGGTATTTTTAATCTTTTGCTTTCAGTAATGCCATCAAAGGGTTAAAAAATACAGCTAATACTATTTTGCTACCGACATACCAGTCAACGAAATGTACAAATACCACTATATTTTTTTGAACCCTTTAAATATTTTTCTGTGCATCATTAATTAATAAGAAGTTTTACTTCTTTTCCTTAAATACCGCTTATGCGTAAGCTTATAAGTTTGACTTGAAATTCAATGAAAACATTTATTCTTTTTCCGTGTTACTTACTTTTTAAAATGGCTTCTTTAATTAAACCCGCTTTTGATTGCATTTCTGGGGTGTTGAATTGGAGGGAGAAAAATGAAAAATTTAAAAACGAAATTTGGATGTGGAAATGCATTGAATTTGTGTACCGTGAAAGAAACAAAAGAAAGTGTAGGTAGAGCCCACATGAGTGGGTTGGCAAATGGCAATGGATAGCTTGGAATGATGACCTAACTAACGATGAATGGTACACACAGTGAACTTCTGCACTCTATTTTTCTCTCTCTATTTCTTTTTTCTGTGTATGAATCACAGATACATACAGAGACGCACACTTACACACGCATGGCACTTAATGCTTGAAAGCAACTAAAAACCAGACTCATTAATGATTAAATAGGCTCATAGCCATTATTTAAGGTTCTGTTATGCAACTTGTCAGCTGCCATTGCCACACCATCAATGCAACCCTATGTTTAGCACATTGCCTACACCTTTCTCTCCCTATTATGCACATTTATATCTATCCAACCATTTAATTCGTCTTTAATTAATCTCATTAAATCCTTTCTCACCAAAACATACCTCTTCTTTTCTCAATCACTAACTCATTAACTAACATCTTTACAACGAAACATATATATGGATAACACTTTCTAATATCAACCTTTTGTTTTACTTTCTTAACCACTACAACTTAGAATGAAATACTTTCTAATTCTTTTAATAACTCTGCACTTGTTTTTACATGTTATAGTAATTTTAGATGCATCTCATATTTTTTAAGACATTTAACCATATATTAATTCCAACCACGCCTTTACATGATTGAGTAATTAAGGTTATTTATGTACATTAATGAATTTAACTTTTAGAAGATACTCATAGTAGAACATCTATGCTATTTTGTAGCGGCAATGGTATAGAAGTTTGAGTGTAAATGAAGTAGTTGGAAATAATATAAACAACTGTAAAACAATAAATAAGGGTAATTTGGTCAAAATGTATATCTGTAAAAATCTTAAATATTTGAAAGTCTTGAAAGAGAGTAGTGAAGAGATTTTTTTCTCAAGTAGTAGGGAGATTTTAGGAGGATATATTATTATTACTCTATCATAAATTTCTTAGACCATAATTGATAAAGATAATGGTAAAAAAATCAATGAATAAGGAAATGTTTGAACATAATGGTAAAGAAAGTAAACCCAAATCCATATTTTAACGTAGTGTGCAAATTTGTTGTATATTAGGTCCAGGATGTTCATCAGTGGCATATGGAGCATCTGAAGAGATTGGACCATTTAGAATAAACAAAACAGCTTCTGGGCTATACATTAACAAGTTTTCATGGAACACTGTGGCCAACCTCTTGTTCTTGGAAGCTCCGGCCGGCGTTGGCTTTTCGTACACCAACCGTTCCTCCGACCTCCTTGACACCGGCGACCACCGCACTGGTAGGTCCCACAACCCTCAATCCTCATTAATTGTCACCACTGTTCACGCTTCATATATTTTCCCTATAGTGATGATTTTCTTGGTAGGCCATGGAAAATAATAAAGATGTACATGTCCTATAACTAGTGATAAAATGTTAATTACTGCTTCTAACATTATTATTATTATTATTATTATTATTATTATTTATTATTATTATTATTATTATTATTATTATTATTATTATTATTATGAGTTGATAAGTGTGTCCCGGAACATAATTGCCAGTTGATAATGATGGACCAATTTTGGTGGTCCACGTTTATCACATAATAATTTATGTATTGAGCAACCACGTACCTCATCAACATAGCCACATTGTACTTGCAGCACTCGCTCCAGTACAAAAATTTCTCATCATCGTAGTTGAAACTTCCACAACGTGATTCAGCTGAAAACAACACCTAGAGACTAGAGTTCAGCTTTACCACTTTTCACATCCATTTGATGACTTTATCAGCAACTAAATGTTGGTCTCTCAAAAACGAATCATACCAAGTTATGATGATATCTACCAACTCATTTTCTTTGTTTCTCCTCTTAAACGTCTCTTCATAAATATAGTGATTAATCATTTTTCTAATCAATGACTAATGAATTCTATATATCCTTTTATGTGTGTTGAATTCTGTATATCACTTTTCAGCCCAAGACTCTCTGGAATTTGTTCTCCAATGGCTGGAACGGTTCCCCCGTTACAAACACCGGGAACTTTATATCACTGGAGAGAGCTATGCAGGCCATTATGTTCCTCAATTAGCTAAGGAAATAATGAACCATAACGCAAAAAGCAAGCACCCCATCAATCTGAAAGGCATAATGGTTAGTGAGGTGAAATGAAATTTAGTATATTGAATGAGGCATTGTTAATGATATATATGAAAATGCAATGCAGGTAGGAAATGCAGTGACAGACAACTACTATGATAACTTGGGGACAGTGACATATTGGTGGAGCCATGCTATGATCTCGGACCAGACTTACCGGCAATTGATGAGTACATGTGATTTTCACCGGCAGAAGGAATCTGATGAGTGTGAGTCAGTGTATAGCTATGCCATGGATCAAGAATTCGGTAACATTGATCAGTACAACATCTATGCTCCTCCATGCAACAACTCTGATGGTAGTACCTCTCCCACCCGCCACACCATGCGCTTGCCTCACCGACCCCATAAGGTATCGATTTAATTTTCACTACTACTATCTCCCTCCCACTGTAATCATTTTCTTCATAATTCTGTGTAGTCACATCACATCTTTTAAGAAGCAACATGTTAGTGTTCAATACATGAGATCAACATACCCTGATAAATAACTAACTATCTCCTTTAAATATGTGATTAGAGATTTTATTTTCAACTCTGAATGTGTGAAGAACAGATAAAGATGTCATTATCTTAAAAGAGTTTTATGCACTGATAGAATTAGTCTTTAATCTCTTAACTGAGATATATTGATCACCCCAAAAAAATGTTCATGATGAAAGTATACAATCAAGTTGTTACTTTGGAATGTGTTCCTTTTAAAAGAACAATTATGAAAACATTGGCAGTTTTATACAAGATAAAAGTTAATTAATAATTTTGAATATTTGTGCAAGGTTAAATAGTTGACATTGAATTTATCGTACGATGTTGTTTCTTTCTGTATATATGACATATAATCTTGTTCGTACGAGCTTATGGAGAATTTATTTATTCACAGGCTTTTAGGCATTGGTCTGGCTATGATCCATGTACAGAAAAGTATGCAGAGATTTACTACAACAGACCTGATGTTCAGAAAGCCCTCCACGCTAACACAACTAGAATCCCTTATAAGTGGACTGCTTGCAGGTAAGTTTGTGCTGTAGACTTTATGAAGGATTGAATAAAGGGTTTATTGATGATTATGTTTGTTTTTATTTGGTGCAGTGAGGTTTTGAATCGGAACTGGAATGATACAGATGTATCTGTTCTTCCCATTTATAGAGAGTTGATAGCTCACGGAATAAGAGTTTGGGTGTTCAGGTTGGTTTTTAAATGCATATATACAGCTCTTCTATGCGTGCACCCTTAAGACTCTCTTGTGGCTGCACCATCTAGTTTGAAATGCATATAGTTCAAGTATATCTTTTGTATCTTAGAATCAGAGTTTCACTTCTATTGAACAAAAGTTTATATTAAAAGTTAAAATAAGTTATCAGATTGAAACATTAACTTTGAAGTTTTGACTAGAGAACAGGATCAAGAACATCTAAAGAACCATGCCTAAATTGAGGCAAATCCCATTAATTGTCCCATGTCTCTTTTTCTCTCACACGAGATAGTGCAGTTCAAGTCAAAGATTAATGGTTAGATGCATATCAATTATGTTTGACACTTTTTGCTAATACAGTGGGGACGTGGACTCAGTGGTACCTGTCACAGCAACAAGATATGCCCTTGCACAGCTTAAGTTGTCAACTAAAATACCATGGTATCCTTGGTATGTCAAAAATCAGGTAAGTGGTTTGAAATTGTTCTTCCTCTCCCATACACATTTCTGAGTAATTACTACTTAGCAGTTATTGCCTTATATATTGCACTGTTTTAATTAGCTATCAAGCTACACATGAAAAAGAAATTTTGTTAGAGTGGATAATGAAGCTTAGTTATGACAAAGGAATAGTCAACTGTATTAATTAATGGTCTTGAATCCTAGGGTAGTTAATTAAACATTTCTGGTGTGTATTGTTTCAAAATCAACCTTCACCTGATGCCAAACGGTGAACTTTAAAGTCTGAAGGTCCTACTGTCCTACCTTCAATCATTATTTTAAAATGTTCCTTTACCAGCATTTCCCTACAGCTTCTAGCCCCTACTTTAGTTTCATCCTCCATTGTGGAGCAAACCTACAATTTGGCTCAAAACTGAAAAAAAAAACTGCAATTATGTTGAGGCAACAGCTACTACTATATACACAGTAAACAGAGTTTTCAAATTATCATGTTCACTGCAATTTTTCATCACATGTGATACACAGGCAAATCCTTAAAGGATGCATGTGCATACTTTGATATATTCACATTTAAATGCACATCCTTATTCTTTAAAAAAGTTATGAGTGTCATTTAAGAGGATACAGTGGGAAGTGAATGCAAGTTTTTCTGTATTGTATGAAAATGAAAAATTGAATTGACATAGTTGAGTTATAGAAAGTGAGGGAAATTTTGTGGTGTTTATGTGAAGGTTGGAGGGTGGACAGAAGTGTACGAAGGAGTAACATTTGCAACAGTGAGAGGAGCAGGGCATGAAGTGCCTCTATTCAAGCCAAGAGCAGCCCTTCAGTTATTCACATCATTCCTTGCAGGAAAGCCTCTTCCCAAGTCCTGAAACAGCAAAAATAAAATGTTCTTAAGGGAAAATGAGGTGACAAAAAGAAAACAATGACAAAGGTAAAAAAGAAAAAGAAAAGGAAAGAGAGAGAGAAACAAGTGTAAAAGCCAGAGATGCTAATTTCTATTGTCTTGTTATCGTTCTGAACAAATGTGACATTTTTCGTTGTCAACCAATTAACTGAAATTTGTATTTTTTTTCCTAGTGAAATAACTTTTATATTTTTAACAGAAAATTTCTTCAAAACATATCTAATTTGTATCAAAACAAATCTAATTTGTATCAAAACAAGTCTAATTTGTATCAAAACAGAGGGTTAAGTAACTTAAAAACAGGGCATGTCTGGTTAACATATTAAGGTCAAGGAAAATGTTAAAAGACAGTTGTTAGAGAAATAAAAATGTTTTTATAAAAAAAAGTAGATATCTTATCGTCTCATCATGATTTTTTATGTCTTATCTCTTGTTGGCAAGCACATTAATATGGTCCTACAATTGGTATTAGATAATTAAACAATATGTTATGGCATACCGTGTTTGACACAAGGGAGACTTTCCTTCATTGGTTGCATCATTTTCGCTTTTCTGCAAAAGTAAGGTACCTAATGTTGGAGACAAGTGCCACATTTTTTATTGACTGCACACTTTGACTATATAAAAGATAATAATGTAAAATGTTTACCATGGATGTCGGGTCAACTTTCGAATTCTGTTTCTGCAAACCCTTGTATAGAAATTGTGTAAAAGGGTCTAGAAGGTGCTTCTAAAACTTGTTCACGTATCGTTTAATGATCATTCTTTGTATGATGTCACTGATTAGATCATGTTCTTTTCAGTTTCTAAATTGTGTGATTGCACATTTATTCTTACAAATAATTCGTCTGATTGTCTAGGATCTTTTGGGTGTTTGAAAATTACATCTAATAAGCATGTGTATTAAGAAAAAGTAATGTCAAATTAGAATAATTATGTTGAAACCATTACATACTTGTTACAAGAATTTTCTAACGCTGAAAGTTTGCTTGCATTTCAAGGGTTTAGGGTTCATCGATTCTAGATGTCTACAAGTTTCTTTTTATATCATTTCTAAAATGTGATATAATATATATATTTTTACAATATAAGGTAATATTGTATTAATATTTTCATTATTTTAATCGTACACCATTTTCTTATTAATTTGGTAAGTTTCTCATTATCTTTTTTTGTTTGACGATGTGAAAGAAAGTTAAAAAAATAAAATATAAATTATTTAAATATAGTAAGATTGAGAAGAAAGTTAAATAAATTTATTTATTATCATTACTTTTATTTTCATTTTCAACGTTATTTTTAAATTTTTATAATATAAAAAATGTATTATTATTATTATTGTGATTATTGTTATAATATTTCAGAATTAAGTATACAATTCTTTATTATTTTAGCAACATAAATTGAATCCTTGGTCACAATTCAAGATTTTTCACCCAAATAGTATATTTTGATTTAAATATTATCCAAATAGCATATTATGTCAAATATTTACATAAATAACATGTTTTTTTTTCAATATCAAAAATTGAATTTTGAATTGTATTATTTTTTGTAATTTTTTTTTTCAAAAATCTCTTCCCCTTCTTTTTAGATGGAAAAAAAATAAAAATTCTATTTTTCAACAAGTTTCTTTCCAATCATAATTTAGAATTCAAAATTTCCAGAAAGTGAGTTATGACCTAAGAAAATGTGTTATGTGTATAAATATCTAGCATAATATGCTCTCTCTAAGTAATTTTCTAATCTATATGTGAAAAAAAAATCTACAATGCAATACACAAAAACATTATAAGTGATAAAATGTAACTTTCTTCTTCAAATAAAATCAAGTTAACAGTGATCATCTCTAATTCTCTCCTTTCTATATTTGCTGCTACAAATTGAAGTGTGGAATCAAAGGAAGTGTTAATGCTCTCCAACAACATCACAAATGTGCATCTTTGCTGTAATTGTAGGACTTTACGAAAACCACATTGACCAAACCTCTTTCTTTCTACTTTTGGTGTGAATCAAAGGCCATTTTGTGCTTATTTTCTGTGTCATTTTGTCGTGAAAGAACCTGAAAAAGCAGCAATGGAGCCCAGATGTTAACTAATTTTATGATGATTGAGTCACTGTTTACACTTTATATATCAAAGTAAAATAATGCCTCTTCTTTATTGTCTGTCAATTCTTAATTATGTTTCTGCCGTCCAAATTATTCACCATCACATCTCTATAACACTGTTGTTATCACTACAACAACACTTCCAAATTCCCTTTCTCAAAATATATTATGTTCATAACTTTTCTCTTTTTTGAATAAGAAAACACTATGAGGAGACATGAATTATGTTCACACACACGTACCTGCTTGAATCTAATAACAAAAATACATAGTTTTTTTCGCATTGTTAAGAAAGTTGTCCAAATCTAATAAAAAGTATGTAGTAAACAAAGATCGCATCAGAAAATGAAAGAAAAACTTTTTCTTTTCCCTGTAAACAGAATCACACTTCGAATAGAATAAGAGATCAATATGAAAAGTTAAAAAAATGTACATGAATAGTTTAGTTCAAAGAAGACAATGTATATTGAATGTATAGATATGTGTATGTGTTGTCCCACTTACACCCAAAGGAAAAAGACAAGAGTCCAATAAGTCAAAAGCACAAACAGTAGTAGAAGAAACTCTTGAATGAACCCATTCGATTGATTTAGATACATCATGTGAACAAAGCTTATAACATAACAAGAGATAAGTTCTAAAATAGTTCCTCAAAATATGTATTTATTGATTTAAAAAGAAATTTTTTTAACAGTATCTTTATTAAATTTATAACTAGTTTTCTTAATGAAAAGAAGGTGTCTGATCATAATAATATTTCATGATGAAAATCACTTTTTATTTATTTGCTTATTTTAAAAATAAATTCACTAATTGCCACTTGTATACACAATAGAACACATATATATAAATCATATACGCTTTTCCAAAGCATACCTGTTCTGACATCAATTTTAGTTATTGTCTGTTTTATTGTTTTATAGTTCCGTGTAATTTTGTCTTTTTCAAAGGTATTTCGATGAATTAAAAAAATATTTATACATCTGAGCTTTTTATATGTCAAAATCCACACCATATAAAAGAATTAAGAGTGCTCAAATAATTAAGAAAAGAAAATTAATTTAAAAAAAAAAAAGGTGATAGTCGTACAAACCAACCAGAACAAGGACCAGTACGAAAATTTCAATATTTTAAGGATAGATCGTAAAGGGTAGTAACAAGCAGTAGAAAGAAAACGAATTTGAGATTGGTAATAGAAATCGCAGCCACGCCAATATTTTTCATATTATCATTGTCATTACTATTATTATTATATTTATTTTATCTTTTTAAAGCTCCTAAAAGAGCTCTTCCTTCTCCTTCCCTTTCTCCTTGTTAACACAACTGTGTCTGCCTTCATAAAAGTCAAAACAGAGCGTTCAGTGCTTTTGATACTTCTTCCGTCCTTCCAGATCTTGCTCACCTTTCAATTCTCCTGCTTCTTCTTCACTCAGATTTTTGTTGGGTTTTCCTGATATCCAGGACGGAAGTAAAGGTAAATTTTTTATGTGTTCCATTTTCTTGTTTCATAATTATCCTGCTGTTATTCTTCCCGGTTCATCTGGGGGTTGCAATATCTTTATTTTGCTGGTTTTGTTATGGGTTTTGTTTTGTATCTATGATAACAGTTAATTTTGTTTTGGGGGTTTCTGCAGGCAGAAGGAGGATTTTCATCTTAGCCACCTGAACTTTTGGTGTTGAATTTGGTTGCTTATAAATTGTTGAAGTGGGTAAATTGGAGGATTGTGGAGGAGGAAGTGTTGAGCTTGATTTTGGGGTTCAAAAAGGTTGGAAGTGGTTTTGGTGATTGTTGTTTGTTGAAGTGGGGTTTTTCAATGGCTGTAGAGGAGTCTGAGTCTGCGATTGGAGAGCTAGAAAGAGAGGAGAACTTGATTGCTGCAGTAAGGCATATTGTGAAGGCACTAGGGCCGAATAAGACCCTTACCAGTGATGCCAAGAAAATTCTGGCTGATCTTGGGACCAGATTGTCTTCCATGTCCGTACCTAGTGAGAAGGAGGAGGGAAAACAAGGCCAAGGAGGGGAGGGCGGCAATGATCATGATGGTGGTGCTGATGACGAGGAGGAAGAGGAGGAGGATGATGAGGGTCTTAATGCTATTGAAGAAAGACTTAATGTGATTCAGGAGAAAATTATGAGATGGGAGGAGGATCAGTCCATGATTTGGGATTTGGGAACTGAAGAAGCGTCTGAGTATCTGAATGCTGCTAACGAGGCCCGCAGGTTGATTGAGAAGTTGGAAAGCTTGCATTTGAGGAAAGAGGATCAAGAGTACGAGTTTCTGCAGAGGGCTTATAGTGTTCTTCAAACTGCTATGGCACGCCTTGAAGAAGAATTCAGTAACTTGCTTATCCAGAACAGGCAACCTTTTGAGCCTGAATATGTCTCTTTTCGTTCCAGTGAGGAAGATGTTGTTGATGAGAACTCCATAATCTCTATAGGTGATGAATCGGTTGAGGAATCACTTCAAAGAGATAGTGTCAGCAGAGCGTCTGAGGAGCATATCATTAATTTGGTTCATCCAGCCGTGATCCCGGATCTCAGGTGTATTGCAAACTTACTTTTTGCTTCAAATTATTGCCAGGAATGTTCCAATGCTTATATCATTGTCCGGAGGGATGCCCTAGACGAGTGCCTCTTCATTCTTGAAATGGAAAGGCTCAGCATCGAGGACGTTCTGAAAATGCAATGGGGTACTCTGAATTCCAAAATCAAAAGATGGATTTGGGCCGTCAAGATCTTTGTTAGGGTGTATCTTGCAAGTGAGAGGTGGCTCAGTGACCAGATTTTTGGGGAGGGTGAGCCTGTCAGTCTATCTTGTTTTGTTGATGCATCTAAGGCTTCGATATTGCAGCTTCTGAATTTCGGTGAAGCCATGTCCATTGGCCCTCACCAACCTGAGAAATTGTTCCGTGTTCTTGACATGTACGAGGTTCTGCAAGACCTTATGCCAGACATTGATGCTTTGTACACAGATGAGGTTGGTTCCTCGGTTAAAATTGAATGTCATGAAGTTCTGAAGAGACTAGGCGATTGTGTGAGGGCAACATTTTTTGAATTTGAAAATGCCATTGCAACAAATGCATCATCAACCCCTTTTGTTGGTGGTGGGATACATCCTTTAACCAAATATGTTATGAATTATCTCAGAACCCTTACAGACTACACTGACATACTCAATCTACTTCTGAAGGACCAGGAAGAGGAAGAATCCATTTCGCTGTCACCTGACATGAGCCCTGGTACAGAAGAAGATAGCAGAAGCCATGGGTCTCCATGTAGAGTTTCCTCAATGGCCCTTCACTTCCGATCACTCGCATCTATCTTGGAAAGCAACCTTGAGGAGAAGTCTAAGTTATACAAAGAAGTCTCCTTGCAGCACTTGTTCTTGATGAACAACCTGCATTACATGGCTGAAAAGGTCAAGGGGTCTGAACTCAGGCTGGTGTTTGGAGATGAATGGATTCGAAAGCGCAATTGGAAGTTTCAGCAGCATGCAATGAAATATGAGAGGGCTAGTTGGAGTTCCATTCTTCTCTTACTAAAGGATGAAGGGATTCTTGTTCCGGGTACAAATTCGGTCTCAAAAAGTCTTCTTAAAGAGAGGCTACGAAGCTTCTACCTTGGTTTTGAGGATGTTTACAGGATCCAGACAGCTTGGCTTATCCCAGATATTCAGCTTCGCGAAGATTTACGGATTTCTATATCTCTCAAAGTAATCCAAGCTTATAGAACTTTTGTTGGAAGGCATAACAGTCACATAAGTGACAAAATCATTAAGTACAGTGCTGATGATTTAGAAAACTACCTTTTGGATTTCTTTGAAGGATCTCAAAAGTGGTTGCAAAATCCTCATAGAAGGTAGTGATAGCAAATAGGCAAGAATAATCATGTTCTCTTTTACAGGCTTGTATGTGTTCATAAACAGGTTAGGGTTTCCAGGTCAAAACCTTATTGTCCCACTTAGTGTGTATTATATTTAATGACTGTAAGAGTTTCATCTGCCATTTTGCAATGTATTATTCTTTTGATTTACTTAAATTTGATTTGATTCCAAAATAGAGTGATACCATATTCTGTTTTCTTTCTCCTGAAGTTGATCTATCTGTTCAACAAATGCAATAAATCTAAAAGAATGGAGTATAATGAAACAACATGCTTCTATAATATTGAAATTCTCTGGTAATTCAATTCCCACCAAACTTTAGCACGGTTATAACTTGCATAAATTTCTAGGTTATGTTTATTGAGGCATACAAGACCATAAGCCAATTCAGATAGTTGGTAAGCATTTTGACTCCAGTGCATGGTCATCAAAGAAATCCATTGTGGTCAAAATCTAGAAATAACATTTGAAATGGCTCTTGATAAGAAAAAAGATATATTATAAATTTGACCTATAGCTGGTGGCATTGTATGGAATGAAGACATTTGAAGTCAACTTGCGATTTTCATGCCAGATGCATTCATCAGAAAAAAGCAATTTGTTACTAATTGCAGTGCCATCATTTTCAAGTGTAAGATATTGTGGCTTTCTTCTCAAGGAGATGAAGCAGACACAGTTCTAGGAAAAAAAAATTAAAAATTAAAGCAATATTTTTTAATGGGCTTTATTGTTTAAGAAGAAAAGTTCAAGGAGTCTAATACTGCTATTTAAGAAATTGGTGAAGAGCACTTGGTCTTTTCCCCTGGAAGTGTAACCCTATTTACTGAAAGAGACACTTGCTTGAGCAACTTGAAATCTTGGGAGGGTCCTGAATGCAAATGGCCAATAGTCACATCACTGGTCAATATTTTAAATGAAAAATTGAATTTGGACCTAACTCTTTTTATCATGCCATGTGAATCATGAAGGTAATGAGTCCCTTTGCCCACCTTCATGCTCTCCAAAACTTAAAGGGAATAAATTAATGCACCAGAGGAAGCACCCACCAAGGGCTTGCCACAAGCAACAACCAATCTTTCTTCTCTTGTGGCAATTCTTCAAAGAAAAAGGGGTTTTGAATGAGAATGAACATATGAGAAAATGTTAAAGAGTCTCTTTTGCTGGCCTTATTTTATTGTTTAAAGACTAGAAATTTAGTTGTTCTTTTGAGTAACGAAATATCTCTCCCTTTGACCGAAAACTATGCCAGGAATCCCTTTTTTGAAAAATATGCATTACGTAGACATTCAATGTTTTGTGATCTGAGCTATGATTCAAATTATCTTTTAAAGCTTCAAGAAATTCTTAGTAGTTACTACAATCCCAACCTTGTGGCTGAATCTTGAGCATTCACAGTCGGCAAATTTATGGCCACCAAATTAAGCAAAAAAAAATAACTGTGCTTGTAACTTCTAAGTGGAAAAATCCTGTTTTTCACAGTTATATCTGTAAATTATTATGCAGAAGTAAAGTGTAAGTAAATTATGATTAAGATAATTCGATCAGCTTATTCATTTAATAGTTACTTCAAATTATGTATATTTAAAGAAATGAATAAAAGTTGTCCTAAATTGTAAGGATTACTGCTACTAAATCATCAGAAACCAAAGACTTTTCACAATATTCAGATGCTCAACAGAAAATTTATAAAGAAAAAAGAAAAGTAGTTCAACAATAAGCTGAATTGGGACCAGAATAAGGATGTGATGAATTCAACCAAACAAAATAGAACTTTATAGACAGAGACCTAAAGTAAAATCAATAAGAAATGAAACACACATGGAACAATTAAGTTTGTTGAATCTTCAACAATTTCTAATGCTTGACAAAATAATGCCACGTGGTATCCTCCATTGGATCACTTCATCAGAGTTTGTTGAATTGAAAACCAATCTTCAAATTCAATTGGGTAATTCTAAATGACCAAGTGGCAACAATCAAAATAGTCCTTCTTCTTCACGGGTAGTGGTTATTTTCATTCCTGTCATTGATTGGGTGAGAAATTGTCCTAGCTCTTGGGATTTGAGTCTCGATCAACTTCATTTTCATGAACCAATGGTGCAGACGAACCATCTTAGTAGTATTTACTGGCTTTAGGGGAAAATAATATAGTGTTGCTGCCATGGAATGAGTCAAAAGAAACTTCAACATCTACAATCTAACAGTCTCTATTCTCGTGTAATGAATTTCACTTGTAACAGATGAAAATTATACATCACTGATTTTTAGGAGTTTCTACGTGGAATACCATTATTGCGTACTGAAAATTGGACAGGTCAAGCTTAAAATAAACGTAATAGACAAGCAAAGGTGTGTTCATATTTAATGTTCTCATTTGGTTGATTTTCTTCTAACTTAAAATTCAATCTAATAAAATATAGATGAATGACCGCGCAGTGAGAATGTAACTATTTAAGTTGTAATCTAAAATTCTAATTCAATCATATTAAATTATTAAAAATTTTGTTTGCTTTACTATTTCCTTTCTAGTTGTTCGAGACCTTTTATTCGATTTAACTAACTTTATTCAAAAATTCATGGAGCATGAACCAAATGACATATCTATGATATTCTTGAATTAGATTATTTGGATGAAGATGTATGAAATCCACACCAGTGGTTAATTTTTTCTTCATCAAGGATATTGTGAAGTGACATTATTTTGTTATATATTTTGGTCACAGAATATTTCAAACATCTTATGAATGAGTTGGGTTACAGCAAGTGTTGCATCATAATTTTGGGACCCACCTTTGGCAGCACCATGGGTTGGTTGGTGAGAAGAAAGAATGAAATATCTCTTTAATGAAATTTGTTTTGGCTCTTAAGAAAAAGTTTCTCAACAGTAGTGGCGGACCTTCATTCGGGGTGGAGATGGCTTCAGGCCCCACTTCGTCATGACATTAATTCTTTTTTCAATAATAATAAAGTTAAGATAAATGTTATTGATGATTAAAGAAAATACACTTATTTTATATTGGCTTAATTGTTTAAAGTAGATTTTGAGTTTTTTTTTATGTTTAAAATAATTTTATTTTTTAGAATTTTTGTTCAATTTGGTTATTTTATTTAACGGGTTTAAATCATTAACGACATAGTATTCAGGTTAGTCATTACTGAATGAGTTGTTAGTTTCTTATATACGTAGCAACATCCGCAATCTTAACCCTCCACTTCCTCCGTCACCTTCCTCGATTTCATCTTCCACCACTTGGTCTTTGTCGCCTCCTTCGACTTGGCCTAATTTGCAGACTTGTTTAGGTACCAACTTGGAGATGTGGTGAAGGTTATAGGGTTCCATAACTCAACTCCATAAGTGATGTTTGTTAGACGCAACAAGTCTTTGTCTTTAGTAATGACATTTCGTGGAGAGTTTTTCTATACAATATGTTTTGTCATTAAGGTTTATTTCCTAAAGTTTCCATTTTTAGTTGTGATCGTGACTATTTTTGGAGAACTTAATCATGGCTTTCAATGAATGTCCTTTTTTTGTATTTTATGTTTATCAAAATTGGATCTTAGTTCTCATTATTGGGTTTACCGAGGAGGTTCACTGAAAAGATACAACACCAATGAGATATGAGCCCAACCATATAAGGTATTAACATCACTCTCTACCAAAAACCTTAAGGCAATAGGTTAATGGATCTTCAACCTTATACGGTGTTCTACTTTCTCATTTCTACCAAATTTTAGACTTAGACTCACACTTGAAATTCTAACAATCTCCCCCTTCTAGGATGAGTCCCTTTGTCATTGGTACATTCTTCCTCTAGCAGAAGCAATTGAGTATTCATTTTCGTATTGTCGTTCATCTTAACGAGACACACTAACCTGAAATCCTTTGTTAGGAAGACTTTTGATACAGAGATCATTGTACTCGTCTAAGCCTAATTTGACTCTCATTGTACTCATTTGAGCTCAACCTAGCTCTAATACTACTTGTTGAGTTTATCGAGGAGGAGGTTAACTAGGGAGATACCACACCGATGAGATTTGACTCCAACCACATAAAGGATTGACATTACTCTCTATCCAAAACCTTAAGACAATGGGTTAATGGATCTTCAACCATATCATCTCCTTTACTGCTTCTAAGATAACTACATATTCAGTTTCAATGGTTGAGAGGGAGACTCTTCCTTGAAGTTTAGACTTCCAACTGATAGTTGTACCACCCAATGTAAAAATGTAACTTGTTGTGATCTTTCTACCATCCAGATATCCTTCCAAGTATGCATCAGAGAACCCTTGTAAAGTGAGATTGCTTCCCTTTTGAAAACTTTAAGTGAGTTCCCAAAGTTGTATTTCTGGTTTTAGCATTTCCAACATTAAATCTGCTATGCAAATTTTTTTCTATATATTTATCTTGAGATAAGTTTAAAATACCTTCATATCTATCTTTGGAGATTTTCAAACCAAGAATTTGTTTGGCAAGGCCAAGATCCTTCATTTCAAAATTTTCTGACAATTATTTCATCAACTTGGCCTCTTACCAAAGGAAGTATCTTATATGTATATAAATTCATGTTCATCTCTTGTTTTATCTCACATGAAACTTTTGTTTGTATCCTACCACTCACCTCAGTTCATCTTTTTACCAATAAAAACAACTACGATGAAATGAGTTTTTTCTTAATGAGTATCATCTTTTTGTCTTGCGTATGACCAAGTTGAAGAAGAGTTAGTGACTAGCAAAGTCAAATTTGGGACAGAGATTGAGCCACTCAGGAAAAGATTGAGTTTTACTGGTTTAGGGTACTTAAGTGAACGATTGAACTTATTCTACAATGCCTTTTAACTTCTATAACTCGATCTTCTTTCGGAGTGGTTTAATCTATATCCTAAGTTTGGCTTTTCTACTCATCAGCTCTTCCTTTCCTTGACTAAAATCCTTCGTTTAATAAGAACATGTAAACTCTAAAGTTCATAAATACTCATTTTGTATATTCTTTTATTGGATGCAGGACATTTAACGTTGATTCTCATTACACTAACACAAAGGGATTTCAATATCATCATTTCCACATCAAGTGTAGCAAAATCCCACATTAAAAATGCATGAGAACATTTTTGTAAATATTTTGGCCAAATTGACATTGGCCTACCTCCCAACTAACATGTTAATTTCTATGAATACTATGTAAGTTTATAAACTATAATATGATTGTATGTATGTATTAAGTATGTTATAAAAGGAAATTGCAAGGAGAAATTTCCCGTGTTGTTTTAAATTTTGTATGTATTGATGTAAGGATTTAGTATAAGTGTTTATGATGTTTTAATAATCATCCAATCTTAAGTAGAGAATGGTGGAGTATGTGGTGAGAGGAGTAGGAGGTCCTAATATAGGAACTTTACCTTGTCCTGAGGCATTAAAGGACTAACCTTGTGTATGGTAGAGAAAAATTCATTGGCAATAACTCTGTAGAGAATTGAAGGTTACCACAAATACATAACCCACCAAAATTCTACATCAGTACATATATCTGAATGGTTAAGTCTAGAGTTAACATCTTTATGTTTAGGAATTGTTTGATTCACTTGTGTTTAATTGTTATTTTCATAATTCAATTATATATATATATATATATATATATATATATATATATATATATATATATATTTATTTATTGGTAATATTAGTTTATCGTTATATTTGTGTTTGTATATTCTGTTTGTTTTCTAGGTTGCAATGATGATCTTAATTATCCGAATAGACGATTATGTTTTTGTAGAACAAGTGTTTGGTGTTTGGTGGTGATGGAGCATATAGACATAAGATATTACTTTTTATTTTTATAAGATCTTTTGTAAAACTCTAAATATTAAACTTTTATTTTATTGTGATACAATTCTTAATAAATTAGGAACTTGCATATATTTTGACGTTGTAGGTACGTTGGTTAACTCTAAGCATTCTAATAGCATTTTATATGTTCCATAAAATTAACAGTTTTTTATATGTTAAAAGTGTAAAGAATCCTATAATAATTTAATATTATTAAAATGAATATGTATATAATATTTAACAATTAATAATTATTATATTTTGAATTTTTTTCACCTCTAATCTTAATTATTCATTTTATGAATTTCAATTAATTATAACAAAAGTTAAACAATTTATCATGATAATCAATAAATGTATAAAAATATAAAATAATATTACAGTCTATGTATATTTTAATTTGTAACACGAAAATTTATTTTTGCTTTATATACTTCTGGATGAACTGTTATTTGTGTATTGAAAATTTAATAGGACCATGAAAACTACAATACTACATATCTTCTATTTTAATTGTTAGCTCGAGTTAATCTAAGAGTAAACTACCGGTTATTTAAATATATTATGTAGAATAGAAAATTTAAGGGTTTATTCTCTGTCGTGAAACTTGAACATGAAATTAATAACATTTGTTTCATTAAGGTTGTGTTTATTTAGAGGATAATTTGGAAGTATGTTCACTTTAGATAATATATTTAGGAGAGAGAAAGCAGATAAATTTGAGTATTTGAGAATAAATTGATTTTGTTTATTTTAATAATATGGAAGAAAGCGATAATAAATTTAGAAATAAAATTTATGATAATAAATGTAAAAGTATATTTCACAGATAAAAAATGATTTAATTATATAAATTGAAAATTATTAAAATAACTTTAGTAAAAATAATATAAAATGATAATTATTAATATTATATATAATCATAAAAATTATTATAACGAAAAAAAATAAAAATTAATTATTATTATTATTATATGTTTATTATTGTTATTATTACATTTGCATCATTTGTCTTGAACCGCATTCATGTTAAATCTTCATACACAAGTATGGAAACCAGTAACACGGTTATAAATATAAATATAAAGACCACATTTTTAAATCTGCGCATATATCTGAAGATTGAAAAAATGATTTTATCTCTCAATTATTCACTTTCCATTCTTTGCAATGAAAATAATGCGTGTTTGCCAATCAATTTTAACATTAACTTCATTCGAAACAAATACGACTAGCTTAATTACAAATGCTTTATATACATTTCCTTTACTATATAATTCAATATATTTTAATATATCATTTAAATAGTTAAATATAGTTTTTAATAAAATAACGTTTTATTATTTCGTTTAGAGAATTTTATATGATACAATTGAATATCTAAATTTATAAAACGTTGTCACCTATAAAAAAATGTTCTTAATATGAAATTGTCTTGTGCATAAATAAATTTTGGAAATTTTATTGAAATAAACTAAAAAATATTTTATATACTGTATATTGAATTCTTATCAGATAGATTTTGTAAAGATCATCAATTTTTGCTAACTCTTTTTCTTCCTTGGATTTGTGATCATGAATCATGTTTTACATCAGACTCTGAAATATATTTTAAATTTGAGATATTATATTTAATATTAATCCACTCTCTGGAAGGGTAAGTTGGGGAAGGGTTTTAAAACAGAGTACATTATTTTAGTGTTATTTATTCTAGAGTCACCACGTGTCAAGTTGCAGAGCCAAAGCCCTATTTAGTTCAGCGTGGAGATTCAAGGGTTTTAGGTTTTAACAGCTTCACGCGCCTCCGAAAGAGAGAACCGAGTACAACAGAACCACCGTTCTGTTCTACAAGGCCGGTAAGATCTAAAGTTCACAACTTTCTTTGGACTAATTTCTTTTACGTCTATCAACATTTTACTCTTGCTGGTTTCTTTTTCCCCTGCATGCCCTTGTTATTGGATTCGTAGCAGTTTCTTATTTTTCTCTTTGGTTATGCCCTACACTCTGCAATATTTAATTTTTTACGATCCGCTAGCCTTCTTTTTGTTTAAATCACAAGTGGGTATTCTCATTTTTTTTATTTGTACTTTGGCTGGTGGGTTTGTTTTTTCCCTCAGAAGTTTATGACAGACCTATTGCACATATGAACATGTATTCAGCATATATAAGAGTTCTTGTCGATTCAGTGTCTTTCTAGTGGGGCAAACTTTTTGGTGCGAAAGGCTATTATATGTTAGTAATTTTAACTGGGAATGAATTCCTTCTGAAATGATACTGAAAACATTCATTCACGAATCCATAACTACTATGAGTTCATGGTTAAGTGGGGAATACGCTGTATTTCGATTGGATTGAACAAGGCACGCCACAGACTTGATGCTGTGGAGTGTGGAGTTCAACCACAACTCCACAACGTTTGGTGGTCACTTTTAATTTTTGAGCTGTGGCTAGTGAGAAAATACATTGCAATTGCATTGATGATTATTTTTAATATGAAAGAATATGATCTGGGGTTTGGAACTTTTGTGTGCCGATGAGCATAAGTTACATTGATCAATTAACATACTGTGTAAATTATTGGCTTGTGATACTTTTGTAGGTTTGAACAATGGCGTTCTTAAATAAAATTGGAAATCTACTCAAGAATTCTGCTGTCAAGCACATGAATCAAGATTTTTCTATGTCTAGCCCCTCACTTTTCCAAGCAATTAGATCAATGTCATCTGCAAAGCTTTTTGTCGGAGGTACTTTAGCTTAGCATGACGTATATTTTCAGAATGGAACTCAGCTTAAGTTTTTAAACTTTCGCTGCAGGTATTTCTTACAGCACTGATGATATGAGCCTGCGGGAGGCATTTGCTCGCTATGGAGAAGTTCTTGATGGTACTTTTCTGACATACATAGTCCACTAGTTTTTCATTATTTGAGGTAGAGGTAATAAATAAATATCACACTCATGAAAAAGGAAAAAAGTCATTTGTGAATACTTTTTTCAGTGTTCCGAAGAATCCAATGACATACATTATGAATATGCTTTGATAGAGTGGCTACTCATTGATAGTTATGTACATAGTAGAAATACTTTAGTCTGTCCTCTGTCTTCGTATGAATTTCACAATTGTAGTTTTTAGCGATGATAGTGTGTTTTAACAGCCACCATCTGTATTGTGTAACAAAGTGGCGGGTAACAATCAAATGTTTATATAGCAAGCATTAAAAAATGTCTTTGTCGAGCAAACATGTTTAATTTCATAATATGTTGCTTATTGATATCTGCTCTGAAACTGTATGTTTTGGATATTCTTCCAGCCAAGGTTATTATGGATCGTGAAACTGGTAGGTCAAGAGGTTTTGCCTTCATAACCTTTGCAACAAGTGAGGATGCATCTTCTGCAATTCAGGCCTTGGATGGTCAGGTACTATCTATTGTCCGTGCTAACTTTTAAAAATGTCATTCGTGACATTTCACGTTGGAAGCATGTTGTTAAATACTTCTGTAATTTTATATGTATGTTTGAAGAAATTATAAAGTTGTCCTGATATTATTTATGAATTAGTGAAAACCTAGTATTCCTGGAGTAAGTTTAAAAATAAGAATATTTGTGAAACCAACGAATTCTTATAATATGGAGTTAGATTTCATAACCATGATCGAGACTTTGAAAGATACATGTTTTAGTAAATTGTTTAACCAATTAATCTTGTCTATATAAAATAAAGAAGGAACAAGGATAGAATTCTTCACATGATAGTTCCATTAGAATTTAGCATCGAGTAATTGTTACAGTTAGTTCAATAGATTAATCATGCTAATGTCTGCCTACATTACAAGATTGGCAATGTTTCTTTGGTATCTCTAATAGTTGTGTTACAGGATCTTCATGGTCGGAGAATTCGGGTGAATTATGCTACAGAAAGGGCACGTCCAGGGTTCGGTGGTGGTGGAGGTGGCTATGGTGGAGGTGGTGGGTATGGTGGTGGTGGTTATGGTGGTGGTGGTGGTGGCTATGGTGGAGGTGGATATGGCGACAGCAGGGGTGGAAGTTATGGCGGTGATAGTTATGGAGGAAACAACAGCAGGGGTGGAAGCTATGGAGGTGGTGGTGGTTTTGGTGTTACAGGAAGCTATGGCGGTGGCAATGCTGAAACTAGTAATTACCAATTTGGTGGAAATTCTGGTGGAGATCTTGGCTCAGCTAGTGGTGAATTCGGAAGCAAGCAAAATGAAGGAACAGGTGCAGCAGACAATTATGAATTCAATGAGCCACTTGAAGACAATGTGAGGGGGAACAGTGATGAACCTGATGACTATGCTCAGACCCGCAGGTGAGAATTTTCACCATGCCTAGAGCAAGTAACCGGTGCTTGTTCCAATATCTTGTTTTAACTTTTTGATTTTCAGCAGTTCATTGCGTGGTTTGAACATGATAGTTTGTCAGCTCAAGGACTGATGAAAAATAATATTTTTGTAGGAGTTGAACTTCGTTTAGAATAGTTTTATTGTTGATCTACATTCAGTATCTGGAATGGTAAACGAATATACAAAATTAAATAGTTCATAATATCAAATGATATTAAGAATGGGAAAGCTGGAGTTAAGAAAACAACAATCTATTCCAGGGAAATACAGGATGCAAAGTAGTCTTGCCCACGAAGGACATTTATTGAAGTTGTTTACTTTTTCAAATTCCTCATTCAAGGACATTCTTAGTTTGTTGTTCAATGGGAAATGGCTTTTTAGGTGCTTCTGTTTCATTCGTTTGATTTTTAAATGTTCAATTATATTAATTAGATTTCAAGTTCACATTCATTTAATTGGGCAAGACTAGTTCAGATATTTTTTTGGAAGTGATTTGAATATGGTTTTAAAGCCAGATTTTTGCAAATCCATTATTGGTTTTTAAATTATGAACCAAATTTTAAATTTGTATCAAACCATGAACGGGTTGAAAAAACGGAGCCAAAGATGACAGATAAAGTAAAATTGAAGCTACTTTAGTCAAAGTGTTCATATTTTAGTCAAAGTCAGTATTAATATTTTTAATTATAAACCAATTTTAAAATTTGTATCAAACCGTGAACGGTTTGAAAAAATGGAGCAAAGATAGCATGGATAAATTTAGACTGAAGTTACTTTAGTCAAGATCAAAGTGTTAATGTTTAAGTCCAAAGATTATCTAACTAATTTTGAACTAAAGATGTCTCGAGTGAAACTCCTAAGACAATTTTCCTGATTGAGCCCAAAAATTCAACCTAAGATCTAGTCAAACTAAAATTTATAGATTTTTAGATTGAAACTTCTAATAAATATATCAAGTAACATCTTAGTTGGTGTCACATAAATAATTACATAGACTGAGTCCAAGTGAACGATGTCGAGAGAGAGATAAGACCTTAAAGTAAGTGAAAATATCATACTTGAAAATATTTTCACCAAACAATATTTTAGTATTAGCATTGGTTTTAATTGTTTTTTTTAAATGAACTAAACTTATTTATAATTATGAAAACTAGATTGGTAAAACAGGTTAGGCCATGTGGACTTCCCCACAGCCCGGTGTAAAAAGGAACGAACGATATATATTTTTGTCAACATTTCATTGTTAACTTTTTTGTATTTTATTGTTGTGTAATATAGTTTGTGATTAATGTGATCAAACATTTTTTATCATTTACCAGTAGAAATCTAGATTTTATTTCATCATCTATTTTAATATTTTTTATTCTGTGATACGCTTAGTTATTTATAGTAAATAATAAATCATTTGTTTTAAGGTTGTTTTTTTACTTGTCATTCTTAGTAAAACCTTCATTAGTATTACGGAATATATTTTCCGGAACATAAGCGAACTACTTAAGATTTATTTGTTCCGTAATTACATTTTCGGATAACCATTTAGCCTCCATATCAGACCAAGCAAGCAAGAAGAATCTCCAACAATGCAAGACTAATAATCCTTTCTTCTTTACTGTGCCTCCTTGTTGATACAGATTTCAAAAACGGATAAAATTGGAATTAAATAAAATGATGGGATGCGGGAAGAAAATGACAGAGTACAGAAAGCAATTGCCAATTTATTTTAATTTTCTTTTAACTTTCTAAGAGACTGACCCGCATCACAGGCCCTACAAAAATGGATTTAGAGGTGAATTCAAACAAAACAAACTTTAAAGTAGTTTGAATTGGTGTGAAAATGGATTGGATTTTATTACTTACATATACACAGGATTTTGTGCAATTTATATATTGGGATTTAAAATCGCTGACCCAAAATAAATAAATGAAACGTGAGATTTCAATAATTAGAGTATATCGCACTGATTTGTATGAAAATGGTAACCACAGTTTCATTATCAGTCAGGACGAAAAATTGAAGGGTTTCTAACAAGAAAATTTGGGGTGAGTGAAAACTGTGACTTATCACTGCACAGTAAAGACGCTAGCAGTGTTACATGCATACGACAAAAAATTACAACATACGATTTCTCTAACGAAGCATGGGAATGAGAAATTACAACCTTTTAAATTCCTCTCAACAGTCAACTATGTCGCTCCAAAAATCATGCTGAGGGCTTCCTTTCCACCCGGAAGAAGAGGACACAATCAAGACAATATTTACACATCTTATGTCCAATTTACACTTTGTAGCTCATAAAGCCCAGAAAGGCTTTTGAACCCCATTTGCTTGGCTGCCATGAGGAAATGATTCCTCTTTAGAATCATCTACATCATCGTCATCCTCCTCTCCGTATTCCATTAGCTTCACCAAAGTATCTGAAATACGTAAACGTTACATAAAAACAGTCTAAAGATGGCTAATAAAACGAAACATTGTAAAGTTAAAATTTCAGGGTCAGAACAAAAACTAGATATTCCATAGAGAAAAAAGAAATGAAGCTTCAAAGCAGTAATGACCCAAATATAGTAAAAACAAGCTTGATTCTAACCAGGAACTGCATCAGAATTTGTATTAAGCAAATTCTTGTTGTCTTGTACTTTAACTTCAGATGGACCCGAAAATTTAGGTGGAGGCGGTGGTGGCATAGTTTTCGGTAGAGGTGCTGGCATTCCGTTGGATGATGGCTGGACCAACTTCTTAGGGGCAGGCATAGTTGATATATTCCTCACAACAAGACCATCAAGTTGTTCATTAGGTTTTATAGGTTGCAAACCCTGCAATCAAGATAGAGTGGGAGAAAACAAAAACCCAAATACAATTTTTGAATCAGGTACTTAACTAATCGTCCCAACACGCCAGACTTGAAAGTCAAATAAAGACACTGAACTGCAAACGAGGAAAACAAACACAAAAAGCAAGGTAAAACACTACATGGTAAAATAAACAGGTACCGACTTGTTGCTAGTGTACCGTAACATCCAAAATTGATCTACTGAGACAAACAATAGCAGGAAGCCAGAAAGTATAAAAGCTAGCCAGATTATGTAAATGGTTAAGTAATATTAAGACAGGTATACAGTAATTTATTGCCATTCTCCAAATAAAAAATGTTATAACTGTAAATCTGCAGCCCAAATTTCCCCGATAAATGGGTTGGAGTTCATATACCAAATGTAGCATTGATGTCAAATATTCAGATAAAATTATTTGCACAACGAACAACGGTGTTGTAAGATGTTCTAAAAGTGTGACGATAACTAAGGGAAAGAACTTTTTTATTTTAATTTACTTCGCCCATAATTTTAATCTACTCTGATGTAATCCTTTTCTTATTATACCTACCTATGATATCTCATTCTCTAGTTTTATATTTTCTACTATCCCAAATTGTCTTCTTCCCTTTAAAAGATTTCATCAATTTGGTATGATAAACCCTTCCCTTCAAGAAATTGACAGTCCCTGTATGCAGGACTAGAGGAGGGCATGATCGCCAAAAAGCACGCCACATCTTTTGCAGCAATTTTACCAATGAAGGAAAAAGTCACAATACACGCTCCTACTCCTCCAAAATTGAAAACCCTGTCAAACATACAAACCAATGGCCCAACAGACAGGTCCAGTGTCAGGCTTTTAGCTTCATAGGTCAGAGAAAATACCTGGAATATGAAGCATTACAGTCAGCACAAAAATACACGTTTAAATCGGAACAGATCTAAAGATGAACAGTATTTGAGAAAAAGTGTTCTGCACTAATACTTTTATGATCTCTTTGCTAAAGCAAGAAATAAAGAATTAAATTCTGAAGGGTATGATATCAACAGAAAGCTACGGCTGTAGTTCAAAGGGAAAACAATACCATAACATGGCTCTTTGTTCCTGATATGCCTCCACAAAAGACTTAATTTAGGTTTAATTTTACTTGTTTGATCCCTACAATTGCACAATACATCTTTTATGTTGAGTTTGGATGAGAATGAAGAAGGGGATTAGAGGACATAGGAAAGAAAAACGAACTATGGTGGTTTGATTGAGTGAACAGAAAGTTCAAAAATCCAAATTGAGTGATACGAAAACTTTCTGCATAAGAATGAGAAGTGGAAAAAAACTTAAGACACAAAACAATCAATTGTTTACCAATTATAAAATGGTTAAAAATAAAAACACTATGTTGTCAACATAACCGATTATGTGCTTATATTTTTTAACACAATCCTTATATTCTTGACCATACAGTTAACCCTGTTGTCAAGAATAGAAGGATTGACACTTAATCGAATATGCTGTAAAGGGTAGAGGGACTGTGCTAAAAAATAAGAGCACATGATCGATTCTGCAGCCAATTTAATCGATTACAGTTGTTTTTCAATAAAAATATATATTCATTTTCATTCTCTTTCTCATCTATTTCTTTTCCAAACAAATCATCCCTATTTCCACTGATATCTCAATCTTTCTCTTCCTTTTTTGTTTCCCTTCCACTAACTCTATTTCTTTCCTCTCTAACAGAACATTAAACATCTCATTTTAGTAATACACAATTTCTTTTAATCTCTTATAGTTCCTGCCTGTACATCATTTTTAATCCTTTTTTGTAAATAAAAGGAATTAAAAATAGTATGTAGAGCCCAAGGTGGAATTTATTTAAGTATTGGAACTAAAAGGTAAATTTTTCGAAAACTATTACAAAGACCACTAAGTAATTAAACCTTTAATTTATTTTGTTTTTTCTTTGCCAAATGGCAAAGTTCATCTAAATGTGTAAACAAGAAAAATGCACTCATCATGTACGCATAAGAATCATTCCATGTAGCAGGCAGAGTGGGAACAGTGAAAGGGGAAATCTAGAAAATATTACTTTTATCCGGCAGCACTGGGGACTTATATATATCATATCAGTCAATTTGAAGGCATTAACCTCCGACAAACCTGTCTACATATAAGTGACCTCCCTTTCCAAAGCATTTGAAATTCAATATCATTTCAGTTATTGAATTAGAATCCTATAAGCAGGCTTCCACTCATTATGGAAACAAAATACCACAAGGACAACCAACATCTAAGAAATTCAATGAATAATTGAAGATTTTCAATAGCATGTGTGTACAGAATCTTTAATCAAAAGAACCAGCATTCTTGTACGAGATTATGTGAATCCTTCGGGAAAAATGTCAGGAGTTGGTGTAAACCTAAGGGGGCTTTGAAAGAAAATGGAATTCCAAGCTGGTGTTGTCTTGTTTACAAAATATGTAAATTAAGTGAATTGAGATTCTTAAAAGCTATTCTGCCCATCAAGAATACAAAACGGTTTTTTCCTTGCTTCGTGGTGTCCTAGTTTCAACTCTGGTGATGGCAAGTAACTCTAGATCTGATGCTTAAGGTAGAAATAAATCTAAACTTCAACCAAGTCCTTCATTCTTTTGCAAGCTTACTATAAACAACTAAATTAAGGGAATTTCCCTCAATGCATGCAATGATGTATTTAAAGATTTTATCAATGGCAATTCAATGACCTGATTGAGTTTTGCTGTGCCTTTCGAACCAACTGGTAATTCTTGAAACTTTCGTTTTTGGGGTGGCCGCTTCTCCCTTTCAAGATCAAAGCATGAGGTTGGCTTGGACTCTCCGTTTGATGCTAATGTTGTGGGATCAACTGTTGAAGAGACAGGAGGTGAGTGCCTCAAAGCAAGGGCAACTTGTTGCAAAGGGGTAGCTTGAGGATATATTCCACCATATCCAATATAGCTAGTGCCACCAGATACTAAAGGGGGGGGAGTGTAACCAATGACGTTTGCTTGATGGCCAGAGCTTAAATGTCCAGTAAGTTGTGGTGTCATTCCCAAAGTGAGGGCAGCGGTGTCACCAATCACTCCAACCGAGGAAGCTGGAGGAAATGCTTTCAAGGCCACTACTGCTGCCATAGAACTACTGGTTACGCTGGTAACTGCCTCTTGCTCAACTGCAGGGCTCTGAACTCCTGTCAACTTCGGTGGGGGTGGTACAGCGCTGTAAACTTGTGGGGGTGAAATGACTGTAGGAATCTGCTTTGACAATGAAAGGCCATCATAAACCTGCTGAGGTGGTGGAACAGCACTATATACCTGCTGGGGAGGTGGAACAGCAGTGTATACCTGCTGTGGAGGTGGAACAGCACTATAAACCTTACATGATGAAACCCTATGACAGTTAAATCATAAGTTATTCCCTAAAACTTATATAAAATCAACATGAAGTACCATATCACAGCACCAACAATAAATATAATCAAATAACACAAGTTAAAAGCATTGAAATGGTACAAGGCAGAGGAATTTTTCTCTACTGCCACAATTAGATTTACCAGATCTTAGACTTCCCACCAAAAACCGCCCTAAACTCAATCTCAGTTCCACAGAAACTAAAACTATATTTAACTTTGATGCAAACCAATATAAATTTCATATTTGAACTATCCAGCAATTCGTAGTTAAAATTGGAAAATTAGCCCTTAATAAAAAACTGCACCTGAAACCCGAAAGTACGCAATTGTAAACAAATAATAATTGCAGCAACCGTATAATGATGATATTAGTGGACTAGACAGCGCTGGGAGGGGAACATACATTCATGAAAACAGTGTATAAACCAATGAGCTGCTATCATGGAAGCGAATGGAGAAGGGCATAAGCATTTAGTCATCAACATGATACTTAATTCTAGGGTAGCCCTCTTAGCAAGGACTAACACAAAAACCTAGAGTGTTCATTTTCCACTCATCTCATCCTAATGAATGTAATTTTTTTTATATTAATGAGAGCCCCTAATATGGCTTTGTTGTTTTACAGATAGTGCCTTAAAGCACAGCATTTACAGATGTGAGAATATCAGCACCAGGTGCACAGCCAGGCACTTGAGTCCTCTGATTGATATCTGTATGGTATAGGTTTAAATGAGAACACCCTTAAATTAAAAAGGGGATCCATGTTTTCCCAGGATTGATGGATGGAGAGAAATTTACTATTTATATTACAGCCCCTTTTCCTCAATGGTACTACTTAAGATTGAAAAGAAATAATTCTTGAGGGCTTAATTGATCCCTCTCACAATCTTCTATTTATAAGAATAAATTGATACACAAATACATGATAAATAGGGTAACCCTAGACACAATATAATCATGATAAATAGGGTAATCCTAGACACAATAATATAATGATAAATAGGGTAACCCTTGACACACTATAATGATGATAAAATAGGATAAATATCCTAACACTCCCCCTCAAGCTGGAGCATACAAATTGTATGTACCAAGCTTGGAACAAATAAACTCAATCCGAGGACCCCTTAATGACTTAGTCAATACATCTGCGAGTTGATCGTTTGACCCAATAAACTCAGTACATATTTCTTTGGTCAACAACTTTTCACGAACAAAATGACAATCAATTTCTATATGTTTAGTCCTCTCGTGAAACACTGGATTTGATGCAATGTGGAGAGCAGCTTGATTGTCGCAATACATCTTCATAGTATGGATGTCACAAAATTTAAGCTCTTGAAGGAATTGTTTCACCCATATAAGTTCACATGTTAATGATGCCATTGCCCTATACTCGGCTTCCGCGGTTGATCGAGCTACTACATTCTGTTTCTTACTTTTCCATGAAATAATGTTTCCTCCCAGAAAAACACAATATCCTGTTGTAGACCGTCTATCAATAGGTGAACCAGCCCAATCTGCATCACAATACCCAGATACATGAATGCTTCCTTTATCTTCATATAACAATCCTTGCCCGGGAGCCTTCTTTACATACCTTAGAATGCGAATGAGAGCATTCCAATGGTCAACACATGGAGCCTGCATGAACTGACTAACCACTCCAACTGCAAAGGATAGATCTGGCCTTGTAATAGTGAGATAAATCAGTTTGCCAACCAGCCTCCTATACCTCTCTGGATCGGAGAATAATTCACCTTCTTCTGTCCTTAATTTCTGGTTTGGGTCCATGGGACTGTCTACCGGTCTACAATCAATCATGCCTGTTTCTTGTAATATATCAAGAGCATACTTCCTTTGAGAGATTACAACTCCATCTTTTGATTGCGCTACTTCAATGCCTAAGAAGTATTTGAGACTTCCAAGATCCTTGGTTTGAAAATGTCTACACAAGTACTCTTTTAGTTGAGATATTCCAACAGCATCATTTCCTGTAATGACAATATCATCAACATATACTATTAAGTAAACACATTTCCCGAGAGAAGAATGACAATAAAAAACTGAATGGTCTGCTTCACTGCGTTTTAGCCCAAATTTTTGAACAATGGAGCTAAACTTTCCAAACCAAGCACGTGGGGATTGCTTGAGGCCATATAGAGATCGATGCAATTTGCATACCATACCAGACTCCCCCTGAGCAACAAACCCAGGAGGTTGCTCCATATAAACTTCTTCCTCAAGATCACCATGTAGGAAGGCATTCTTGATATCCAATTGATGAAGTGGCCAGTGACGAATGGCTGCCATGGCAAAGAAGAGACGAATAGTAGTCATCTTGGCAACAGGAGAGAAAGTGTCACAATAATCAAGACCATAAACCTGAGTGTAACCTTTCGCAACAAGCCGAGCTTTGAGCCGATCAATTTCACCATCAGGGCCAACTTTAACTGCATACACCCATCGACAACCAACCGCCTTTTTTCCTGGGGGAAGGGGCACCAGCTCCCAAGTATTACTGTGGTCAAGAGCCTGCATTTCGGCAATCATAGCTTGTCGCCATCCAGGATGATCAAGTGCTTCTTTCACATTCTTGGGTATAACAACAGAGGACACTGAGGATAAAAGAGAAAAATAGGAGGGCGACAATCAATGATAGCTTAGAAAATTATAAATGGGATGAGGGTTCCGAGTGGAACGAGTACCTTTTCTGAGGGCAATAGGCCATGCTGAATCATTTGCACCAGGAGGCGTGGGAGGAGGTGACGAGGGAGAAGAATCTGAAGGAGGAGATTCACCATTGTCTTGGGGAGGTGGACTATCCATTGAGGCCCTGTGTGGGATGATCTCAGTATATGGAGAAACAGGTGTAGAAGGATTGTGATCAAGACTTGGAATGACAGAGATAGTGGAGCTATGCGACTCAGCCATTGGAATAGGAAGGACTTGCTGGAGGATAGAAACATCCTGAACAGATGGAGAGAAGTAAGGAGTCTGTTCAAAGAATGTGACATTGGCAGACATGTAATACTTCTTAGTTTCAGGAGAGTAACACCGATATCCTTTTTGAAGTCGAGAATAGCCTAAGAAGACACATTTGAGAGCGCGAGCGGAGAGTTTGTCTAGACCTGGAGACATGTCATGAACAAAACATACACAGCCAAACACTCGGGGAGATGTATGAAAGAGAGGATCATTAGGAAACAAAATGGAGAAAGGGACTTTATTATCAAGAGAGGAGGAGGGCATCCTATTAATAAGATAACATGCAGTTAAGATGGCATCCCCCAGTGATGGACAGGAATATGGGCACCAAGCAAAAGGGTACGAGCAGTTTCAACCAAGTGTCTATTTTTTCGTTCTGCTATACCATTTTGTTGCGGTGTATGAGGACAAGTAGACTGATGTAAGATACCATGAGAACTCAAGATGGCAGAAAAGGAGGATGAGAAATACTCTTTTGCATTATCAGTTCTTAATATTTTGATTACTTGACCAAATTGATTCTTGATTTCATTCAAAAAGGATGTAAAGATAGCTAACAATTCAGAACGATTTTTCATAAGATAAACCCAAGTACATCTTGAATATTCATCAATAAAGGTAACAAAATATCTAAAACCAAAGGAGGAGATACGACTAGGTCCCCATATATCAGAATGGATGATGGAAAAACTAGAATTACATATTGATTGAGACCTTTTAGGAAAGGAAGATCTAACATGTTTTCCTAATTGACATGACTCACATTCTAAGGTTTGGAGACCACTAAGTTCAGGACACATCTTTTTTAATTTGGACAAATGAGGATGACCAAGTCGATCATGTAGCACTTTAGGATTAGGAACAGCAACACAAGACACCCTTGGACGAGATCCAAAATGGTATAATCCGCCAGCTTCATATCCTTCTCCAATCTGTCTCCCCGAACCACGCTCCTGTATAACAAAAGATTTATGATCAAAGGTTATTGAACAATTTAACATTTTAGTCAACTGGCTTAAGGAAATTAAATTAAAAGGACAATTAGGGACAAAAAGGACTGAGTTGAGATTGAGGGAGGGAGACAAAGAAACATGACCGACTCCTTTGGAAGAAGTTTTAGATCCATTTGCAAGGGTTATGAAATGAGGTTTTTCTCGAAAGGAAATAGATGAGAACAAAGAGCTATTACCAGAAATGTGATCAGAAGCACCTGAGTCAATTACCCATGAATTTTGACATTCCATAGATTGAGAAACGCAGGCTGTTGATGTATTGGGAGATTGAGATGGTTGTGCCAAGCTGTTAGACTTTAACCTTAAATACTCTTGATATTCATCCTCAGAAAACATAGAAGTGGAGGTTTCAGTTTTCGAAGTGGAAGTTTCAGTCTTCGAAATATTGGCGGTTTTGGAAGGGAAACCATGTAAGGAGTAGCAATTCTCTTGAGTATGACCCATCCTTTTACAATATGTGCATTGAGTACGTCCCCGACCTCCTCGTCCTCCTCCTCTAGTGCCACGTCTTCCTCTTCCTCGTGTGGCAACCATGACAGATAGTTCCACTAGTTCATGCGCTTCTTGAGTTTGAGATACCGGGACACGCAGAAGGCGAGTGGTCAATGTTTCCATAGAGGGGACCTCATGACTAGTTAGAAGTTGATCTCTGAGATGATCAAAATCGGGATGTAGGGCACGAAGGATCAACACCATGTAAAATTTGTCTAGTTTCTTTTTGATATCCTCTAATGGATCTACTTCCAAAAACATCCTAAGTTCTTCGACAGCAGATTGGGCTTCAGCCATGAAGGACACCATATCATGGTCAGCCATTTTAAGAGATGCAAGCTTGTTCGTAGTGTCATAGAGACGTTGAATATCGTTGGCATAAATGTTTTGGGCTTTCTTCCAAAAGGAGTGACAAGTTTTGAAAGCCCTCAAAGATACAAGAAGTTTGGGTTCCACTGATTGCCATAACAGGGTACACAACTGGAAATCTGCTTGTTTCCACTGAGCAGCTTTTTCAATAGGCACATGGCTTCCATCTCGCTCAAGGTGGTCATAATGCCCTTGGCCGAGGAACCACATTTCAACCGCAGCAGACCATGATAGATAATTTTTTCCATTTAGCTTCTCGGAGGTAATTGATGGACTTCCAGAGAAGGAAAGAGTACTGCCAGACGCCATCTCTGAAGAAGACAAATAGTACTAGCGAGGAACAAGAAAACCCTAAGGGTTTAGACGAAGGAAACTGTGACAGTGATGGACGACCGGTGGCCGGCAACGGCGGGCGGTGAACGGCGGGCGGTGAACGGCGGCCGGCGGCGGACGACGGTGGCCGGACGGTGGCCGGCGGCGGCGACGGTGGCCGGCGGCGGCGACGGTGGCCGGCGGTTGACGGTGGCCGACGGCGGGCAGCGGCGGGCGACGAAGAACTGTGGCGCCGGACAGATATATATTACGAGACAGAAACCAGAGCGGGATCGACCCGCTCTGATACCAACTTAAGATTGAAAAGAAATAATTCTTGAGGGCTTAATTGATCCCTCTCACAATCTTCTATTTATAAGAATAAATTGATACACAAATACATGATAAATAGGGTAACCCTAGACACAATATAATCATGATAAATAGGGTAATCCTAGACACAATATAATCATGATAAATAGGGTAACCCTTGACACACTATAATGATGATAAAATAGGATAAATATCCTAACAGTACTAAAGTAATCTACCAAAAGTTCACTGAAAATAAACTAGTAATATAAATGATAGAACGTGAAAAATGTGTTTTAAACTTGTCATGTTGAAAATCCATAAATTTAATTATCAAAAGGTATGTGTCATGTAACATCAGCTATCCCATGTAAGAAATTGGGACTGTCTCGAAAAAATTATGTTTCTTCATGGCAAGAATTAAAATCTAAAGAGGACACAAATTTCAGAAATTTCCACTTGGGAGGAGAAACATCTTGCCCATAGATCCCATACCCTATTACAGTACAAAACTAAATACCTTGAAGCACCACACTCAGTACAGATTGTATCCAAAAGATTTTCAGCCAAAAGCTTAGCATCATCAAGGCTTTTTGCATTGCTGCTGGACAACAACAGATGCAGAGGCTGCTGTCCATCTGCAACCAGAAAGGTAATCAAATGAAAAATATATACAATGAATAAATGAACTATGCTGAAATACCATGCCCTTCAGAAGTCGAGATGACAGAAATGAGAAGGCACCTTCTGCATTCAAGCATTCATTGTTTCCTGAACCATGTCCTCTCAGTATAACTGTTGCTCCTGTTTCATTCATAATGTGATTTATATACTGGTCCTGCACGTTCAAATCCAAACCACCACCAACACCAAAACAATTTCTCCCAATCGTATGGAGATGTCAGAGAAAGCTTGAAACATTAGATTATCTCGACTTCATTGTACACGATGTAAAATTCAGAAAACACTAAAGAATTATATCTACCAAATAGAAATAAAAATATGGCAATGGCATTGGATAAAAAAATACAGACTAATTATTTCTATAGGTCAAGGTTACTAATTAGCATAGTTCCGGATCTGTTTTTGGTAAATATAATTTTACATATTGAAGAGTAAATACAAAATGTCCAGCCTATATATTTTACTGGTAATTAACTTTCTTACTAGTAGTATTTGGCAAGCGCCTCCTGTTCTTGTGACTTCTGAGTGTGGACACAAACTTACATGTCAGACAGACTCTCAGACAAGTTAAATATTCATTGGAAAAAGGTGCTTCTATAGTAATCAGACAAGCCGTTTTTCACCTTTTTGAACATTACTTTCAGCAACTAACAAGTATTACAGTGGCATATGTAACCATAGAGGGCAACAACTGTCCATCCACCCTTTTCTTGCCTAATCAACTCATGGAAAAACAGTGCTCATATTAATACCTCAATATTTTCACACCATCAAATCAGATGTTAACAAAGACATGGGCACTCCTAGTGAGTGAAAGGCTAGAATAGTATGAAAACAAAAAACATAAGATGAGTAAGTGGTCACATCACATATCAAATGAGACCAAATAAACATGTAGGCTTTAGAAAGCATCTAATCAAATTTCTTAAAGGATTATCCAGATACGGTCATGCATGAACTCTGACCTCGAAAAGTGACTAGACAAATCAATTGAGTACAGAAGGGCTTACATTTGGTCCACGTATCCGAGCCACAATGTTCAATGAAGGATCAGCATCAAAACCCAAAAACACACACGTAGTCAGCACCTGATTCAGTAAGACATTTCAGTTGTTAACACATCACGTCAGAACTGTGCACTTGCTAGTAATATATTTATGTCTACCTTCGGTCCATTAGGTGAGGCAGAAGAAATTGACTGTGAATTTTGCCCAAGCTTGAGCATTTCTTCAATCATTGCAGCAGCACGATCAACAGCTAAAATCCTTTCTGCTGTCTCTTTTATCTGCAATACATTTGATGTCACCAAAAGCAAGCCATCTTAGGTAATTCACTACTGTGTAACACTACCATTAGAGAACATGAAAACAAACAAAGTGCAGATAAAAACAAGGCTGCAGTTTCTATTTCAAGAATAAGAAAACATTTTAAGTTACAAATACATCAATCCCTTTCATATGACATTTCATTCATTGCTGTGATTATATATTATTTTTCTTTTGACTTCTGAAATCTTTCCAATCCAAGTTATAAATGTTTGCTTTCATATCAAAACAAAGAAATACAAAAAAAAATAATGAAATCTGATAATTTAACTCGATCATCATGCTATATGAAATCAAGTAGCAGCTTTTACATGAGCTCCTGCAGATATGTGAAGATACAGTGGTTTCTCTCCATCAAGTGGTACAGTAGGAGGTCGATACTTTCCCCTGTGGGAAAATTCCAGATATATGTTACATTAACAGCATATAATATAAAAGACTAACAGGATTTTAGAAATGCCTTAAAGACCTACCTAGTAATTACTATGGCACCAGTACACCTCTGGATCTGCAAGAAGAAGAAGATCAATCACTAAAGATTAATTAAGAGGTGTTTGCAGCTAAAAATGTAAAATTGATTATATATGTCACCTCCTCCTGTGTCTGGCGTTTTGTCAACTTGTAGCGAACAGAAGACTCTGCATCATTTATGACAATTTCCCGAGCAATTATTAATTCATCTTGGATCTTTTGCTACAGGAACATTCATCTCACAGTTAAGATAGATAAGAAACTTGAATATCATTTGAAATATAAAAAAGAAATTCATAATAAATAAATAAATAATGAAAAAAGTGGGGAAAAGAGGCTTCAGAAGCATGCTGCAAAATATCTATGTAGATATGTCATTAATTAGACAGATTATACATTATTCATCTACACTTAAGCAATTATTCTGAGGAATGTATAAGGAAAACAATATATACAAAGAACACTGATGTCTCAAAACACGGACCATCACACTACACAAAATGAAATGATAAAAGTTAATATAAACACAGACATAGCCTATTGATTATATCGAAGTCAAAAGTATAGTCACTATTTCACTCCATCTCAACCAAAACACATTATGAAAACCTATTATTGACTGAGTCAAATTTCAATATAATGTTTAAAGGCTAAAAAAATATAATGTGAAAATATACTTCATCTTAAATATAACCAACCTAAAAAGGCATACGAGATAGAAAAACAAAATTTATAAATCATGTCATTGACAAACTGCAAAATCAAATTTCCAGAATTTCTAAAGTTTCGATATCAAAATGTTGTGATGGAGCAAGTTCCCGATAGACTACATCTAGAGAAGGTCACTCCAAGTCTAACCAAATAGAGGGTGACAGGAAAATTCAACAAGAGACGGATATTTGTTTCTGCATACTTGAACTTTTCATTATATACTTGTATCCAGTAATATTACTTCTTATTGAGCCAAGGATTTGGTCTTTCAAATTGAAGAACTGGTGGAGCACAACTCATCCTCCTTATCATGTTTATTGCAGCTTCAAAGATCTCCCGATCATTCCCAAATTACAAATCCTAAGATGACATTTCATTTAACAACTACAAACTCCCTTCTCCAAAGAATTAAATGTTGATGCAGCAATTTAACCAAGAAAGGGCACCAGCAAATATGATAAACATCATAAGAGATTTGAAATCTACACTCACTTGATTCGTTTTTTGGGCGGCAACAGCAGCTGCAGCAGTTTGTTGCTGAAAATGAGCAGAAGCTGCCAGAGGATTCGTCAAAAGGGCACCGGAGATCACCGGAACCATGCCAGGATATGGAATCCCTCCAAGTGAAACAGCATTGCTCAAAGGGAGTGCTCCAGGTACTGCCATGCCAACTGGCATCAACGAATCCGCTGGTTGATCCCACTTTCTTTTCTTTCTAAACAAAAACCACAACACTCAAAAATGAAATCCCGAAAGACATGCAACAAAATAAAATTTGTTTAGCATTCCCATCACATGTCGATGCATCAACAACACACTATTGGCTACCTGACATCACACCACACCATTCTCGGATGTCGATGAGACCCTAATTCTAAAATTCCAAACACTACGCTACAAAAAATAACAATTACAATAACCAAATAAAAACAAAGCAGAACGACTAACAAAACGATAGAATCAACACCGCACGAAATCCAAACGAATTTCGCATAATTCGAAAAAACACGGAAAATAAGGCATTAGAGTTAAGAAGCCTTTACCTCCGCCGCGTTTGCGAAGCATCGTTGGACACGGAGGTTTCGTTGGAAGAAGAAACCCTAACGCTGCTATCTTCTGTCATAGTTTAACCAAATCAAGATTGCGAAACAAGAAGATGACGAAGAAAAAGAAGTGCAATACTGTCTTTGTTTCTCTTTTCGCTTCTTTTTCGTTTCCGATAGAAAACGAAAGAAGACTCAGGGAGCGTCGGTATTGGATTGGACCGAACGCAATTGCTCGGCGAAACGGGGTTTTGTGCCTCTCGCCCAACGTCGTACGGTTACGTGACTCGGAATAGGATTAAACGACACGATGCAGAAATTAAACGACACACTACAGGGATTAAAGTATGACGGGGTTTCACAAGACCAAAGATCATCGCCTGTTTCGTACGTACTACTACTAGAGTCGTGTAATAATATTTATTTGTTTGTTTTGGACTATTTTTTTAACATTTTTTTTCCAAAAAAAAAATGTGTTTGTTTCTCATTTTTCTCAATGATCAATAAATAAGGAAGTGGAAACATATGATAATATTTTTTTCACTCTTACAGTTACAAACTTAATTTTTCTTCTATCTTAGTTTCCACTTTATTTTATTTTTCTATTATATAATTTTTTTTTTATCTTTGTCCTTGTTTTTCAATGATCAATCTTAGATGTGGTCTACCATGGATTACTATTATATTTTTTGGGGACATTTTTCTGATAAGCAATATTTGTACACTTATCATATAACATGTAACATAATTAGGAGATTCATAATCTCCTAGAGAAGCATTATCGAGGTCAATCCAAGTAAATGATCATTAGATATCCTTTGAGAATGTGATTTTCTTTTAGGAATTATACGAGGATTACATTTACATAAAGTTACACGACAAAAAATAAATTAATTAAAATTAAAGTATATTTACCAAATTTCTATATCATTATAAATATAAATTCCAACCAAATGTTTTATTGTCAAATATGTCATATATATAAGTGAAGTAGAATAAATATAAAAGAAAAAAGAGCAATGATGTATGGATTCAGAAATTCAGAGAAAGTGGAAGACAAGTTTATGCATATGATTGGACCGATCGGTTTTTTACGGTAGTATATAAAAGAACTTTTCAAAATTTTGTGTCATTCTCCTCTGCGTGCACTTCTTCTCTCCAAGTTTCTAAATTTCATTTTCTTCTCGTTCTCTCTACAAATTCTTTCTAGAAAATTCTCACTTTTCTTCATTTGATCATCAATCATGTCGTGCCTAAGCTTTCCTGGTGTCAGAAACTTCCTTCTACACCAATCAAAAACAATCTTTGAATTGGTAAGTTCATCCTCTTCTCAGAAATTCTTGTTTATGTTACATGCAAGTTAAGTCTCGAGTTGCATGTGTTCATCAGATTTCTTTTTTGGGTTCTGACTTCATTTTGGTTCTATGTTTGGTCTTTTCTCACCAAACATTGATCTATAGGTGTTCATAGAGTTTCTTTCGGTGCAAGATTCAAGTTGGGAATTTTGGGATTAAGTTGTTCAGATTTTCTAAGGTAAGGGAAGCTAGTTAAATTATTTGTTTAGTTGATGATGTATGAAAACGTGGTTTGATGGTTTTGCATGTGGGAGAAGTTGAATGTTTGAGTGATCAACTTGGTTTGTTTGATATATTAAATGTTGTGATTGTTGAGTTGTATATTATATCTATCTTGGAAGGAATTCTGGGTTGAAAAACATTCAGTTTTGGTAAATTCTAGTGTGTATTTCATTTTGCAGAAGTTCTACAGAATTATGCAGAATGTTGAGCGTTCGTTGTTGACCGCTTGGTCAGGTTTAGGTATTCATTTTCATAGTAGTATTCGGTCTTAGGATCGTTCGGTGTTGTTCTAACGTTCGTTTTTGGCCTTGGCAGTATTTAATTGGATAATAGCATTCGAGTTAGTATCACTAGGTTTTGTACAATGGTTAGGTTTTGTATTTCCATTCGGTCTTAATAGTTGTCGCAACCGGAATTCGCGACGGGACGACGATCCAAGAAAAGAAACGGGTTTAGAAAAAGAGATTTGGAGTCGCCACCATAGTTTATTCTGGAAAACTACGGAAAAACCATAAAATGATAAGGCATGGTCTAGGAAAAACCAGATTCTGGGTTCGGGAGTCGGTTACGTGTAGGGAAGGTATTAACACCCTACAACGCCTGCCCTAAGGCAGTACCTTTAACTAAATACGCGAATATGATGTGGTTTTCAAAATGTTTAACTATGCCCTATGATAAAACTCTAAAGAGAAAAAATACATTTTTTAGTTTTTTGGGCCCGACAAGGATTGACCTTGCTCCTACGTATTCTCATTCAGAATGAGAAATCAGGGTTACGTAGTTCTTTTGAAACTGTTTGAGAAGTTTGTTTGGAAATTGTTTGAAAATTTGTTTTGAAATGATTTTGGATTTTTGGGAAGTGAACCTGACAAGGACGAACCTTGCTCCTACGTATCTCCACTCTTAATGGAGAATCAAGGATCACGTAGTTCTGGCTAGAAATTGTCTGTTGCTTTGAAATTGTTGATGTTTTTAGTTTTTGAAAATTTTATATTTTTTGATATTTTTATAAAATAAACGGAAAAGGTATTTAGCACAAGGACGATGCGTGCGATCACACGTGTGCTCAACCTTTAAAATATTTTTTGTAATTTTATTTAAGAAAGAAGAAAAGGTTTTAGCACAAGGACGACGCGAGCGGTCACACGTGTGCTTAACCTTTAAAACGTATTTTTTGTAATTTTATAAGGAAGAAGAAAAGGTTTTTAGCACAAGGACGACGCGAGCGGTCACACGTGTGCTTAAACCTTTAAACGTATTTTTTGTAATTTTATAAGAAAGAAGAAAAGGTTTTAGCACAAGGACGACGCGAGCGGTCACACGTGTGCTTAACCTTTAAAACGTATTTTTTGTAATTTTATAAGGAAGAAGAAAAGGTTTTTAGCACAAGGACGACGCGAGCGGTCACACGTGTGCTTAAACCTTTAAACGTATTTTTTTGTAATTTTATAAGAAAGAAGAAAAGGTTTTTAGCACAAGGACGACGCGAGCGGTCACACGTGTGCCTTAACCTTTAGACGTATTTTTGTAATTTTATTAAAGAAGAGGTTTCTAGCACAAGGACAACGCGAGCGGTCACGCGTGTGCTTAAACCTTTAAAACATTTTTTTTTTTGTAAATTTAGTATATATATAAATATTTTTTTTATTTTTTATGTATTATTAAATATATATTTTAAAATAAATAGATGTTTAGAATAAATAAATAAAATAACAACAAATAAGAACAACAATAAAAATAATAGAAAGAAAGAAGAAGAAAAAAAAAATCAAATAGAATAAGATAAATAAATAAAAAAAACAAATAAATAAATAAGTAATAAAAACAAAACAAAAAACAAAACAAATAGGGGTGTCCAAATGAGAAAATGGGGTGTCTAAACTATTTTTTAATTTTATTTACAGATTGGGCCTAAACCCAAACGGAAAGGGGGTGTGAAAGTGAGAAACAGGGACTGCGGGAGAAAATTATTCTTGGGCTTGGCCCAGCACTGGCCCGGGGGTGTATGGGGGTGCGCGGGTGAAAAGTGGGAGTGCGCAGGAAAGAAATTCGGTTTTATATGTTTTTGGTTTATTATAGAGAGTTGGGTCGATGAAAAGAAAAAAACAGGCCCAAGGCCTTTCCATTCTTCAGCTCAGGAAACCCTTAGGGGTTCTCCCATTCTTCTCATCACACCATTTTACCGCCACTGAGACCAAGGGTCTCTTTCTCTCTGAGCAGGAGAAGCCAAAGGCGTTCACCCCACCGTTCTCCGACCACCTGCCAACCTCCGTCCAAACGCCACCGCGGTGCGCGAGGGGAGACCACACTCGCCTTCCGCCTTGTATCCTCGTCGCCGCTGCCACCGGTGACAGTCTCCGCGCCAATACCTCTGCGAACCAGCCACCACGCCACTGCTTCTCTCTCGTTTTCTTCTCCGCTTCTTCGCGCGCGAGAGAGAAACTCTCGCCTCTCCGCGCCACGCCAACGCCACCCCCGGTGAGGCCACCCACCGCAAGCCGTGAGCCAAGGTCGCGCCAGTGATGCAGCTCGCCGCCGGGGTCGTTGCTGGTCACCGCGCCAGATTCTCTCCTCTAATCCTCTTCCTCGCGAGAGAGAGAAGTGTCGTGCTCCTTCACGTCACGTCCTTGCCGCCACGATCGAATCCAGTCGCCACCAATGCCTCCACGGTTCGACCCTTCTCGCACCTGAACCGCTGCAATCCCCAGCCTCCGTCACTGACCCGTGACTCCTTTCTCTCCCTATCTCTATTGATTCCACTGAGGCTTGCCGAGACGAGTTTTGGGGTTCTATGTATGGGTTTTCTGGTTTCTGTTGTATATGTGTTTCCTGCTCAAGGATTCAAATTCTTCGGTGTTGATTGGAGATGAAAAGGAAGCTTGAACGATGGGTTGGGTCTTTACAACAAAGTAGAACTTCATTGCCAATGGTGGCTGAAGAGAGTAGTGGTAAATTTGTTTCTTAATCTAGCATTGAATTGTGTGAGGGAATGGAAGAAACTTTGGAATCGGAAGATGAGTAAATGGTTTATTCTTTGTATTTCAGGTGTCGAACAGAGTGGAGAAGAGATGGAGAAGAGAAGATGACCATGATATATACACGGTTTGGAATATTCAAGCAACAATCACACACAAGCAGAGCATAAAGCTATTCTAACAACGATTATAAATGAGATGCAGCCAGCCTACCTCTTGGAGCTCCTTTCTCTGTACTGTTTGCTTCGTGCTTAAGATGAAACCCCTTTCCTTGCGGTTTTCTTTTTTTTGTTTTTTTTTTTTGTTTGTAAGTGAATGATGGATGTTGTAACAAAGGTGAATGGGGCTTGGTGTTGGATGTCAGGGGAGTCTAAGATTTCTGCCTTTGGCTGTGGTAATCAGAGTGGATTATGGTTGAAGGTGGAGATGAGGAAGAGTCCAACGTTGTGTAGCCAGGCTCTCCCCCTTCTTGACTCTCCAAAGCTGGATCCTCGTGAAGCTAGTTCCCCTCCCAAAGATCCTTCCCTCTATAATCAGGGGCGTATCCTTTTTTTAATTTTCTGTTTGTCTTTTTTCTCTTTTTATGTTTTAGTTGGGTCAATTGCTCAAAGCATATCAGAGATCCTTCCCCTTATGTATGTATGATTGTAACTTTGCGTATGGACATTTGGGTTGCAGACTGTGAACATCATAATGCAGGAAAGCTTAACTTATGCAGGAAAGCTTAACTTGTGCTTCTGTAGCCCGAGAATAGGAAAAAGAAAAGTCTGCCATTCCTAAAAGGACTTAGTTGACCATTATATTTTTCTCTTTTCTTTCCTTTTTTTTTCTTAGATTTTTGTTTGTTAACGTTTAACTAAAAACATTTATATAAAATAAACCTTAAACAGTAAAAAGAAACTAACATAACAAAGGATAAAACGAAATAACTCTAAATAATAAAATGTAAAATAAAATAAAATTAAAATTAAAATTAAAATTAAATAAAATGAAATAAAACAAAACAAAATTAAATAAAATTAGAATTAAGAATAATAATACAAAATAAAATAAAATGATGAAAATACATACAATAAAATAAAAAAGTACAAGACATATTACTTAGTCACCCGGACGAAATTGGGTGTTGACAGCTGCCCCTCTTTACTTAGATATTACTGAATAATATGAAAATTTATATTTTCGTATTATTGGAGTAAAAGCTAAGTAAAGAAACAAACACTAATTTCGTCCGGATTTCAAAATGGACAAGGAACAAAGGGGAATTTAATCAAAAAATGAACAGGGCTAAGAGAAATTAAGGTGTGCAAACCTCATGGAGGGCGTCATAACCCTATGCATAAAAGAAAAGCGGTGCAACAACCTTGTAGAGGGTGTAACAACTCTATGGATGAATGCTTGAGGTGTAACAACCTCGTGGAGGGTGTAACAACCCTATGGATAAATGTATGAGGTGTAACAACCTCGTGGAGGGTGTAACAACCCTATGGATAAAGTGAATGAGGTGTAACAACCTCGTGGAGGGTGTAACAACCCTATGGATAAAGTGAATGAGGTGTAACAACCTCGTGGAGGGTGTAACAACCCTATGGATAAAGGAATGAGGTGTAACAACCTCGTGGAGGGTGTAACAACCCTATGGATAAAGGAATGAGGTGTAACAACCTCGTGGAGGGTGTAACAACCCTATGGATAAAGGAATGAGGTGTAACAACCTCGTGGAGGGTGTAACAACCCTATGGATAAATGTATGAGGTGTAACAACCTCGTGGAGGGTGTAACAACCCTATGGATAAAGTGAATGAGGTGTAACAACCTCGTGGAGGGTGTAACAACCCTATGGATGAAGGAATGAGGTGTAACAACCTCGTGGAGGGTGTAACAACCCTATGGATAAATGTACGAGCGTGATCATTGGGTTCGACCATTGCCTAATAGAAGGCTGGAATACAAAAAGAACACTTGAACTTAGGGTGCCAAAGAAAACTGGGCTGTGGGGGCCAGGCGAGCTGGGCTTTATGAGCCAGTGTGGAAACTAGGCTTTGGGGCCAGTGTAGAAACTGGGCTTGGGGGCCAGTGTTGAAACTGGGCTTTGGGGGCCAGTGTAGAAACTGGGCTTGGGGGCCAGTGTTGAAACTGGGCTTTGGGGGCCAGTATGGAAACTGGGCTTTGGGGCCAGTGTAGAAACTGGGCTTGGGGGCCAGTGTTGAAACTGGGCTTTGGGGGCCAGTGTAGAAACTGGGCTTGGGGGCCAGTGTTGAAACTGGGCTTTGGGGGCCAGTGTAGAAACTGGGCTTGGGGGGCCAGTGTTGAAACTGGGCTTTGGGGGGCCAGTGTAGAAACTGGGCTTGGGGGCCAGTGTTGAAACTGGGCTTTGGGGGGCCAGTGTAGAAACTGGGCTTTGGGGCCAGTGTAGAAACTGGGCTTTGAGGGGCCAATGTGAAAATTGGGCTTGGGGCCAGACAAGCTGGGCTTTGTGGGCCAGGTAAAACTGGGCTTGGGGGCCAGTGTAGAAACTGGGCTTTGTGGGCCAGTGTGGAAACTGGGCTTTGGGGGCCAATGTGAAAATTGGGCTTGGGGCCAGGCAAGATGGGCTTTGTGGGCCAGGTAAAACTGGGCTTGGGGGCCAGTGTAGAAACTGGGCTTTGTGGGCCAGTGTGGAAACTGGGCTTTGGGGGCCAGTGTAGAAACTGGGCTTTGGGGCCAGTGTTGAAACTGGGCTTTGGGGCCAATGTTAAAATTGGGCTTTTGGGCCAGTGTGTAAACTGGGCTTGGGGGCCAGTGTGGAAACTGGGCTTGGAACCAATGTGAAAATTGAGCTTTTGGGCCAGTGTGTAAACTGGGCTTGGGGGCCAGTGTGGAAACTGGGCTTTGGAATTTTGAAATTCTTGAAACTTGTAATTTGTGAAATTTTTTGTAACTTTGACAGAAATTTGATTTTTGAAAAGACATCAAGGTGTTGAAACCTTTCATTACAAAGTATTAAAATCTTGATGCAGGATCAGGATGTCAAGACCCTATAATGAGAGAAAAACGTGATCGAAATGAAACAATATGGCTTGAAAGAGAAAATCTGAATGTTATTCTTTTTGTTTTTGTTGTTTTTTTTTAGCGTGAGTCATTTGTCTTACTTGCAATCATCAAACTGGTCATTATTTCCAATGGTTCGAAAAACGAGGAATGTCATACATCCGAGATCTAATTTTGAGATGATTACATTTTGACTTTTTCTTCCGAGACTTTAGTGTACACATGCTTGAATTTACTGGCAAGTGAGAAAATGGGAGCTGTTTAGAATAGTTTGGAAGAGAATTGGATAGCCATGTGGGCAAGTCACCTCCTACATTCCTCAAAGGAGATGCAATATGGAAATGTAAAGGGGAATGAGATACCCAAAAGTTGCCCCGGCTTGGTGTAATCAGTATGGTGATGAATCCAATAATTCAGGTGGAAAATTCAAGTAAGATCCGCAAAGCTGCCCCAGTCTTGAGATTATGGGTTGATGAATTTCAAGGAAGACGCGTGGTGAGATCCACCAAGCTGCCCCAGTTCTGTTGTTGTTTTTTTTTCATGAGGTTTTGTTTGGAAGAGGTAGTGGGCATGAAAAGGATTGGTTAAAAGGATGACCCCAATTGGTTTGATTTTCTTCTGCATGCTGCTGGCTGGTTGGCAAAGAGATCCCTTCTTCCTGAGACATTACTTTTTCTTCTTTTTTTTTTTATTCATTTTCAAAATTTGTTGTTTTGTTGTTTTTTTTTTGGACACATTGCAAGTCATTTCGTCTTATCGCAAATTTAAGCTTTATGAAAACTTGAGCAAACATTATTCAATCTGTGTGGACTTTATGAGGCTTGTAATGTGGCTAGGGCTATAAGGTATCGAAAGAAAGGGTTAAAGGCCCAAATGAATGCTTGTCGGTTATTTTTCTGAAACAAGGGCTATCACCTAGGCATCGCATCAACTTATTTGACTTTTTGAGCACTTTTGCTTTTCTTTTCTTACACTTCGTTTTTTCATTCTTTTCATTTATCACCACTTTGTGACTTTTTCTTTCCTTTTGTTTTTTTTGTTTTTTTTTGTTTACCCTTTTGAAGGATTCTCACGTTTGATCATTGAGTGCTCTTCATCTGCTTCCTGAGTTGACTCATACCGATGATAAACCTTGCTTGGGAATGATTTTGAAAAAGAGTTTATTTTTGGCTCAAACGGGGTGACAATGGATATATTTTTTTTCTTTTCAGATAAAGAAAGAAGGCCACACATCATTTTGAACTCTGATTGCTTTATTTTCAAAAGATTAATTCTACGATTAGATGACCTCAACATGAGTCATTTTTCTTTTTCCTTCTTTCTAGACCGCCCTTTCGGGTTTTCAATCTAGTGGACTTATTCTACTTTTGAAAGTTCTTTTGTTTGTCTCAATGTATTCAGGGATCACCCAACTAGCACAAGTGAGAGTAATTTTGGTCAGACCAATCTGCCCCAGTGTAAAGGTATTCGTCGATGACGGTAGTGTTATTGTTTGTTAGGAAAGATCCTTTATTTTGGAAAGGTGAAGGGTGAAGGTTTTCAAGCAACAAGCGCACAAACGTCTAAGAAAGAAACGTCAAATTTTTATTTTTTGATTAAATACTTGACCTCAGAAAAGCTTGACATTGCAATTTTCTTTTTGATTATTCATCATTTTTCCTTTTTTCTATTTTCACAAAAAACAAGAGTTTGAAGATTCACAAGAAAGACCAGTGACTCAAGATTGCCTTCATTTTTGTTTTTTTTTAATTTGTTCTTTGCGGCTTTCATTCTCTCCGCGACACCCTATTAGGACATGATTTCCAGTAAACCTTGGAGATACCTCATAACGAAAGTTCACATTAAAAGTCATGGATGAAAGTGCGATATCAATGCGCATACCTCCCCGGTAGCAAGACACTTCATTTCTTTATGGCATCTGTAGAGACATTCTCAAGCCCTGCCTTAGTGTTGGATTAACTGTCTTCAAACTTTAACCATCTTGAATCAATTAAAGTTTGTCTTTGCGCTTGAACGCCCTACACTTTTTGGTGTATTCTTTGAATGATTCACTCTTCTTCTTTACCATGCTCCACAGTTGTAACCCATCAGGTGCCACATCCATGTTATATTTGTACTACTTTAAGAAAGCAGTCACTAGATCCTTCCAGGACAAGTTGCATGAAGGTTTAAGATGAACGCACCAATTAGTGTCATGCTAGTCCAGTTCTCGGAACAAATTTCCATCATATGTATGCACAATCATTTTTCTTTCCGTACATCATGAGATGACTCTTGAACAAGTGGTCCCTCCGGGTAATTTAAACTTTGCGAGGTATCACCATATCATCTAGGACTAAGCATAACCCTGCAACATTTGCAAACTTAGAGCTTCCTCCACCCTATATGGCTATCATTATTTTTCAGCACTTCAAATTTGTGCCTGACAACCTCAACAGACATGGGGAGAAGATTTCAACTCGGGCGGCTCTGTCCTCATCGTGTTCACAATACTTGGCTTAATCATTTCCCTAAGGACCATGAAAGTGGTTGCCCCAAGCTCGTTTCCTCTTTTAGCTGCATTCTCTTCGGCCTTTTGAGTGTCAACATGCCCCGAGTCTGCCCCTCAAGGTGGAGTGTCATTTGAGGAAAGACCAATAAGGAGGGAAAGTTTGTGCCTCTGGAACTCTCTATTGTAGTCGTGGTACGCACGAATCTCTAGGGTTTTGTAAGGCATTCAAAGCCTCTAGGATTTGGCTCATTTGTCTCTTCAGTTGTTGGATATCGACTTTCATCCCTTCTTGAACTTCTCTTTGGTTCTCCAAGATTTGTTAACTGGTTTGATTCCTTTAGGGTATCTTGGATGTTTAGCTGTATTTTAGTTTTTCTTGTTTTTTTTGTTTTTTGTTTTTTTTTTTGCAAAACAAATTTAAGAAAAAAAAATAAAAAATAAAAAAAAAATAAAAAGAAAAAATAAAAGACAACGTAATTCAAATTCTCTAGTCAGAAATTATAAAGCTGTGAAAATATTGCCCCGGTATAATTTGGAAATTAACACGAAACAGAGTTAATAAGGTAGTTCATCATTCAGAAGTTCCCAAAACGTGAGACGCAGGAAGTCTTGGTCAACCATCTCAGGCTTTAGCAATCACATTCTTCATTTCTCTTATCAGTTTCTTGCAGTAATTGAGGAAAGTTTCAATCCCCTTAGGCGGGTTAAAGATTAACACTACAGACTCAAGATCAGTTAATAAATTCGGAACACCTTCAATGGCTTCATTGGCGAGGGAAGCTAGTTGTGAGAGACTTATCATCCAATTCGCCCTTGTTCAACAATATGCCCCTTCATCTGAATTACCAATTCTTGATGTCTCTTTTTTTCCTAGCTCGATGACATTTCTTCTCCAGTTTTGTCACTGTTGCTTTTATCCACTACTCGTCATTTTGAAATTGTTTTTCACAATTTGAGTCAGGGGAGATTAACTTGAATGGCAACTGGGTTGTCTTAACTCTTTCCACGATCCACTGGCTGAGGGAATCTTTCATTAACAGTCCATGATCTTGGGCCTCTCTTGAAGCGAAGAACATTGCCCCAAGCGTCCCTAACTTGATGAAGCTTTTCAGCAAAGATTCATTCCTCATAAGATCTACAATGCGGCAAGAGATGCAGGCGTTGGCATTCCTCTCACAGGATACCCAAAAGTTTTTTTTTTTTTTTGCTGACACATGGATGTAATCAATACACAACACCGGATATCCGTGAGGGAGACATCAGGATAATTTCTGCAATGGTGTATGATACGCGATCTTTGCTGCCAAGAAAACATGCCTTTTAAACTTTTCCTCCTCTAAGCCTACAAAGAGCTGTGTTCATTCATTTGCCTATTTCCCTTCTGGTTTACATCGCAGTAGCTCCTCCATAGGACACGTGGCATTCAAGGCTCCCTTACTCATCCGAGAGATGAACCATGCATGCACCACCGGTAAGCAACACAACATTTCCTGTCCTTTAGCTCATATCAACGATGAAGGGTCCCATAAACTTCAACTAGGATAACAGTGATTGGATTCTCATAACGCTCTTTATATCCCACAAATGCATTCATGGCGGCGTAGTCGATGAAATTCTTGACGTTGGAAAAAGTATGACACGATAGAGGACAAGAGCTAATACATCCATAAATGTTTTCCACTTTTCCTCTTCAGCCAAATGATGCAAGTACTGCTCCAGGTACCCCTGAGGAAGGCCCCTCACTTTACCCTTGATTGTGACCTCACTTTCCAACTGCATAGGGTGAACTTTCATTATCCTCGCTATCTGTAAGATAGGGATATACTGCCCAAGGTAGTTGTAGGGAATTTTTCCTTCAAGAGGTATATCTAAAATTTGCTCGAATTCTTCTACCATAGGCACCAATTGGAAATCCCAGAAAGTGAAACATCTCAGTGGTGATTCATAGTACTGGGTTAAAATAGTAATGGCCGTGTTTGAACTTTCACCTTTAACAGGCTCAACAGATTCCCATACTCCTTCCTGAATGCATTCTTTTGGGGTTGTCTTCATTTTCTTCAGCAGTTCTCTCAGGCCATCCATATTACCCTCCTTTACTTCAATGGCTAACATTTCCTTTAAAATGTCTGAACTTGAACCCCCCTTGACTTCAGATCTCATGTTAATTTCCATTTTATCTTAAAGGCTTAGTCACAAATTTATAATTTCTCGACTATAATCCACAAAGTGTGACAAGACCATAAAAAACACGAGCTAAAAAGAAAGAAGGCAAAAAGAAGAAAGAAGAAAAAAAAAATGTATAAAGAGATATGATTATATATTCAAGGTGCGTGATTTTTTTTAAGCAAACATGAGGGTTATGAAAATTGCACACATCTCCCTTTGTGCCCTATAGAAGGTCCAACACTTAAGATTCAAGGTTAAGTATATGCAATCTCACAAGGATGGTTCCCTGAGCCTAAAGGTCAATGGTCACTAGAGCTATGGCCCCCTTCACAGCATCTCCACAACAGTCGAGTAATCAACTAGATGTAAAAACACAAATGAAGAGAACAGACTCTAGCTGGGGTTCTCACGATAGCCAAACAGGAAGTATGTCCCAAATGGCACCGCTACACAACCCCTCTATTTCTAAGTTACACTCAGACCCGGGTATAGGGCCCCACTCATGATATGCATAATGTGCGTGTGTGAAGGGAGAATGCAATGCATACCCAAACCCCCACCTGCAAAACAACCAGAAAATTCTCCCAGACAGATATAAGCATGTTATCTATTCTAGAATTCAATATCCCACAATTATTTCAAACCTAAAGAAACAAGCAGAAGAACTCACATGCAATTATTCCAAAATATCAAACATAGATAAAAAAGAAAGGAAGAAAAACATAAAGCAAAACCACATCGAATTCGCGCATCTAATTAAATGGCTTGACTCTCTAACTTCCCCAGTGGAGTCGCCATCTGTCGCAACCGGAATTCGCGACGGGACGACGATCCAAGAAAAGAAACGGGTTTAGAAAAAGAGATTTGGAGTCGCCACCATAGTTTATTCTGGAAAACTACGGAAAAACCATAAAATGATAAGGCATGGTCTAGGAAAAACCAGATTCTGGGTTCGGGAGTCGGTTACGTGTAGGGAAGGTATTAACACCCTACAACGCCTGCCCTAAGGCAGTACCTTTAACTAAATACGCGAATATGATGTGGTTTTCAAAATGTTTAACTATGCCCTATGATAAAACTCTAAAGAGAAAAAATACATTTTTTAGTTTTTTGGGCCCGACAAGGATTGACCTTGCTCCTACGTATTCTCATTCAGAATGAGAAATCAGGGTTACGTAGTTCTTTTGAAACTGTTTGAGAAGTTTGTTTGGAAATTGTTTGAAAATTTGTTTTGAAATGATTTTGGATTTTTGGGAAGTGAACCTGACAAGGACGAACCTTGCTCCTACGTATCTCCACTCTTAATGGAGAATCAAGGATCACGTAGTTCTGGCTAGAAATTGTCTGTTGCTTTGAAATTGTTGATGTTTTTAGTTTTTGAAAATTTTATATTTTTTGATATTTTTATAAAATAAACGGAAAAGGTATTTAGCACAAGGACGATGCGTGCGATCACACGTGTGCTCAACCTTTAAAATATTTTTTGTAATTTTATTTAAGAAAGAAGAAAAGGTTTTAGCACAAGGACGACGCGAGCGGTCACACGTGTGCTTAACCTTTAAAACGTATTTTTTGTAATTTTATAAGGAAGAAGAAAAGGTTTTTAGCACAAGGACGACGCGAGCGGTCACACGTGTGCTTAAACCTTTAAACGTATTTTTTGTAATTTTATAAGAAAGAAGAAAAGGTTTTAGCACAAGGACGACGCGAGCGGTCACACGTGTGCTTAACCTTTAAAACGTATTTTTTGTAATTTTATAAGGAAGAAGAAAAGGTTTTTAGCACAAGGACGACGCGAGCGGTCACACGTGTGCTTAAACCTTTAAACGTATTTTTTTGTAATTTTATAAGAAAGAAGAAAAGGTTTTTAGCACAAGGACGACGCGAGCGGTCACACGTGTGCCTTAACCTTTAGACGTATTTTTGTAATTTTATTAAAGAAGAGGTTTCTAGCACAAGGACAACGCGAGCGGTCACGCGTGTGCTTAAACCTTTAAAACATTTTTTTTTTGTAAATTTAGTATATATATAAATATTTTTTTTATTTTTTATGTATTATTAAATATATATTTTAAAATAAATAGATGTTTAGAATAAATAAATAAAATAACAACAAATAAGAACAACAATAAAAATAATAGAAAGAAAGAAGAAGAAAAAAAAAATCAAATAGAATAAGATAAATAAATAAAAAAAACAAATAAATAAATAAGTAATAAAAACAAAACAAAAAACAAAACAAATAGGGGTGTCCAAATGAGAAAATGGGGTGTCTAAACTATTTTTTAATTTTATTTACAGATTGGGCCTAAACCCAAACGGAAAGGGGGTGTGAAAGTGAGAAACAGGGACTGCGGGAGAAAATTATTCTTGGGCTTGGCCCAGCACTGGCCCGGGGGTGTATGGGGGTGCGCGGGTGAAAAGTGGGAGTGCGCAGGAAAGAAATTCGGTTTTATATGTTTTTGGTTTATTATAGAGAGTTGGGTCGATGAAAAGAAAAAAACAGGCCCAAGGCCTTTCCATTCTTCAGCTCAGGAAACCCTTAGGGGTTCTCCCATTCTTCTCATCACACCATTTTACCGCCACTGAGACCAAGGGTCTCTTTCTCTCTGAGCAGGAGAAGCCAAAGGCGTTCACCCCACCGTTCTCCGACCACCTGCCAACCTCCGTCCAAACGCCACCGCGGTGCGCGAGGGGAGACCACACTCGCCTTCCGCCTTGTATCCTCGTCGCCGCTGCCACCGGTGACAGTCTCCGCGCCAATACCTCTGCGAACCAGCCACCACGCCACTGCTTCTCTCTCGTTTTCTTCTCCGCTTCTTCGCGCGCGAGAGAGAAACTCTCGCCTCTCCGCGCCACGCCAACGCCACCCCCGGTGAGGCCACCCACCGCAAGCCGTGAGCCAAGGTCGCGCCAGTGATGCAGCTCGCCGCCGGGGTCGTTGCTGGTCACCGCGCCAGATTCTCTCCTCTAATCCTCTTCCTCGCGAGAGAGAGAAGTGTCGTGCTCCTTCACGTCACGTCCTTGCCGCCACGATCGAATCCAGTCGCCACCAATGCCTCCACGGTTCGACCCTTCTCGCACCTGAACCGCTGCAATCCCCAGCCTCCGTCACTGACCCGTGACTCCTTTCTCTCCCTATCTCTATTGATTCCACTGAGGCTTGCCGAGACGAGTTTTGGGGTTCTATGTATGGGTTTTCTGGTTTCTGTTGTATATGTGTTTCCTGCTCAAGGATTCAAATTCTTCGGTGTTGATTGGAGATGAAAAGGAAGCTTGAACGATGGGTTGGGTCTTTACAACAAAGTAGAACTTCATTGCCAATGGTGGCTGAAGAGAGTAGTGGTAAATTTGTTTCTTAATCTAGCATTGAATTGTGTGAGGGAATGGAAGAAACTTTGGAATCGGAAGATGAGTAAATGGTTTATTCTTTGTATTTCAGGTGTCGAACAGAGTGGAGAAGAGATGGAGAAGAGAAGATGACCATGATATATACACGGTTTGGAATATTCAAGCAACAATCACACACAAGCAGAGCATAAAGCTATTCTAACAACGATTATAAATGAGATGCAGCCAGCCTACCTCTTGGAGCTCCTTTCTCTGTACTGTTTGCTTCGTGCTTAAGATGAAACCCCTTTCCTTGCGGTTTTCTTTTTTTTGTTTTTTTTTTTGTTTGTAAGTGAATGATGGATGTTGTAACAAAGGTGAATGGGGCTTGGTGTTGGATGTCAGGGGAGTCTAAGATTTCTGCCTTTGGCTGTGGTAATCAGAGTGGATTATGGTTGAAGGTGGAGATGAGGAAGAGTCCAACGTTGTGTAGCCAGGCTCTCCCCCTTCTTGACTCTCCAAAGCTGGATCCTCGTGAAGCTAGTTCCCCTCCCAAAGATCCTTCCCTCTATCATCAGGGGCGTATCCTTTTTTTAATTTTCTGTTTGTCTTTTTTCTCTTTTTATGTTTTAGTTGGGTCAATTGCTCAAAGCATATCAGAGATCCTTCCCCTTATGTATGTATGATTGTAACTTTGCGTATGGACATTTGGGTTGCAGACTGTGAACATCATAATGCAGGAAAGCTTAACTTATGCAGGAAAGCTTAACTTGTGCTTCTGTAGCCCGAGAATAGGGAAAAGAAAAGTCTGTCATTCCTAAAAGGACTTAGTTGACCATTATATTTTTCTCTTTTCTTTCCTTTTTTTTTCTTAGATTTTTGTTTGTTAACGTTTAACTAAAAACATTTATATAAAATAAACCTTAAACAGTAAAAAGAAACTAACATAACAAAGGATAAAACGAAATAACTCTAAATAATAAAATGTAAAATAAAATAAAAATAAAAATAAAATTAAAATTAAATAAAATGAAATAAAACAAAACAAAATTAAATAAAATTAGAATTAAGAATAATAATACAAAATAAAATAAAATGATGAAAATACATACAATAAAATAAAAAAGTACAAGACATATTACTTAGTCACCCGGACGAAATTGGGTGTTGACAATAGTGTTTGGTGTTGTATTCGTGTTCCGTTTGTGTAGGACTCAGGGTTATATTAACGTTTGATTTTTAGTAGTATCCGGTTTAGTTATAACGTTCGCTTTGTACTAGTATACGGTTTGCCTATAAAGTCCGTTCTCTCACTAGTGTTTGGTCTCGCGTTATCGTTTAGTATTGTATCGATGTTCGATATTAACGGTGATAATTTTCCTATGGGCCTTACCTGTTAATGATCGTTTGGTCACGTCTTAGAGTTTGATTTTATCTAAATATTCGGTCTAAGTTCTTAGTTTTCGGTTTAAGTTTTATGTGTTCGATCTAAACTAATAGTGTTCGGTTGTTCTAGCTTTGGACTCTTTAATTGTTTTAGGATAGTATTCGAGTATTGCTTGTAAAAGGAGTGTTCGGTCATGATTGTGTATTCTGAGTGTTTTCCCGTTCGGTCATATTCCTTGGTTATGTTGAGTTTTTCGATCTGTCGTACTCAAAGGTTGTGTGTTGTCTGTTTGGTTCTGTTCTATGAAATGATATTCGGTCTTTACTATGATTTCATTGTTTGGTTCGGTTTAATTATTAGAGTGCTTTGATATATCTTGTATGAGTTATTGTATTAGAATTCAAATAAAGTATGATGTTTAAAATGGTGTGAAAAGAGAATTCCAAGGAGGAATGTCTCAGTGATTGGATAAGCAAGAGTGTTGGTATAGTATGAATATGGATAGCGAAATCTACGGCGTTCATCCTGACATTCTGATGATTACCAAGTCTCAAGTAGAGATGGGTAAGTCATGTCGTGAGAATAGCAGGAGGCCCTAGCCGAGGAGGGGGTCCTACGGTGAGTAATAACGGGTTAACCTCGTGTGACAGCTTATGGGTTTCCAGTTACTACATCCACGAGTGCACGAACAACCAAAGCTACATATTCATACTAGTCCGGACGGTCGGTTAAAGTGGTCTATCAATATGTGTTATATATTTTTCTACTTGTGTTTAATTATTTTACCTGTTTGGTGTGTTTTGAATTGTATGTTAAAATGATTTTTATTATTACCTTAGCTTACCCTTACTTTCTGTGTTGTTATGTTGTCGTTCAGTATTTTCTTCTTTGCAATGATCATCTGGTGGATGTGAGCAGATGATTGTGATGTTTCGGTGGAGCAGGCGTTGGATGGAGAGGACCCAGCAGCATAGATTAGGATTAATCGGTCATGAGAAGATTTGATTTTGGACCGTTCGTTTGTGTTAATAGTTTTTGGTTGTTAGGCGTTTTCTGTAAAGTTTTAATTTTATGGTTATTTTGGATAATTGTACCGTTAATACTTTAATTAATTAGTAGCTGATTGATCTATTGTATCATCTTATGTGATAACTCTATTATCACTACAAAAATGATTGATTTTAGAGGGGTTTTGCCGACGGTTTTGGAAACCCCAATAATTTCCAACGGTTTATCTGTAAAACCGTAGGTAACTATTTTTTATTATTTTTTAAACTTTTTTTATTTTTAGAATACTTACCCAACCCATATTATTCCCTCCCTGCGCCTTCAGTCGTTTATTCATCTCATCTCTAATTCTCTGAAATCTAAACCCTAATCTTCCTCCCGCTTTCATCAAATTTTCTCTCAAACCCTTTCCCGCACCACAATCTTCTCCTCTTAGGCTTTGTGTTCATCTTCTTCTGTTTGGCTTCGTGTTCGTGTGGTTGAGCGTCGAGGTGGAGGGGTCGAGGCGTCGAGGCATTTGTGGGTTGAGCGAGGTCGAGGTGCTCTGGCGCGCTCCCGCACTGACCGATCATAGGTCGAGGTCGAGGTAAGACTGTGTTCGATCTTGGTTGTCTGGTTTTGGCTCTCTCGTTCTTTGTTCGATCTAGTGATGTTCGATCTTTGTGTTATAACTCAAAACATTTCGTCTCTGGTTTTGGCTTTCTAGTTTTTGATGTTTGTATTATAACTCAAAACATTTTGTATGTGGTTTTGGCTTTCTAGTTTTGGCACTTACATAAAAGTTAATGAAACTTGTTGAATGTAATAGGAATCTGCTGGGGCGATTTTTATCATTACAGTACAAAACATTTCGTCTCCAAACCCTCAAACTCAAATCCTCCCTGGTATGTTCATCTTATCCCTGGTTTAAATTCATATCTAGTTTAGTATCTTTGAGATTCGTGATTTTGTATTCTAAGTTATAAAATGGTAAAATTAAATTTAAGTTTCTTATCTTTAATCAAATTAATTTAAGTTAGTCTCTTGGTCATCCGAATAAGTTTAATCCATGAATGTATGGAAGATGAGTTGATTGAGTTTTTGCTTGAACATTTTCTGTCTGCTAATTTAGTACACTAATTTGTTTTTATGTATTTTGGTATGGACACCTGTCTTCCACTTTCTGAATTTCAAATGCCCTCTCATTGACACCTGGCTTCCACTCACTCTTTTAAAAGTTCTGACAATTTCGGACACCTGGTTTCCACTATATTAGGGAATTTAATGGTTCTGACATAATGCAAAAATTAACAATGCATGGAATGATATGCATGATTATACTATGTAATATAGAAAAAAGAAATCTAAAAATTCAAACTTTTTTGAACTTTCATCATAAAATTGATTATATAAAAAGTAATTATTTTTTTAATTCAAGTGGTTGAAGTTCCATTAACCAAAATTTCTACAATTTTTTGTAAATGTTTATTTAACTTATTTTCCATCTTATATATTCTATTTGTAAATTCATGAATTCTCAAAATCTTTTTTCATCTATTATTCAAAACGTGGTTATCGCATCTTATTTTTTTCATCTCGTGTGTTCTTCTCATTGTGTTCTTATTGAAGTTGAATTATTGAACTACATGTGACTCAAATAGTGATTTATTACTTATTTTACAGAAAAATATTTTGTTTCTATAGGACCTTGATCTCATCCCATTAATGACTTAAAGAAATTATTTTTCTTCTATCTCTTGCTTCACAATTTAAAGATTGTCATAGTTTAATTGTATTGACTTAACAACGAAAATAACCAACCAATAAAAGTGGTTTGAGCAAATCAAGAAAGTTTATGAGTCATATTGGAAGAAAATTGACATATTCGACCTTATCAAAGTCAATAAATTCGATACATCATCTTCCAAGATGTTCATGTTATTAATTGTTGTGTGTGCATTATATCGAGATAACAATGCTTTTATATTATCTTATGAATTTTTAACCCAAAATGTGATTTCTACCAATAACTTTAAAGCCTATTAAAAAACATTACTATTAAACTTACTATCATTACAAACAAAACCTATAATTTGTTGTTAACAAGACAAAACACGTAACTATTTTGTTGTATTGACTATCCACTAAAGTTTTATATTTTAGGGTCAATTCCAACTTCTTCAATTCTCTTTATTTTGGCTTTTTTCATTTCATAGTTATGTTCATATTTATCTTACTAAACTTTTAATTGTTGTTTATTTTACGTTTCACGAGGTTTCAAATGTACTTTATCTATTAAAGTTTGCCAATAACTTGTGCACCCCACATGATTTATCCAACTTTGGTTATGCTTTTTAATCTTTTGAGTTTGTTAGGATGTATCAATTGTTTTATGGCAAAAGTAAAGTGAGTTAAGTCAAAATAAATTCATGACACTTTGACTCGTACGCTCTTAATAAATAAAAAGTTGTTTGTTTGTTAATAATTATAGGGTTAAATATGTTTTTGGTTGTCACTCTATCATGCGTTTTTGGTTTTAGTTTCTCTTCTAAACTTTGTTTTATTTTCATCTCTCTTCTTAATGAAACTATCAGATTTAGTCCTCGAATACCAATGACGTTAATTTTTGTATGACTTGGCTAACGGTATGCCACATGTGATGACATGTGTACACTTTTTAAATGTTTTTCTGAAATTGAAAGTTATCTTGAAGCTCAAATTAGGGTTCTTAAGGGTTATTTACTTCAATCAAAATCTATCATGCATTTTTGGGTTTAGTCTCTCTTCCAAACTTTGTTTTATTTTCATCTCTCTCCTTGATGAAACTATCAGATTTAGTCCTCGAATACTAATGACGTTAATTTTTGTATGAGTTGGCTAACAGTATGCCACGTGTGATGACATGTGTACACCTTTTAGATGTTTTTTTGAAATTGAAAGTTATCTTGAAGCTCATATTAGGGTTATTTACTTCAATCAAAATTAAGTGGATGAGAGTGAAGAAAAAAGAATGACAAATGATGATGATAGGTTTGAGATGGAGAATGAGAGAGTGGTACGCGATCGTATAAATATTAATCCTACATTGGATAGGTGGAGTAGAATTAAAAAAGAAGAAGAAGAAAACGATGAGGAGAAGATGCAATGTTGGTGAATGGTCATTTATCATTAATGAAGAAGTTGGAGACCATGACATAAATGAAGGTTACAATGTTGATGATTTGTCTTCAAATGTAGATAATGATGACGATGTGAGTTTGAATAGGGAAAGTCTCCAAAGTATAGAGCGGAGGAGATGAACAAGACCTTCAAAATTAAATTGGGGATGAAGTTTTGTCATTGAAAGATTTTAAAAAGGCGTTAATGAAAATAACATTATAAATGGTAAAAAAGTTCAATTTGTAAAGAATGACCAGAATAGAGTTAAGGTTGTGTGTAAAAAGAAATGTGGTTTTTAATTATGGCTATCAAGGTAGGAGGCAACCATACGTTTATGGTGAAGACTTTGGTCAGGCGTCACAGATGTGGAAGGGTTTTGGGGAATAAAAGTGCAAGTGTACAGTTGATTGCACAAGTATTAGTGGATAAATTTGTAAATGTGGGTAACATGACAATCAACCAAATCATTTAAGAAATTAAGAAGTCATACAATGTTGGAATAACTCCTTGGAAAGTTGGAAAAGCAAAGTAATTTACAATGGATTCTTTAGTGGGAGAGGGAGAACAATAATATTGTCGTTTATAAGATTATGTTGTTGAACTGTTAAAAGTTAAGGTTGGAACCTTCAAGATTAAGGTCAATTAATCCCAACCCACTTTGCCACCAAGGTTTGAGTCATTTTACATGTGTTTAGATGGTTGTAAAAAGGGTTGGACCCACATGTTTGTGACATTATCGAATCAATGCTCCTTCGCGTGCAACCAAATCCTCTATTGTTAGATTTCATTTCACTACAACAATGATTTCAAAAGTAAATTACGTACATGGTCAAACCCTATATCGCCAATCCTTCCTTTTATTACCACAAAAACAAAAAATCACCTTACTTACATATCTTCTAGAAGAAGACCAACACCAACTTGAACCTTTTTCTCTTTGGGTTTTTTTCCAAAGTTAAATGTTGAATTCGTGTTTCACGAACTGCACACCAACCATACATCTAATCACACAGCTTAGGTGATATGTTTCGGTTAAAGTAAAGAACCTAAGGAACCTAAAAAACCCTAATTTAAGCTTCAGTTAAAATAAGCTGACTTCCAATCTCAGAAAAATATCCAAAAATTTTAGACATGTCATCACATGTGACACACAATTAGTTAGGTCATACCATGCTCTCAAGGTATACTTATATTTAGGTAATGATGGAAAGAGAAAGAAATGAGGGGGATTGATATTGTTGTGATTAAGAATAAGTGAGTACATATGGGTGGGAAGTTTATAAAACTTACTTGATTGGGATGAAAAAAAATAAAAATCTAAATTTTGATTGCATTACATAGCCAATCACTAAAATATCCTATCTTAAGAATTAACTTTCATAAAATAATTAATAAAATAACTCAAATTAATTTAGAGTTGATATAGAGTAAATCCTTCCTTCCCCATTTATGATTGAGAATAACATATATAATATCTAGTTTTTAATAATATACCTATTTTTTAACAATAAAAACATTACAAGTTCAGATTATTTAATAGAAGAAAAACTCGTTAAAAAATATAATTAAAATTAGACACTTGACTTTAATCTGTTCTTTTTTAACTCACCTTTTCCAATATTATGAGACATGAAATAAATATCACATTGTTGACCACATGTTAATAGCTAACAAATGTGGCATGTTCTAGTGATAACAAGAGATTTGGTTTGAGTTTTAAGATTACAGTCTATAATATTACCTTTTGTTTGCCATGAAAAAACTAGAGAATGTCTTATTATTCATCTTGATTGAGTGTAAAGGTGAATTTCTGTTATTATTTTTTACTGTAATTAACTTTTACTTGAGAAGAGATTATTTATTTCTCACGGTGCAAACCTTCCAACAACATCAAATGGTTTTGTATTGTAAGTTTGTTATGTTGTTAGTGTAATTTTGTGTTGGTTTAAGTAATTATTGTGTTTTTTTTGAAATTTAGAGGTTTAGAAAAGGAGGTAATAAGTTAATGCACACAAAGAATAAGAGAAGATTGTCATAAGGAAGAAAACATTCATTAGAAAATCTAAATTAATTTTTTTCTTTACTTTAATTTGATTGATTGTTAACTCATCTCATCCAATACACGAAACAAAAGAAAATATCATATTTTTTCTGGTACTGTGTTAAGACTTAACAAACGTGGCATGTCTTGACAAGAGATTTGAGTTAAATTTTAAGATTGTAAACTATGTTCTTGTCTTTTGTTCAACGTGTACAAGGTAAAATTTTTTTATTATTCAATTAAATTGGACATCAAGGAGAATGCCTATTATTGTTTTAATTATAATGAATCTTGACTTAAGAAGGAATTATTTTTTTATGTGAATCTTTTAATGATATTAAATACTTATTTATAAGTTTGTTCCATTGTTAGTTAAATTTATGTTGATTTAAGTAGTTAAAATATTTTTGTAAAGTTTAAAAGTTTAAAAAACATAAAATGGAACATTCTTACAAGAAAGTTAAGTAAAAAATAAAGATGGTCACCTAAAAGAAAATTATTGTCTATGTTGAGTTAAAATATTTTTGCTATTTGCTTCAAAATAAAAATATCATTTTGTTATTTTTATAAATTTCAAATTTTGTCTTGAGACAAATTAGATTAAGTCAAATCACATATCACTCGTTGTTCCTGAACTTCTGAAAAAACTTTAAACTTTTTAATTAAAGTTCCACAACTGTGTCTTTAATTTTAATAATTAAGTGCATGCAATTAGTGTAACTGTCATAAATTTATGCTAATTAGTATTTTCAAATCACTTGTCAAGAGTTCCCACAATACATTTCAAATGAAAGGGAACACCAAACACAATTTTCTAAATAATTTTAAAATAAACTATAACTAATAACTTACAAATTATAATAACGAAATTAAAGTTTGTTTATTAAAATAAGTAAATAATACATTCCAAGTAATTTCTGACATAAAGAACAAGATGCCGGGAACTTTGCCTCAAATTTTTTGATAGGAAAAGAAAAAGCCCCATTGGTTACCTTCCGTGCCACGGATCGCGATCCCAGTGCTCCTACTTTAAAGCACTTACAACCGTTGATTTCTCTTCCCATCAACGGATGCGCGTTTCCCTTTTCACGTTTCAGAAAAGGCTTTCACAATTCCCGCGCCATTCTCTCTCTCTCCCGTGTATAAATATTATCCCAAATCTCATTTTCATACTCATCCACTGCAATTTCCTTCACATTCTCCAGAGGTTAAAATTCCCAATTTCCTAAACTTTCTCAGTCGAATCTCTCTTCGACATGGCTCGTACGAAGCAGACAGCTCGCAAGTCCACCGGTGGTAAGGCACCACGTAAGCAGCTGGCGACGAAGGCTGCCCGTAAGTCTGCTCCGGCCACCGGTGGTGTGAAGAAGCCTCACAGGTTCCGTCCGGGGACGGTGGCGCTGAGGGAAATTAGAAAGTACCAGAAGAGCACCGAGCTCCTCATCCGAAAGCTTCCTTTTCAGAGGCTTGTGAGGGAAATTGCACAGGACTTCAAGACTGACTTGAGGTTTCAGAGTAGCGCTGTTTCCGCGCTTCAAGAAGCCGCTGAAGCCTATCTTGTGGGGTTGTTCGAGGACACCAACCTCTGCGCTATTCATGCCAAGAGGGTTACCATTATGCCTAAAGATATTCAACTCGCTCGTAGAATTAGAGGCGAGAGGGCTTAAAGAGACTGTTGAAATGTTTAGTGGGTATGGTTAGGGTTCTGCCTTTGAATGCTATGGTTGGGATTTGGCTTGGTTGTAAGAATGGTGTAATTGTTTCCGTCGAATATGAAATGTGAATCTATTTTCTTTTGAATGCTACATGTTTTCGTATCTTTCTTGATAATTACTCTTGTTCTTTATTCTTAATTGGACATGTTTTTGAAACCAAGCACTGATTTTGAAACCATTGGACTGTAAATTGTTCCAAGATAGTGAAATATTAGTCAATTGCTTTTGAAGTTAATGTTGTATGTTTCAGGATTTGTTCTGCCCAGCATTGTTTTCTTACTCAGTCTAAAGTTTAACTCTAGTGGTAGTGGTTTATGTAAAAAAATGAGGATTTTCTGAGTATTGGTGAAGATTGGAAGGGATAATTGAAGTTAAATTTGGGATGTATTAATGATTTATTTCTGTGGGTTTTTTGAGAATTGAGTCATTTCAAAACCCTATCTCTTGGTTTCTTGATTTGCTTCTTTCACCTTTAAAACAGTTACATTTGTTATTTTAAAAATATGAATCTGTGTTCCTGAAAACAGTGGAATCCATATATACACTGAATGCTTGAATGTTCTGATAGTCACAGAAATAGTTTGTATTCGTATTTAACTTTTGAAGCCTCGTCTTAACTGTTGTGCATGCTATTTCTCCTTAAGAGCAGTTAGATATCTAATAAAGTTTCTGGCTTTATAGGTAAACCCATGTCATAATCCGTGAGTTGGATCTTCGAACAGATGTTTCTGGCATCATGCATCTCTCTTAATAATGTTGGTTGGACATAAATCAACGAGATTTGAGTTAAATTTTAGTTAGTTTTTTTATAATCTGAGTTTGCAAAAATAACCTTTGCATTGGTTGTAACTAGAACTTGGTTTTAGATCAAATATATGTTTTGACGTATTTTCGAGGAAAATTTTAAAAAATCTTTTCTCTGAATTTAGTGAAAAGTTATAAGTTGAAAGAGGTTGATGCGTAAACTAAACAACCTATTTTATTTGCCAACCTTTTACATAATTATAGCGAAAAGCTAATGTTTTAATTTATCCATTAAGTCTAATTTACTTATATTCAGATCGAGAATTTTATTCATTAAGTCTAATATACAATTTAATTTATTATGAGATTAATAAATTATATTATAGGAGTTTATACTTCTGTAGTTAAGCAACAATAATATTTCCCATAAAATCAACTTGTCAATATTATAATAAGGGTAAATTGCATCTTATTTTTATTTTTTACATTGTAATTAGTTAAATTAAATTACTTCTTAATGATATCTTTAATAAATATATTACATTTAAGGTTCAATTTGATAAAAAGATATGTATAATTGAAAACTATATTAAAACTTTTGATTTTTCTAAAATTCGAAAATAAATTTTCAAGAAATAAAGAAAGCTAAAATCACAAAAAAATAAAAATAAAAATAAAAATAAAAATAAAATGAAAGAGGGATAAAAAAACAATTTAGCTTATTACAAACCACCGAGTGAATAAGTTAGTAATTTCTTAACTAATATTCTTTCGTTATTAATTGCCAAAGATTGACTAGTAAATCTTCAAACTTATTTTCCAAAATCCTTGAACTAAAAAAATCAATCGAGTAATTTTTCAAGTATTAAAAGTATGATAGCCATTCTCTAAAATATTTAAAAAGGTTTTAAATTAGTTTCTAAATATGAATAAAATATAAACATAGGAACTAAACCAATAGCTATTTGATATTTCATGAGCTACTTATATTTTTTTCAAAGATTATTTAAGAAAAACGACAAGTTTTTTAATCTAACTGACAAGTTGGATTCTCTGACAGTGTCTGTCATGAAATTTTTTTGAAGAAGTAAAATCTCTGAAGTTATACATCGCTTTAGAAAGAAAAAAGAGAGTAGATAATGACGATTTCTATAAATAAGGGCTTTCTTTCAAGGCTTTTACTTCTTTCTAAACTTTACAATTAAAAGTTGACTCTGTGAGGCTGAGACAACGTGATTCTGAACTTCGTTCACTTTCTGTATTCAACTTTGTGGCCGTGAAAAGCTCTCGTTGTCCGCGCCATTGCTACACTACCCAGGTCCCATCTCAGCTATCTAGTCACATTCACTACTCACCACTCATTTCCTCATACAAATAAATAATTCACTTTTTTCAATGAAGAATTGAAAAAACAACAAAAATTCAGCATTTTTTAAAAAACTGAAATTGCATTTGTCCAAGTTCCAAACTTTCGGCTTGATTCAGCTGTAATCTTTTCTGTCACCGACTGATATCACGTGGGTTATTTTTCTTTTTCCTTTTTGTGTATTTTTTTTCAGATAGTTGTTGGTGATGGCTCTGGATGTGAGGTTAAGGAGATAAGAAGAAAAGGAATAGTGGTACGTCATGTTGTACTGCTATAGTTAATTTACTGATATGCATCCTTCTGTTATTCAACTTCAACGATGATTGAAAGTTGAGTGCAAGAATTGATTGTATGATTCTATTATGCAGTAATAAAATGGGAGCTGCTCTGTTGCCTGATGCAGCATTTGGAATATTTCCACGCTGTTCCATTGTTCCCAGACACCCTTTGATCTGTAGAATAACTTCTGTTAGGACAATTCGAAGGAGGTGGGCTTATAACTAAACTGAGTCGTGTTATGTTTTTCTGTTACTTTCCACTTTATGTTATTGATAATTTCTTTTTGCAGAAATTATTTCTTTGCTGACCAGAGGATCTCCAAATCAGCACACATTGTTTTTTCACACTCGGTAAGGAGTTGTGTACATAGCTTAGTTGGTGTTTATAAATGGAGAAGATTAACTAATAAGGTTATATAGTAAAGTATAAAGATGGGAAGTTTAGTAAAGTTATAGCCTTTTTTTGGAGTTGGCTAAATAAAGTCACTGACATTTCTCATAAAGATTGGGTTTCGCTTTTCAGCTGTATACTTGCTAGTTTTAGCAAACTCTTCGAACAGTGAAGTATTATTTGGTAGAATCCCAGAACAAAATTAAATATTTACCATGAAGTAGAAGTTATCGGTCAGAGTATTACCTAAGGCAATGCTGCTAAGTTATAAAAATAGCCAATATTTTGAATAGGAATTCTTTACTCGGAATTCACCTTTCCATCTTTCCATGTTGCTTATGAACTTATCATTTGGCCTCGTTTCTCTTCAACATGCCTTTTGCAACTTTTCTTATGACAGTTCAAACCATTTTGCTTGAATCTTCAACTTGACTAGCTTTACCAGGTTGATATATTGTCTGGTAAATTACATCTAACGTACAAGTTATTAAGAGTTGTCTACACCACTTACACTTGGTTTAAAATAACCATTTTTATTGCACGTGATTTTTCTATTACACTTACGCAGTTGAATCATACCTAGTGTCAAATGGTTAGAGTTTGGGGTAGAGTGGAGACGGGTAACAGAATAAGGTATTTTAAAAAGATGACTAGTGTCATTTCTCTGGAAAATGCAGAAAATGAATTCTTGGTGTAAGTAGTTTTAGTTTAGGAACAATTGGCTGCTTGAGTCATTGAGTGGTTAATCATTAACACTACTCTCTGTAAACTGTTAACTTTATCTTTAATTTGTTTTTCCTGAACTGGAATTTTTAAACAAGAAATGTATGTTTTGGAGATTGGTCATTTTGAATAATAGGGTTCAATAAAGTGACCAAGTTTCACATATCTTTTAGTGATACTGTAGTTAGTAGGTACAAATGACAACGGCTTATGTTTCGGTAATGGGAGAGTGACCTATATTTATTTATTTCTACAACAGAATGATTCAGATGACACATTGACAGACGTAGTTGTCGATCAGGACGATCTTTCAGTCAGAAGTGATGTTATAGGAATAGAAGATGAATTAGAGATAGCCAAAAAGGCTCTCTCAGAGGCGCAACACAGACAAGAGGTTATCGAGAAAGAGAGAGATCAATTACTCGAAGAACTTGCTCGTTCTGAGGCTAAAAATAAGGAATACGTGAATACCATTTTACATGACAAGGAAGTAGCTATAGCAGAACTTGAGGCTGCGAAATCTCTTTTCCAGAAAAAGCTGGAGAGCTCAGTGGAAGAGAAGTTCACCTTGGAATCTAAGCTGGTCCTTGCCAAACAAGATGCTGTTGATCTTGCTGTGCAGGTTGAAAAATTAGCAGAGGTTGCTTTCCAGCAGGCAACTTCTCATATACTAGAAGATGCTCAACTCCGAATTTCATCTGCTGAAACCACAGCTGCTGAAGCAGCACTTCTGATTGAAAAACAGATTAAGGATGCAACTGAGGGAACAATATCATCCATTGTGGAAAAATCAAGACATGCTATAGAGAGGGCTTTAGTTGTGGCAGAGGAAGCAGGTGAACTTGTAAAGAGGTCCGTGGATACATTAATGGATGGTACGTCTCCATTTACTGAAATTGCAGACGTCCAGGCGGAAAATATCAAGTTACAAGGAATAATAAGTGATATAGAATCTCAGTTGATGGTTGCAAGAAATGAGGCTGATAAACTGAATTTTGAGTTAGAGAACACCCGACAGCAGTTACAGGCATTTGAGCAAAGAGCTAATGATGCAGAGAAATCCATGCTTGAATTTCAGGAGTCAAGCAGGAAAAACAGTCTCAAGAAGGAGGAAGAGATGAAGTCAATGTTGGACAAAGTGAAGAAAGATGTGGCAGAAAGAACGAAAGCTATTTCCAAGGCTTTTAAGGCTGACTTGAAGAACATCAAGGCTACTGTTGAGGCTGCCAAAGAAGTGGTTCATTGTAAAGATTATGCCTACCTAAGAAGATGTGAAGCACTGCAGAGATCATTAAAGGCATCGGAAGATGCTTTGAAGACGTGGAGACAGAGAGCTGAAATGGCTGAATCATTGCTGTTGAAGGGAAGGCTACAAGATGAAGGCGATGAAGATTCTATCTATGTTGTTAATGGGGGACGGATAGATCTTTTGACGGATGTTGATTCTCAAAAGTGGAAACTACTGAGTGATGGTCCTCGTAGAGAGATACCTCACTGGATGGCAAGGAGGATTAATGCTGTCTCTCCCAAATTTCCACCCAAAAAACTGGATGTTGCTGAAGCATTCACATCAAAATTCAGATCCTTGGAGTTGCCTACAGCTGATGAAGTATGGTCCATTGCTCGAGAAAAGCCAAAGGAAGGAGATGCTCTAGTTGAACATGTTTATGAAAGGGAAACGATTGAGAAGAAGAGGAAGGCATTGGAGCGTGCTCTTCAACGGAAGACTATACAATGGCAGAGAGCTCCTGAACAAACAAAACTAGGTGGTCTTAGTACATTTCTTGAAATTAAATATAAAAATTGCTTACAAAAAGATTTTTTTTTGTTTTTGTGGTCCACTTATATCATTTAAATTTTAACATAACTTCAATGCAGAGCCAGGCACAGGAACAGGACGTGAGATTGTGGTCAGTACATTTACTTAATGACTTCACAGATTTTGCGTATTTGATGCCATAACATTTGTTGATTATAGTTATAAAATGTGTTTTTATAAAGAGTTTGCTGAATTTTGTTTTTACTATAATGCACTGTCTATATTCTAATAATGATATGATTAAAGATACAACAAGCAAAAGGGATCCCTAATTTCTAGCTATACAATCATTTCATATTTCCCTGTTTAAATAGAACCAATCATATCTTTAACAACATGTAACTCTTGCGGTTATTCCATTTTAAGTAAGCTTTCATCTAACTTACTTTTACATGATACTTTAACTTGTGTAAATTGAAAATATGTAGTATTATGCAGTACTTTTAGTGATTGTGTACTATGTGCTGATGGTCAATGATTTGACCAAAGTACCTTTCATTTTGTTCTATTGCATGCATTGTTTTATTTGTATGTTTCTATCTGATGTTGTTCATCAACTCTTGATATTTCATGTATTCTTCGTGTGCATTTTCCGTTGTATGTATTTACCTATTATAGTGGCAGGTAAAAGGGAAGGAAGTAAAAGAAATATTTTTGATGAATTTTCATTTTAACCAAGTTTCAAGGTTTTAACTGGGAGAGCTGGAGGAGGCGCTGGTATCTGGAATTAGCAGCTAAAACAGCTGATTTATCTCATTGTGGGGTGACAGCAGTGTGGCTGCCACCTCCAACAGAATCTGTTTCTCCTCAAGGTGTTACTTGATTTCTTTTGTATTATTTCATCAATATTGATATTTAGGATAGAAAATTCATATCTCAGTTCATGTTTTAGATTAGTCTATCTTCTTTAATAAAGAAACTAAAAAAAGAAGATATCAAAGTCTATGCTAGATCTATTATTGGGCAACTTGCATTGCCATGCTATATAGTCTTGGGAGTGAAATGGTTTGTTGAAACTTATAAGCCAGCTTAGTTGTGGTTACCTCTAGGCTTCATTGTCTTTGAAAACCTACCTATGGAGGGATTGACCAGAAAGCTAAGTGCAGCGTCATAGTTGAAGCCACCAAAACACTGGCTCTTAGCAGGTTGACATCTCACATCAGCTTCAAATAAAAGTTAAGTAGTGCTTGGTTTCGAAAATAGGCTATGGGTAGTCCTCATTTTATAAACTAGTTTTGTTGGGATGTGTTTGACCTTAAGTGCAAATTCCAAGACTCTGAGACTTGGAAAGGGCATCTTGTGATCATAGTAGAATATCATATTTCATTTTTTCCATTTTTTATTGGGTTGTAGATCTAATTATACAGGGCCAAACAATCTGCATAATATGATTCCGTGGTCATAAGCATTCAGTTTGTGTATTTATTTTATGTCCTGATTAATTTATGCTACTGCTGATGGTGTTACAGTCATCTGCTGTTACTTTACCTTACGTGTATTTACTACAAATATATAACTCTATCAAGTATAAGACTAAATTTTCTTCCACATTGAATGGTTGTTTTCAACTGAACCAAATACAACATTTTAACTTTATTGGTATAAAAAATGTCAAACTTTTTTTCATAAACAAACGAGTAAGTTCTTTCCCCAAAAATCCGTTCTATTTATTTTTAATGTTATTCTAATCCATATTGTGCAATAATATGATCAATCCGTGACAGATAATGCATTCATAAACCGTATAAACTATATGCAGGTTATATGCCTTCTGATCTTTACAACTTGAATTCATCCTATGGTTCTGTGGAAGAGCTTAAATACTGTATAGACGAAATGCATTCTCAAGATCTGCTGGTAAGTGGTGCTGCTAATTTTGAACCATCGAATAGCAGAAGACGTATCCTAGGCAACTAATATCTTCAGATACTTTTGGGTTTTAGGTGTCCAAATGTGACAACTTCAAGTCGGGCCCCCTCCCCAAATTTGAATCAAATTTACATTTCTTTTAGGGGCTAAATTATTCAGTTTAAATCACAAAAAAGGAAACTAATCTTTTATTGGAATTAATTAGTTTTTTTTTTAATTTTTAAATGCATATTTGGATTAAAGTTGTCAAACTTAATTTTGTAGTATTCATTTTGCAAAGTAAACCTTGGTCTTGCTTTTATAGAATTGAGTTTTCATGCAAAATATGAGTGTTTGGGCATACTTTTGAAGGTAACCAAACATGTAAAAAAATTGAGTTTATTCTCCAAACTGATTATACAGCCATCCTTAACAGAATCCAACCACTTAACTCTTAGTGGTAGCGAGAATGTTAAGTCATTTTATTTGAGATCACAGTTAAGTTTTTAGGATAATCTGTGTGAGAATGATAGCAAATTATGGTTGTTTTAAATGACATATCCTTTTTTTATGAGACTGAAGGAAACAATTAAGTGCCTTTTTGATGATAACAAGAGAAATGCAAACATAAATCAGTGATCCCTGAATGTGTAAGGAAAATATTTTGATGATTTTTCTTGAGTTTCATTTCAACTTGTGAGTGTTTCACTGTTTCTCCAATGAATTTATATAGTTAAAGTGTTTCTATTGTACTAATGATTATATTTCATATTTATAATTTTTTAAAGGTTTTTCCTTTGTAAATAGGCCTTTGGAGATGTTGTACTTAACCATCGATGTGCACACAAACAGGTAAATTATTGTTTAGCCTGAGTTCTTTTTATATTTACTGAGAAAGGATATCACACATAGTTTGGGCCACTGATTAAAAGTTTAAAATTTGAAGATATTGTGGTTGTTTGAAGTGTTTGAGAGCAGAGTTTCTGGTCTAAAACATTACCTTCATTTTCTTAGGTTTTTTTGGTCATTTTTCTGATACTGTAAGCCCCACAATATAATATGGTCAACTGATCTTCCCCTGCCTCCTCGATTGTTGGTAGAGAAATTATTTTTCAGGACAGGTGACCTGTGAGTTGAGTATTCGTGATTTAAGTTCAAGTCACTCTTATGTAAGGTGTGAGAGAAATGTAAAACTATTCCAGTATTCTACCTAATAGCTTAAGCTTTTAGAAAGCTGGTTCGTGATTCTGGAATATGATGCTACTTGATCTAGCCATGCAACCCAACTCTACCCGTTGACTAAAAGTTTTATTCACAATTTGACAACTAATAAACCAATGTTAACACTGAAGGCAAGAAAATTCTAAGAAAGCAATTCTATGAAAGCACTTGTCTTTGAATTCACTTTGATCTAAAATCTGCAGAAATTTATGAATTGTGGGTTGTCTTAGTCTGGACATGCAAGGTTGCCTATCATTGTTTTGATCTTTGACTCAGTATTATGTAATTTTTATATCCAACACTAGCATATGAAACTTGGGCCAATATTTTTAAAGGCACAGTTCATAATGATGACCATCAAGTGGCTTTATGTAGATCAACAACTTTTATTTTGTTTCAGAGTCCAAATGGTGTTTGGAACATTTTTGGTGGCAAGCTTTCATGGGGACCTGAAGCAATTGTATGTGATGATCCAAATTTTGAGGGGCGTGGAAATCCTTCGAGTGGTATATTTATACATCCTAGAAGAATCTCATGAAACCATTTTTTTGTAATTAATCTGAGTGTTTGCCACTTTCAAATCAAGATTGACAAGGTCCTAAAAAGAGTGCACTGTACTTGTGTCTTATTGAGGTGAAAGTCTAAAATATGGCAAGTCTTCCTCAATAAGACTGCACAAAACTTTACTAGATACTTCCACAATATAAGACAGCATAATACTTTACCAGTTACTATATTGATGATTGGGAGGTTTTACTTATCTAGACCTTTCTAATGCTATATGTAGGTGATATCTTCCATGCTGCACCCAATATTGACCATTCTCAGGACTTTGTAAGGAAAGATATCAAGGGTTGGTTGAACTGGCTTCGCAATGATATAGGTTTTGATGGATGGCGTCTTGACTTTGTTAGGTATTTTTTTTGTCTGCTGAAGCATACTAAAGGTTTATGACAAATTCTTTACTAATTAAGTGTGTAGGTTTTACTGAAAAAAATGTGTTATCCTCATTATTGATGTTTATTTATAATCAAGGAATAAGCAACGTACTTCAGCATGCATGGAAATTAAATTAAAATGGACCCCTAATTTCTAGCATTACGAGTTTCTATATTTACAGTAATCTAATCATATATCATTAACAAAGTCCTACTAAATTGCTCTTTTATCAGTTTGTATTATCAGTAACTGACCACAAAATTTAGAAGAAATTCCTAAGTAAATGCTAACAATCACACAATTGGCATAACCTTCACCACTCTTGTGATGTGTGACAAGTCCATTTTTGTGTATATTGATTGATGAAAGACAGTTTTGATTTGCTTCTATATTGCAGTTAATAAGGATCAAGTCCTCTGTAGTCACTACTGCAATGTATTGGGAGAGCCAAGAAATAAACCGAGTGGCCTAGAATTCAATCCATTCCGCTCTGACCTAATTTTTTGTCAACACATTAAAGTAGCCTTTAGTTTCAGTATATAAGGTCAATCACATTTCAAGTTCAATGGATGATCTATCATGTTGAATTGGTGTGGTAGAGTTTTAAAAACCATTCTTTGGTCCTTGCTTAATAGCTTAAGCTTTGAGGTCAAATGTTTCTTTGGCAAAAACTAGCCATTGGAAAAGGCTAAAATAGAGTTTGTAATAGTTGTCAGCAGCATGCTTTTTCATAGTGTAAAAGAAGACTCATTTCTAAGAAGTATTCAAGAACATTATCATAATTTTAGTTTGCTTACTGAAAATAGTGTAGTTAAAGAATAAAATTGTCAATAGGAGTCTTACCTTCATATCTCATATCAATGGTCGTACAAGTGAATAAGAAGATACTTATTGAAGTATGTTCAAAGGAGCCTGACATCTGAAATCTTTCTGTAGTTTATCTTTACTATTTTGGTATACATCTTTAGCTTTTATCACATGGAACTTGAGAAGATGATCTGGTTCTTTTTGTTTCTTAACCAGCTTATTCTCATGTAAAATTTAACTTTTCATATTCTGTCGGCAGAGGCTTCTCTGGCACATACGTAAAAGAATATATTGAAGCATCAAATCCCGTATTTGCTATTGGAGAATATTGGGACAGCTTGGGCTATGAACACGGAAGTTTGTGCTACAACCAAGGTTATATTTTTCACTGCTTGCAGACTCATTTGATATTAGTCTATCCTTATTAAAGTTGAGTTCGGATTGTGTTTGTTGAAATTGTTAGGTTTCAATTTAGGGGAGGAAGAGAGATAAAAGAGAATGAAACACTGAATTGATGTTAATGGAGATGTGTTACAATGTATTGACTAGTTGATATGCTCATAAAACCTAAAGTACTAACTGTTATTTATACTACTAGTAGTAAAATTAACAAATTAGTGAAACCAAACATGATAAGATAAGGAGATATAGCAACTAATCTTAAGAGATAATAAGGAAATAGGGAAACTAATCCTAACATATAATCTAATATATGATACTTCTTGGATATTTCCATATATTCTAGTAGTGTGATAAAATCATATTTTATATATACTTTTTTGTTTCTGACAAGGACCATTATAAGATTTAATTAAAGGGACAAGAAGACAGGTTTTAAATCCAAAAAGACCATGTAAGAGCAGTCCTGTAGGTCATAAGAGCGACCTTTGTTCCAAGAACCAATTACCCATCATGAGGAGATATGTGCTCAGTTCACATTGGCCGTAGGAAGCAACATAAAAAAGGAATGAAAACAAGAATTCAACTGGCAGGTTGTAACTGGAAGCTATACAAATTGAAATCAGTAAATTTCAGTTATGCTACTGTGAACATTGTTTGACGTTCTATAAGTAAATATATGATATATCATAGGAATGAAACAGTTTGAGCATTCATTTGCAAGAAGAATCGAACTTAGTAGTCTCTGTACCTTTTAAGAAACTACACTGCATGTGACAGTTTGTAAGCGATAATATGGATTTACAACTATGCATTTGTCATCAACTTATTTCCCAGCTATGAAGACATACTTTTTTTTTATGTTACTAATTTTTCTCGTTGAATATGGTGACTTCAAGAAATTCTATGGTATCACCATTTGTGTTCATACCAAATATGTGATACTTTATGCTTATTTATTATCTGTTGGTCCTATTGCAATATTTGAAACATTTTTATAATATACGCTATTTTTATGTTATTGTCTTACAAGCTATTTATGGTGTTTATAATGATTAGATCCTCATCGGCAACGGATAGTGAATTGGATTAATGCAACTGGTGGTACTTCATCTGCATTTGATATAACGACAAAGGTATCCCTATCCACAATAATTAATGTTCATATTCTTTTAAGTCCTGTTGTCTAGATGAGAAAGACTTATATATCTCACATGGAGTTTTCAAACTCAAACTTTGTTATTACAATTAGCAGCATAGCTGTTATTTGACTGCTGTAGTTTTTTTTTTTGTTTAGCAATTATCTTAGCCAAGTTTTGACTTCTTTTTGTCACTGGAGGAGGAAGGTGAATCATAAAAGAAAAAGTTTCAGGATATAACTTTGTATTATCTTGCTGCAAAATTGTTATTGTTTCTGTATGTAACCCTTTCCCAGGGGATACTTCATTCTGCTCTGCATAACGAATATTGGAGACTGATTGATCCTCAAGGGAAACCGACAGGAGTGATGGGATGGTGGCCTTCTCGTGCTGTTACATTCTTAGAGAACCATGATACTGGGTCCACACAGGTTTCATCTCTCTCTCTCTCTCTCTCTCTGTGATGAAGTATGACACATAAAATTTTTGTAAGGAACCCAGAAACATGTTCTGAGTTTCCCAGGAGAGATGACAAAAAACAGTTGGAAAAGAATGTGTTGTCAGTGATTATTGAATTACAAAGGTTTTCTCTTTCCGTGATAGTTACTACTATGACATTGTTGCATTCATATCATATTACCGCCTTCTAAGCTCAATTACTACCTAATTAACCATGCTAGATAATGAGAAAAACGGATTTAATATTTCTTCTTTTTACTTTCAGGGTCACTGGCCATTCCCACGGGATAAACTCATGCAAGGATATGCATATATTTTGACTCATCCTGGAACTGTGAGTCCTTAATAAAATAGCATCCAATACTTTCATATACCTGTCATTGTTGACGATAGTTGAATAATGTTGTCTTGAAAAAGCATGAATGGTATTTGTGATCACTTAAATTTAGTTTCTTGTTGGAAAGGACTAAGGAATTCAAGTAATGTGTTTGCTTACACAAATCTGAGGCACCGTATTGTGTTTTTTTCTGCAGCCTGTAATATTTTATGATCATTTCTATGATTTCGGCATCCATGATGTGATAACCGAGTTGATTGAAGCTCGACGACGAGGCGGCATCCATTGTCGGAGCTCTATCAAGATATACCATGCAAACAATGAAGGTTATGTTGCTCAGGTTGGTGAGGCATTAGTAATGAAGCTGGGACAGTTTGATTGGAATCCCTCCAAAGAGAACCAGTTGGAAGGGAGTTGGCAGAAGTTTGTTGACAAAGGAGCAGACTACCAAGTGTGGTTGAGACAGTAGCTTAATGGCAATCTGTTTGTAGAAATTTCTCTTTTCTGTAATGGAAATTAAAAATAGCTTCAATAAAGCACACATCAATGGAAGACAAAAGAAGAATCTTTTGCATGTAATATATAGCCAACAAACAGGTAAGGTATTTCTTATCTGCTTCATATCAGCTTGAGTCAAATGCCATCATGTAAGAACAATATTTTTATCTGCATTTGAAGTTGCATTTGTTTACATATAGCTGCATGTGTATTCTATTCAACCAAGTGTTCTTACAAAGCGTCCTGCAATTTGTGAGTCCATGCATACTGAATGTAGTTACAACTTTGTAGGCATACATACCCGCAAAGAAATAGTGATGTTGAAGAATGGTTTACTCTAGATATAGCAAATATACGTATTTGAGAGTTTTTTTTTACTAAAATTATACTGTTATTTTCTCAATGGAAAAGCCTTAAAAATGTCACAAATAAACTTAGTTTTATATCTAATATGATGTGCCAAATCCATAAGTTTGGTCATGCGTCGGTCCTCAACAGTATTGAGGCACCAACTTCCTATACTTTCATAATTTCGTCATGCCCTCTCATAGTGTGTGAACAGACCAAACTACCTCTTTAAAATAAAATATTAAATTTTGTTTTACAATGTCGTGTCTCATCACTCTAAGTTTTGTTTTTCGCTTTTTTTTTTTTCTTCTTTTTTTCTGTAACGTGTTTCAGGATTACTTAGGGGAAGACTTCATATTGAGTGGTATGTATACTTTCTGGATTCGTAATTGAGGAATGCCTTTTGGATCAAACAATCTCATTTGAAAGAGTATTTTTAAAAATATTAAATATGATTTTAGTCTTTAATTTTAGAAGCGAAATTGCCGTAGTTTCAAACTTTAATATATATTAATCTCTAAATTTTAAAAATAAATAAATATATAATTTTTAATTTAGTACATTAATTTCTTTTACGTATTAAAGGGTTATTTATATTATTCAACACATTTGTAATGTGAATTTAAATGAATTATATCTATTAATTTAAAATGTAAACGTAAAAATGTTTTAAATTTTTTTTTTTAAATTTTAAAGTAACATATTTTTTTCTCGAATTATACCTTAATTTATTTAACACGGAGAGAAAATTATTTCTAATGATAAAAATAAAAATATAAGTATACGTAAATGTTTAATAAAATAAAAAATAATTGAAATCAGTATAATTGGTGATTTACTTAAAATAAAATTTAAAGTAAAAATGAGATAATTTGCTCGGTTTATGTAATAAAAAAAACTTTAAACTACCATCATAAAAAAATGAAAGGAGTAAATAAAAATAAAAATCTGAGAAGAAAACTAAAAATCTGAGAAAAAAACTAAAAAAAATAGAAGGAAGAAAGGGTATATATATATATATATATATATATATATATATATATATATATATATATATATATATATATATATGTTTATTTTCTATAAATAATCTATATCAATTAATGTTGCCCATATATTTTTATGTTTAACATTAAACAAACACCTGTTAATCTAAATAAGTATTAAATGTACGAAACAATGTGATTTAAGTTGGTGGTAAATTAATGACGTAAATCTTCAATAAGATTACCACATCCTCACTATTCTCACAACGCATATATATATATATATAACACCAAGCCTCCCAAATTCACACACGGCCATTTCTTTCACATGCTTCTGCAAATCAAGCAAAGATAGGTAAGCTACACATATGGCAGATGAAGAGTATTGCAGTGACTGCAAAACTTACACTCCATCAGTACTTATATTAATGCGAATGATCTTTTAACTTGTGGAGCACGCCTCGGTACTTATATTAATGTTGAAAACAACAATATATTGAAAGCTAGTGCTGACCATTGGAGAACGACGAAGGTGGAAGGATATTTCATTATTCATACCTATAATGAAATTCTTGCATGTCTGATAAAAAATGCTAAAAAACAGTATATATTGTGTTGATATTCTTCAATTTTCATGTTAAAAAATTTGTACTATACATGAACTTTTACTGTGTGTGCTATGTATTCGGAATTTCTGCCTGACCAGAGAAAAAAAAGGCACTAACTCTCAAGAAAAAGGGTAAAGTTAACGTTAATTTCTTATTATTATTTTATTTATTATTATTATTATTATGATTATTATTAATAAAAACCAAAATACGTTTTTCAGTTGCAGGATAATGAGAATCAATTTCCTTCTTTGCTGGAAGAGATTACAGGTGATGTTCTTGTTTTTCATGTTCTCAGAAGTTTGGATTGCATGTCAAATAAAAATTGTTTCAAAATAAAAAAGATTTTTCAACAAATACCCTCAGAGTTCAGCCGCCAAAATTGAAGAAACGTTAAAATCCATAAATAATCACTTTCCTTTCCAAATACCTCAAAACAAACCTTACTTTAACCACAAATTCAATCTATGACAATGCTGCTCAACAGTAAATCACCCCAAAGGATGCATACATAAAAGTTGGTCAATTAAGAGCAACCTTTTCAGCTATTAACTTATAACTTTAGTTTATGTAACTTTAATATATTTTCTTTTACGACATTACTGGCTTTTACAAATAATAATTTACATTGGTGTTTGAATTTTGGATGAGAACATTTTATTGAATGAATGTTGACATATATATTAATTACAGCTACATGAAATTTCTCCCAAACACAGTTTTGTGTTAATTAACACGCCACCTATTACCCATCATCACTCATTAATCAATACATTACGTGATTCTCTAATTTGTTCAAAATTGAAACTCTTGTAAAATTTCAAAAAGTATTTTAAATTCTACGGACAAACGTCATTAGTGACACATTGCGAGACAAGCATAAAAGTCACAAATGAGTTCATTTTAAAGTTAAAGTAAATAACAAAACAATATTATAGAAACCATTAGAAAGATTATTATTCTAATTCCAGAAAAACAGTTGACCATGTCTCTTCAAACCCACTAACTTTGACTAGTACGAGATACATCAGTTGCTTGTATGCATTTTAATAACCATATATAAAGCAAAAGCATCATACATACAAACAACAACACCAAACATTTCGTTCCTACACTTGATTCGAGTCTTCCCAATTGTTCTGTTGTTTCTACCTATTGATTCACCAAAATGGGCATCCCTCACTTTCTTTGTTTACCATGTCCAATTCAAGGACATGTGAACCCCCTAATGCAGTTTTCTCTTCTTTTGGCCAAACATGGTTGCAAGGTCACTTTTGTCCACACAGAGTTCAGCCACAGACGAGCCAATACAGCAGGTGGTGACAACATGGAGGAGGCACTGGTAGAGGTGGTGACTCTCCCTGATGGTTTGGACCCTCAGGATGACAGAAACGATGTGGCCAAACTTCTTTTTTCAATGAAAAGCTCCATGCCTGCTCTGCTTCCAAAGCTCATACAAGACATTGATGCCTCCGATGTTGAGAACAAGATAACATGTATAATTGTTACCATACATATGGGTTGGGCTTTGGAAGTAGGAAATAAAATGGGAATCAAAGGGGCTCTTCTCAGTCCACCATCTGCAACTTCCTTGGCTTTTGCTGCCTGCATCCCAAACCTTATTCAAGATGGCATTATTGATTCTCATGGTACTTATTCCCTTCCTTTGAATTTTTATGGTTTAATAAGTTTTTGGTTACGATGGTTTTTCTTAAATAATTCTTTCACTTATTTTTTTTAGTTGAGTTCTTGAAAAATTGAAACAATTAAGTAGTTATGGTTAGTTCTGACAACAGATCAGGTAGAACATGGATAATGTTTACTTACAACTCGACCACAAAGTTAAAATCTGACTATCAACTCGCGCTACCCGTGCGCGACCGCTTAAAAAATACATGTGGGTATTTTAAAACCCGCGGACACACGCTAATGTTCACAAATATTTTAAAAAATATATTTCATACATTTTTAAAATAAAATTTTAATAAAATTACAAAAAAGTATAATATAAATAAAATTAAATATAAATTAAAATTTAATTTATTAAATTCAACCTAATAAAATATAAATTAATTTTATTTTTAATTAAATTTATTTTTAAAACTATAAGTTAAATTATTATTATTTTTTGTGGATAAGAAGTAGCTGCATATGAGATACTACAATACTCGCATATGATCCGTTTAGAAGCAGATACTAAAATACCCGCTACAAGTTACTTGGGTAATAATTATCCTAACTATCTGTTGTATATTTTATCCGCAGATACTTGTAGGCACAGATTTTTTTGGCATCTGTACTCCATACGAACACCGTTAAATAGGGTGTCACATGTTGGTTTGTAGTTTTTTTGAAGTTTTTAAATATTTCTTTAATTATTTTAATTTTAATTTTAATTTTTTAAAAATAAAAAAAAGTGACATGTATCAAGCTGACTTTGTGTCATGTGACAATGACAGTGTGAAGTGACATTGATAGTGTCACATGTCATTATAAGACAACGTGTCATTGTATTAATCTCAATTTGTTTCTCGTATTTTTATTGTGTCAATTTAGTTCTTATATTTTATTAATAATTAAACAATTTTATCTTTCCTCAAATTGAAAAAAAATTAATTTGTATATAAATATTTATAAATATTTTTATTAAAATTGGTATTTTTATTAAATATTTTTAACAAGATTAAATTTATTTATATTTATATTTAATTAATTATATAAATGTTAATTATATTTTTTAAAAAACCAGTTACATTATTTTCATGTAGTTTTCTCTAATTTTTATTTTAAAAAAATTAATTTCCATGTCATTAATTTGTTTATTGATGTAAAAATGAAATTCTATGTTGAAATTTCAATTTTTCAAATAAAAATTTAAAGAAAATTTTCGTAAGAACAGTAATTAAAGATACTTCCTTTCCATGATCTAGTTTTCTATTTTAAGAAAATGAAATTGCATGTTATTAATTAACATTTATATAAGTAACTAAATATAAATTTAAATAAACTTAATCTTGTTAAAAATATTAAATAAAAATATCAATTTTAATAAAACTATTTGTAAAGATTTATATAAAAATTAAATTTTGTTTCAATTTCAAGGAATTAGGAATAAATTAAGAAAAAATAAAGATACATTAACCAAAAAGGGACAAAATAAAAATATAGAAACCAAATTGAGATAATGACATGTAAAACTATTAATGTCAGAACATTCTGTTATTGTCACGTTACACAATATGAGCTTGACATGTGATAATTTTTTATTTCAATTTTTATAAAAAAAGTAAAAATAAAATAATTAAAAAGTTCAAAAAAGTCACGTCTGAGGTCTGACGTCTATCTCTTAATTGTGTTAGTATGAAATTAACAATTACCTAATTTTTTCAATTTTTTAAAAATAAAACTCAATTAAAACAAAAGAATAAGAATAAGTGACTGAACGATTTGAGAAAAGTAATCAGAAAGGATTTCTGAGTGATTAAATCAATTTTTAATTATGTATTGTAATTGCTTCTCCCATGTGTTAAATATTTGAATTAACCTCGCCGAAGAGTTATCATACCAGTATTCAAAATGTAACTTTTTATTGACTTTGTCAATTACGGATATGTGCTGGTTATTCATGAGTATGGTGTTAAGTACAAATCTAGAGTGTGCTACTATGTCAGAGATTTAGAATCAAATCACAGAATTAAACTTTAAGAGTTAGTTTAATATTTGACGTTTACTCGGTTGATTATAATTGCAAGTAAAACCCAAAAGAGTTTTTAAGATTTGGTTTTGGCATTACAGGACTTCCCACCGAAAACCAAGAAATTCAACTCTCTTCGAATATGCCCATGATGGACACTGCATACTTTCCATGGCGTGGCTTTAATAAGATCTTCTTTGAGCATTTTATGCAAGAGATGCAAACTTTGAAGTTAGGAGAGTGGTGGCTTTGCAACACTACCTATGATCTTGAACCGGCAGCATTTTCCATATCACCGAAGTTCCTACCAATTGGGCCATTGACGGAAAACAGCAACAGAAGTTCATTCTGGGAAGAAGACAGAGCCTGTTTGGAGTGGTTAGATGAGCAACCACCTCAGTCTGTTGTGTATGTTTCCTTTGGCAGTTTAGCAGTAATTGAACCCAACCAGTTTAAAGAATTAGCTCTTGCACTCGATCTCTTTCACAGACCTTTTATTTGGGTCGTGCGTCCCAGTAATGACAAGAAGTATTAAACTGAGGCCCAAAGTGATGTGCACTGTGATGAAGCTCAATATTGGGCGGCCCATGGCAGGATTAAAGCCATCAGATGAATGGCTACTGCAGACGTGGCCAGCGCTTCTTCACAAGTCAGGAGAGAGAATGGAGAGCTTCCAGAGAGTTCCGTCTCAGAGAGTGGCGATCCCACGGTGGTCCGGCAGCCTTAGAGGCTTCAGATGGCAGTGGTGCAGGAGGAGAAAATGATCAGGGCAAAGAGACAAGTAAGTAAAACATATCCTTTCTTGATTCCCATTTCTTTCTGTGTATCAAAGTGTTATTACTTTTCATTGATTGTAAAACAGAATACAGAATAATCAGAAAACAGAAAACAGAAAACAGAGCTCTATATATAGAGCTCTGATGAACAGAAAACAATAAAGACCTAAAACAGAAAATATTAAACAAAGCCCCAAAATGAACTTCGGTTCATTTTGTATTTATGAATCTAATAACTGATTCTTAATAGCCTCCCCTCAAGCTGGATGATGGATATTCATCATTCCAAGCTTGGGAATAATAGATTTGAACCTAGTCCGGTGAGGAAATTTAGTAAATACATCTGCAAGTTGCCCTTCTGATCGAATGGGAAGTAAATGTAGGAGCTTGGCTTGTATTTTCTCACGAACAACGTGACAATCCAACTCTATGTGCTTGGTTCGCTCATGATAGCTTTGATTGTGAGCAATATGCCTTGCTGAGTTGTTATCACAATAGAGGACAGCAGTAGCTGTTGGCTCAATGTGCAAATCTTGAAGAAGATAGTGTAACCACTGCATCTCACACACTGTAGCTGCAAGAGCCCTGTATTCAGCCTCCGTGGAAGACCTTGACACCGTACTCTGTTTCTTTGACCTCCATGAGATAAGAGAGTTGCCTAAGAAAATGCAGTATCCAGTAGTAGACCTTCTTGTATTAGGACATGTGGCCCAATCTGAATCACTGAATCCCTTTATCTGAGGATTAGAATCAGCAGCAAAGAAAAGTCCTTCAGCTGGACTTGATTTGACATACCTAAGTACGTGTTGTAAGGCTTGATAGTGGTGCTTAGTTGGTTCCTGCATGAACTGACTTAAAAGATTGACAGTGAAGCATAAATCAGGCCTAGTGTTAGTAAGATAGAATAATTTTCCTATTAATTTCCTATAATCACTAGGGTTCTCCATATAATCCTCCTTTTTGTACAGACTGCTAGTATTGCTCAAATAAGGTGTAGAACTAGGTTTACTCCCTAGCATTCCTGTTTCTTCTAGGATATCCAAGGCATATTTCCTTTGGCACAAGTGTATCCCTTTCTTCGATCTAGCCACTTCAAATCCAAGGAAATACTTGAGTTCTCCTAAATCTTTAATCTGAAATTGATTATCCAAAAGAGTTTTCATGAGATTGATTTCTTTCATTGAATTCCCTGTCAAGACAATGTCATCAACATATATAAGTAAGGCTGTGAAATCCGAAAGGGTTCTTTTAACAAATAGGGAATGGTCGGATTTAGATTGGGTATATCCTGAAGAAATAAGAAATGATGAAAGCTTGTCAAACCACTGTCTGCTAGCTTGTTTCAGCCCATATAAGGATTTGGTTAGTTTACAGACCAGCCCTTTATTGTCAACATTTAATCCTGGAGGAAGATCCATATAAACATCTTCATTCAAATCTCCATGAAGGAAGGCATTGTCCACATCAAGTTGATGTAGGAACCAGCCTTTAGAGGCTGCAAGGGCCAACAACAGTCTAACAGAGGTGAGTTTAGCAACTGGGGAAAAAGTATCCAAAAAATCTATTCCCTCTTGTTGAGTGTAGCCTTTGGCTACCAATCTGGCTTTATATCTCTCAACTGTGCCATCAGCCTTATGTTTCACCTTATAGACCCATCTGCATCCGATAGATCTCTTTCCTGGAGGAAGTTGGGTCAAATACCAGGTTTTATTCATCTGTAGAGCATGTATTTCTTTCCTCATAGCATCAACCCATTCAGGGCTGTTCTTAGCTTCTTCATAGGAATTGGGCTCTTTATTCACAGTCACAGCAAGAGTGTATTTCAAATGCTTATTTGAAAGAGATTTATAAGACAGAAAATTTTTAATGGGATAGGGAGTAATCAAACCATTTTTGGCACACAGTTGAGTTGATGGAGAGTGATCACTTTGTTGTATGTAATCTTTTAAGTATTCTGGAGTCCTTCTCATTCTGCTGGATTTCCTCTGTGCATTCTCAAGTTCTTGGTCTATAGGATTGTCATTATCGGTGGCAGCTTCCTCTTCAGTAGATCTCTCATTCTCAGTAGAACTTTGTTCATGGCTACAAGTAATGTCACCAAGAAAAAATATGTCTCTTTTATCTTTATCATGATTACTGCTTCCTGCTTGTTTGTTTTTATATGGGAAAATATTTTCATAGAAGATAACATTCCTACTTATGAATATTTCTCTACTATTAATGTCAAGGACTATATATCCTTTTATCCCACTCTTGTATCCTAGAAAAATACCCTTTCTAGCTCTAGGATCAAGCTTACTTCTGTTACCTTCTAAGGTAGATGCAAAACATAGGCAACCAAAAATCTTTAAGTCAAGATAGGTGGGTGATTTACCCTGTAAGAGTTCGTAAGGGGTTTTGTCTTTAATGATAGGAGAGGGAAGTCTATTGATCAGATAAACAGCTTGGGATAGAGCATAGGACCAATATATGTGAGGGATATTAGATTGGAAGATCAAGCTGCGGGTTACATTCAATATATGTTGGTGTTTCCTCTCCACAACAGAATTTTGTTGTGGAGTCTCAACACAACTTCTTTGATGTTCAATTCCATACGAATTATAGACACTAGAGCAATTAAATTCAGGTCCATTATCGGTTCTTATCACTTTAATAGCCTTATTATGTTGTGTCTTAACCTTAGCAATAAAGCTCTGCAGCAGCTCTCTAGTTTGGCCCTTATTATGCATAAGAAAAATCCAAGTATGCCTACTGTAGTCATCAACAACAGTTAAAAAAATATCTATGACCATGTACAGAGGGGGTAGATATGGGACCCCAAATGTCACAGTGAATCATGTCAAAACAGTCATCAGATAAAGAAGTGCTTTTAGGAAAAGGCAATTTGTGCTGTTTGGCAAAGTGACAGATATCACAAGCGTCATTATTACTAGCAGTCTGAATATAAGGGAAAACTTTACACATCTTATCAAGAGTTTTATGTCCAGGATGACCAAGTCTAAAGTGCCAAATATTTACATTGTCATGTTCATACGAAAAAGCAAAACTAGGAGCTAAATTCCTTCCAAAAGATTGTAAATGGTAGAGTCCCTTGCACACACTAGCATACCCAATCATCTTCAATGTTGAGTTGTCCTGAATTTCACACATCTTAGAAGAGAAAGTTAGTGTACAATTTATATCCCTAGTAAGACTTTGAACAGATATGAGATTAAAGGTGAATTCTGGTATATATAAAACGTTAAAAATCACAAATTCTTTAGAGAAATGTATGGTTCCAGCATAGTGAGCAGTGACAATAGAACTATTGGGTAATTTCACTGATATAGGATTGATTTTATAGAAAGTTGTAAACTGGTTTTTATCATGGGTTACATGATTTGTTGCCCCTGTGTCTATGATCCATGAAAATATACCTGGTGCATTTTCTGTGTTGTCTTTCTGGATTTGACTGATGCTGTGAGATGGGGTGTCAACTTTCTCCAGCATTTGCAGTATCTTTTGCATCTGTTCATGAGTGAAAGAATTTTGAGTGATATTTTGCTGACCTGTCTGCACTCCAGTAGATGTTGAACAGACATTAGCTGCCCCCCATTCACTCTGTCCAGTGCTGTTTTCACTACTGTTGTCATTCTTTTTGTACCAAGGTGGGTATCCATGCTTGGAATAACACTCATCAATGGTGTGGTTCATCTTATGACAGTAGGAACACTGTTTTCCGTAGTTGGGGTTTCTCCCTCTCCCTCTTCCTTGATTTCTGGGAGGATTTCCACGTCCATAAGTCTTCCAACCTTGATTGTTCTTCCATTGATTTTGCTTTTCAGTGGTACTAGCAAGAACCTTGCTGTCATTCTGATTAGAATCATTTTTCCCTTGTCTTTCTTGTTGTATGATGAGGGAAAACACACGATTAATGTTGGGTAGAGGCTCCATAAGCAATATCTAGGTTTTAACAGTATCATAGCATTCATTTAGGCCCTTTAGGAAACATATGACATGCTCCATGTCCCTGTATTTCTGTGATGCTTTGGACAGATCACATTTGCATGGAATTTTGCAACTGCAAATGGGAATAGGTCTTAGAAATTCAAGTTCTTCCCACAAGATTTTCAAATCTGTAAAATACTGGGTCACAGTCCTTTCACCTTGCTTGATGGAGTGAATTTCTTGGAGTAAGTCTGAGAATTTGAAGTGATCTCCTTTAGAAAATCTTTCCTTCAATTCTTCCCACAATTCTTGTGCATTCTCTACGTATATCACACTCTCAGCTATTTGAGGTGATAGGGTTTTAATGATCCAAGATAGCACCATCATGTTGTTTCTTTCCCAAGAATCAAACAAACTGTCACTTCTTTTGGGTCTTGTGATGCCTCCATCTATGAATTTTAGTTTGTTCTTGGATAAGAGAGCCCTTCTCATGTTTCTACTCCAAGAAGTATAGTTGGTTTCATTCAAGACCTGAGATATGAGGGAGGTGCCTGGGTTCTCCCCTGGGTGTAAGTAGTAGGGGCTGACTGGGTTATTGGTCTGGTCCAGTTTTTCCATAGTTAGCAAGAAAATTTCAAAGAACCAAAGAAAGATCAAGAAGAAGAAGAAAGTGCAGCGGAATCAGTGGCAGAACAGGTCCAAGACCTGCTCTGGTACCATATTAAACTGAGGCCCAAAGTGATGTGCACTGTGATGAAGCCCAATATTGGGCGGCCCATGGCAGGATTAAAGCCATCAGATGAATGGCTACTGCAGACGTGGCCAGCGCTTCTTCACAAGTCAGGAGAGAGAACGGAGAGCTTCCAGAGAGTTCCGTCTCAGAGAGTGGCGATCCCACGGTGGTCCGGCAGCCTTAGAGGCTTCAGATGGCAGTGGTGTAGGAGGAGAAAATGATCAGGGCAAAGAGACAAGTAAGTAAAACATATCCTTTCTTGATTCCCATTTCTTTCTGTGTATCAAAGTGTTATTACTTTTCATAGATTGTAAAACAGAATACAGAATAATCAAAAAACAGAAAACAGAGCTCTATATATAGAGCTCTGATGAACAGAAAACAATAAAGACCTAAAACAGAAAACATTAAACAAAGCCCCAAAATGAACTTCGGTTCATTTTGTATTTATGAATCTAATAACTGATTCTTAATAAGAAGGAAAACGTTAATACATACCCTCATGATTTCCATGGAAGTAAAGGTAAAATAGTTGGTTGGGCACCTCAGAAGAAGATACTGAACCACCCTTCATTGGCTTGCTTCATTAGTCACTGCGGTTGGAATTCTACTCTGGAAGGTATATGTGCTGGTGTACCTTTCTTGTGTTGGCCATGTACAACTGATCAATTTCTGAACAAGTCTTATATTTGTGATGTGTGGAAGATTGGAGTTGGTTTAGAAAAGAATGAAAGTGGAATAGTTTCAAGGGAAGAGATTAAGAAGAAGGTGGATCAACTTCTGGTTGATGAAGACATTAAAGGAAGGTCTTTGAAATTGAAGGAGATGACTATAAATAACATACAAGAAGGTGGACAGTCATCAAAGAATCTCAACTTCTTTATGGATTGGGCAAAGTAGGGATGCTTCCTTTGTATAACAATTCTTTTTCTCTCACTGAAAAAGAACATGTATTTTTCTGTTGTTAACGTTATTAATACTGTGTTTGAAGTAATCCGATTTTGTTATTCAAAGATTAATAGTTTTATTTGTGAAAAAAATATTTATGTTTTAAAAGATAATATATATAAGTTGTTTGAAGAATATGTTTAATTAAATTTAAATGAGTCAAATACTACACGTTTTAAAGATTTCTCTCCAATGCAACTTATTTCTTTTAAGAATGATGAGCTAGTTATTAATGCATTTGAGGTAAGTTTTTGTCTATTTTTTATTTCTTACTTATCAATGACATACTAAGTATTTCTCATAAACACGTGATTATTTAAGTCAACATATTAATAACAGTGAAAAGTCTGAATTAAATCTTTATTTAGTTGAAGAGAATCTTGATCCAATTTTTTTTATTAATTAGATATATTGAGTAATTGAAGAAATCTTGGAGATTCTTATTCAAGCATATCCAAGATGACTTGTGACGTATTTAAACATATCCAAGATGACTTGTGACATATTTAGCATTCCAATCATTATCAATGCTAGTCACTCTGCCTTTAATCTTGGTTCTTGGGTGCTAACCAAATACCTTTCTTCCCTTGTGTCAAAGAATGTTGAGGCACTAAGGGCGATATATCCATATTGTTAATAATTTTTTCTTTAATGTTAGCTTTTTGTAATCCTTCATCAGTTAATAAAATAGTGTAAATTTTATTTATGAATTTTGATTTATGGTTTTAATTTGATTTTAGTCTAAAATAATGATCATTTCAATTTATCTTTAGTATAAAATAATGATCTAATCAGCATTATCAAGCAATGTCATTAAAATAAATAAAGAAAAAAAATACATGCATGTTGAACAAGTATGTAAATGTAATCAAGAACCATAAATAAGATAGACCACCAAGAAGCATAAAAACTTTTTGTTTTAACACTTAAAGCCTCTGGTCGTAATTGATTATTAGGTTTTTCTCGATTTACACTTTATATAATTGATTATCAGCAAACCGTAATCAATTAGTAGAGAGTTTTTCTCCATTTGTACTTCATGTAATCGATTATATACATGATGTAATCGATTAGGACTGAAGTCGTGCTCTCTTGCACGATTTTGTCATAATATAATCGATTATAAGGTCTGATAATCAATTATCAAAGCCTGAAACCATTAGGAAGGTGCACGACTTCACTTTTTTTCATATGTTAGAGGCGAAGTCGTGCAGGATGTACACAAATTCTTCATATAAAGTCATCTAGACTCTTCACGACTTATCTATTTCTGTAAAAAAAGAAATGCCTATATCCATAAATTCCAAACAATTTTTTCTACTTCGGTAAAAATATCCGCATACATAATATAAAAGTTTGTCAAATTAAGAGCAACCTTGTCAACTATTAACTTATAACTAGTTTATGTAGTTTTAATATATTTTCTTTGACGACATTGGTCACGTTTACAAATAATAATTTACTCTGGTGTTTGGATTTTGAGTACATCTTGTTGAATGAATGTTGACATATTAATCACAGCTACATGAAATTTCTCCCGAACACAGTTTTGTGTCAACACGCCACCTATTACTCATCATTAATCAATACATTACGTGATTCTCTAACTTGTTCCAAAAATTAAAACTCTTGTAAACTTTCAAAAAGTGTTTTAAATTCTAAGGACAAAACGTCATAAGTGACACATTGCGAGACAAGCATAAAAGTCACAAAGAGTTCATTTTAAAGTTAAAGTAAATAACAAAACAATAATATAGAAACCATTAGAAAGATTATTATTCCAATTCCAGAAAAACAGTTGACCATGTCTCTTCAAACCCACCAACTTTGACTAGTACGAGATACATCAGTTGCTTGTATGCATTTTAATAACCATATATAAAGCAAAAGCATCATACATACAAACAACAACACCAAACATTTCGTTCCTACACTTGATTCGAGTCTTCCCAATTGTTCTGTTGTTTCTACCTATTGATTCACCAAAATGGGCATCCCTCACTTTCTTTGTTTACCATTTCCAGTTCAAGGACATGTGAACCCCCTCATGCAGTTTTCTCTTCTTTTGGCCAAACATGGTTGCAAGGTCACTTTTGTCCACACAGAGTTCAGCCACAGACGAGCCAATACAGCAGGTGGTGACAACATGGAGGAGGCACTGGTAGAGATGGTGACTCTCCCTGATGGTTTGGACCCTCAAGATGACAGAAGCGATGTGGCCAAACTTCTTTTCTCAATGAAAAGCACCATGCCTGCTCTGCTTCCAAAGCTCATACAAGACATTGATGCCTCCGATGTTGAGAACAAGATAACATGTATAATTGTTACCATCAATATGGGTTGGGCTTTGGAAGTAGGAAATAAAATGGGAATCAAAGGGGCTCTTCTCAGTCCACCATCTGCAACTTCCTTGGCTTCTGTTGCCTGCATCCCAAACCTGATTGAAGATGGCATTATTGATTCTCAAGGTACATATTCCCTTCCTTTGAATTTTTAATTATGTATTGTAATTGCTTCTCCCAAGTCTTAAATATCTAAATTAACCTCGCCGATGATTTATCATACCACTATTCAAAATGTAACTTTTTATTGACTTTGTCAATTGCGGATTTGTGCTGGTTATTCATGAGTTTGGTGTTAAGTACGAATCTAGAGTGTGCTACTATGTCAGAGATTTAGAATCAAATCACAGAATTAAACTTTAAGAGTTAGTTTAATATTTGACGTTTACTCGGTTGATTATAATTGCAAGTAAAACCCAAAAGAGTTTTTAAGATTTGGTTTTGGCATTACAGGACTTCCCACCAAAAACCAAGAAATTCAACTCTCTTCGAATATGCCCACGATGGACACTGCATACCTTCCATGGCGTGGCTTTAATAAGATCTTCTTTGAGCATCTTATGCAAGAGATGCAGACTTTGAAGGTAGGAGAGTGGTGGCTTTGCAACACTACCTATGATCTTGAGCCGGGAGCATTTTCCATATCACCAAAGTTCCTACCAATTGGGCCATTGATGGAAAACAGCAACAGAAGTTCATTCTGGGAAGAAGACAGAGCCTGTTTGGAGTGGTTAGATGAGCAACCACCTCATTCTGTTGTTTATGTTTCCTTTGGCAGTTTAGCAGTGATGGATCCGAACCAGTTTAAAGAATTAGCTCTTGCACTCGATCTCCTTCACAGGCCTTTTATTTGGGTCGTGCGTCCCAGTAATGACAAGAAGGAAAACGTTAATGCATACCCTCATGATTTCCATGGAAGCAAAGGTAAAATAGTTGGTTGGGCCCCTCAGAAGAAGATACTGAACCACCCTTCATTGGCTTGCTTCATTAGTCACTGTGGTTGGAATTCTACTCTGGAAGGTATATGTGCTGGTGTACCTTTCTTGTGCTGGCCATGTGCAACTGATCAATTTCTGAACAAGTCTTATATTTGTGATGTGTGGAAGATTGGAGTTGGCTTAGAAAAGAATGAAACTGGAATTATTTCAAGGGAAGAGATAAGGAAGAAGGTGGATCAACTTCTGGTTGATGAGGACATTAAAGGAAGGTCTTTGAAATTGAAAGAGATGACCATAAATAACATAGAAGAAGGTGGACAGTCATCAAAGAATCTCAGCTTCTTTATGGATTGGGCAAAGTAGGGATGCTTCCTTTGTATAACAATTCTTTTTCTCCTCACTGAAAAAGAACATGTATTTTTCTTTTGTTAACGTTATTGTAGTTGATATAGTTATCGCACTTGAAGTAGTTGAGATAGTTATCCTAGTTGAACAAAATGATGAATTTGGGTTCTTTAACACTAGTATTGGTACCAAAACAAGTTTAATAGATGAAAATGGAGTATCACATTGCTCATTTGATTAGAAACAAGATGTGCTAAACAAACGCTCAAAAACCTCTAGAACCAATTCTATACTTTATAGCTCAGGAATTTGCAAACTAAGGATTTAAACAAGTTATAATTGACTCAAAAATAGACTCTAAACCTTTACTTTTATCACAAACCTTCTCATTTAGATTGTGAGTTGTTAAAACCCCTAAAGTGGACCAAAACTACATAAAACTCAACCTACACTTCTATCTATTTATCACTTCCCAAATTAACATCAAAATTATGTTTAACTAAGGTTCTAGACAAGTTTAAAATGATATGAAAACATACCTCAAACACTAGTTATCTTTTCAAAGTCCTTTCTCTAGAAATTCACCTATAAAAACCTTAATTTCAACTAAAAACCATTCCGATAATACTCTTCTTTTCCTACTTTCAACTCTACATCAGATTTGTACCTATTTAACTTAAACACAACAACATCCAAAGTTCATACCATTATCACATCAAAAGCATACACCAAAATATTCATCAATAGACAATTATTCACTCATTAATATACATCACTCAACAAACATTTCAATTAATTTCATATTCGACCAAGCATACATTCCACTATCTATCAAACACAAATTCATGCTTCTTATATGAAAATTAAAGTGAATATTGGAATTCCTTACCTGACAAACACAAATTCATGCTTCTTATATGAAAATTAAAGTGAATATTAGAATTCCTTACCTGACAGAAGATTAAACCGTATACAAAAATTCCTATATGTTCCTACTAATCACAGAAACACGATCATGATACACCATTAGGATCACTGATTAGCAGATAATCTTATAGAATACTCAGATGATACATGCAACCATAGATGATACACATGTAAAGGAGAAGAAAACAAACTAAGGAAAAATAGCATAAATCAATTTACTCTTTTGTAAAAACTGATCAGTTAGATTTCAAGATCTCGCCACAATGATCACTCGGACGGTCTTTGATTTTCAAACAGATTTAGAGAACACTAGAAAAGTGGTTTCTAGAGAGATTATGTGTTTTAAAATAATGAAACTCGTTCCTCACACAACTATTTATATTAAAACCTTTTATTATTAGAATAATCAAGTCTCGTAGGAGGTCCTAGTCTGTGGCCTATTGTTCTTTGTTCATAGACGATAAACGGAATAGCCTTGTGTGGTAGCTTGGGGGGCAGCTATTCCACCACTACAAGTGCAAAAACTTGCTTTAGTCTGACATCAATACATATATTCGGATTGATCGAGTATAGAAATCATATATATGTTGAGATTTGATTTGATTTGAAAATGAATTATATTGTATAAAGTTTTATAATTGTATGAATAATTTTTCTTTTATAATATTCGCTAACCCTTCTTATGTTGTTTGTTCGTACTTGTTTTCTCTTTTGCTATGATCACCTTAAATAGTGTGAGTTTATGAAGAATGCCCTTTGAGTTGATCTAGCGTGATGTGAGGGTGAAGCAACAATAGAATTAGGTTTTAGTTTCCTAGGTATAAGTCTTCAATTTTAGAAGTCTTAAGTTTCTTGTTAGTCATTGTAGCACTTATTTTAGTAGTTTTAGACTAGTAAAATGAGATATTATATAAATAATCAATATTGTATTGATGATATACCAAAATTATACGTTTAATATAAGAGTAGTTTATATTGATAAATACAAATATTTAATTCCTAAAATTAAGGTTGGATGAATGATTTATTCAAATAAAAAAATATATACAACCTTTTAAAAAATAAATAGAAATAATAAACTTTTAAATAAAGTTTTACTTGTTTTTTAAATATAATTTATATAATAAAATCTATGTAATTATATCTTTTTATAATATTTTACAGTTAGCAACTGATTATTCGTTAATTCTACTAAACACTTTAATATAACAAATTAGGTTATCACTTACAAATTTATAAACTAAAAGTTTGTCGATTAAGAGCAACCTTGTCAACTATTAACTTATAACTTAGTTTTTGTAGTTTTAATAATATATTTTGTTTTACGACATTGCTGACGTTTACAAATAATACTTTCGTGTTTGAATTTTGCATGAGGACATCTTGTTCAATGAATGTTGACATATTAATCTATGTAATTATATCTTTTACTAACATCATAAGTGACGCATTGCGACACACACGCATAAAAGTATACACAAACGAATTCATTTTAAAATTAAAGTAAATAACAAAACAATATTAATTAAGATTATGAAAAATATTAATTCAAAAGTTTAAATGATTTATATTTGATTTTCATTCTTTTTTCTGAAAATGTTCCTTTTCTCATAACGAAAGAAAATTTTAATTTCAATTTTCTATTTCTCAATTAAATTCAAGAATTTAACTGATATATATTATAAATTTAACCTGGACATTTTTTAATACATAAGTTACATTGTTCTCATAAATTTGTTGACAATATTTTCAATAACATTATTATTTTGATCTCTTCTGCTTAAATATTATTTATTTTACTCTTTCTCTCTCTTGTATAGAAACCATCAGGAAGATTATTATTCTAATTCCAGAAAATCAGTTGACCATGTCTCTTCAAACCCATCAATTTTGAATTGTACGAGATACATCAGTTGCCTCTATGCATTTTAATAACTCTATATAAGGCAAAAGCATCATACACAACACAAACAACAACAACACACATTTCGTTCCTACACTTGATTCGAATCTTCCCAATTGTTCTATTGTTTCTACCTATTGATTCACTAAAATGGGCATCCCTCACTTTCTTTGTTTACCATTACCTATACAAGGACACGTGAACCCCCTCATGCAGTTTTCTCTTCTTTTGGCCAAACATGGTTGCAAGGTCACTTTTGTCCACACAGAGTTCAGCAGCAAACGAGCCAATACTGCTGGTGGTGACAACAAGGAGGAGGCACTGGTAAAGATGGTGACTCTCCCTGATGGTTTGGACCCTCAAGATGACAGAAGCGATGTGGCCAAACTTCTTGTTTCAATGAAAAGCACCATGCCTGCTCTGCTTCCAAAGCTCATACAAGACATTGATGCCTCCGATGTTGAGAACAAGATAACATGTATAATTGTTACCATAAATATGGGTTGGGCTTTGGAAGTAGGAAATGAAATGGGAATCAAAGGGGCTCTTCTCTGTCCAGCATCTGCAACTTCCTTGGCTTCTGCTGCCTGCATCCCAAACCTTATTGAAGATGGCATTATTGATTCTCAAGGTACATATTCCCTTCCTTTGAATTTTTAATTATGTATTGTAATTGCTTCTCCTAAGTCTTAAATATCTAAATTACCTCGCCTAAGAGTTATCATACCACTATTCAAAATGTAACTTTTTATTGACTTTATCAATTGCGGATATGTGCTGGTTATTCATGAGTTTGGTGTTAAGTACGAATCTAGACTGTGCTACTATGTCACAGATTTAGAATCAAATCAAAGAATTAAACTTTAAGAGTTAGTTTAATATTTTCCTTTTACTCGGTTGATTATAATTGCAAGTAAAACCCAAAAGAGTTTTTAAGATTTGGTTTTGGCATTACAGGACTTCCCACCAAAAACCAAGAAATTCAACTCTCTTCGAATATGCCCACGATGGACACTGCATACCTTCCATGGCGTGGCTTTAATAAGATCTTCTTTGAGCATCTTATGCAAGAGATGCAGACTTTGAAGGTAGGAGAGTGGTGGCTTTGCAACACTACCTATGATCTTGAGCCGGGAGCATTTTCCATATCACCAAAGTTCCTACCAATTGGGCCATTGATGGAAAACAGCAACAGAAGTTCATTCTGGGAAGAAGACAGAGCCTGTTTGGAGTGGTTAGATGAGCAACCACCTCAGTCTGTTGTGTATGTTTCCTTTGGCAGTTTAGCAGTGATGGATCCGAACCAGTTTAAAGAATTAGCTCTTGCACTCGATCTCCTTCACAGGCCTTTTATTTGGGTCGTGCGTCCCAGTAATGACAAGAAGGAAAACGTGAATGCATACCCTCATGATTTCCATGGAAGCAAAGGTAAAATAGTTGGTTGGGCCCCTCAGAAGAAGATACTCAACCACCCTTCGTTGGCTTGCTTCATTAGTCACTGTGGTTGGAATTCTACTCTGGAAGGTATATGTGCTGGTGTACCTTTCTTGTGTTGGCCATGTACAACCGATCAATTTCTGAACAAGTCTTATATTTGTGATGTGTGGAAGATTGGAGTTGGTTTAGAAAAGAATGAAAGTGGAATAGTTTCAAGGGAAGAGATTAAGAAGAAGGTGAATCAACTTCTTGTTGATGAAGATATTAAAGGAAGGTCTTTGAAATTGAAGGAGATGACTATAAATAACATACAAGAAGGTGGACAGTCATCAAAGAATCTTAACTTTTTTATGGATTGGGCAAAGTAGGGATGCTTCGTTTGTATAACAGTTCTTTTTCTCCTGACTGGAAAAGAACATGTATTTTTCTGTTGTTAACGTTGTTGTGGTTGATATAGTTATTGTACTTGAAGTAATTAAATTTTGTTATTCAAACATTAATCCTTTTATTTGTAAGAAAAAATTTATAATAAAATATTTATGTTTCAAAGGATAACGTGTACAAGTTGTTTTAAAAGTATGTGAAATTAAATTTAAATGAATAGAATATTTTTAAGATCTAAAGATTTTTCTTCAATGCAACCTACTTTTTTTTTTACCATTGACGAGGTATTGATTGATGTAAGCTTTTAATTCTAAAATTTCTCCTTTGACAAAGCTAGTTTTGTTTTATTTATTTTTTATTTTTTACTTATTAATGGCGTATTAAATTTTTCTCATAATGTCTTAGAAATATGTGATTATTTAAGCCAATATGTTAATGACACTGAAAAGTCGAAATTGAATACTTATTTAGATGAAGAAAATCTTGATCCAACTTTTTTTTATAAGTTGGATGTATTGAATTATTGTAGGAATCGCCGAGATCCTTATCCAAACTTCTCTGAGATGCCTTGTGATGTACTTAACATTTTAATCACTATCATTGCTGGTGAGTTTGCTTTTAGTCTTGGTTCTCGGATGCTAACCAAATATCACTCTTCCATTTCTCCAAAGAATATTGAGGCACTTATTTTAATTCAAAGTTGGTTGCACGGTTTTGAACTAACAGATAACATTATATTAGTACTATGGAATTAATTTAATTATTTATTACTTGGTCTTTCAATATTATTAGTTAACATTATTTTTTTATTATAGATGGAGATAAAGAAGATACTTTGAGAGATGAAAATGTTATGAATTTATCCATTCAAGACTCTAATATTATAGATGAATAAGATACAAGATTGATTTGATGTTACATAGTAATTTGTATTTTTGTAATTTTAGATTGTATTTGAAGTTTAACATGATTTTGAATCGTATTGAAGTTTAAGGTTTAAGATGAATGTGTTGCATTGACTTTTGGGACGAATGATTTATTTATGGGTTAAATATGTTTTTGAACTTTGAATGAAAATTGGAATTAGTCTCTCTTCGAAACTTTGACCCAATTTAGTCCTTCAATTTTAGAAATATATGGATTTAGCACTAGTACAGTTAAAGGAAATGGCACCGGTTATTTTCGCTAATAGGCACCAGTTCCTAAACCGAGGCATATTCAGACGAGGTAAAAAGTGGTAGACTTTATGCCTCAGTTCTGAAACGAGACAAAAAATGGTACGATTCGGTCTCGGTTATTAGAACCGAAATTGTTCCTCTGCCTCTACTGCCTCGGTTAGAGGCTGAACCGAGGTAGTAGGGTCTTTTTTTTCCTTTTTCTTTAGCCAGTTAACAGCACCTTCAACACCTCCAATGAAGTTGATCATGCTCAGATTCAAAACCAGATCAAACCAGACCAAACAAACGTACAAAAGAAGCAAGTAAAACAAATCAAAACAAAATCTCAAATTCAAAAAATCATTCTCAGATTCAATTCAACAAAATGCAAAACTCTACTGATCCAAAACTCTACTGAAACCAAATGCAAAACCCAAAGCAGATACGGTAGAAAAACCCTAATCTGACCACCACCACCACCACCACTATCACCGCCGCCACCATTGACGCACCACCACCGCTTGCCTTGTCCACCATCCCGCTCCCTTCCTCCGCTACTAGCTCCACCAGCAACTTCACTGCCGTGGACACAGATCTGGTTGTTCTGCCGCAGTCCGTCGACGCAGATCTGGTTGTTCTGCCGCAGTCCGTCCACGGATCGCTGCACCGGAGCAACGGAACCAGACCGGGCACCGCACCAGACTCACCAATCAGCGCACCGCTGCTCCTGCGTCCGCTCTGTTCTTCGCCAACAACCTCAGCTTCGCCGATCGCTTCACCGCCACCAGACTCGCCTAGATCTGCCTTCCGTCACCGCTGCGTCGTCGCCACCGAGTCTCGCCGCCGCTGCGTTCTCGGTGCCGCCGTTGCGTCCACCGTCGTCGCACATCGCGGAGGAATATCGCGAGGCGGAGAAGACGCAGAGAAGAGGCAGAGAAGAGAGAAGAGGAGAGGTGCTTTTCGGGGGAAATGAGCAGGGAAGCGTGATTTAAAGCCCAATATGCCTCGGGTGTATGCCAACCGAGGCCGATTTAGAGCCGAATATGCCTCGGGTCCATGCCAACTGAGGCCGTATCTTTGCTACGTGAGGATTATGCCTCGGTTCACTCTGATAACCGAACCAGTATTACTTTTAGACACCGGTTGCTTAACAACCGAGGCATAGAATGCTTTTAAAATTACGAGACTGCCACCGCGTTTTGATATGCTTCGGTTCAGTAAAAACCGAGTCATAATGTACGAGTTAAAAACGTCATTTTTTACTAGTGTAATCTTTTTAACCAAATTTTGTTAAGTTTATTTGACGTGTCAAACACATTTCATGATAGCATTTGAGTTGTTTATAATATTTGACAATTTTTTTCTTCAGTGTTAATAGAGAAACACGTTTGAAACCACAATTAAACTTAACAAAAGTTGATTAAAATGACTAAATTCACGCAGTTCTAAAGATGAAAAAATAAACTAGTTTAAAGTTTCGAAAATAGACTAATTCTAAATTTTACTAAAAGTTAAGAGACAAAAACATATTTAACCCATTATTTATTGTCTAAAATGAGAAAAAACAAATTTTTAGGACTTTTTGAATTTAGATTACATACTAAAAAATGTTAGATTGAAAAAAAAAATTGTAGTTTTATTTAATTAAATTAACCGGTTTAATCCACTATCCCTGGTAGCATGAGCTATAAAAATTAACCAATTCTAACTCTCTGACTGATTTGAACAGTCAGATATTCTTTTGTAAGTGGATCTTTTCTTTCTCGACAACAAGAAGACGTCTTCCAGTAATGTTAAGATCTTACCACCTATCTATAAATTCACACTCCAAATTTCATAACAGAACTGAGAAAAATGTCAACTATGCCACTAAATTATGTTAAATTGGAGACCCTTATATCCACTCTACAAAAGCCTAATAATAATACTATTCCAATAAAATAAACAAATAATATTGATAAAAAAATAGTATGAAGTAGTTCTAAGACTGTCGTTCAATTTATATATAAAATTGACAAAAAAAATTTATTTATAGAAAAAAACATACTTTAAACACATGGATATTTTAATGATTTTTATTTTAAATTTAAAATTAAAATAAAAAAATTAAAATTATTCGACTACTTTTAATCTTAAAACTTAGAATCTATAATATATAAAAGTATATTTGTCAACTAAAATTTAGTACAACTTAAAAAAGTTAAAAAAGTTAACAAACTAATATATATATATATATATATATATATATATATATATATATATATATATTATATTTTGACATTGCTTACGTTTGGTTATTACAAATAATAATTTACTTTGATGATTGAATATTGGACGAGGACATTTTGTTTTTATGCTGAATGGATGATGACATATTACAGCTACATGAAATCTCTCCCAGACACAGTTTTGTGTTTCAACACGCTAACTATTATCATGACGACTGTGAGGAGTGTCGTGTTCCTCGTTAGTAAATAAATTAGGTGAATTCTGTGACGCGTTCAAAAATTTAGATATCAGGTAAAATTTAAAAAGAAATTTAATTTATATGGGCAAATGTCAATAAGTGATGCATTGCGAGAGTCCATGCTAGTTTTAAAAAGATTTCCACTCTCCAATTAAATAATGCTAGTTTTATCGAATCTATACCATACAAAACAAAACAGAGATATTAGTATATACATTTGCAAGAGAAACATATTCATTTAAGCATGCAAGAATTGCGTTGCTATGCTGCCTTCATCATTATTCCATGCCTATAATTTCTCTGGTTGGTTTATCAATCATCACTTTCACTTAACTATGATTCTAGGACTTAGATCAAATTATTAAACTGCATTTGATTCTATACAAAGGTTGCTCATGATGTTCTTAGAAACTTTACTGACTCTTGTAGACATAGGTCTGAAAGTGAAGAGAAAGCTTACAAGTTGATGCATTGTAGATTGGGTAATGATATGTTAATACATTTTTTTTTACAATATTTTAACATGATATATGTGTAATTTTTTATTGAATTTAAAGTACACTGTTCTCAATCATTCAAGCATTGTGTGGTCATGGTTAATAATTTATACATTTAATATGAAAATATTCTTACTCTCCAATCAAATACTGCTATTCTTATCACATCTATACCATACGAACAAACAGAAAGATTGGTATATAAATTTTCAAGACAAACATATTCATTAAAGCATACAAAAAATTTTTTTATTGCTACATTTGATGCATCATTCCATGTCTATAACTTCTGTGGTTGGTTTATCAATCATCACCTTTACTTAATTATGAATATAACCGAACGGTTTATTTAATAGATATGACTTTGACATGAGCCGAACACAGCTTAAGGATAGAACACTCTAATTAAACCAAATACTTAATATAAGACTGAACCATATTTAACTATCCTCGAACGAACGGTATTTCAATATCCTCAAAGTAATAACGAACGATATTCTACTATACTCAAAACAAGAACGAACGCTATTTCACTATCTGACAAAACCAAACACTTAGAGCTTATATCGAACACTTATAACTACTGATCCTTGGTGTAAGACCGAACGGTATTTTACTTATTTTACAAAACCGAACGCCTAGAGCTTCTACTGAACACTTATAATTACTCATACAAACTATTCATCAAACCTAGTACTTTTAAGGAAACCAAACGTTAAGACATTTTAGCTGAAATACCCATAAACTTGTATCTGATCATAAACGAACGTAATTTAAGCCTAGTCTAAGTACGAAGTCTACTAATAATAATATATATGCTATCACAAACTAAAATACATAATCCAATAAGACTGATTATAAAAGTATATAACCATCAACACTTGATATATTAATCACTTCCTATAAAACGAACGACTACAAACTGGTAAGGCCAAAATGCTAACTCTATTGATAGTTTATTCACTAACCATAACCGAACGGTTGAAACCGAATACCCAACTATTCTACGAAATTTTTGCCGAATCCTTATCGACTTATACAGAACCACCAAAATCCAGAAATCATATAAGTCATACGCTCATATACAAATCATCAATCCATTCATTCCATACATACACAAAATCAACACATGCATAATTAAATTTAATAGCTTCCCTTACCTTTTAACAGACTGATCACTCACAATACGAACTTTGCACCATGACCAACACTCAACCTCCCAGATTCAGTGTTTGAGTAAAACAAACCACCCAAAAGACCAGAAACGTGATCAGAACCTTAGAAGAAGAAGAAGATAAACACATGCAACAGAAACTTGGTTTGCATGTGCCACAAACTAGACTTTATTAGAATCAGGAAGACCTACCAGTTCAAACCACTAAACGATCGGTTGAAAGGAGGATCCTTGCCACCAGCAACCTTACGTGCACTCTGATGAATGATCAGATGGAAGAAACCGTGAAGTTCAATGGAGGAAAAGCTAATAATTTTAGAGAGAAGTTAGAGAGAAGGAGGAGAAACTAGTTCAGAAGATTTGGAGGAGAAGATCGCATGCAGAGAATGGAACCAACTTTTGAAATTTTAGCTTATATACTCCCTCAAAAAAATCGATCGTCCACTCTTCTGCCGTCATCTGTCTTCCACTTCCTGAGACTCGTTCTCCTCTTGCAGACACCCGTTTCCCATTACGATGGAAAATTTAATGGTTATGACATATTATATATATATATATATATAATATAATATAAATTAAATATAAATTAAAATTTAATTTTAATTAAATTTAACCTAATAAAATATAATTTTATTTTATTTTTAATTAAATTTAATTAAAAAATATATAAATTAAATTTTTTATTATTTTTTACGAGTAACGGTACCTGCGGATCGGGTAATATAATATCCATACTCTACCCATTCAAAAACAGATATTTATATATTTGCTACCCGTTACCTGCGGATAGTAAATATCTACGATAATGAATATCTGTAGATAATAACTATCCACTACGAATTTTATTTGGAGTGTGTGCGTATTTTCATCCTAGTGTTATCCATCCATATAAATATTAGTAAAAAGAAAAAAATTCCGCCAAAGATTTACAATGTAAACATACACGTTTGAAACATTAAATAATCTTTACATAAATAATAACGATAACAGTGTTATTAATTATTTTTTGTAAAGCGTAATGTTGAGACCACAGATGTACAGTCTGCCAGAAATACGTAATAACAACTTTCTGAAGGTTACATCTTTTACCACAACCAAGTGCAATGTGCAAGCCTTAAATAAAGCAACACTCACTCACACTCTTCATCTACCAACAATTGATGCAGTGAAAGCCAATTTTGAAGTAGATGGGCATCCCTCACTTTCTACTGATTCCATATCCAGGCGTATGACATGTGAATCCCCTTATGCAATTGTCTGAGATTCTTGCCACACATGGCTGCAAGATCACTTTTCTAAATACAGAGTTCAACCACAATCGAATAAATACAGCAGATGCTGGGCTGGAGAATTCAAAGGGACCCCAGATTAAGTTTGTGACGCTCCCAGATGGTTTGGACCCTGAAGATGACAGAAAGGACCCCAAGAAACTTACTTTCTCAATCAAAACTCACATGCCTCATATGCTTCCCAAACTCATACAAGATATCAATGCATTGAATGTTAACAATAACATCACTTGCATTGTTGTCACAGTGAATATGGGTTGGGCCCTGGAAGTTGGCCATAAATTGGGAATTAAAGGAGCTGTTTTCTGGCCTGCATCTGCCCTTTCCTTGGCCACGTGTGATTGCATCCCAAAGCTGATGCAAGATGGAATCGTAGATTCAGATGGTAAAGCTTTTCAACCGCAGATATTTCTAAATTTCTCTCTTAACGTCAAATTTCTCTACTTTCTACATTGGTAATATTTAAATTATTTTCTAACTTTAGCAAAGAAAAGAAGTAAATTTAATTGTTTGACATCTTCAAGTTATTTTAAACACACTTGTAAATAATTGCTCAATCTGTTATATATGTAGCCTTTGGTGGTTCGGGAGTAATTGATCACAACCAATTAAAGGAATTGACTCTTGGACTTGATTTACTTAACAAGCCTTTTCTTTGGGTTGTGAATTCTTGCGACAATAACAGGGTAAACAACTCATACTCTGATGAATTCCACGAAAGTAAAGGCAGAATTTTGAACTGGGCACCACAGGAGAAGATTTTGAACCACCCTGCCATAGCTTGCTTCGTTAGTCACTGCGGTTGGAATTCTAGCATTGAAGGTATATGTAGTGGCGTCCCTTTCTTGTGTTGGCCATTAGTAAAGGATCATTTTGCGAACAAGTCATATATTTGTGATGTGTGGAAGGTTGGACTGAGATTAGACAAGGATGAAAATGGATTCGTATCGAAGGAAGAGATAACGAAGAAGGTGGAGCAACTGTTTGGTGATGAAGGCATAAAAGCAAGGTCGTTGAAACTGAAAGAATTGACCCTGAATAACGTAGTAGAAGATGGTCACTCTTCAGAGAATCTGAAAAGCTTCATCAGCTGGGCAGAGTAATATTGCTTTTTAGCTTGGAAATGGTTGATATATATATATATAGTTAATAATAATAATGTTCATTCTGTTAGAATAAAAAACTACGCTGTCTTTAAGCATCTTTAACATATTGAACGGTAACTCCCATTTCCATAATAATAAAAGGATTGGTGTTAAATGTACTGCAAAACCTTTATAAATTGTTAAATGTTATTCTATTGATAATAATATTCTGATTAGTGAATATGGTTTGGAATGATTTTAGAATAAATATTACTCCTAATGATAGTGGGTGCATAGAAGAAGACCAGTGAGGGATCAAATAGTTTCAGAGAACAGTGTTCTTTGTTGTTTCTCAATTTTTTGGAAATATGATCCATGAGTTGTTAAAATGAGTTCATATTTGAAATCTTTTGGTTTATTGGAATACTATATCAAGATAAGTTGGTTTCATTTCTGAGAAAATCATAATGTATTTCAAATCTTGGTAAAAGTTGTTCATGTCTGCATTAGTATATGGTGTGGAAGGTATGCTGATACTAAAATGAGTCTTGAAACAAAGTTTGAAAAGTTGAAAAAGGAGAAAATATGAAATAAGTCAATTGTAAACTTAGTGAAAAAAACGTTGATAAGTATATTTGAAAATTTTGAGTGCAATCTCAAGCAATTAGTCAATTGTAAACTTAGTGAAAAAGATTTATGTGAGAATGGTCAAAGTATCTAAAAAGGAGCTTTTCAATATAAACATAAGGGAAAATAACTTGTACCCTAAAAAATGTTTTTAAGAGTAAATGTGTAAAAATGTTCTAAGTTATATCTTATGCACTAGTAACAACAAATCTGAAGTTTGAATATCATAACAATGCAAGGACGTTTTTTTTAGTGAACAGGACCTGTTTGCTGTTTGTCAGCAACATAATTAGAAAATAAAAAGAAGTAAAGTAAGCGGCAATCTAAAGGAGAAAAGTATGTTTGATCGGAGTTCAACTAAATCAAGGGAGAATTTATGTGCAAAAAAGAATAATTCCTTTTTCAACACATTAATGAGAAAGTATAGAATTTAATATAATAATTATAAGTAGGAACAGAGAAAAAGATATTGTAAATTTAATAAAATCAATTTAACTACGATGTTATTGTATCTTAAGTATCTTAGTGATTTCTTATTACCTTTTTTCCGGTTCTATATATAAAGAATAAGTGAAATTTTATGTGATATAGGTTGTATTTGAAACAAATTAATATAATTATTTTTATTTATTCATGTTTTTGTTTTTGTTTTTTTATTGTTAAGTGAGTTCAACTACTAGTGTTTGTGGAGGGCACGAGGAAGAAAGTCAACAAAGAATAAATTTTGAAGACATAATAATCAAATTTGACGTTAAATTATTTTTAAATAAAAACAACTTTAGATTGTGGAAGATCTAAATGGAAATTATCTTGATATAACAAAAAAATGTTAATGTTATAAATGGTGGGGTGAAAATGCCAATATTTTTGTTTCTAAATGAAAATATTAACATGATAAAAAAAATAAAAAACACTGAAATTATGTGCCTTAACAAAATTTTTATTCTAAATGAATAAAATTTATATCATTGTATATATATATGATAAAAATTTTGTCATGACAGTATTTGTTTTAGGATGATGAAATCAAGAACAATTTAAGAAAATAATAAATTTTATCTAGATATTTGACAATCTTGAAAATATTGAAGTGATTGTTCAATGTAACTTCTTGGTTTAATAGTGTCCACAGTTTCGTTGATAAATCTCAACTTAATCCCTTATTTTAAAAGCGTTTGAAATGGGTCATCACTTTTAAAATTTTGAGTCAAATTAGTCCCTTCCGTTAAATATAACCAAACCGCGTTAATGGGGTGATGATCTTGCAGCATTCATGGTAACGCCAAGTATGGTTGTCCCGCCATTCTTATGGTCTTAATTGGGTTTCTTCTACTATCCTCGGCCTCACGGTGGCCTATGTTACTATGTGGTGACTCGAGCTAACTAATCAGATCTTACTACATGGTGAGTCGAGCTAACCGATCGGTTAGGGTATGTAAAAGAACGGCGTAGCCGGTCGGGTACGACAGTCGTTGAGTAGAGTTAAAGTGCAATCAATATGGTAACTACTATTGATGAATGATTAATGTTGGCATTAATGACCATTAAGAGGTAAATTAATAGGTCTGACTTTAATTACTTTAGACCTTCACACGAAACATATCTATCTGACTTGAGCACCATAGTGTCTTCTATAAGTCAACCCCCCTCAAACCGATTGGTCACCCCAAACAGTAAGCAGAGTGAACGTTTGTCCAGGTAGGAGAAGTGAGCAGGATTCATCCTCGTCCCAATCCAGCAGAAACATTTTGGTGCCCTATGGTGGAGGATCTTAGTCCTTTGAGTTATTTTCTAAAGATCATAGTGACCCGACATGTAGGTGGCTTGTTTCTCAGTTAGAGCACCTATGCTTATGACATCATTGCACACATCGACATGGCCTCAGGAAAACCTTTTTCTACTCTAATTGATACCAAGAAAAAATTCACTACATTCTTCAACACACCATTTGAGGATCCCACTATATATTGGAGTATTGTCGGTGCCTTCCTGTATCTCACATTCACTTGCTAGCATCTCATGTTGTTCAATATGTTTGTCTTCACATGCATTCCACCTATACCGAACGCTTGCTAACGTAGAAACACATGTTGCGTTATGTTCTAAGTATCCTACAACATGGTTTTGCACTTATATATGACCTTTATTGAGAAACTTCTTGCTTATATTGATGCTCATTATGGTGGATGTCCTGACACTAGATGCTCCACATCTAGTTATTGTGTATTTCTTGGTGACAACCTTATCTCCTGGTCTTCGACATGTTTGTTCAACATCTCATGTTGTTCAACATGTTTGTCTTCACATGCATTCCCCCTGTACCGAACGCATGTTAACGTTGAAACGAATTTTGCGTTATGTTCCAAGTATCCTACAACATGGTTTTGCACTTATATATGACCTTTACTAAGAAACTTCTTGCTTATATTGATGCTCATTATGGTGGATGTCCCGACACTAGACGCTCCACATCTGGTTATTGTGTATTTCTTGGTGACAACCTTATCTCCTGGTCTTCCAAGTGTCGACACATTCTTTCTCATTATAGTGTAGAGGTTGAATATCGGGGTGTTACAAATGTTGTTGTTGAATCTTGTTAGCTTTGTAATCTCCTACTATAGCTTCATTTTCCTCTTCCTTAGGCTTTCTCAAGCTATTTTTTATATATATTGTAATCCTTTGCAACATTAGTGTACAAAACATAATGAGATAAATGTTTACTTTGTTTGAAAAAAGGTAGCACGTGGTTAGACACAAGTTTTTTGTGTTCCTTCTCGCCACTAGACTCTTGACATTTTCACTAAAAGTCTACTTCAAATTATTTTTTATGACTTTTGAATCAGTCTAAGTGCCCGTGAACCTTAGACTACAAAGGTATGATATAATCTAAATCATTTTTCTTAAATTAAGCCAATTAATAATTAATCTTTATAATTAAGGTAATCAAATTCCTATAATTAGATTATTAAGTCTCTTGTAATTATGTTGTACATAATTACATACATGATTTAAAGAAAATAGCATCAACAATTGGATTTATTATGAGATAACTAGTAAAAAACTTTTTAAATTATGAATACAAGAATTCAAATTCATTACCTAATTTTAGTATTCAAGAAAAATCTTCTTTTTCAATTTTAAAATCTCTTTTTTTTCTTACCAAAATCAATATTCATGAGATTCATTAATATTTTATGGTAACAATAGAATTATTAAAAAGATTAATATCAATTATACTTTTTTTATGGCTTAAAGGCTTACTTGGTCCCCATGTTAAGTGGTAATTTTCAGTTTAGTATCCGGTTTTAAAAGTGCATACATTGGGTCCCAAAGTTGTAAAAATTGTATGAATGAAGTCCTATCTGTTAAGTTGGTAGTAACGACATTAACTCTGCGCTGACGTGTCTGCACTTTTTCTCTCTCCTATGTTGTTCTTGCCATCTTTCTCTCTCTCTTCTCTATTCCTCTCAACTTAATTAAAAGGAGAAAGTGAATATAATATAATAATGTCCAGTGCAGGCAGTAGCAACACTAATAAAGATAAGTCCATCAACGAGGAAAAGCCATCACTAACTGTGAATCCTATTACGGTCGAACATGATACTGAATCTGAAAACCACTTGAATATTTTTGAAATTACTATATATAAATATACCAAGAGAAACATAAACCTATGGAGTCTTATGGGGGAAGAGGTTAGACAGTGATGGAAGATGGGGAAACTAAGGATGTTGGCATAGGTAACCAAACTCACAAAACACTCACACCTTACTCTCTTCTTCCCTTCACTACCATGACTAAATTTCTCATCCTACTGTTATTGTGCGCACGCTTCTTATCGTGCGCCCACTGCGGCTTTGTCACTTAGATCCAAGCCTTGACATCGTTCAAGCTCAACCTTCACGACCCTCTCGGCGCGCTTAATGACTAAGACCCATCAACGCCGTTAGCTCCTTGCAACTAGGGTAGGGTTTCTTACAAGAACGACCGAGTCACCGAGTTAGTCTGGCTCGCCTTCAACTCAGTAGCCTACTTGGTGACCGCATTTTAGATCTGCGCATGCTTTGAAGGCTAAGCCTTTGCTCCAACTCCTTCAATGACACAATTCCCCAATCCATCTCCAAATGCACGCTCCTACGTGCCTTGTTCCTATAGTATAACGACCTCTCCGCCCAACTCCCGCCGAAAATTGGAAACCTTGCTACTCTCTAGATTCTCAACGTTGTCGGCAACAACCTCTCTGGTGAAATACCCACCGAACTTCCACTGCATCTCAAGTACGTTGACCTCTCCGCCAACGCCTTCTCCGGCCAGATTCCAACCACCATCACCGGTTTTTCCGAGCTTCAGCTTATCAACCTCTCCTACAATAAGTTCTTGGGCCAGATTCCTGCGCTCATTGGAGAGTTTCAGAATCTGCAATACCTTTGGCTCGATCATAATGTTTTGGTGGAACCTTACCTTCATGTGTCTTCTTTCTTGGTTGTATAACGTGTAATTCAAATATTATTTTTTATTTCAAAAAGGCTCATTGCTAACATAAAATACCCATGATCTGATACTGATAAGATGACGTAAAACGAGGTTATAGTTCTCACTTTCTGCTTTTAATTAATGGTGAGAGAAATAAAAAAGAGAGAAAAAAAGATGGCAAGAAGAGAGGAGAGAGAAAAAAAAGTGCAGTCACGTCAACGTGAAGTTAATGTCGTTGCTACCAACTTAACGAGTAGGGCTTCATTCATACAATTTTTACAACTTTGGGATCCAAGGTCTTCACTTTTAAAACTGTGTATTAAACTGAAAATTACCACTTAACATGGGACCAAGTAAGCATTTAAGCTTTTTTTTACATATGTATCTCCAATACATAAGATAAAACATTCCAATTATATTTCTCTCTTACATAATTACAATTAGAGCTGTCAAAATGGGTAACCCGGCCCGGCCCGACCCGACCCACCACGGGTTGGTCACTTAGTAAGTCAACCCAACCCGGCTCATTTATTAACAAGCCGAAAAAATTCGAACCCGACCCGACCCACCACAAGTTGGTGGGTTAAACGGGTTGGCTCATTGGCTCACTTAATTAACTTTTTTTTCACCCTCTTCTTCTCATATTCTTATAACATGCTACTTTGATCGATCAAATTGAAACAGTAATAATTAGACCAATCAATATAAAAGAAAATGAAACAAAAAAAATATTGTTATATATATTATAAGCTAACAAGCATAAAATTTTGTCAATTCAGTTTAATGAGACATACACAACCGTTTGACTAAGAAACTATAGTCGTTAACAAAAATATATAGCACAAGATAAAACTGTCATGCTTGTAGATAGGTCTAAAAACATGATAAAACAAATGAAATATTCCTGAATTATCCAATCTATAATATTATCCATCTATTAAATTGAAGTCCTGAATGGATAAATTCACAGTATTATGCTCTCTTGAAGCATCTTCTTCTTTATCTCCATCTATAATATTATCCAATCTATAATCTTAGGATTTTATTTGCAGAGAGAAATTTTTGGAAAGACAACCGCGCGAAAGACTCTATTGCTAAGTAAAGGTTGTGCATTTTGAATAATTAATGTAATTAATTTGATTTCAATAAAAAAAAAAGATTTGAATAATTAATTTAATTAATTTGATTTCAATAAAAAAAATAGGATTTAAATAATTCATTTAATTTAATTAAAAAAATAGGTAGGTTGGTGAGCCAACCCAACCCACCATTTGCATTTTTTTTCAACCCAGCCCGGCTCAAACTCGTGATGAGTCAGATTGGTTCACGGGTTTTAACCCATTTTGACAGCACTAACTATAGTTATATTTTTCTCGACTCAAACTCGTGATGAGCCAGATTGGTTCACGGATTTTAACCATTTTGAGGCACTAATTACAGTTATATTTTTCTCTTACATAATTTAAAATTTTGTTGTGATAATATAAAAAATTTTGAAAATTGGAAGATGGAGAATTGAACGTTAAAGAATTGACGAAATAGTGTGAAGACACCACACCGAAACGTTAAATAATCTTTACATAAATCATAACGGTAACAGTGTTATTAATTATTTTTCGTAAAGCGTAACGTTGAGACCACAGATGCACAGTATGCCAGAAATACGTAATAAATTTCTGAAGGTTCTGCTGACATCTTTTACCACAACCAAGTGCAAGCCTTAAATGAAGCAACACTCACTCAGTCTTCATCTACCAACAATTGATGCAGGGAAAGCCAATTTTGAAGTAGATGGGCATCCCTCACTTTCTGCTGATTCCTTATCCAAGTGTAGGACATGTGAATCCCCTTATGCAGTTGTCTGAGATTCTTGCCACACATGGCTGCAAGATCACTTTCCTAAATACAGAATTCAACCACAATCGAATAAATACAGCAGATGCTGGGCTGGAGAATTCAAAGGGACCCCAGATTAAGTTTGTGACGCTCCCAGATGGTTTGGGCCCTGAAGATGACAGAAAGGACCCCAAGAAAGTTATTTTCTCAATCAAAACTCACATGCCTCATATGCTTCCCAAACTCATACAAGATATCAATGCATTGAATGTTAACAATAACATCACTTGCATTGTTGTCACAATGAATATGGGTTGGGCCCTGGAAGTTGGCCATAAATTGGGAATTAAAGGAGCTGTTTTGTGGCCTGCATCTGCCACTTCCTTGGCCACATGTGATTGCATCCCAAAGCTGATTCAAGATGGAATCCTAGATTCAGATGGTAAAGCTTTTCAACCGCAGATATTTCTAAATTTTTCTCTTAACGTCAAATTTCTCTACTTTCTACATTGGCAATATTTAAATTATTTTCTCACTTTAGCAAAGAAAAGAAGTAAATTTAATTGTTTGACAACTTCAAGTTATCTTAAACACACTTGTAAAGAATTGCTCTAGGAAGTAGGGTAATTTGTGAGGTGTGGGTGTTTTTATATGAGATTGTTGATATTGACTCAGTAAACAACTCTGTTTAAGGTTGTCTTATAGTCTATTATGTGTGGAGCCTCTGGTTGTAAGTATCTAATGAACTTTGGTTGTGAAAACTGTTCCATGGGTAACATTTGATGCAAATTAGGAGTTTCTATTGTATGATGGTTTGCCTACTTATAATGTTAGAGTAATTAGAGGGTTGATAAATGAAGCTAGGCATGTGACGTTGGGATGGGCTAAGATAAATGAAGCAATTTTATTATGAGTTAAGATAGACTAAGGATTGAGTTATAATCTCTGATGTTTTGTCTGTAACTCTGTGATGTTTCCTCTGTAACTCCGAGTTTGACAAAAATTTACAGTAAATTGTCCGTGTAGTTTATACTCTAACTGAACTACAGTAAACTTCTAGTGTATTGTGTGTTTTTCTTCTTGATTCCTATTGTTCTTTAGTTTGTTTGGGATGTTTTGAAACGTTATTGATATCTGTTTTAACTAGGTGAACTTGAGTTAAACTGAAGATCAAGATTTATAATAGCAAGATGTAAACTAGATATTCAATAGATTTGTTTCCAAATACGCAATTATTGCTATGAAAAACTCTAGTACTTTCATGTCAAAAAATTTGGGTGTGGTTACTAATTAACACCAAATAGTATGTTTGAAGGAACAGAAGGAAACTCTATCCACAAATTCACACACATACTGAACACATGAATGTGCATTTTATTTATTTGCTACTTCATGTATCCATATCAGATTAAAGCAATGCTCGAGTTTTTAACGTTTAACTAAACTTTGGTGTTAAGTGTTACTTCTAAAAGTTAGGAGAACCAAGCAACAGTAAAGATATCTGAGAAAATTTTATTTGTAACTTAACCTCATTCTTTATGCTTTGAAGGAAAGCCAATCGAAAAGAAAGAAATTCAACTCTACCCAAATATGCCAATGATGGACACAGAAAACTTTCCATGGTGTGGCCTAGATAAGACTGTCATTCATCATATTGCACAAGAGATGCAGACAATTAAGTTAGGAGAATGGTGGCTTTGCAACACAGCACACAATCTTGAGCCTGCTGCATTTTCCATATCACCACGGTTCCTACCTATAGGTCCATTGATGGCAACTGACAGCAACAAAAGTGCACTCTGGCAAGAAGACACAACTTGCTTAGACTGGCTAGATCATCAGCCACCTCAATCTGTTATATATGTAGCCTTTGGTAGTTCGGGAGTAATTGATCACAACCAATTAAAGGAATTGGCTCTTGGACTTGATTTACTTAACAAGCCTTTTCTTTGGGTTGTGAATTCTAGTGACAATAAAAGGGTAAACAATTCATACTCTGATGAATTCCACGGAAGTAAAGGCAGAATTGTGAAGTGGGCACCACAGAAGAAGATTTTGAACCACCCTGCCATAGCTTGCTTCGTTAGTCACTGTGGTTGGAATTCTAGCATGGAAGGTATATGTAGTGGCGTCCCTTTCTTGTGTTGGCCATTAGTAAAGGATCAGTTTGTGAACAAGTCATATATTTGTGATGTGTGGAAGGTTGGACTGAGATTAGACAAGGATGAAAATGGATTAGTATCAAAGGAAGAGATAACGAAGAAGGTGGAGCAACTGTTTGGTGATGAAGGCATAAAAGCAAGGTCGTTGAAACTGAAGGAATTGACCCTGAATAACGTAGTAGAAGATGGTCACTCTTCAGAGAATCTGAAAAGCTTCATCAGCTGGGCAGAGTAATATTGCTTTTTAGCTTGGAAATGGTTGATATATATATAGTTAATAATAATAATGTTCATTCTGTTAGAATAAAAAACTACGCTGTCTTTAAGCATCTTTAACATATTGAATTTAATTCCCATTTCCATAATAATAAAAGGATTGGTGTTAAATGTACTGCAAAACCTTTATAAATTGTTAAATGTAAATTGATAATAATATTCTGATTACTGAATATGGTTTGGAATGATTTTAGAATAAATATTACTCCTAATGATAGTGGGTGCATAGAAGAAGACCAGTGAGGGATCAAATAGTTTCAGAGAACAGTGTTCTTTGTTGTTTCTCAATTTTTTGGAAATATGATCCATGAGTTGTTAAAATGAGTTCATATTTGAAATCTTTTGGTTTATTGGAATACTATATCAAGATAAGTTAGTTTCATTTCTGAGAAAATCATACTGTAATTCAAATCTTGGTAAAAGTTGTTCATGTCTGCATTAATATATGGTGTGGAAGGTATGCTGATACTAAAATGAATCTTGAAACAAAGTTTGAAAAGTTGAAAAAGGAGAAAATGTGAAATAAGTCAATTGTAAACTTAGGGAAAAAGATGTTGATTAGTATATTTGAAAATTTTGACTGCAATCTCAAGAAATTACTCAATTGTAAACTTAGTGAAAAAGATTTATGTGAGAATGATCAAAGTATCTAAAAAGGAGCTTTTCAATAACTTGTACCCTAAAAGATGTTTTTAAGAGTAAATGTGTAAAAATGTTCTAAGTTATATATATCACTAGTAACAACAAATCTGAAGTTTGAATATCATAATAATGCAAGGACATTTTTTAATGAAAAGGACCTGTTTGTTATTTGTCAGCAACATAATTAGAAATAAAAATAAGTAAAATAGGCGGGAATCTAGAGGAGAAAAGTAAGTTTGATCGGAGTTCAACTAAATCAAGGGAGAATTTATGTGCAAAAAAGAATAATTCATTTTCCAACACATTAATGAGAAAGTATAAAATTTAATATAATAATTATAAGTAGGAATAGAGAAAAAGAGATTTAATAAAATCAATTTCAACTATGAAAGTTCACATTAGCTCGAATGGTTTCATGAATGATATGAAAGACTATACGTTAAAAGTGTGACGTTGTCTTAAGTTTAGTTAATGTTTCTACTAGGATGGTGAAGAAGATAATAAATTTTATCTAGATATTTGACAATCTTGAAAATATTGAAGTGATACTTCAAGATGAAGATAAAGTTTTATTTTTTCTTAATGTCTTATGTAAGATGTTTAAACATTTTAAAAATGTTTTTTAATTTGAAAAAGAATAAATTATTATTTTATATCGGTGTATAATTATTTAAAAATTTTATAATTTATATCGTTAGCTAATTTATCTATAAATTTTTTTTATAACTATAAATAAATCAGTCTTACCTATATATTTAGTGCATTATTTACAAAATTTTGCAATTGGTAATACCATTTTCTTTTAGTGCCCACACAAGTTGACTATTTAAAAATATATCATTTAGATTAAAACATATATATAGTATGTAGACAGTGATATAAAAACGACGTAGTTGTTCACCTCTTAATTATGATAAGGTTGTTTGATGTTCATACATAATTTTTGTTTGTAATAAATGTTTTAAATTTATTCATAATGTATTATAGGCTATATAGCTTGGTTTAAATATAAAAAAATGATGTCACTTGTTTTATAAAAGATATTCACTTTATGTAGGAACCTCGTAGAAGGCTAAACCATGGAGGTCAACATCTTGTTAGCCTAACCTTTCTTAACTTTTTAGTTTCAAACATTACTTAAATAAAAGTATGGTAATTAGTATTGTAATTCAACGAGCAATGAAGTAATAATTTCAACAACAATAATAATAAGAATTAATTTTTGATATTGTATATTTTCTGTGTAGAGTGAATGAGGTACATCAAATTTTCAAGGTTTGATCTTATAATAGTTTATTGTTATTTATTTTATTTACTTTTACTTACTTTTACTCATTATTAACGTTGAAACATTAAGTTTGATTAATATTAGAGGTAATTAAAACAATTAGCAAACAGAAAATGAGAGTAAAAATATGCATTCTGAAATGTTAATATTTTCAATTTAAAAATTATTGTTTGAAAATTTGAAGAGCATGGTTAACGATTTAAAATGTATAACTAATATAAGAATAGGGTGAAATATATTTTTAGTCCCTAAACTATCAAGCGAATTTGTTTTTGGTCTCTCTTTCAAAGTAAAGTATATTTTAGTCCTCCTCCTTAAGAAACCTTAATTTTTTGTCCTTCAAAACTAACACCGTTAAAAACCAGCTGAGTTGGTTGACGGTGTAGTGCCACATAATTTTTTTTTCCAACATCACTCCTGCCAGATTTTCTCCCCTTCCACCAACCCAACCCCATTCCCCCACCATGGACCTCAACCCGCAAACGGCGCAACGCCCCCCCACCTGCCTCGCTTGAGATGTTCCCACCGCCCCGACCCTCCCCTTCCTTTTGGATCCCCTCCTCACGGTTTTATCCGTCTGCTTCCTTGTCTCCTCCTCCAAGCCCAACATCGCTTCCACCCGCTGTCCCTTCCCGCGCCGCTTCCTCAAATTCCCCGCCATGTCCCTCACTGCAACACCTTCCAAAAATACCACCACAGCCACTGCCCTCAACATCCTACCTCCGTGCCGCCACAACTTTCTAGCTGCACTTTGTGATGCAATTAATTACCAGTTAAAAAGGCTTGGCTGTTTCTATAAGCATTTTGTATCAAATATTATAAATATATGAATTTGTTTTACTGTACTGTATTTGAAGGACCTATAATGTGCAAACTGATGCATGTGAGTTTCGTTGATGGTGGTTAGTGTGAGATTCGGTTCCTCTATAATAAAATTATTATGCAGTATTTAGACCAACAAACATCATTGGTTCATAAAAGTAAATAATTATACATTTTACTGCAACAAATTTGACATTTTGCAGCATTTGGTGTAGTAAAGTAAATTTCGAAATGGAGGATTACCTATCATAATCTAATCGCTCTTGACATGAGCATACACTAATAGTTAATTGTTATAGTATAATAGTTTTACCTTTAATTTAGTTTTGTTGTGGTGGCACAGGGGTAGAGTGTTGAGGGCAGTGGCTGTGGTGGGATTTTTGGAAGGTGTTGTTGTGAGGGACATGGCGGGGAATTTGAGGAAGCGACGCAGGAAGGGGCAGCGGGTGGAAGCGATGTTGGGCTTGGAGGAGGAGACGAGGAAGAAGACGGATAGAACGTGAGGAGGAGATCCAGAAGGGAGGGGAGGATCGTCTCTGGCTGAGGGGCGGTGGGAACATCTCAAGCGCGGCAGAGGGTGGGGGGCGTTGCGCCGTTTGGGGGTTGAGGTCCATGGTGGGGGAATGGGGTTGGGTTGGTGGAAGGGGAGAAAATCTGGCAGGAGTGATGTCAGAAAAAAAAATTATGTGGCATTACACCGTCAGCCAGCTTAACTAGTTTTTAACAGTGTTAGTTTTGAAGGACCAAAAATTAAGGTTTTCTTAAAGAAATGACTAAAATGTACTTGAAAGAAGAACTAAAAACAAATTTGATTGATAGTTTAGGGACTAAAAACATATTTAACCCATGGAATATTGTAGATTTGTAGCAGTTGAAAATTTATTTTATTTCGTTTTATTGAAATATTTTACCATATATTAAAAAAATATAAAACAACTTGAGATGATAAGTGGTCGAATAACAACCCATACACACATTTGTGTATATAAATATGTAGTCCTAATTCTAATTAAGAATTAATAAATAACACAAAAAATATAAATTAATATTATTTATCAAGGGAGAATGAAATAATAAATCATATAAAATTCCTACACACATATATATTCTAAATTTTCGCCGTGGTCTCAAACTTCTTAGACAACTCTCGATTATCACATTTTAAATTCTAATTTATTTTATATTATTAAGATCAACATTTTTAAATATAATTTTTGAATCGATTTAAATTAAGTAATCAATTAACAAACACCATGACAAAAAAATATGATAATTTAGTGTGGACACATTCGTTTCTTTTTTCTTGCAAATACGGTGAAAGACTAATCCTACGGTAAAATATCATTTAAAAGAAAATTAAGTATTAATCAACACAGTGACAAAAAAGATGATGATTATGAACATATTAAAAAAATTTTGAAATACGGTGAAAGACTCTTCTTGATAGGGTAAATAATCATTTAAAAGAAAGTTTGTGGGTATACAGTACACGGCCAAACTAATCTTCTAAAATATCTTTAAAGGATCGACACTGTTAATGACTTAATTATGCCTAAAAATATTTTACTAGGATTAAGAGATACACCTTAATGATAAGATATTAACACAGTATTAAATAAGATATGAGTCTAATCATATAAAAAATTAACATTACATTTTATTTAAAATTTTAAAATAATATATTAATAAGTCTTTCATATTTATATAATATTCTATTTTTTTATTAATATAAAATTTACTGGGATACTAATTTTCAAGAACAGTGGTGCAATATGGCTCCTACAATAAGTGAAGAAGCTAACATCAAGCTAAGAGTTGTTTAAGAATAGATTACATATCAAAGCACGACATGTTGTTGTATAATATAATAAAATAATGAAGAGTGGGACATGAGAGTATGTAAGTCAGACGTAGGAAAATCTGTAACCTAGTGTCGTGCACGAAAGCATGACAGACAGGAGAGGAAGAATCAAAACCCTGCTTGGCCTTCCTTTTTCGTTATAAAATACATAAAGATTAAAACTTAACAATGAAGCAAAACATAAAATATTTTTAAATCCATATATATCCACTGCACAATGCCTTTCGGTGCAATCTGCTACATTAAGTACTGTTGCGGTGCCTATAATCTCTGCAACACTGCTCTATCATATAAGTAACCATGATAACTACTGTGTTTTTCCTGCAAATGGATCTGTCACATTTCTTACCCTAATTTCTTATACAAGATTATGCAAAACTTAGACAATATCTCTTCTTTATCTCTATCGATCTTTTCTCGGAGGTGGCTTCAACCCTTATCTCCATTTTTTTAGTAAATATTAATTGTTAGAATATAAAAGACTCATTAGATAAACGAATATAATTTTATATATATATATATATATATATATATATATATATATATATATAATATTTTCATTAACATAAATGTTTTGTAGTAGTATTAAAATTAAATATGTAAAGACTTGATTTAAATCAGATAATATTATTATTATGAATACTTATGTATATATTTGAGTTCTTGTTAACAAGACTTATAGTCAACTTTTTTAATTGAAATATATTATAATATATAGAATTTTTAATATTTTTTAGTTATGGACTCTCATACTAATCAAAAGTTATAAATTTTGTATGGTAATTTTCAAAAAAGTATTTAATCATTTGATTAAACTAATGATATATATAAACAAACTAAATTTTGAAATGCAATGAACTTTGGAATGTTAACATCGATCAAATATCAAACTTCACATTAATAATTAACATAAATTTATTTAAAAAAAATGTTCAGTTTAAGAATTTTGAACAATAAATTTTGTTGGAAGTCCCACGCACTAGATGTCTATACCTCGGCGTGAAGGAGTGTGTTGGAAGTCCCACATCAACTAGAGATAAGGCCAATTTATAATATATATATATATATATATATATATATATATATATATATATATATATATATATATATATATATATAAGTGAGGTGCAAACATCACCTTAAAAGCTGGTTTTGTGAGATTGAGTTAAACTTAAAGTCCACTTCTAACATGGTATCAGAATCATGGTTAGAGCCTATCATAATGAGTTCTAAGTGAACATTCTATTCTTCTATTCCATCAGTGAGGTGCAAACCTCACCTTACAAGCCAATATAAAGTTCACCTTGTGAGTTTAGGGAAAATCCGTTGTTCATGACAAAAAAACCAATCTAAGCCAACATAGCATTGGTTTGTCCACGACAAGCTATTCATGGAAAACGAACTTATTGTCATGAGGGCCCCTTGTGCAACATTAATGTAATTTGGTTTTACGGTGTTGGAAAGCATCGAATGATTTTGATACAATTATTTTAAAAGTTAACAAATTCATAGGGTTGATTAGATTTAAAATATATTTTATTTTTAGCAATAATACATTACTTTTATATATTATATTGATATACAAAGTTTCGTTCTTTGATGCAATTATTAAGATACCTAGTTAACATAACAACTTTGTCGAACGGGGTTGAAATAAAAATTGATCATTATATCCTATATAATGGTTATAAAGTTTTTATCTCATATCCTCGATTCTATATTTGTATAGTGATTATAAAAACATTCCAATAATAATAGTAAATAATATTGAGTAAAATGTGACATAATAGTTATAGGTGTTTAGAGTATGTGAAGGATATTAACAATTCTGTTGATATCATATTAGATAATATACATATTTTTTAAATAATAACATTATCTCTCCATATTTTAAGAATAATTATAATAGTAGATTTATTATTATTTTCGACTTATAAATTAAGTCGAGTATATACACTTATGCTCTGTGTGTGTTTGTATCTCCCTTTACTTTTTAAATATTAATTAAATAAGTGTTTTAATAATTTATATATATATATATATATATATATAAATAAAACAAATATACACATATTTAATTTAACGGATCTATACTTAATTTAAAAAATTAGATACTAGTTCTATTTATAGTCATTATAAAAATACCCAATTAAATTAAGAACGAGTTTACAAGATGAATTAATCTATCATTCCTACTTCTCGTAATACTCGAATCTCTATTTCTTTCTATAGATGCATACCCAGTGTAAAACGAAAATCTTCATATGCATTTAATATTTATTTTAAAATATTATCTTAAACGTAAATAATAAATGTTTAAATAATTTCGGTCACACTTTCTATTTTAAAATATGCAGATGATGTGAGGAATGATGTCAACAGATAAGAAGAAAATCAAATAAATGCTGTTGGCTTGTGAAGAATATTCTTTTATATTTATAGTTTTAATGTAAAATATTTGTAAACATTTAATAAAAAACTGTCGTGCATATAAAATTATTGATTTTTAAAATAATAATTTGATGAGTAATATTAGTTAATAACCTGTGGTGAAGTTTTTTTGTCTGACGGTAAGAAAATTAGAGTAAAGGAATAATGATGACCTTTTACACAGCAAAGGTTATCGTTTTTCGAATTTTGGCTTTTTGTTGGTGTTCTTAGAAAACGAGACAAGCTTAGTTCGATACGTTTGAACATTAAATAGCGTGGGTGTAGATGAACATGGTACTCTCGTACCTTAAAAGTCAATGCATCATTAATGGCAACTGATCAAGCACTTGCCCAAGCAACAATCTCCACACAGACTAACGTTTTCTGAATCCCCTCAGAACTCGATTTTCGAGAGCAAAATTTCCAACAACCATGGCCATCAGCCCTCACTTTCTTGTTATACCATATCCAGTTCTAGGCCACGTGAATCCCCTCATTCAGTTGTCTCAGATTCTGGCCAAACATGGCTGCAGCATCACTTTTCTGAATACAGAGTTCAGCCACAAACGGTTGAACGCCACTGGTGCTGGCCTTGACAACCTCAAGGGATCAGGGATAAGGTTTGTGACACTCCCAGATGGGTTAGGCCCTGAAGACGATCGAAGTGACCAGAAGAAAGTTGTTCGTTCCATCAAAACCAATATGCCCTCCATGCTTCCTAAGCTCATACAAGATGTCAATGCTTTAGATGTAAACAACAAGATCACTTGTATTGTTGTGACATTGAGCATGACTTGGGCCTTGAAAGTCGCCCACACTTTGGGAATCAAAGGCACTCTTCTATGGCCTGCATCAGCAACTACTCTCGTCTTGTGTGATTGCATCCCAAGGCTGATTGATGATGGCGTTATAGATTCATATGGTAAGAGTATTAACATTTATGGTACTTGTTATGTCAGTTTTTGAGGGATTAATAATTAGTATCATATATACTGAGGAGGGTCTTTCATGGTTTTTCGTTTTTGGCATTGAAGGAATCCCTGGAAGAAGACAGAAAATTCAACTCTCCCCAAACATGCCTTCGATGGACACAGAAAACTTTCCATGGCGTGGGCATGACAAGTTGCACTTTGATCATCTCGTGCAAGAGATGCAGACCATGAAGTTAGGAGAATGGTGGCTTTGCAACACGACTTATAATCTTGAGCCTGCAGTGTTTTCCATGTCACCAAGGCTGCTTCCAATTGGTCCCTTGATGGCAAGTGACAGCAACAAAAGTTCATTCTGGGAAGAAGACACGTCCTGTTTGGAGTGGTTAGATGAGCAACTACCTCAATCTGTTGTGTATGTTTCCTTTGGTAGCATGGCTGTAATGGACCCCAACCAATTTAATGAATTAGCCCTTGGAATCGATCTCCTCGAGAAGCCTTTTATTTGGGTTGTACGTCCAAATGACAACAAGGTAAACATTAATGCATACCCTCATGATTTTCATGGAAAGAGAGGTAGAACTGTAGCTTGGGCACCACAGAAGAAGATATTAAACCACCCTGCATTGGCTTGCTTCATCAGTCACTGTGGTTGGAATTCTACTGTAGAAGGTGTATGTGGTGGCACACCCTTCTTGTGCTGGCCATTTGCCAAGGACCAACTTGTTAACAAGTCATACATCTGTGATGTCTGGAAGGTTGGAGTAGGATTAGACAAGGACGAAAATGGATTGATATCAAAAGAAGAGATAAAGAATAAGGTTGAGCAATTACTTGGGGATCAAAACATAAAAGCAAGATCATTGAGAATGAAGGAATTGACCATGAATAACATATCCAAAGGTGGCCAGTCTTCCAAAAATCTAGAAAAGTTTATCAAGTGGGCACAGTAATATACTTTGGATTCGAAGCTGTTATTTTATTTTATTTTATTTTACTTTTATTTGAATGTTCGGAATTTATTTCGTAGACATATTTATGTACTAGACAACTTAATCTATGAAAATTGAAAATGTTAGGAGCTGTCGTATACATCCCATTTGTATTATGAAGTTCGTTCAATGAATCCTGTGTCCCCTTCATCATTCATTATTACTAACCCATCGGTTTCTGTTACGTAATTATTGTAGCTTTCAATAATTTCTTTTGGTTTCATTCAGCTAACACCAGTCATAACAGAGTATGATGCCCAAAGGCTTGGTTATCGTTCCAAACACACAACATATTTTACACACAATTTTCCTTTTCGTTTCGTACGTTGTATGCACTTCGTCTTGGCTTTTCTTTGAAGACCCTTCTTCATTTCGCTATATTATCAAAAGTATACGAGTACGATATGAGTTATCAAAAGTATATAAACTAGTACTATCACGCTAGTGCAGTAGCATAGAAAAAATAATTATGGTTCTAGTTAATACTTTTGACTTTTGGCAGGGACGTTGCCAGTCAAACTTTACAAGTACCTTACAACACACATTATTACAACATAACATGTGATGACCCTCATACAAACTTATGGTCAACCACGGACGGACAAAAAGTCTCCTTGGAAGCAGAAATTTAATACTTTTCTGATTAATATTTTGTTTTTTTTCCGTCACTGGTTTAACAACATGATAATTTTTCTTTATATCCACTTCAAGGAGGAAGCTGGGTTGCTAGAGAGGGTTGGCAGAGTTAGGCCTGAGAAGTGAGAGAAAGTTGAAACGTGGGGAGGTTCCAGAACTGGTGATGTAGTAGGATATGGTTATTATCTCTAGATGAATCTTAGGATAAGTGAAAATGGTGCATCATGGACCACACTTATGAAGGTGGTCCCTGTTATTGGCATTGCTCTATTATATATTGTACGTTATGGTGAAGGAAAAAAAGAGTTGAATTTATCTGATATCAGAAATAAAATTCAGAGAATTAAAAACTAATAGACTTTTATTATAATTTTTTATTTCTCTTCAACTGAATCTTTTGAATTTCTTGTTTAACCCTTTTATCACCTTATTTCTTTCTTACCAAATGGATTGTAAATAACACTTCTTAATACACTATAACTGTAATCAATTATAATATCAGATATGAAAACACGCTTACTCTTACCACGGTTTAAAATATGTACAGTCTTGTTTTTTTTATTTAAAAATAGCACCAATAATTCCTACTAACAATAAATAACAAATATATCTAATTTTTTTCATGAATCTAAGGCGGTAGGTGTTCATGCGGTTAATTAATCAGAATTAATTACTATATTTTTTAGGTTCTGATAGCCCAAATTTAAAAGCATTTAGAATCTGACTTGGTCTGTACTTAATGCAACGATGTCAATTCATGAAAACTTTTGAAAGCGAACTTGGAGAAATACTTTCTACATAGAAAAGTCTCATGAAAAACTGGTAGTCCAGTCGATAAAATCCAGCTCAAACTCTTGGATATTTCAGCTTCCTGGTATTTCTCTTCCTTGAAAGCAATTTTCAAGCAAATGGGTATCCCCCACTTTCTTGTTATACCATATCCGGTTCAAGGGCACGTGAACCCCCTGATGCAGTTTTCTGAGGCTCTAACCAAACACGGCTGCAAAGTCACTTTCGTGAACACTGAGTTCAACCACAAACGAGCTAATAGCTCTGTTGGGGGGTTAGACAACCTTAAAGAAGAAGGGATGAGGTTTGTGACACTCCCAGATGGCTTGGATCCAGAAGATGATAGAAGTGACCATCACAAACTTTTCGTATCTATCAAAACCAACATGCCTGCTTTTCTTCCAAAGCTCGTACAAGATATCAATGCTTTGGATGTTCACAACAACATCACCTGCATAGTTGCTACAATGCACATGGGTTGGGCCTTTCAAGCTGCCCACAAATTGGGAATTAAAGCTGCTTTTCTCTGGACTGCATCTGCAGCTTCCTTGGCAGCATTCTATTTCATTCCAAGGCTCATTGAGGATGGAATCATCGACTCAGAAGGTAAGAATATAATATTTTCATTGATTTTTTTTACGAAAATTAAGTTCAATTTATAGTACATAAGAACGTGTAAACCTCGTATTGAAAATTAATTTTGTGAGATTGAATTAGATTTAAAATTTATTTAGTTTAACGTGAGTATTTTTGTGAGATTAAGTTAAATTTAAAGTTTATTTAACTTGGCCGTGAGTAGTTATTTTTATAGGATTTAATTAGATTTAAAGTAGATCTTGTGAAAGTTTCCCTTTTGGAATGTTATAAAGTGATTTTGTAGAGTTAATTCTGTGAGGTCGAGTTTAATTTTATGCCATATAATTTACCCAAATAAGCTTATATCTTGTTTCTCTTATCATAATTTTGCAGTTAAATCTTTCATTTGTGATGAACCAATATATGATTAGGCAGTTGTTTGATTATATTCTCCAGGTTTACACACTCAGTGCTTGATATATATTCACTCTTTGACCCGAAAATAGATGGGTCACTTGTAGTTGAAATTTATGATATAGTCAAAATATAAATATTATTACTTTGGGGACAAATATGAAAAAATCAGTCATTAATAAATTTTCAACAAATCGTATAAAATATTATATATAACACCATTTTCGTGTGCTCCTTTTATATATGTTACTTAAATTTGTACAAAGTCGGACTTGATTCTAACGTATATGAATAAAAAACCTCAACTTTGGTTTGTAAAAATTTAAAAGTTCTAAAAACTTGTTTCAACTTAGTTTGGGTTAGATTGATAAATTATCAGTAAATATGATTTGGTTCATGACGGTTAAGAAATAAACTTGAAGTTTAACTTAAACTCACAAAATCGACTTATAAGATAAAATTTATACTCGCTTATATAATATAATCTTTGGTTAATATGGACTTTCAATATATTCACTTCCATATACATTTTGAGCGTGAGACTAAACATTAATGGATGGTCCGATAGTGGTCGATAACGAGTGGAACAATATGTTCACACAAATCTTGCTAGAATAGGCTTTAACCTGAATCTAATATAATGTTAAGAAGTGAACTTTAAACCTAACTCAACCCGACAAAATCAACTTCAGATTTCAATCCATTTATATACTAAAAATCCTAAAGATGAGGAGACATGTATTTTCGATAAAAGAAAATTAAAATGCAAGTTTTGATCTTTTGATTTAGAAAGAATGAAGAGAATATTTGAGAAACTTGTGGCATTGCAAATGCAGGAGAGCAAACCAAACAACAAGAAATTCAGCTTTCCCCAAATATGCCTGTGATGGATGCTGAAGACCTCCCATGGGGTGGCTTTGCTAAGAAATACTTCCCTCATATAGTTAAAGAGATGAAAAACTTGGAGTTTGGAGAATGGTGGCTTTGTAACAGTACTTCTGATCTTGAGCCTGGAGCAGTTTCCGTATCACCAAAGTTCCTCCCAATTGGACCATTGATGGAAAGTGACAGCAACAAAAGCTCATTCTGGGAAGAAGACACAACTTGCCTAACCTGGTTGGATCAGCAGCCACCTGAATCCGTTGTGTATGTTTCCTTTGGTAGTATAGCAATCTTGGAACCAAACCAATTCAAAGAAGTAGCTCTAGGCCTTGATCTCCTAAAAAGGCCTTTTCTTTGGGTTGTTCGTCCAAGTAGTGATAATGACAAGGTAAACAACGCATACCCTGATGAATTCCATGGAAGTAAAGGTAAAATTGTGAACTGGGCACCTCAGAAAAAGATATTGAACCACCCTGCCATAGCTTGCTTCATCAGTCACTGTGGTTGGAATTCCACTTTGGAGGGTGTATGCAGTGGCACACCTTTCTTGTGTTTGCCATTTTTCAGTGACCAATTTTTAAACAGGTTGTACATTTGTGATGTGTGGAAGGTTGGTCTGAAATTAGACAAGGATGAAAATGGATTAATACTGAAGGAAGAGATAAGGAAGAAGGTGGAGCAAGTTCTTGAGAATGGAGACATAAAAGCAAGATCACTGAAACTGCAGGAATTGTTGGTGGATAACTCAGTTGTGGATGGTGAATCTTCAAAGAATCTCGAAAAGTTTATTAACTGGGCCAAGTAATGATAATAATACCTTCAGCAATAGTTTCGAATCAAAGTTTTCTTTGTCTGTTTTCTCTTTAGTTCTATATCTCAAAGGAAACTTCTGTAGTATGTGTGAACTATTTCACTTTGTAATAAATGGTTCTAAAATAAATTTAACGTTAGAACTTTGAATCTTTGTAAATTAATCGAAAAATAGGTTGATTTCACTCAATTCGATTTTAATAACATATATGACGACACCTGAGTTTGCAAATGTATTAGGAAAAAAATACTCACTCTCATTCAATCAAGATCAAAGAAATACGGTATACATAAAAGAACATCACAAATAAAAATTATGAATTTATATGATCCTACGTTTCTCATCTAAAAATTATTTAAATTATTATAATGGCGACTTCTTAAATGTTTTTTTTTTCTTCATATAATCTCTCTAAATAACAAGAGTTCATTTTTTTTTCATAAATAAGACAATAAAGTTTAATTATCTTATATCTTCATTTATATCTTGTTATGCTGACAAAATTTATCAAAAAAAAAAACTCATCATATCTCTTACAACACGACATTTCCCTTTTTTTCAATTAATGTTAAAAATCTGAAATGATTTTTCAATAATATGTTTCTCGGCACTCTTAAAACTCATCAAATTTGATTATCCAAATAGTTTTTTTTACTTACTTCATACTATTGGGGTTGAGGGTTTTTCCATGCACCTCACTACCTTCATTCTACACCTCCCATTATTTTGATATTTTCAACTGTAATCCTATGTCAGGGAATATTTTGATTTTAAATAAAAAGGTTGACCCATCCATTCAATAAAAAGAAGCAAACCCTATACTCATTTCTCCACTCCAGTGTCGCATTTCACGTTTGAAAACCTTTCTCCACTCTAGTGCTGCATTCACGTTTGAAAACCCTACAACCTTTCTTCCTCTATGTCGTATTTCATATCTCGCAACATATACTCCTTTCTTTCTCCTCTCTTCCCACAGTCCTCCCCTCCTCCCTCACTTTGACCATTTATTTTGAATCCCCTCCTCCCCTCCTCTCTAGTTTCTGGTTTGGTGGTTGGGTGGTGTTGTTGTGGTTGTGAGATCTGGGAATGTGGAAGGAGATACGAGAGGGACGCCTTAAGCGCACTTGAAATTGCGGTTATGGCAAAGCCGCACTTGGAAGTGTGGTTGGTTGAGAGAGTCGTCGCAATTGGAGCTATTCGCGTAGAGCTGCACTTAGAAAGACGGTTGAGGAGCGTCGTAGTTGGAGGTGGAAGATGCGGTCAAGCTTTTTTTTTGTTTTCTTTTTTCTGCGCTTATGAAAATTTATGTTAATATATTAAAATTATTTTTTTAAATGTTTTATATACTTTTTTTTGTTAATATGTTTTCGTAATATGTTTTTCTTTTTCTTATTTGTTTGTTAAATTTTTTTAAATTTGTTCTTCTTTTTATAATTTTAAATTTTTTTATATTATTTATTATTTATTTCATTAAATAATAATTATTATGCCTAAATTGTTTCTAACATATGCATGATGTAAATCAAACTGGTTGTCATCAAACTATTTGTCAAACACAATATAAGTCCTAAGAATATATAACAATAAACGAACAAGAAAGATGTAAATCAGGACTCAGAATGCAATGTGCAAACAAACATCAAATCATCATAAGCAAGCATGCGAAATTGTAGCCTTAGGTTAAAAATAACAAAAAGGTCTGCACAGTAAAACCACACTCGGAAGTGCAACACCCCTAAACCGCAGTTCGAAGTGCGATTGGGGTCCGAATTTCGGCTATGTCTCTAACCGGCGATAAGCTTTCTGCCTTCTTCCTCCTCCACTATCCACAACACCACCAGCACTGCCTTATTCCTCCTCCATTGTCCACAGCACCACCACCACCAGATAAACTTACAACTCTAAAGTCAGAAAACAATTTAACACTACAAGCAAAGAATGAAAGTGAAAAAATAAGAAGAGGGAAGAGGGTGTATGTAGGATAGAATTTATACAACAGAGGAGATTTAGGGTTTATACAATCAAACAAAATTTAGGGTTGTTGGTCTTTAGGAGGATCGTTGGTAATTACAAAATCATTAATTTTTATTTAACTTTAATAAATGGAGGACAATTGTATAAAATGAAAAGTGCATAGTGAAATAGGTGAGCTGCAGGAAGCATCCTCGTTGGAGTTTGGTTCACCCACATATTTGGTTAGCCTTAAGTGTATATTAATAGCTAAACAACAGATTCTACATCCTCTGTTAGGCCCAAAGATACTCAGATTTTTTTTCCTTTTTAAACCACGCGTATTCTATTTTTATTAACCAATAAGTAAAAATAAAATAATTTTATTGTGAGTAAGAAAACATATCTAATAAATATTTATATTTTGGCTTAAATGCTTACTTCGTCTCCATATTAAGAAATGAATTTTTGTTTAGTACCCGGTTTTAAAAAATGAAGACATTAGGTCCCTATGTTATGAAAAATATATGAATAAGGTCCACAAAGAAAGAACAAGTTCAACAAATCATCAAAGAAAAATAAGAGAGAAGAGAAAAAATACGACCACATAAGCATAAACTTAATGTCGTTGTTGTCAACTTAATGGACATAACCTTATTCATAAACTTTTCATACCCAAACAGAAATTCACCACTTAACATGAGGAGAAAGTAAGCATTTAAGCCTTATATTTTTTAGATTTAAATATTTGTTATCCTATGAAGTTAGTTATTTTTTTTCTCCAATAAAAAGTTTAATTTATTTTAATCTTTAAATTTTGCAAATATATTAATTTTAGTTTTAGGATTAGATGCTAAAGATATTAATGATATGATAAATATTACTTTACATTCGTTGCCGATATTTAATTAAGTGATAGGATTAAATGTGGTTAAAAATGTTTTATTCATTTTTAATTAAAACTGTTAAAACAAGTAAGTAAGTTTATCATTAAGAATTAATCATGAATTAATCTAATTTAACTCACTCATTAATAAATTTAAAATTTTTGAACTTAATCCACCTTATCATTACGAGTTAAACAGATTCACTTAATAAAAAATTATAACTTTTTTTTCTTCAATCTAATATTTCTTTTTAATATATAACCAAAATAAAAAACTTTCAAACCTATGTAAATTTTTTTTCTCATTTTATTTAATAAATAAATCATTCATCACAAAAACTAAATATAATTCTAGATTATACCTATTATCTTCTTAAGAAAAAATATGACTAATAAAAAACAAAGATAAAAAGTGAATGAAATGTCATAGACTCTGTTTCTTTCTTCCAAATTTTCAAAATAAAAGTTTATTGTGTTTTGAACTATAATTTTAAGTTAAGAGTGAGATAAGTTTTTTTAATGTCTGGATTGGTAAATCAGATCCATTTTTATCTCATACCTAAATTTGTAATTTCCTTTTTAACTTAATCCAACTAAAATACATAATGAACCGAATTGATTTACCTATTTTGAGCCATTTTAACTGTTGATCTTTTAACTTTTAAAATAATGTCAGTTATGATGGTCATATCTATGTCGTCAATATGGTCTAATTCATAAACTAAAAAGAACATTTTGCAACATTGAAAAATAAAAGATATGTAATTTAAAAATTAAAAGAGTACTAATTTAAACTAAAAACGTGTTTTAAGACATTCTTTTGTCACTTGGTTGAATTATTTGAGACACGTTGGTTGAACTATTTCGTGAGACACACGCATAACTTGTATAACGACACATCACTCAAACACCTATTTCATTTTGCTTTTTCCTTCTCTCTTTTCCACGTTATATTATTATTTGTTTTTCACATGTACCAAACAAAAAGTTATCCTTAACGTCGTATAAATAACTTCCCACTTTGCCGCAAAAAATCAACTTCAAACACCTTTTACTCAGCAGACATGAGTCACCCACATTTTCTTGTTATACCTTATCCAATTCTGGGGCACATGAATCCACTGCTGCAGTTCTCTCAGGTTTTGGTCAACCATGGCTGCAAAATAACCTTTTTGATCACTGAGTTCAACCAAACCAGAATGAAGAATGCAATTGAGCACTTGGGAACTCAGATAAAGTTTGTGGCACTCCCAGATGGTTTGGATCCAGAAGACGACAGAAGTGACCAGCCAAAGGTCATTTTGTCTCTCAGAAACACCTTGCCTCCTAAGCTTCACAATCTCCTACAAGACATCAATGCTTCGGATGGTGATGACAGCAAGATCACTTGTCTGGTTATTTCCAAGAACATGGGATGGGCCTTGGAATTTGGACACAAATTGGGTATCAAAGGAGCCCTTATGTGGCCTGCATCAGCTACTTCATTGGCCTCTTTTCACTCCATCCCAACCCTTATTCATGACAGAATTATAGACCCTGAAACTGGTAAGAAAATGAAAATTATTATTACTGTCATTATTCTTACTATTACGGTAACTAACCTTTTATTTAAATATCAAACTCCATCAAGAAATTGGAATCACCAACCTAGTTTTTATACATTTTTTTACCAACACTAAAAGCGATTTTATTTACTGACGATAAAAAGGTGGACATCACTGCATCAGACTGCAGATTGATATATTAAATAAACACTGCTGTAGTGACAATAGTAATTACTTTTATGATGCTTAATGAACTTCTTTCAAGTCCTATTTTGTAGACTAAGGATTTTTAGGGTGAAGGTTCAACTCTGACTCGGCAATTCTTGATTTTCTTTGGGCCTTAAACGCAGGACTTCCAACCAGGAAACAGGAAATTCAGCTGTTGCCAAATTCTCCTATGATGGACACGGCAAATCTTCCATGGTGTAGCCTTGGGAAGAACTTTTTCCTTCACATGTTGGAAGATACAGAAAGTTTGAAGTTTGGAGAGTGGTGGCTTTGCAACACCACTTGCGAACTTGAGCCGGGAGCACTCGGGAAGTGGCCAAGGTTCCTTCCTATTGGACCATTGATGCAGAGCGACACAACGAAAAGTTCATTTTGGAGAGAAGACACAAGTTGCCTAGATTGGTTGGATCAACACCCACCTCAATCTGTTGTTTATGTTTCCTTTGGAAGTTTAGCAATTGTGGAAGCAAACCAATTCAAAGAACTAGCTCTTGGCCTCGATCTTCTTAACAAGCCTTTTCTCTGGGTTGTCCGTCCGAGTAATGACAGTAACAAGGACAATAATGCATACCCAGATGGATTCATTGGATCTAAGGGTAAAATTATTGGCTGGGCTCCACAAAAGAAGATACTGAACCACCCTGCCATAGCTTGCTTCATTACTCACTGTGGTTGGAATTCTATTATAGAAGGTTTATGTGGTGGCGTACCTTTCTTGTGTTGGCCATTTTTCAGTGACCAATTTATTAACAAGTCGTACATTTGTGATGTGTGGAAGGTTGGAATGGGATTAGACAAGGATGAAAATGGACTGATATCAAAGGGTGAGATAAGGAAGAAGGTGGAGCAAGTTCTTGGGAATGAAGACATCAAAGCAAGATCGTTGAAGCTGATGGAATTGACCCTCAATAACTCGGCTGAAGGTGGTCAATCTTCAAAGAATCTCCAAAAGTTTATCAATTGGGCCAAGGATTAATGGTGCTTTTCGTTATAACAGTTCCCAACTTCGGTTTCTTTTCACCTTTTCTTTCTTTGCGTTTTTAAGTTGAATTTCTACTTTAATTTGGTAGAGATATCAACGTACCTACTACGAGTATTAATAAAAGATCTTTAAGAATAAATAAGGAATAATACGCCCAGGATTTTCTCGGCTTTCATGTATTAAAATCTAAATTGTCATTAAATTTTAATACATGATAATTTTAAATAATATTAATATCAATTTAACGAAAAAAAAACATTAAATTTTTTTTGCAAAAATAAAAATTTATATAAATAAAAAACAAACATTAAATTCAACACAAATAAAAAAAACAAATTATTAAATAAACCAAATCTTAATACATTTTATACTCTAGTCTCTGGTAATATTAATCTGAAAAAATTCTAAGTCAATTTATATTACGATTGCATTCAAGTCTTTTTGCTTTTTGAACAAATGTATTGTCTCGTCCAAGAAATTTCCATGTTAATTTTTCTACAGTGTTGTTCCAAGAATTCTCGGACCACATCATCACCCGACACCCTTGAAACTGACCAAGACCATAAGCTCTTTACGATTGAAAAACACTCTATCGTGGTCCCAACTTACTTCTCTGTGGTTCTTCTATTATCCATCAATCACTCTTTACCCACGTTTCATCTTTTGCTTCACCTTTCTAATGTCTTTCTTTGTCTTCACAAATTTATTTGTATTTAAAAAATAAATCTAACTATTTCTTTAATACGCTTCATCTATAAAATGTCTTTTATTACTTTTTTCGTACTTCTATATTTTTTATTTTATTTTAATAGCTTATGTTATGAGTGATCCGTTAACTAAATACTTGATCACTAATATTCATGTTATTATTGTCACATAGTTGAAAGTATATATTATCATATGTTTACATGATTAATTTTAAAAAAGAAATTGTGTTTTCTTCTTCTTTAGAATAGTATTTTCCAGTGAGTTAAAATATTGAGGAAAGACATAATTTATAAAGAGAAAAAAGGGAGATGAGGTTATTTTTATTCGATTAATGTTCTTATGAAAAAAGGGAAATTGAATAATCTTAATGGTCATGAGGTCATTAGTGATCTTGTTAAAAAGATGAATGTAATACTTAAATCATCTTGTTATAAGGACCAAGTAAATGTTTTGAGTAGAAGTAATTTTTATAAGACACTCAATTATTTTATTAATAAATAGTTTAAGTTATAAATAGAAAAAGCGATTAATTGATTTTTATTTTATAAAAATTGTTGTTTTTCTAAAAGTGAACTATTTTTCCTTTTTTATACTCTCTAGAAGATACTAACCCCTTTAGTTATCTTCTGAAAATTAGAGTACGTCATAGAATTCTTGGCAATAAAATATAATATTATTTGATGAGTTTCTCAACATCTTTTGCATTTTTTTTTAGTTTTTTTGGCATATTTGTTGCATGTGGAGTTTATAGAGTTGTATATGTCATCTGAGGACTCTAGATGAATTTTTGTATTCGATTATAATTGTGAATGTGTGATATGTCTTTTATATAAGCTTTTTATATGCAAAATAGGAGTCTTTAGTGAAACTTTTTTGTCTTTTTAGCTTATATTATTGGTGAAGGAAACTAATATTTAAATAGATTGTTATGATTTTGATGTGAATGATTGAGTTATTAATTTATCTGATTATATGATTGAGATGTCTAGCCACATTTTTTTATGTGATTTGTAGTATTTTGATGTGAATGAAGGTTTATTTGAAATTGGTAAAACATGTGATAAATAAGTATACTAGTTTGGGTATAATTGACTTCTAGACCTATTTTTAAACTCATTATAGTAACTACTTTGGTGTATAAATGAGATAAAAACCATGTAGGAGTCAATTGGTGCAAACTGAGATACCTGGTAGGTTTATGGTTTTATGCATAATTATTAGGCGAACAATATTTCTCTTAAGTGAAAATGAAAATTTGGGATTACGAAGCTCTAGACATTTTACTTGTTGAGCGAATTAGGACTCACTAAGGGAGCCTATCTCTTGGGATTTGGTCATCGGGTGAGGAAAATGGTTGTTGGATGAAAATAAATTTATGAATATCAATAACTCCGAGTTGCATGAACTCGTTGAGTAGGGACTGAATCTATAAGACCTAAGAAAAATATTTATATGAGATAAAATAGATAATGGATAGTAACATATATTTAAATTATATTAAAATGTTGTGATAACTTGTTTAGTTAGAAATCTTGTGTTGGAAGGTGAGGTGATGAGTTCAAGTCTTATCTATAATGTTTAGTATGTGATGATAGGAAGGTCATGGGTTCAATTCCAATGTTGATAATGAGAATTTAATGTATGTTGTTATGAAATTATTTTAATGATTATTCTGTTTTGTTCAATTTAAATAATTATATGAATTTTGTATAATTATTTTTAATTGATTTGCCGTTTGTAATTTTATTACAGATATTATGAAAACAAGTACAAAAGATAATTACAAATGATAAAATTTGGAAAAAAATTGTATATATTTAGTTTATTATACATAAATGTAGAGTATGATATTTTATTATATGGTTAGATAATATATCGCATGTGAACTGTTTTTATTATATAGTTTATATACAATCTAGCATAATAATGTTTTAATATATATTACAAATGAAAATTTATGTATGGCGGTAAATTATGATTTTATTTTCAAATAGATATTATGAAATTTGTGAATTATAAAAGTTAACAAGTTTGAAAATTGCAACTTTGTTTTCCTTTTATATATGTATTTAAGGATTTAAGGTTAGTATAATATATATTTTTTGGTATAAATAATCATGCTTTTTTGGTTGTTTTATTTATGTTTAAAAAACGTAGTTTGACCATTAATATTTCATAATAACGTCTAGGCATTTGAGTTCATTGGATTATATTGTGTTAAAAAAGAAATGGTGGAATTGAGTGTTTATTAAAGTTGTTGCGAATATGATTATATTTATATAAACTTATGAATTTTAAGTAATGTAAATTAGGTGAGTATTGTTGGTTGCAACTAATTAAGTAATTACTAATATTCCTAAGCAAGTGTGTTAGGTTAAAAATTAAACTGGACAGTCTAGTGATTGTTTTACGAAAAGGTTAAGACAAAATTAGAAGCATTAAAATAAATGTTTAGGTTTGACGTTAATAGTGGGAGATCATTTTTTTTTTTAATAAAATTAAAATTAATTTTGACATTTGAAAATTATTTTCATGATGTTTTAAGTGAATAAAATTAGAATAGTTTTTGGTCTTTTAAAGTTTGAAATGATTTATTTTAAAAGTAATTGTCATTATATATTTTAATTTCAACATGATTAAATTACTCCTCTTTCCTTGTTTTTTTAGATTTTTGTTTTCTTCTTTTCTTCACTAATCTTGATGACAAATATTTTATTGGTTCAACACTTATTTTACCAGCAAATTTACTAAAAGAACTTTAAAAACATTCATTACCAATAAATTTACTGAAATATTTTAAAAACTTTCTACTGACGAATTTACAAATAAACTTTAAAAATTTCATTCCCAACGAATTTTCAAAAAGTCTCACATTGACAAATTTTAAAAAAATCATCTTCCACGATTTTACTACAAAATACAAAATAATTAAAGTCCAAAAGAAAACCATTGACATCTATTCTATCATAAAAATATAGTCAATAATAAAAATTATAAATTACCCACAAAATTTATTAATCAGAACTTTTTAAAAATAATAAAATTTAAAGTTATTCACAAATTTTATTGTATACAGTTTCGCCAATAAATTTTACTTTACCAATTATTTTCCTTTAATAAATTTTATTAATAATTTAACAATTTATATTAGGATGAAAATTCGTCAGACATTTGGGTGCGTGCAAATTAATTCTGAATGACTAAAAGTGTAAAAAGAACATAAACAAGAAACTAAATGAGTAAAAAAGTTGAAATTAAACTACAAAATGTAAAATAAATTAAATAAAAAAGAATGATTGGTTGACATGAGTACATCTCCTCTTGCAACAATCTCGCAACACTTTGAGAAACTTTATGTCTTCTCACTTCTGTTGCCAACATTTTCTGCAAACACAGCCACCAAGGTGGGCCCCAATATTGACTATCTAGTATTACGACCATGCATGCTCTCGACCCTAGTCTCGTGTTTTGTTTTATTTACTTCACGACAAAAATAATTCACCCTAATTATAGACCCCTTGCCCATTGACAGGGAATAACTGATATTGAAATCTGAAACTATGCTTCAATTCAATTCCACAACCAATAATTCAGCGTTCAAATTACATAATACCTCTGCAGCACTTGCAGTATTCAAGGTGCCAAATACACTACTATTCTTTTGTAGAAATAAAAAGGAAATATAACCATATTAGATGAAAATATTTGTTAATAATCATTAAACTCTCACTGTTATCTTAATTACTATTATATTTGTAACAATACACCAATTTTTTTGTAAAGAAAAAATTATCACTAATAATTTTGCATGATAATGATGATATAATTTATCGTAAATGTACTTGATAAATTAGTATCATTATTGTTATGATTTTGAAGTCAATTTGTTTAATAATTACTGTTTGTTTTTTATTATCCATATTCCATTATTATAATATTAAAAATTATGTTAATTTGTAATTATCGTATATTGTTCAATGTCGTAATAAATATATAAACTATTTTAAAATTTTAAAATAAATAAAACATCTGTTATAAATATTAAATATAAAGTATTTATTATATTTTAAATGAAAAAATACAATAAATATTTAACAACGAATTCAAACAATATATATTGAATAAAACTTATTTTTAGTGTATTATTTTAGAAAGGTAAAGGTGCAGTCATACTGAAAGGAACATTTATAATATAAAATGGAGTATTCAATATTACCAAAATAAAAAACTTATAGACACGAGAAGACTGCTACTGAAAAAATGCTTTTGAAAAATGCTTTTGAAATCGTTTATAGACTTCATTTTCTAAAAAACCAAAGTCTACAAAAACGCGATAACATTTTTAAAACACACGCTAACAATTTCACTTTTTTTTTAAGATAATGCACTTATATTTACGATAGAATTGAACAACCAAGACTTAATTAAAAAATATAAAAATTTTAGATACTAAATATAACACTTTTTTTAATAAATCTTTAATTAAAAATATCCTGTATAAACAATAATGTAACGAACATATTGCATAATTTAAACTCAATACGAAATATAAAACTTTTGTACATGATATAAACTTAATTGAAAAATACTTAAGTTAAAACTTAATTCAACTAATTATAAGATCAAAGTGGGGTGATTGTCTTTCTTAAAATTGATGCGGTCAATCTTGGTCTATAATATTTTGAATGAAATAAAATTAATACATTTATTTATAAAAGTACTATATCTATTAATACAATAAATTATTTTAAGAAGGTTTTTTTTAATTTTTAATAGTTTTATATTTAAAGTATACTTATTTTCAAATGGAGAAAAATAAATAACTAAACTTGTGTTTCAGACTGATGTAAAAAAAAATAGAAAAAAAAAGCAAGCACTACGATGTTAATTTAATACTAAAAAGAAAGCCATCATGCTGGTCTAACAAGGTCAAGATATTGAATTGGATTCAAACTATTGTAATTATATACCTTTTTATTACCCTAACCCCTTTTACTCGTCTAAGTATGATAATTAATATCAATTGGCCACTAATGCGGTTTGGCCTAACAGAAAATTTTAAGTGGAAGACAACTCTTTTATATATACATATATAATTAATCTTTCTTTTCATTTTTAATTTTTATCTAATCAATTTAATGAATAATTGGAATTAAATGAATAAAGAGTTAATTTTAAACTAAATTGATTTTTCCTTTATATATAATCTTTTTGTATAATAATGTTAAACAATTTCGTTATGATCTCAAATTACTATACATACTAAATTCATCAATTTTGTAACGATTATGAAAAAAATTGTATACTAGATCTATAAATCTATCTCATATTATAATTTTTTTCCAACTTAAAATATATACTGTTCTTGTAAAAACCTGGTTGTTTTAAACCAGAAAATAAATATAGAAATTAAATAATCTAATTCAAAATTAACATGTTTTAAGTTAGAAACACTAGTACAAAAAACAACGTATACTCTTGACCTTTCACGTCGAATTCGAGAACGACGTCATATTGGGAAACGTTAAATTGACGTCGAATTTAAAAAATTCGACGTGTCAAATTTAAAAAATTCGACGTTACGTCGAGTTTTGTCAATATACGACCTTAATTTAACGTCGAATTTTGAACATATACGACGTTAATCAATTTTTTTTATTTTTTTAATTAATTGTAATCTTTTTTAACATTCGACGTTTTATATCGTCTTACGTCAAATTATAATTTTAAATGACGTTTAATAATTGCATTTATTTACAACCACCAATCATTTTTAACTTTGTTATTTAGTGATTAGACGCAAAACGCGTGACGTTATACGCTGTTTTTGCACCAGTGAAAATTTAAAAAACGCTTTATTCTTAGTTGGAATTTGATTTATCCACCAGATTAAACTATTCTCATAAATGAAAAAAAAAGTGTTCTTCAGAAAATTTTTAATAGCATGTATGCTATTACATATATCTATAAAAAAAATTAAAATCCTTTAACATAAACATAACATTATTAAAGTTAAAAAATTTATGTGCATATTGTTTAAGTATAAGATTTATTTTTAGAAGGATTTATAAAGCAATATTTTTCTATACTATTGGCTCATTTCGTTTAGAACAGGGTGGTGATACACTTTGACATTACAAAAAGAAAAAATTACATTTATTTGATATTGTAAAATAATAATATTTTAATTCCTTTTTTATAATTTAAAAATGATTATATTATTAAAAAGAGTTTTAAATGAATGTATTTTTGTAGAGAGTGTGAAAGAAATTTTTCCTTTATGTTGTGTTCATTTGAAGCGATTTAACTGTTCACACAGTTTTGCGAGCGAAGAATTAAGCTCGTTATGCGTTCGGTTGAAGTGAAATGCGCGGATGGATTTGCGGTAAAATGCGGGATGGTTGCACTGTTCAGTCACCCGCGGTTGTGATCAGATTTGAGTGGATTGTCGCGGAAAAGTCGTATGTGCCCTCCAATTTAAGCAACGATGAGGGTGGCGTAACCGATTATAGCAGAGTGTAACCGGTTACAGAAGAATGAAATTTTGGCTGGCACGCGTAACTGGTTACGCACACGCATAACTGGTTACGCAAACGCGTAACTGGTTACGCAAGGTTACAGGGTATATATTTTTCCATTTCCTTTTCCAAACTAACACCTCTTTATTTTATTTTTCAGTTTTTTGTATAATTATTTTAATATTATAATTTAAAAAGATCTAATCTTAATAAAATTAGGTATATTATATTTTCTAATTTATTAAAAATAATTTGATTATTTAATTTTTATAATTTTTAAACATTAATTTTATAAATTATTCATAATTTTTTTTATAAACATTTTTACAATTAAATATAACATTTATAAATAACATTTTATATTACTTTTATAATTAGAGGCATTTTGATAATCTTTAATTTCTACCAACTAAACTAATTTTTAAAATCTATCACATCAATCAAATCCTACACTAATTCTCACAAACTTTACTTCCAAATCCACTCTCAATTACCCACAAATCCACTCAAAAAAAACAACTAAAAAATTACCCTCAAATCCACTCAAATTTATTTAAATCATTTTCTCCATATCATCTCCTCCAAGTCTACCAAAGGAACAAAACGTTAGAGAAAATGTGTGGGGACATGTCGTGTTGAGGAGGGTTGGAAGATGGAAAAGATGGAGTACGACCGAACCTGCACCTGCAGGCTACCCTTGCATGCGTCCAATTTCACATCACTCTCCTTTCTTCTTCTTTTTCTCATTACTACAAACAAACAAACAAACCCTATGCTTACGCTTCAATTTTAACGTCAAACACAAACAAATCCATCCATATAAAATAAACCCACCATTACCAAAAAGCTAACAAATCCATTCACGCAACCTTAAACACAAAAACCATTCTGCTAACTTTCACTTCTATTGCTGCAGCAACAGTTTTATGGGCATCCCACATTTTCTTGCAATACCTTTCCCAATCCAAGGCCACATCAATCCCCTTTTGCAGTTCTCCCATGTTTTGGTCACACATGGCTGCAAAATCACCTTCTTGAGTTCAGATGAGAACTACCGCAAACTGAAGGGTGCAAGGGATGCTGCTGGCCATGGCAAAACCATCGACCCAAACATAAAGTTTGTGTCTCTCCCTGATGGTGTGGACCCTGAAGATGATAGAAAGGACCAGACCAATGTTATTTCCACCACCATTAGAACCATGCGTGTTAAGCTTCCCATGCTCATACAAGATGTGAATGCTTTGGACAGTCACAACAAAATTTCTTGCATTATTGTCACCAAGAACATGGGATGGGCTTTGGAAGTTGGCCACCAGTTGGGTATCAAAGGAGCTCTGTTCTGGCCAGCCTCAGCAACTTCTCTCACATCCTTTAACTCCATTCAGAGGCTTATTGATGAAGGAACCATAGACTCCAAAACTGGTAAGAAGGAAATAAACACTTCTTTAATCTGTTTGCTTATGGAAATGAAGAAAACTTAAAAGTTAATCTTGCCTCAGTTTATCACAATTCATTAGTACTTTCTTGTGTTCTTCTTGTCACATGCTGCTATATTGTTGCGTCGTGTACTGTCTTATTTTGGAGATTTCTCATCGTTGTACGAAGCTTGCATTGCTTCCTTGATGGCTTAACTTTTAGTATTAATTTTAGGTTCGGTTAAACATTTAGACTTTGTACTTCGTACAGATTCTTTTCTCACATGGAAAAGTCCTAAACGTTTATTATGTAATTATTTCTGTCAAAGTAGGAATCTATTCTTACTTTTCATAAAGTTATAATAATGACAGATTTTCCTGAGTTGTCCACCATTTAATCTGTTTTGAGATAGCATGATATCAGCAAAATCTGGCACTTTATAGCAAAGGACACAGACAGATTGCAGCAGGTTCTCGTATTTTGTAATTGTTTTAGAATCTCACTTTTGAATAGTATCAATTAAATCGTATTTGCACATACTTACAATTTTGTTATTTCATTATTTCATGTAAATCAATAAAATGATGTTGGTCTATTATAATATCTAAAAGATTAAAACTCTAATTCAGTATACAGTTTCTTCGTATCCAAACCAAAGAAAAAGGCAGAAGGTATATAGATGAAAATGTTAATATAGCTATCATTGTATCCCATCTTAGAGTTAATTACTATTAAAGTTGTACAAGATAATATAAACTAAGTCATTGTAGGATCATGACTGCATCAGCTGCAGTTGCTTTTGCACTGGAAGGAATCTTGGTCCCATTATGCACTGTATATTTCTTAACAGTAATTAATTGGCTTTTGGCATTTCAGGCCTCCCTACCAGAAACCAGGAACTGATACAGCTTTCCTGTAATTTGCCTTTGATGGAGGCAGCCGCCATGCCATGGTACTGCTTGGATAATGCCTTCTTCTTCCTTCACATGAAGCAAGAGATGGAAAATTTGAATTTAGCAGAAAAGTGGCTTTGTAACACTACTTTTGATCTTGAAGCTGGAGCTTTTTCCACATCACCAAAGCTCCTACCAACAGGCCCTTTGATGGCAAATGAGAACAACATATTATGTTCATTGTGGGAAGAAGACAGAACCTGCCTAGAATGGTTGGACCTGCAGCCACCTCAATCTGTCATATATGTTTCTTTTGGAAGTATGGTGTCATTGAAACCAAACCAATTCAATGAATTAGCTCTTGGACTCGACCTCCTTAAAAGGCCTTTCCTTTGGGTTGTTCGTGAAGACAATGGTTTCGAGGTGAACGATGCATGTGAATTTCGGGGAAGTCAAGGTAAAGTTGTTAGTTGGGCACCACAAAAGAAGGTTCTGAGCCACCCAGCTATAGCATGTTTCATTAGCCACTGTGGTTGGAATTCAACCATTGAAGGTGTTTATAATGGAGTACCGTTCTTGTGTTGGCCATTCTGCAGCGACCAATTTATGAACCAGACTTATATTTGTGATGTGTGGAAGGTTGGAGTTGGATTTGACAGGGATGAAAATGGATTGATATCAAAGGAAGAGATAAAAAAGAAGGTGGAGCAACTACTTGTCGATGAGGAAATAAAGGAAAGATCTTCCAAATTGATGGAAGTGATCATCAAGAACAAAACACAAGGTGACCAGAATCTCAACATGTTTATCAATTGGGCCAAGGACTAAGAATTCTCTTAATACAGTTTTATAGCTTTTATATATATATATATATTTAACAAATAAGTATGCATAAAATAAAGGAAAGAATAGAGAAAATAAAGTGGAAATTAAGGTGGTGTATTGTTAACTGTGTTATGTATTATAGTATAAAATTTACCAATGTGTTCTAAGATCTTCGTAATTTTTCAGTAAATCTAGTGAAAATTTTCATCTCTAAGGAACTTCCCTACAGACATGCAAATTCTATAAATTATCAAGACTTAATTATTTTTATTTCTATTATTTATTTATTTTATTTTATAAAGTCTCATATTAGTAAAAGGAAACAATTAAATCTTTTAGTAGACTCATAATTTATAACTAACGTATAATTATAATTTACAAAATTAAGGACATTAATTTCAATATAAGAAAGTGTTATTTTATTATATATTTTCTCAGATTAGAGGCATAATATTCAACTTACAAGAACTATATTGTCAAATTTTTAAATTAAGAGACCTGATTAACACTTATATTAATAGATAGATCAAAATAAATAAATAAGAGATAATAAGATAATTAAGCCAATTATTAAAATTTATAGGTGATATATAATTGGGGTGAAACATTTTAAACCATGGCCTTATTTAGGGTTTATTAGAATATGATTGACCGTGATGTGCCGACAAGACTCAACACTTGTGCGTACATGATTTCCTCCATCGGATAAGGATGTGCAATGTTAAAAACCGAACCACACATTTTGCCAAGAGAAAGATGAGAAGAGGAGAAAAAACTGTATTGACCAAGTAAAGGAGAAAGGAATGAATTAATTATTGTTTTTAAAAATAAGATTTTACAACATTTTTCAGAAAATATGTAAAAAAAAAAATACAAGATAATAAATATTTAAAGATGACAAATGAACTGCCTTTGTGAGAATTTGTCTTTGACTGATGGAGTATCTTTAACCGGTTCCAGATATGAGTAATATCTAAATGAAAATTAGATTTGAAGACAAGAATGATTATATAAATTATTGTTTCATATTTGTTTTCATACTAGTATCGATACATATATCATTCTTAATCGGTCTCATTTACATTAACAAAGTACTTATGATTTATTAGCTGTGAGACCTAGGGAAATTAAACATAATTATCTTGTCTAAATCTCAATTAATACACTGCTGAGTCACCTGTCAGCTTCCATAAATACAACCACGCCACACGTCCAGTGCATTAAAAACGCACTTTGCACTGCATGCACGAGCGCCACGTGTCACGTTAGAAGTTTCTGAAATCAGAAGTGGGAGTGCAGGTGTCAGTAGAGGAAACGCTCGTTCGTTTGGGCGTGGAAATTAACAAAACTGAGTTTTTAAAAAACTCTCTCTCACCTACACGCACTCTTCTTCTTCCTCAGAACTCAACTCTTCATTTTCTCTACCTTCTCTCTAGAAACCTTCACCTTCTCTCTACTGTAACTCATCACCTTCTTCTCCGATCACGTTTCAGAACCGTAGAAACGTTCCTGGAGACGTGAACGTCATTCTGGACCGAACAGAATTGGGATCGGAACTGGTAAGTTCTAGTCGCTAACCGTTCGTCCATTTGGTTTCATGCGAACCCTAGTTTGGTTGCATGTAGGGGTTATAGGTCTGAGTTGTTTCTGATTTCTAGTGTTTTAGATTAAGTGAAAGTTGTTGAGCGAAACCTGAGGGTAGAACGCTGTTAGAGGACGAACTAAACCTTGCTTTTTGGGAGTACACTGCTATCCAGGTAAGGGAAGCTTAGTAATTTAATTTATACGTGCATGTTGTATGATATGAATTGGATGCATGAAAAGTATGCTGATTGAGCTGTTATGAACGATCAATGATATTAAATATGTTTTCTGATTTGTTGAAATGCATGTTGATTTTGATACGTATGAAAGGTGTATGACTATAGTATAGTTTGATTTATTAATATGATGAAATCTGTATAGTATGAGAATTAATAATGGATATAAATTTACAAAGTATGAATCACAAGAGAAAGGTTGAGTTAAGATAGTTGAAAAATCTGGATATGATAATTCTCCCCATGATAAATTACGTTCGTCATCGTATGGTCTTACATCGTACGGTTTTCCTGAAATTGACTTAGAATGGAATTCTTTCATTCGGAAAGAATTCTGATCGAGAACGAGCGTCCTCATTTGAATTACTGTCTGAGCGTTCGGTTCAGCTCAGTTGTATATAAATACTTTAAACTTTAAAATCAGTAACGCTCGGTCTTATACCAAGCGTTCATCCTAAATAGCGCTCGGTCTTATACCAAGCGTTCGTCCTAAATAGCGCTCGGTCTTATACCAAGCGTTCGTCATAATTGGTGCTCGGTCATCTACCTAGCGTTCGTCATAAGCGGTGCTCGGTCTCATACCAAGCGCTCGTAATGTTGAATAACCATTTGATAAAATAGCGTTCGTTCAAGTATTAAAATATTCATTTTCTTACGTTCGTTCAAATACTGGCATCGATCTCCCATATACAAAATTTTACAAAGAAAATTCTAAGTATTATTGACCATCCTTCTTACATTAAATCTGGTCCAAGATCTTTATTATGAAATTTTTCTAAGTACCAGTATACCTTCAATCGAGTCAGTTCATTTAACTGACCAAACAGATAGTCATGTTCGTCCATCCAGTACCTTATTTGGACGTTCGTCCTAATTCTTTAAAGGACTGAACGTTCGTCTTTTTATGCTCTTAAATCTAAAGATGAGAATGATGATAAATTATAAGAAATTACAGTGTGAACACTATATTGAGTGATTCTATGATTATGGATTTTGGACGAGCGTTCCAAGGAGAAACTATTCTTACATCTATTGAATATTAAATTTGGTAAAGTATGACTGTGGATAAGTTAAGACACTCGCTGTCCATCCTGATGTTCCGTGAGTACTCATTCTCATGTAGAGGGAGTATGTCATGTGTGGGAACGGCAGGAGGTCCTTAGTCCATAAGTTAACATGGGTGACGTAAGAACGGACTAACCTCGAGTGGCAGCTGTTTGGTGTATCCCAGTTACTACATCACTCGGGTGCAAGGACGCTTGTAACTACACAGATTCATACAGTCCGGACGGTCGTCTTATATATATATATATATATATATATACATATAGAATTTGGATGATGTTATATGTTAAATTCTGTGCTTGTGTGAAATGAAATGTTTATTGTATGTTTGATGTATAAATTAAAGTACCTAAGCTTACCCTTTCGTTTTTCCTTGTGTTGTCTGTTGTCTCTGTACGTTCGTCCTGTATTGCAATGATCATCCATGTGGATGTGAGCAGAGGGTGAGGCAACCTTAGAAGATGTGATCGAAGAAGAAAATTTAGTCGAAGTTGAAGTGAAAGCGGAGCAGTAGGACGTCCGTCTTTCCTTTTTGTATTAGGCGATCGTGTTTGATTTTGGACGTTCGGTTATTAAGTTTTGTAAAACCGTTCGTCCTAACCTCTTGTAATCATGTACTTAAGCCGTTCGGCTTTTGATTCGTGTTTAATGTAAAGACTGTTTATTTTACTGTTAATTGTAATTAATTCTGAATTATGGTAATTACTGTATTTTGGGATGTTACGTTAGCTAACTATATATATATATAATTATCTATTTTCTTTTATATTTACAAAATTTTCTTGTCATTATCTTGATTGCATTTATTTTAGTCATGTTCATATCAATTTTAGTAAATAAAATATATTTCGAGTCCTACATGTTTTTAATATAATAATAATCTAATGGAAAAAACGTCACGACCAATATCAACACCTTATTTTTGAAAATTCTCCTACTAGTAAATAAATAAAACAAAAATAATCAAATATATCGTTTATATAATCACAATTGTTTCGGTTAAAAGAGGTTGAGAATAGATCGTCTTACCTTAAACAGCTTCATTTTTCGATTGTCTAAGTTTCTTCAAAAAATTAATCTGTTGACCTATATAATATATTATATAAAAGAGAATATAACGTTCAAGTCAAATATATTTTTCAATAAAATCTAAATTATATCACTCTCTTTTACTTGGTCTCATTTGAAAATTAAAAGGTTGTTTTTTTTTATAGATCCCATGCCTGTTCCTGCCAAAGGCCTCCCTGTTCGTCTTTATCCTCACCAACCTTAAATTCAAGGACTTATATTTCTATATTCTTCAACCAATCTCAATCCTTGTGCCCAAGTTATGTCCTAAAGTATGAATAATGTCTCTTCTTATAAATACGTTGTGTTTATGGGACTTAAAAATAATCTCTCTTTCTTTCCATTCTTTTATATATATTACTATCACAAATATCCCTCTACATTGAAAAAAATTTAGATTATAAATGCTTTTTGAGAACCTTGATTTTCGCTACAATTATACACTTATTTCTTTATTTCTATTTATCTCCTTTTATTACATTACATAATCTATACACATCAATCATTTTTCACTACATAATTTTTTTATTTACCAATAAATTATTATTTGGTAGTAAGGAATCTATTAATAAACTCAAATTTATTGAAAAAACATTTCACAATTTCACAATTTAATTTATAAATTAGTATTCTTCGAGGTTGGAGATTGGAATCCATTGGTTTTCGTTTGGAATCCTCTAGTTTAGGATTGATAGAGTTCAATATTAGAGTGGGTTTTAGCAAGGTTTATTATATGATGTTGTCGTGAAATTAGAGTTCAACCATACATTTCGTGCAGAAAGTTTCGGTGTGGTTGTTTCATTTCCAAATTTGAATTGTTACCATTTCTCTCTGATTCAAGAGTGAAGAATGACATGTTATTATCTCTCCGATGATTTGAAGCTTTATAGGGTTCGTTGGCTCTTTTCTTTAAAAGGGGTGGGTGCCTGAAAAGAAAAATCATCACATCGTAGTCCCAAAATGGAAGACTGATAGAGACTTTTTATATTACCGATCGTCCTTAACGCTCGTCATCACTGATCGGCTCTACTCTCGGACGATCGGTTTGATAGTAATCCTTTTCATTACCGATCGTCCTTACCGATCGTCACCACTGATTGGTAAGGACTCTCGGACGATCGACTGTACCGTTCGTCAGGTTCTGTTAACTTCTCGCTACTGTTCCTGTTGTCTTCTCACTACCGATCGTCTCTACTCTCAGACGATCGGTCGTACCGATCGACAGGTTCTGTTGTCTTCTCACTACCGATCGTTTTCACTCTAGGACGATCGGTCTAGGAAGCTGCTCGGTCTGCGTTTTACTTTTCTTAGTTGTTTCTTTATTTTTTTGTATAAATACTTTGTTTTGTTGTATGTTGTGTAACTTTTTAATACAATTCATTTTCAGTTTGTTTTTCTCTTTCTCGTTTCTCTCATCTCTTACAAAGACATTTGAATTACAAAAATGGTCGCTTGTCATTAGTCATATCAGATTGAGTAGGTGTTATTTATGATTCTGCTAGACACCATGGGAGGAAACTACTAACCACTGATAATGGCGGAAGTGATGTTGTTAGTGACACAGTGGTTGTTAGTCAAGATGGAAATGTTGTCGTTGTTTTGTAAAACTGCAATGTCTATCCAAATTTGAATTTAGTTAATAAAATGATTTATTTCTAATCAATGCAATGTGTATATAATTCTAATTCAATTATTAATATCAATTGATGTTTTTAATCAATGCAAATTATTTCTAATATCAATTTGATTGGCTATAAGTGGAAAACTGATATTGTCTTTTTATTTTAACCTAGATGAACTGTTATAATTATAATTTAACATTGTATCCGGCTGTAATTTATATGTCAATTTTTCTTATTAGTATTTGATATGAATGTATTTTTCGATATGATTTTGAAGCATGTAAAAATATAGTTAAATTTGAGAACTTTAAATTTGTTATTCCGTAAATCAAAATTACAAAGCATAGCATTTACAGGAACACTCAACAATGTTAGATCTAGCCACTAAACTACTACCACCACCATTTTCACCCACCAATTCATCCATTTCCTCCTCTGATCTTGACACCGAGGTAATAATTTTACCCTCAACAAAATCAAACTCAACTCTCATAATTTCTAAAGTTTCGTTATTTCCACCTATTGATTTCATTTTATTTCTGGGTTTTCCATTTTCATAGTCTACGGGATCCTGCTTCCATGACAGGAGCACACACTGGGCACTTTTATGGGTATCAGCTTCCCGGTTATTACCTTCAGAGCCTCTGACAGCCATCCACATTCAACCATCTTCGTACCACTGTCGTGGGTGGCCTCAGACGACTGTAGAGTCTAAGAAGAAGAAGGTCATCGTGGCTGCGGAGCGCCGGCGAAAGTGGTGGTGCCTGTGCAGGGATGGTGTCTCAAACTCCAACACGAACACTGTTTTTCCCAATTTGGATTTCATTAATCCTAATTTTGTCACGTTTTGATTTTAGATTTGAGAATTTTTTTAATGTTTTAATCAAACATTTTTCATTTAATATGCAAATATCATGTCTATAAATGATTGCAGCACACGCCCACAAGTCAATTGAAAGTTAGTTCGTTAATCCAATTTGAGTCAATTGCTTTAATTTATAACTTTTAAAGACTTCGATAAAAAATAAGAAATAAATTTATTTGAGAAAATCCAACAAAAATAACAACTACGATTTTTTTATTAATTAAAATCATTTATAATTATTAATATTTTTAAATGTATTTAAAAGAATGTGAATTATACGTAATTGATTTGATTAATTCTAATTGTTTTATTTCATTTCGGATATTAAACTTAATTTGAAAACAACAAAATTTTATATAATAGTTATTACATAACAACAAAATTTTAAATAATAGTTATTACATTTACTATAAAGGTGCAAATGTCTATGCATGGTCTTTTCATTGCTGAAATTTGTCCAGGCTATAGTGTCATTTAATTGCATGCTCCAATATCTTGATGGAAATGCATGGTCCTCTAATCAAGAATTACATGTGCAGATTGAGATTCCTAACTAGAATGACACACATATATATATATAGGAAGTCTTTGTGTTGTCTTCAAATTGCAACACCAAAAATTTCATACTTCTTTACAACTTCTCGTTGCAATTGTAAGTATCTTTCACAAACTCTCGTCAACTTCCTCTCTCAAACACAAATTCATAATGACATCCTAGAACTTAGAAGCATCGTCATCATCAGATAAGCTGAATTTCTAGGATGTGATTAGGAATTTGGGTTTGATATTAGATAATGTTGATGAATGTAGTTCAGATGATGAGTTGGATAACTTTCACGATGAACACAATGATGACCAACACATCACACAGTCATCTCAACATGTCATTGCAGAGCTGTAGGAGTGTGTACAATTCTAATCCAATGAGGAGACAATTTTTACAATTAAACAATATCACATCAACAACGGATATAAATTTAGCGTTGTTAAATCAAAGCCTAAAATATACGTTGTACGTTGTCTCGAATATCATAATGGTTGCCAATGGCGTTTGCGAGTAGGCTATAGTAAAATCTGTCAACATTAGAAAATCAAGAAGATTGACAGACCACATACGTGTTTCTCAATCATACTCTCTCAAGATGATACAAATCTTGATAGTAATCACATTGTCGGCATTGTATCAAATTTTGTGAGGACAAACTCTTCCATTCCTATCAAGAGTTTGATTCTAGACATTAAAAATCGGTTTGGATATTCTATGTCATACAGAAAAGCTTGGATGGCCAAACAAAAGGCTCTTGTTATGGAGTTTGGTGACTGGGAATATTCTTATAACCATCTCTCCATATGGTTACATGTCGTCAAAGATGCAAATCCTGGTACAATTTTTCAATGCACTGGTTCTCCAGTGGAGATTGATGGAGAACCTGACAGTGATTGCTATGTTACTGAAAGAGTTTTCTGGTCTTTCGATCCTTGCATAGAAGGATTCAAATATTGTAAACCCATTTCCAAGTAGATGGAACATTTCTAACGGGCAAATATTATAAAACTTTGCTCACTACGATCGCTCAAGATGGCAACAGAAATCTTTTTTCATTGCATTTTCCATTGTACAAGGTGACACAAAGGAGACATTGATATGGTTCTTTCAACTACTTCGGAAACATGTTACCCCTCAATAAAATATTTGCATCATCACTGATAGAGGGAAGGGTATCCTATCAGCCTTAAGATCAGAAGAAGTTAGTTAGGAAGAGGATGGTTTGAACTCTGTTTATTACATATGTCTTCTAACCTCCAACTTCAACAACAAATTCAAGATTTAGGAACTGAAACGACAAAAGTGTTCAAATTTTAATTTTATTACATGCTTAAAGCTTACGAGGTAAAGCAACCCACTGTGACAAAAAAACTTACTACAATTAGAGACCAATTCCCCCAACAAGTAGCTTGGATAGATAAAATTCCATTAAAAATGGGTCTCGGGCTTTTGATGGAGGCACAAGGTATGAACATATGACCACTAATCTTGTTGAGTACACGAAATCCGTTCTAAAGGGAGCATGTTCATTACCAATTTGTGCTCTAATCAAAACAACATTTGAGAGGACACAATCATGGTTTGTTGAACGATGCTTAAAAGCACAGTACATGCTACAAGCAGCCCACCAATATCCAGAAGAAATCACTGACATTATTAACAAAAATCAACAACAATTTGCATTTTGTCATATTCATCGGTACGATCTTGAAAATTCAGAATTTGATGTTAAGAAAATTTCAACACCCTACCAATATTGCCCACATCCAATTTCGTTTAATGTCAGGCTAAATAATGGTGGTATGACTGTGGTCACTTCCAAGCTATTCGTCTCTCATGTCATCATGTCATTACAGTTTGTGCATATTCCCATATATCACTAACCCAATATATTGATCCAGTATACACTCTTAACAATATTTACAAAGCATACGAAGTACAATTTCACCCCATCCGAAATGAAGATTATTGGTCTGCGTATACTAGTCCAAACTTCATACAAGACCCTTAAATGTGACGCAAGGCATCCGAAATACCAACTACCAATAGAATCCGTAACGAGATGAATAAATCCACCTCTGATCAACAAAAAAAAATGCTCTTACTGATGCAAAAAGATCATCATAAGAGAACATGCCCATATCATCAATAGTTTTTTGTTCAATCTTACCTTTTTGTAATCCCTTCATTAATTGATAAAATAGTATCATTATAGTTTATAAAATTTCTTTTAAGGATTTAATTTGTTTTTACACTAAATTAATGATCATTTAAATTTGTTTTCTCTCTAAAACAATCATGTAATCAACATTGTCAAACATATGGTAAATATGCCAATGTAATCAACAAACATAATTTACATTAATGGTGAAGAACCAAAAAAACTTTTTGTTTTAACACCAAAATCCTTTGTAATCGATTACCAGTGAGTTTTTTCTTATACAAGGTGAAGTAGTGCATCTCCTACACGACTTCAGTGTAATCGATTACCCGACCATAAAAATCGTTTTTGGAGTGCACGACTTCATCTCTAACCACTGTGTGAAGGTGAAGTCGTGCATAGAGACACGACTTCTTCATTTGAAGTCATTTGAGCCCCACGACTTGCCAAAAATCGTAATTTTTAAAATTTTTATCTACTTACATAAAATGTTTATCATTTTTGTCCAACGTGATGAACAGTTGGCAAGTGTACCAATCGTTATTGTAGTAAAAAAATATTGTCCTCTCGGATTGAATGAGTTGAGTACTATATTACTAATTCACGTAATTTTGAGCAACAAAAATATCAAATTAAATGATGAACATAAACAAGTGATGGGAATTCAAATAATATAAACAATGTTAGAGAATTGATTTCATGTTTTCATACAAATTCCTCCCCTTTCCAATTGATGTGGGAATTGTAATTATCCACTTGAGTTTATTAAGAGCTTGTTTACCCCTAATTCCTTAGATAGGTAAACTTATCTATTGAAGTCGAATCCCCAATCCCTTAGGTCAGTTACAAAATTCAGTAAAATCATGAAGAACAATTATTATCCCAATTGCAAACTAATTAGTTGTGCCCAATTTTCCAATTGTGAAACTGCTCATAGAATAAACATTAGAACATAAATAAAACACTAAGATAATTAAAATTAACAAAACATCAATTGAAAAAGTTCAGAAATTATAATCAAAAGTATTACATCAATACTCTAACAAAAGGAAATTAGTTTTGCATAATGTAAAATTTCCAAAAGAAAACCAAAAGAAGAAGAATAAGAAGTGTAGCAGCTCCCTAGTGCGTTGATGTACGCCTCCCCTCTCTCCAAAATCACCTCCCAAAATCTTTATCTCAATTTTCCACTCATTCCCTTTTTAGGAGAGTGGTTACTCCCTCTAAGTAATTGTCTTTCATTTCTCTATTTCTTTAATCTCTTTAAATCCACATAATAGGAAAGGTTAGTAACTGAAAATTTTCACGGCTCATGGAAAAATCCACAATATGCTTGTGTTCTTCTCTGGTTTCAATTTTGCACTTCCTGAAGTAAATTCACAAGTTGTGGTAAAAGCCACAACTCAGTTATGGAACTCACTGTTTTGCTTTCTATTTCTCTTAGATAAATCCACGGGTTGTGGAAACTTTCACGATTTCGCTCTTCATTTATGATGCCAAAAGCAATAACAACTTGGTTTCGTATGGTGCTCTGCAAAATATTTAAGTCAATGCAAGATAATCAACTACACAGATGTCTACCAAATTATAATTATAAATCATGTATCGCATAACAAAACTATTCAAATGCATATCATATCTACACTCGCTTGCACTTATTAATTTCAGGCACTTATAACCAAACACGATACCAACACAAACCTCAGAAGAGGAAAACCATGGAGCAGTACTATCTCTCCCTTCTGCTCCTGTTTGTGTCTCTCATATCTCTCTCCTTTTTCTTCCTTTTCTACACGCACAATGCTAAGTCCTCCGTCCACGCCGAAAATAGGGACCTACCGAGACATTAAACCTTTTATAAAATATCTATCGTTATTTTTCGTTTATGTACTCGTTTTCCACGAGGCAGAAGTATCCTACAGGGGCTTCTCAGAAAATTTCTAATAACCGAAATTACTGCGTCATGAAAATCCAGTCCAAACGTATGCATGAAAAATGAGCTACCTAAATTTTTCCAACGCCTATTTATTGCGTGCATCAGAAACATCGTTTAGTAAAGAAAGTAAAACCATGGAACAGTTCTATCTCTCCCTTCTGCTCCTGTTTGTGTCTATCATCCCTCTCTCATTTCTCTTCCTTTTCTACAGGCATAATGCTCAGTCCTCCGTCCCTAACTTGCCACCGGGAAATATGGGGTTTCCGGTGGTCGGCGAGAGCATTGAGTTTCTATCATTATGGTGGAAAGGGAATCCAGAGAAGTTCATATACGAACGCATGGCAAAGTACTCTTCCAAAGTGTTCAAGACCTCTATCTTTGGCGAGAATACAGTCATGGTCTGTGGAGCCGCATGCAACAAGTTCTTGTTCTCTAACGAAAACAAACTGGTCATGTCTTGGTGGCCAGACAACGTCAACAAGATATTCCCAGCGGCGCTGGAAAACTCTAAGCTGGAAGCCAAGAAACTGAGGAACATACTCCCTCAGTTCCTCAGCGCCCAAGCCCTCCAACGTTACATTAGCGTCATGGACACCGTTGCCCAAAGACACTTTGCTTTGGATTGGGAGAACAACACCTGTGTTACCGTGTTCCCCTTGGCCAAAAGGTCATTATTCATTGCTAACATTTTTCTTTCTCGAGACACTGATGGAGTTGGCTAGTTCGATAAGTTCCATTTTCAGTGAACTTGTTAACTTAGGAAACGTAGATGGTTTCCTTACTTGCATGCGACGAGCTTTACATAATTCAAAACTTAGATAACAAGACAAAATGGACTAAGGTTTCATTCTAATTAACAACAAAGAATTGCAAATGAAGTTGACTGAAAACCTAGTAATTAAAATAATATTATAAACGGAACCTCGGATCTTAGATCGTTTATTTGACGTTGTTTTTTTTCATCTGGTGTTTTGTTTACCTTTTCGTGTTGACCAACATATCACAGGTATACCTTCTGGGTGGCTTGCCGTCTGTTCGTGAACGTTGAAGATCCTATCCATGTGACAAAATTGTTGGAGTCTTTCAGTAGAATAGCCCCAGGAATCATGTCGGTGCCCATTGACTTGCCTGGAACTCCGTTCAACAAAGCCATCAAGGCCTCCGAGTTCGTTAGGGAGAAGCTATTGAAGATCATCATACAGAGGAGAAAGGACCTGGCTAATGGAACAGCCTCACTAAATCAAGACATTTTGTCACACATGTTATCATCATGCGATGAGAATGGACAATATTTGAATGACCAATTTATTGCTAACAAGATCCTTGGCCTGTTGGTAGGAGGCCACGACACTGCAAGTTCTGTGTGCACTTTTGTCGTCAAATACCTTGCTGAGCTCCCTCCCAATATTTATGAAAATGTCTATCAGGGTATATCACTTTCTTACTTGGTCTCATTTGAAAATTAAAAGGTTGTCTTTTTTACAAAGTTCTAACCATAAACTATCATAGATATAAATATTATTATTTTCTTAAAAGTTATATATAGAAGTATGATTTTTAGTATTAGCGATGTAAAGAATACATTCCTAATATTAAAGTCTTGCATGATGATCTGTTTCATTTGTCTCGTAATTTGGTCAGAACAAATGGAGATAGCAAAAGGGAAAGCTGCGGGAGAATTGTTGAATTGGGATGACATCCAGAAGATGAAATATTCGTGGAATGTTGCTTGTGAAGTAATGAGACTGGCGCCTCCACTCCAGGGTGCTTTCAGGGAAGCCATGGATGACTTTGTGTTAAATGGATTCTCAATTCCAAAAGGCTGGAAGGTATTTGTAGAACTCTGGCATAAACTACAATTAGTGCATAAAAGTATGGTCCTATAAATAGAAGAGTAAAGATTTAATTTCGAGTGTTTTGTTGGTGATGCAGTTGTATTGGACAGCAAGTTCAACACACAAGAATCCAGAGTGCTTCGCAGAACCAGAGAAGTTTGATCCGAGTAGATTTGAAGGAACAGGACCAGCTCCTTATACTTATGTACCATTTGGAGGAGGGCCAAGGATGTGCCCTGGAAAAGAGTATGCTCGAATGGAAATATTGGTGTTCATGCACAACTTGGTCAAAAGGTTCAAATGGGAAGCCATTTATCCTCATGAGAAAATTTTTATTGATCCCATGCCCGTTCCTGCAAAAGGCCTTCCTGTTCGTCTTTATCCTCACCAACCTTGAATTCAAGGACATCTATTTCTATATTTTTCAACCAATCTCAATCCTTGTGCCCCAAGTTATACCTAAAGTATGAATAATGTCTCTATCTTATAAATACGTTGTGTTTATGGGACTTAAAAATATCCTTCTACACTGTAAACAAATTTAAATTATAAATGCATTTTCAGAACCTTGATTTGGCTACACCTATTATACACTCTTTTTTTTATTTCTTTTTATCTCCTTTTATTACTTTACATAATGTATATATCAATCATTTTTCACTACATATTTTTTTTAATTACCAATAAATTATTATTTGATAGTAACGATTCTATTAATAAACTCAAATTTATCGAAAAAACTTTTCACAATTTCAAAATTTAATGAAATTAATATTTTGGTTGATAATAATTTAAAATAAAATAATTCGCCAATAAATTATAATTAGTATTACCGATGAATATTTTTAATAATTTATAATTATAATTATTGATAATAAAAATTATTAACAAATTTTTTTATTAAATTATAATTATATTATCAATAAATACTTTTTGTTAATAATTATTCATAAAATTATTGATGGTATTATTTTTATAAATTTGTCATAAATATGCTCAACAAATTTCTCAATCAGATAGAGAATTTTTTAATACTAAGGAGAAATTGATGAAAAGAATAGGAGAAGAAGAGCTCCTGAGTCACTGCTTTACCAAATTCATCTTTAAAGACAAATACAAAATAAGATATTTCGTTCTAGTAATATAATGACAATGACAGTGACAAAGTCGTGGTGACAGAGAAAGAAGTTGATGACACTGCTTCCAAAGGGAACATGACAAATAAAATATAAAATAAACCTAAAAATCAAATATGTGAAATAGATCAAACAACTTAAAGAAATTTAGATTAAAATGTATAACTTATTCTTATTACATTATTATTATTATTATTATTATTATTATTATTATTATTATTATTATTATTATTATTGTTATTGCTTCTTCGTCGATTTTCTTAACGAATCTATTAATAAAATCAAATTTAATGATGAATATTTTGACAATTTCACAATTTAATTTATAGATTAATACACTCATTAATAAAATCTATTAAAAATATTCGTCAATAAATTATAATTAGTATTATTGAAGTATATTGTTTTAGATAATTTATAATTACAAAACCACTAACAAATTTTGTTGTTAAATTATAATTATATTACCAATAAATATTTTTGTTAATAATTATTTATATAATTATCGATGATAATTTTTTTAGAAATTTGTCACAAATTTGGTTGACAAGTTTCTCATTCAGACAGAAGGATTTTTTAATATTAAAGAGAAATTGATGAAAAGAATAGGAAAAGAAGGGGACTTAGTCACTGTTTTACTACATGTTGGCTATCTGAGTCCAAGTCTTATATTGGATAAAAATGAAAAAGCAGAGCATCTTATAAGGATGAAAGATCCATTAATCCATTATCTTGATGTTTTGGATAAAAAGTGGTGTCAATCCCTTATATAGTTGGTTCATGTTATTGATAGAGACTGAGTGGATGAATTTTGGAGTTGTAAAAGTTTGTGTAGAATTTAATTAATAAAAAAATATTTTAATTAATAAAAATTTAAGATTATCAAAATGTATTTAGTGATGAAATTAATATAATTAAAATGGTATTTATTAATAACATATTCATTGATTATTGCTTGTTAATAATCACGGAAATAGATTGTGTTTCTAGGATAATTATGGGAACTAAAAGCAAATTAGTTGGATGCAACTGATGAAATTAATCATTGCACTCCTGTCACCTCGAATTGCATATACAATCATAATCAAATTATCAGCGCCATTAATCCCATTAATTGCATTCAACTAATTTGCTCACTAATCCTTGTGTCATTATTTGCTCTAGAATAATTTAGTTTTATTAATAAAAAATAATGACATGTTTCCCTGCAAATAATCTATTGACTTTTTCTAGTTTTCTTATTACAAAATAATTATATTTATTTCTCTTTTATAAAACATTTAATAAAATGTATTTTATATACTATCTTTTTTATCATCTGTTAATTTAAAAGCTATAATGTACGGATATGTACAGGACACGATACGTATTCAATATCTTGATATATTTATTTTAAAAATAAAAAAATATAATAAATTGTATGTGTATATTAAAAAATATATAATAATTTTTAAAATAAATATATAATTGATATTATGTAAATATAAATTAAAATCATATATATTAAATGTCATTAGTATAAAAAAATTATACATTATTTTTATCATAAAAGTATTATTCTTTTATATATTAAATACTTTATTAATTAGTATTAGTAAAATATCTTAAAATATTAAACATAAATATGTGTCGAACACAAACAAGTGACTCAAATTAAAATAAAGGTGCATCATAATTTAAGAGTAAATGAAAATTTGGAATTATTTTTTATATCATTACTTTTCTTTTGTATATAATAAAAGAATGATAATTCGAGATATAATTATTATCTCTTTTCTGTCACATTTTTAATATATATATATATATATATATATATATATATATATATATATATGTATATATATGTATATACATATGGATATACATATGTATATACATATATGTATATACATGTATATATATGTATATACATGTATATATATATATTTTGTTATAGTTAGTTTTTAGAACATTTGGTTGTGACACTCATGAAGCAAAGGTCTATTCGTAATAGTAAAAAATTAAAATTATTTCAAAAAAATAAAGTTATTAAAAATAATATTTTATAAAAATAAAAATTACACATCAATATTGAATTCTAATAGAAATATTTTTTAATATTAAAATATATAGATATGTATAATTTGGAATTACAAAAATATTAAATATACTCAATAAAATTTTATAAAAAGGAAATTAACTGTTTATATAAAAAAGAGAACACAATTTACAAGTTAAAAAATGTTAATATATACTATACTAAATTGAAATGTGAGACTAAAAAAATAGATATTAATAATAAGATACCTTTTTGTTTTATATTTAATTTGAAGAATTGTAATATAATTTCAAAGTATTTGCTAACCTAAATTTTAAGAGTAAAGAAAATGTCGGAGCAGTCTATGGAGTCAATTCGTGTAACCATAAATTAAAAAAAAAATGTTACTGTCTATGTAAGTTTAAGAAATAGAGAAATAAATTTGATTCTTTCCGATTCTGAAATATGTTTCAAATTTCAAGATTTTTTGTCATGACAATTTATAATAACCAAAGTCAATTACCTCCGCTTACAATTTTCACTTGTCGTAAAAAAAAACAATAAAGAATTGAAAATATTTATTTGGATGAAAATGTAATTTATATAACATTAAAATATGATATAGAAAAAATATTTGAAAATATGTAAAACTAAAGATATATAATATATGATAACACATTTAACATCCAAAAATATAGTATAAAACTATATAAAAGAGTCATCACAATTTTGACATGGTACAACAGTTAAAACTATAATATAAAGTTTAATTTACATTTATCCAAAGCAACTATAAATTTCAACTTTATGTAGAAACTAGTCAAACCAAAAGTATATATACCTAACTAGCTAAAGAACTACATGTTTGTTGGTTCCTCCTCTAAGGTCTGTTTCACAGACATCTCTTCGTCCTCTGCTCACACCCACCAAATGATCATAGCCAAGAAAATAGTACAAGAACATATAATTGAAACAACACAAAAGAAAGGTAAGCTAGATAAACAAGAAAGATTCATATTTATACAATTATTTAACACTTCAACCCTAATTCAAGAAAATATAATGCGCACCAATCATTCCATACATCTCATACTCAACATGACTCATCCGGATTAGGTATGAATGTCGAACTATTGGTAGTCTGTGCACTTGTATGGTTCTGCTGGCACTCTCCAACACCATACAAGGTTAGTCCATTCCAGTTGTCTAGACTAAATTCAAAGCATATAGACAAGAATCTCTTGCTACTCTCACCAAATGCATCATTCCTCTCTATTTGAGAATAAATTATCAGTGTCAGAATAGACTACCATTTCGAAGCTCCATACATTCATACAACAACAACCTTATCAAACAAAGTACTACCATAAATCTCACCTTGAGTCATGGAGTTAAGTTCACTAATCATAATTCATGTGTAAGGACATATCAATTCACAAGAATTCTTCATACATCATTCTCAACTAAATAAAAAATTCCACTTGCATCACTTAGAAAATCAAAGAAGAAAAAAATAACATCCCCACCAGGACAAGTCGCTCAGCGAATCCCCTCGCTGATCAACCCCAAGATTTTCTCGCTCAGCACCCCTACTCGCTATGCGAATAAAACTCCCAATGGTATCAGACCCCAACCTCTCGCTCAGGGACTCAACTCGTTGTGCGAATAAAATGACAGTGGTCCAAACTCCCAACTCTCTCGCTCAACGACTTCATTTGTTGGTCGAGACCTGAGACAGTGGTTCAGGCTCTCCAGACACTCGCTTAGCGACCCATCTAGACCTCACTCTCTCGCTCAGCGACTCGCTCACTGTGCGAATATCAGAACAGTGTGTCAGACTCTATAGCCACTCGCTGAGCGACTCCTCTCACTCAGCGAGTCTGCATAATTCTACAGCACAAATCTGTAGAATTACCCAACCTACACCAAAATTACCAATTCCAAATATTTTCTCCAACTTCTAATCCTCATAGATTGTGTTATAGACTTAATTAAACTTGGTCTAGTGTTTCTAAACCTTACTAACATCAATCTAAAGTGTTTCCTAAACACATTCCACTCCAAAATCTACAAAAATTCAACTTATGAACCCCATTTGCATTCTACCACTTTTGTCACTATTTGGAGCAACTTAGGGACTCAAGCAAGTCTCATTTGACTTACCAAAGCTATCATAACATACCAGAAGAACATATAACCCCTAATTCACGTTTTTACTACTCAACTTCCTCAAAACTAGTCTTAAAACATGACAAAGTGCCTCTACTCATAAGCCATCAGCCTTATTACTGATTTCACTTATTTCATGCATTCAATTACAATCAACACATCATTCCACACAGTTGATCATCATAATTCATCTATTTCACATTCAAAATAATCAAATTGCACATTTTCTATCTACCCAAAAAAAATCATGAATTCAGCTCAACTAATTCAAGAATCTCATACTACCAAACATACACAAGTAATTACTAATTAAAAGCAAATTCTAGCTTTCCTTACCTCAACCAAAATTTGCACAGCTCACAGAAATCCCGATATTTTGCTTGCACTGCAAGAAAATTCTATAAACACCTACAAACACCAATTGGTGATAGGAAACAACTCTTAGAACCTAAATTAAACTAAGAATTTAAAAGAGGAACTCTTGATCCATGCAAATAGAATTTCTTCACAGGATCAAAACCCCTAAACACCAAAGAAATGGGGATTTACCACTTACCTGCTCGATTCTAAAATTGATCGGTTAGATTAATAGTTCCTGACCCAAGGATCGCCTAGACACCTCTTGATCGTCGAACAGAGGATCCAAGCGTGAGAAAAGTTAGAGAGATGTGAGAGAGAAAAGAGAATAATGTTTTAGAGAGATAGAAGTATCTTAAATAATGAACCGAACTTTAGAAAATTCTATTCATACTATAAAATTATTTTATAATAAAATATTCGGTCTCATTATTTTAATACACTTATCTACTTTAACTCTCTATTTTCAAGGTTCTTACAACACATATCAGTATAATTATTATTTTATTTGTAATGTATTTATTATTTATCTTTTCTGAAATTTAAATTTACAATTACTTATTAAATGGAATACAAATTCATAATTTGATAAATATTTACAAATTATTCATAAGTATTAGTTGTACAATAGTAAATTCAAATAAAATATTGCAAATTTTATTACATATTATAATAAAATTTATTAATTATCTTTTGTATTATTTTTAATAATTAAATTCATTTTAAAAGTTAAATTATATATTATAAATAATATATAATAATATTTTTATACAAAATCTTATTAAATCTATTTTGAACTTAAAATTTATTCTATATCAAACAATTGTAAGAAACATTTAATAATATATCGATCGAACAAATATAAACAAAATTCATTTAGCACTTTTACTTAATATTATAAAATATATTTGTTGCTATAAATATTTATATATTAAATAATATTTTTATTCTTTTATAATTTTTTATTTATTATTATTATAATTTAAAAGACAATATATCAATTTTACAGAATTTATTTTTATTATTTAAAATAATGCCCGTGCGTTCCACGGGTGCACGACAATTGTGGGATACATAAATATACTTCATTAACTAATCCATCCCGTGGCCCTGGATCGTTGTCCTGTTTCTGATGGGTTGACCCAGTAAATAATTCCACTTTACAATGAAGATTGTTGTACTAGGTGTCAGTCTCTGACTCCTATGTCTCTCTCTCTTCACATACTTTAAAAGAAAATAAAAAAAAAGTTTAAAGTTTTACTAAAAAATATTTTATTTACTTTTTAAACATAATTTTAATGTCAATGTTCCTAATTTTATTATTTTAATTTAATTAATTTTCATTTCTTAAATGAAATAATTTTACTTATTTTCAAATTAAAATCAAATTTAATTTTATATAAATATTATACTATATTTTTATTACAATTTAAATTATTATTAAATATTTTAACAAGGTTAAAGTTATTTAAAGTTATATTTTACATTAAATTTTCTTTAAAATTATTTTAAAGATGTTAATATAAATTTATATTTTTATATAAATTTACTTCTAACTAATTTGTATCAATTTTTTTATTTAAACATCATGATATAAAATAGATGAAAAACATTAAAGTATAAAAAGTAGTTCTTATGAAAATTCTTTTATTTCAATTATTTCCGTGAAGATATAAGCGTTTAAAAATTTTATAAAAAAAGCATTTTTATTTAAGAGATAAAGAAAAAACTGAAAACCGAAACACTACCCTTTGATTTTGAAAACAAAAATATTTTTCAATCAAATATAAAATTAAGATATTTCTCTTGTAAAGTCGAGGTTATCGGTGAAAAAACATAAGTGAATTAATCCAATTGATAATAATAATGTTTTAACTTAAATTATTATTATTAATATATTTTAATAAACACAAATTTTTTATATTTATTTGATATTATTTTTTTTTATTTTTATTTTTTTTAAAGATTAAAAAATTCACTTTTTGATACTCCTTTTATTTTTATAAAGGTTTAATGTCTCGGTAGGTCCCTATTTTCGTTCAGAATCTCAAATAGGTCCCAAACTTATTCGGCGTCTCAATTGCATCCTTATTTTTGTAAAATTGAATCAAAGAAAGGCTTGCCGCCGTTAAATTGATCAAACGCCGTTAAGGAAAGTATTATGTGGCATGCTGACTGTGTAGTTTTAATTTACGTGGCATTAAAAACGTGTGTCAATTATATATTTTTAATTTTTGAATAAAAAAATTAAATGTACACAGTGGAAATATAATTTAAGCAAGGGCAAAGTTGGAAAATCAAAGTGCTGAAAGCCTATTCTCCTGTGCAATTCCAAAATCGAAATCAAATTGGGGAAGGTGAGTTTCAGGGTTCTGGACGTTTGTTTCTTTTGCTTGAATCAAGAATTTCAGCGTTGGAAGCGCTTTCTTTTTCTATTCTTTTGCTTTAACCGCAACGTAGAGAGATTTCTTCCTTTCTCTTACTCCGGGGTATGGCTGGGTATCGCAGGAACGAGAGATGACTCCGGCAGTGATGACGCGACGACGGTGTGGAGATGGCGCGACCAAGCGGCTTTTGTGGTGGTTTGCGACAGCGCGTTGGACATTCTTCTTCTTTTTCCCTTTCCCTCTTTTCTTGCGCTGATTCGCGTCGTAAGGGAGGGAGTTTCTTCCGTTTTCTTTTTCTGGTTTAGTTCTGGTTGCAGGGAGGAGGATGCGAAACCGGCGGATCACACGCAACGTTCATCACTCGCGACGGCGATGCCTCTACGGTTACGAGGGTTTCTGTGTTTCGTGGCAAGGGTTTTCATTTGGGGTTTTTGAGTTCTCTGTTCTCGCGTGTGGCCCGCGAATTGGGGGTGGTGGTTTTTTATTCCCTTTCTGCAAATTGTAAAATGATTTGGAATAAAACTGTTGCAATTTTGGGGTTAGGTTATGAAATTGGATTTGGAAATTTCTTTGAAGGGCTTGAATTGGGGAATTATTGGGTTTCTTTTTCTCTTCCACGAACCCTAATTTGGAGTCCAATTTTTTTCCCCAATCTGATTTCGATTTCTTAGTTGCAGGGCTGCACATAATTTTTTTTCCCAGTTTGTCCTTAATTTACATGATTTAACATATGTGCAATCCATTTTTTAATAAGAAAATCAATTCAGACTCGTTTTTAATGTCACGTGTGATTAGTCAGTACAGTCATCATGCCACCAAACCCAAACTTAAACGGCCGTTTGTTCAATTTGACGACAGACCTCCAATTGCTACAATTTTACACAAAAAAAAAAACCAATTGAGACGTCGAAAAGAAAAGGAACCTATTTGAGATTCACGCCGAAAATAGGGACCTACCGAGACATTAAACCTTTTATAAAATATCTATCGTTATTTTTCGTTTATGTACTCGTTTTCCACGAGGCAGAAGTATCCTACAGGGGCTTCTCAGAAAATTTCTAATAACCGAAATTACTGCGTCATGAAAATCCAGTCCAAACGTATGCATGAAAAATGAGCTACCTAAATTTTTCCAACGCCTATTTATTGCGTGCATCAGAAACATCGTTTAGTAAAGAAAGTAAAACCATGGAACAGTTCTATCTCTCCCTTCTGCTCCTGTTTGTGTCTATCATCCCTCTCTCATTTCTCTTCCTTTTCTACAGGCATAATGCTCAGTCCCTCGTCCCCAACTTGCCACCGGGAAATATGGGGTTTCCGGTGGTCGGCGAGAGCATTGAGTTTCTATCATTATGGTGGAAAGGGAATCCAGAGAAGTTCATATACGAACGCATGGCAAAGTACTCTTCCAAAGTGTTCAAGACCTCTATCTTTGGCGAGAATACAGTCATGGTCTGTGGAGCCGCATGCAACAAGTTCTTGTTCTCTAACGAAAACAAACTGGTCATGTCTTGGTGGCCAGACAACGTCAACAAGATATTCCCAGCGGCGCTGGAAAACTCTAAGCTGGAAGCCAAGAAACTGAGGAACATACTCCCTCAGTTCCTCAGCGCCCAAGCCCTCCAACGTTACATTAGCGTCATGGACACCGTTGCCCAAAGACACTTTGCTTTGGATTGGGAGAACAACACCTGTGTTACCGTGTTCCCCTTGGCCAAAAGGTCATTATTCATTGCTAACATTTTTCTTTCTCGAGACACTGATGGAGTTGGCTAGTTCGATAAGTTCCATTTTCAGTGAACTTGTTAACTTAGGAAACGTAGATGGTTTCCTTACTTGCATGCGACGAGCTTTACATAATTCAAAACTTAGATAACAAGACAAAATGGACTAAGGTTTCATTCTAATTAACAACAAAGAATTGCAAATGAAGTTGACTGAAAACCTAGTAATTAAAATAATATTATAAACGGAACCTCGGATCTTAGATCGTTTATTTGACGTTGTTTTTTTTCATCTGGTGTTTTGTTTACCTTTTCGTGTTGACCAACATATCACAGGTATACCTTCTGGGTGGCTTGCCGTCTGTTCGTGAACGTTGAAGATCCTATCCATGTGACAAAATTGTTGGAGTCTTTCAGTAGAATAGCCCCAGGAATCATGTCGGTGCCCATTGACTTGCCTGGAACTCCGTTCAACAAAGCCATCAAGGCCTCCGAGTTCGTTAGGGAGAAGCTATTGAAGATCATCATACAGAGGAGAAAGGACCTGGCTAATGGAACAGCCTCACTAAATCAAGACATTTTGTCACACATGTTATCATCATGCGATGAGAATGGACAATATTTGAATGACCAATTTATTGCTAACAAGATCCTTGGCCTGTTGGTAGGAGGCCACGACACTGCAAGTTCTGTGTGCACTTTTGTCGTCAAATACCTTGCTGAGCTCCCTCCCAATATTTATGAAAATGTCTATCAGGGTATATCACTTTCTTACTTGGTCTCATTTGAAAATTAAAAGGTTGTCTTTTTTACAAAGTTCTAACCATAAACTATCATAGATATAAATATTATTATTTTCTTAAAAGTTATATATAGAAGTATGATTTTTAGTATTAGCGATGTAAAGAATACATTCCTAATATTAAAGTCTTGCATGATGATCTGTTTCATTTGTCTCGTAATTTGGTCAGAACAAATGGAGATAGCAAAAGGGAAAGCTGCGGGAGAATTGTTGAATTGGGATGACATCCAGAAGATGAAATATTCGTGGAATGTTGCTTGTGAAGTAATGAGACTGGCGCCTCCACTCCAGGGTGCTTTCAGGGAAGCCATGGATGACTTTGTGTTAAATGGATTCTCAATTCCAAAAGGCTGGAAGGTATTTGTAGAACTCTGGCATAAACTACAATTAGTGCATAAAAGTATGGTCCTATAAATAGAAGAGTAAAGATTTAATTTCGAGTGTTTTGTTGGTGATGCAGTTGTATTGGACAGCAAGTTCAACACACAAGAATCCAGAGTGCTTCGCAGAACCAGAGAAGTTTGATCCGAGTAGATTTGAAGGAACAGGACCAGCTCCTTATACTTATGTACCATTTGGAGGAGGGCCAAGGATGTGCCCTGGAAAAGAGTATGCTCGAATGGAAATATTGGTGTTCATGCACAACTTGGTCAAAAGGTTCAAATGGGAAGCCATTTATCCTCATGAGAAAATTTTTATTGATCCCATGCCCGTTCCTGCAAAAGGCCTTCCTGTTCGTCTTTATCCTCACCAACCTTGAATTCAAGGACATCTATTTCTATATTTTTCAACCAATCTCAATCCTTGTAAGTTATAACGTATGAATAATGTCTCTTCTTATATATACATATACGATGTGATATGTTATAGGCTTTTATGTCCGACCTAAGTTGATGTAATGTTCGGAGAAGTAATTTTATTTATGCTAAAATATCATACTTAAATTTACGTCTCACGCATATATAACTGACGTAAACTTACGTCTGATGTATATATTGCCGACGTAATGATTTAGCTTATTTTTCTTTATTTTAAGTCAAAATTTATGTCCTATGAATGTTTAATGCAAGCCAAATGAATATATATACAAAAAAAAATTATAGAACACAAACAAATGAATAATCTAAAAGTTGTATACATATCTAAGGTGTGAAAGCATGAATAATTTGTTAAAAAGTGGACTTTAAGCTTAACTCAACCTCACAAAATCGACTTGTAAGATGAGGTTTGTACCCACTTATATACTATAAATTAGTTTTATTTCTAGTCGATTTGGGACTTTCAAAATACAAGAAAACACCACTAAAACTTTCAAAATTTTTTAAGCAGTACGAGTATCTTAAATAAATCTCTAAAGTATAGAAAAATGGTAAAAAGTACTACAAAAATAAAAACATATATAAATGATAGAACTTTTTAAATTTCAGACCTTCAATCCCCATCAGGTATTACCCATTGTATTCCTCGTTCATTTTCAATAACTTTTCTTTTTGGAATATCTCCATATGATGCTCATAAACAAAAATTCTGACTATTTAAAGTTTTTAACCACTAAATCTTAACAACTCTAAATCTATGATTAATATGTGAGATGCAACACTTTACATTTGAATAAAACATAATAAAACTTATCACAAAAAATAAATTTTGTCAAAAATAATTTTCTACCTAATTTTAGTGAGTTTTACGTGATAATGATCATATTGCTAATTAGGGGTGGGCAAACTGCACTATTTGCACTGCACTATAAATCCATTACAATTAACTATAAAATAGTTTAAAAAAACTGAACTGAACTAAAAAATAGTTCAAAAATACTGAAATAAACTATTTTTTAGTTCAGTTAACTACAATAAAGATCAATAAACTGTTTTGTAAAAACAGTTCAGAATTAAAGCTAAATGATACAGAATTAAAGCCATCATAAATCATTGTCAAAGATTTATTAGATGTAAAAAGGAAACAAGCATAATCCGTAATTCAAAACAAACAGCTTGAGTAACAAACTCCACGACTGAATTAATGAGTCAACACAGTAATAGTATACGAGTCAAAGTACACAGAAAAAAAGAAGAACCAAGACCTAATTGCTACCTCTGGCCACCACTGCCTTGACCCCCTCGACGGCGACGACCATTGCGCCGGCGACCTCTGCCACCACCTTGACCACCGCCCATGCCTCTTCCCTCTGCAGCAACATTGTCGCTGTCAGGATGTCCTGGAGTAACAAGATGAGGAGATCCAACGGGAAGTCGAGTCTCAAGGGGAAGTTCAATCGCTAAAGTGTTAAGTCCCGTTTCTTGAATTGTCATCAACGATTCAAGATCAGAAACCGTGGCATCTTCACGTGCATGAATGATCGCTCGCAAAGATTCATACTTTTCCGGTGTTCCCATCCCATCACAAAAGAACACATGAATTCAGATAAAGATGATAACAGCCAAATGCGCACCATTTGATCTTGAACAACCCACTGCCGATACTCCTTTCCGTGCATGAATTAAAGCAATTATTGTGGAAAGGGGAGAGAGATAGAAAAGCAAGGCAAGGTCACGTTTCAGAAATAATTGAAAAGGAGAGAGGAATACAGTTCTCCTATAGTTAACTGAACTAAAAATGTGATCAGTTCAGTTTTAAAAATTAAACTATAAAACAGTATATTTAAGTTTTTAGTAAAAATGGATTAGTATTTTTTAGTATTATACAGTACAGTTAATTATAGTTAAGTACATATTAATTTATTTTGTCCAACCCTGTTGCTAATACACAAACCAATTAGAAAAGAGTGATGATGAGAAAAACCAACCTCAATTCCAAAATATTATGAGGGAAAGAAGTTTTCTAGTGAACCACACACAATAATTGTAGAAAATGCAACCTTTAGCATCAAAAGAACGCTACCACGCACATCCTCACCGACGTCGTGGGTTCTCTTCACAAGGTGAAGAAAGTAAAATAAAATTGAGTGTTAGAGTTTTCTTAAACAATTTACATCCAAGCATAAAAATTGATTTTTACGTCTTATCTTTATAGGTAAGACATAAATTTATTAATTAAAAAAATGGTATCGTACATTTTTTGTTTGATTTATATAGGTCATATATAAATGGAATGATATAATAAGCATATATCAAGAAAAGACAAAAGTTAATTTTAGCATAAAAAAAAAAATTAAACCGACAAAAATGCAAAAACCTAGGACATCTTTCTCTAAAACTTAAAAAAAGAAAATAATAATTAAGTTTCTTATAATTGTAGTTGGAGAGACTTTTTAATGATCTTTCTAAAAGTTATTGTCATTATGTTTGATTACGACAATGACTACTTTCAGAATCCATAGAAATCCTGTTTGTATTGAGTTATCATGTCATTTTCACCTTTTCTTTTGTAATTCTCTTCTCTTTGTACTGCCTTCGTATATATCCTACGTATCTCGTTGCGCATTCAAACTGTCCATTTCGTATCTTTATGTTTGTTCATTCCAAACTGTCAAACATCAAATTTGTTTTATTAAAAGCATCAGCCTCTAATAGAATGAACACTATTTGTTTAATAAAAATTTCATTAAAACAAATGCAGTAGTTGAACTTACAACAAGTTTACATAAAACGAGTTACAAACAACTTTTTGCGTTGAAAAATTAAAACTTGATTTCAGCGTAATAAAATGTATCCGTTAGAATCCAATTTCACCTATGAAACGTTCACCATGTACAAGGTTTAATCTTTTTCGACATCCCTATTTATGTACGAATGTCTCAATTGGGTCCTCATTTTTTAAAGTGTATCAAAATGGTCCCTAATTTTGAAAATTGATATCAATTAAGTCCTTTCCGTTAAGTTGGCTGGACGGCGTTAAAAAAATTGATGAGTGGATGCTGAGATGACGAACGAACGCTCGTCCACCAGCGAACGAACGCTCGTCCACCAGAGAACGAACGCTCGTCGACCTCTTACTGCTGGACGACCGTTCGTTCCACACTGGACGACCGTTCGTTCGGTGGTCGACGAGCGTTCGTTCGCTGATGGACGAGCGTTCGTTCGTTGGTGGACGAGCGTTCGTTCGTTGGTGGACGAGCGTTCGTTCGTCATCTCAGCATCCACTCATCAATTTTTTTAACGTCGTCCAGCCAACTTAACGGAAAGGACTCAATTGATATCAATTTTCAAAATTAAGGACCATTTTGATACACTTTAGAAAACGAGGACCCAATTGAGACATTCGTACATAAATAGGGATGTCGAAAAGGATTAAACCTATAAATAAGTATTAAAATGGTTGTTCTTAATATAAACATGTGCAGAGTCGAATTTCACCTATGAAACAGTATATACCTCCATAGTGTTCGCTTGAAAGGAAAATATTGTAGAAATGTATTTGCACATATGGATTGGACAATAAAATTATGTTCGCGTGGATTCGGAAGGGAGGAAAGACGATGATTGGTGAGATTAGATAGATTTTCATTTCTAGCAAAAGTGCTCGAATTTGAGGATATTGAAGTGCAAAATTCAATTTTGACCTCTAACAAAAGAAAAAGGGCATGAGAATCTCTGCATATGTGGACATGTAATTGATTCCAAAACAAAGGGAATCAATACTACTTATATGAAAGGATCTTCAACTTGAGGTTGAAGTTAAAGAGAAAAGGACGAACCCAAGACCTTGGTGAACCAGAAAGCCATAAAAATGAGAGGAAGAAGATGAACCACCAAGCTTGTAACTAATTCCAGGGTACAACTCAACTAAGTGGAATCGATTCTACAATGCTATAGATGGAGAGCATAATCGTTTGTAAGTGTAACCGATTCCAACTATTTGAAATGGAATACATGGTCTTATAACAGTTCCATGATTTTTGGAATCGTTTACATGGTCTTACCAATTCCACGATTTTTGGAATCGAGTACATGGTCTCCCTTCATCTCTATATAAGCATATTTTCTCCTTAATTACTAGTGTGTCTTGCATATTGTAATGCTCCCTACTCAATATTTTACGCGGTTGGACAAAGTAACTAGCTAAAACTCCAAATATTTTACATTAGTCATTAGGACGGGCGATGGTCGTCGGTAAGTCCTTCGAGTTTATGAAATCAGAAACTGATTTTCTTTCTCCCTCATTTTCGTTTTTCACAAATCCCCCCAACCTCTCAACCTCCCCCAATCCGAAACCCCCCATCACCCACCAGTTATGTGCGCTCACTACCGTCGTTGACCCCAACCGTTGTCAAGATGTCAACCGTCTCCCCTATTTTTGTTGGTCGTTCTCCCTTGCATGGTGCGGCGGTGCAACGTGCACGGCACTGATGGCGGAAGCGGTAACGAGACGCTGGTGACTAGTGGTGGTGGCGCGATGCTGGTGACGCAACTTTAGTGACTGGTGGCACGACGCTGGTGGCTAGTGGCACGTCACGGTGGCTACTTGGTGGTTCATCTTCTTCCTCTCATTAGATTCGCAAGGATTAATTTTGAAAAAAAAAATCATAATTATATACAATTTTTATATAGTATTAAGTATTGAATCCCTTAATATATAAATCAATACACTTGCCCTAAGCTTCTAGATTGATCATGATTTGTGCTTAAACTGACCTAATTATTTATCATAAGTTTCTTTAATATGGGTTTCTTTTTTGCTTTTCACTATCTATATGTGTAGTATATACATCATTTATTTTGCAATTGCAAGTAACAAATGGAAGGTGTCATACTACAAGTTTCTAAACTTAAATACCTTAGACCAGTATTACAAAATGATGAGGAGATTAATGAAGACATTACATATCAGATAAGTGTACTGAATTGCCCTATAGAAGTTCAATATTTTTATACTGAGATGTAAGAATTTGTAGTGTTGTGATAGAAGTATTATAGGGAAAAAACTATTTAGCAATAACATTTGATAAATGTCTTTCTTCATTAGAAATATTAATGGTTACTTTGACTTAATATATATTGTTTATTGTTGTACATAAATCAATGTCTAAGTGTGTATAATTGTGCAAAAAAAACTAATTTTGTCAATATTTATTATCGCATTACATACGGATTTATTTGTAAGTAATTACATACGGTCATAGGTAATTGTATACGGATTTATCTCTATATAACTATTTACAGTATTCATATATGATTACTTACGGATTTATTCGTACATAATTACTTATAGATTTATCTGGGTATTGATCAAAGTAACGTTATCTATGAAAAAATTCGTAAGTAACGTTATCTACAACCATTTTATCTACGAATTTTTGTTCATATGTAATCCATAAGTAACATTATATTACCTATAAATTTTAAAGCTTAGTTAGAAATTTTTTTTGTAAGAAATAACATTTTCTAGCTATAGGAAATAGTCTTTTTTGCTATCACTCAAAAACTTATTCGTGTATCACACTTGTTAGCTCTCTTTTTTAAGTACTTTCTTGCCTTTTTCACTCAAATCTTCTTTAGCCCTTGACAAAGAGTGACAAATCAATGTAAAAAACATTACAATATTTAAATTTTGAATAAGGGGTCAAAGGTAAAAACAAAACTCTACACATAAGTTTAAGGAATTTTAAAAAACACAAAATAATAAAATTAGAAAATAATATGATTACCAAAAAAGAGTTAATTGAAAGACATGGTGACTCTAATAAAAAAACTAATTTATCAATAAACTACAAACAAAAAAATGTAGAAAAAATTTGTGTGGAACTCTTCAATTTTAATTTTTTTGCCCCTTGGATCTTTACTTTTTATTTTTCTTTTCTTTCAATATATATTTGCTATTTTTTACTTGGATACACTTTTTTTTTCAATTTTGCAGTTCAACACACAAACAAAGAAAACTAAATAGATTTTCCTTCAAATACCAACATTCATGCAAAATCAAAGTAAAGCGTTAATTGGAATTATAATTAACATAAAAAAATAGATAATTTTCACATATCAAATGTAGAAATGCACAATTATGAACGAAAAACACAAAAAAAAAATAAAAACTCAAAGGAATGGATAAAACTTCATGGGTTTTATTCCTTACAAAAAATTTAAGAATAATGAACCAAATAAAATTCCAAACAAAGCACAAACACACACATTCAAAAAAATTAGGTTTTCTTTATATGATAGAAAAATTAAGACAAAAAAGAAAATTAAAATCAAAACCTTGTTCTAGATATCAAATGATACCATCTGGATACTAAATGATACTATTTGGATATAATATAATACAGTCGGGATACCATATCATACGCTTTGGTGTCAGATAATACAATCATATCCAACAAAGAATGTGATCGCTTCTGAATTTCAATTCTCAAGAGACACAAACAAAATAATCAAAGAATAATGTGAAACAAGATAGAGATGGAGAGACCACAATCTAGCAAATTGATAAGTCATAAAAGATTCACCATACAAATTACCATCTTTGATAAGAATTAGAGTTGAAAACGCCACAATATAACATATTGATAAGTCGAGGAAAATTCGCCACAAATGATTCAATCTTTTATAAGAACAATAGTTATAATCCAAGAACCAAGAGAATAATTTCTCAATTAAAAACCAATTTTTGTATAGTGATCATCCAAGGTGTTTACATATGTATTTGGTATTATATATGTATTCAAATGTTTAAGTCATCTAAAAAACCTTAAAAAAAAGCTCAAAGACCTCAGACCTAAAAATAGCTTCAAATTTTAAAAACAAAAACAAATTGTTCATCGAGTAAAACATTTTTCTCACCCAACGACTACTCGACATTCTCATCCAACAAAACAAAATAGGCAATTTGACCAGCAAGCTTTCAAAATTAAAATAAATTACAAATGCGGTAAATACTTAAAATTTATTTTATAATTATGTTTCATTATCTTCGTGTCTTCTAAATTCCAATCTTCATAAACTATATTGGACATGAACTATATATTGGATTGAAAGATAGTCATTTATCAAGAATAAGAACATAACTTTAGCCTTTTTGTTTGAAACATTTTGTAAGCATTAATTGTCAATGTTTTGAAAGGACTGACAATACTTATAAAAATCCTCATCGACCCTACGAGTGTTACACTAACTCATTTCTATATTAGTTTCTCTTTTCTTATAAAATTGAACTGTAACATAGTTTAGTCTAGTTATATTTAAATGGTTTTTAATAATTTAATTTAATTCAATTAACCATTTATAGTAGTTTTTTAACAGTCCTATCATACAACAGTTTAAAACAAAATATTTATAGTTATATCATAAATTTTTATATTATTTTTATTGATGAATAGAAATGATTTTGTCGTTATATCTTTTTTATTCAAAATAAAATGTCACATGTAAATAGTTATTATTAATTTTTGTTAATTTAAAAATTTTACTTTTACAAATTTTCAAGTAATTATGACATATCAATGTATAATGTAGTTATGATAATAATTTAAATTTTGATTAAACCATAACTAAATTATTCATCTACATGTTTATTAAGTTGAACTATTTGTAACATAACAAAGATTGTTAAACTAATTTATTTTGAAACTAAAAATTAGAAAAATATTACATTTTAAAACTGAAAACTCACTTTTCAAAAACTAAAAACCAGTTATAGGTTTAAAAACTTTAAAACTTAAAGTGATTCCTAATTTTTTGTTGCAAGCACTTGGAGTTGATTAAAAACCAAAATTGTTTGAGAGTTACTCCCTCCACCACCACCAACCGCTCCCTGCACCTTCCCATACCTTATTTGCCCTTCTATAAAACGGATGTCAACATTCCTTTCACCTTCAACGGATGTTGACATCCGTAACATCTATTTACATATTTTATAGTTTAGTTTATTATTTTTATTTAAAAAAAAAAAACTTCAACGGATGTGGCCACATCCGTTAACGGATGTGTCACATCCATTTAATAGATTTTTAAAAAGTTTTTTATTTATTATTTAAATAATAATATATAAATTAAATAATATAATTATTTTATTAAATAAAATAAAATTAATTTATAAATAATTAAATAATAATTTTTAAAAAATTAAATAATATTTATATATTAATTTAAAATATAAAAAATTAAAAAACTAAAAACTAAAATAAAAAAAAGGCAACGGATACGGATGTGGCACATCCGTTTTAATATATTTATAAAAGAAATTTAATTATTATTTAAATAATAATACATAAATTAAAATTAATAATAATTATTTTATTAAATAAAATAAAATTAATTTATAAATAATTAAATAATAATTTTAAAATAATTAAATTATATTTATATATTAATTTAAAACAAAAGAAAATAAAAAAACTAAACTAAAAAACAAAAAAAGCATGTCGCCACATCCGTTTTAATATATTATAATAAATTTTTTAATTATTATTTAAATAATAATACATAAATTAAAATTAATAATAATTATTTTATTAAATAAAATAAAATTAATTTATAAATAATTAAGTAATAATTTTAAAATAATTAAATGATATTTATATATTAACTTAAAACAAAAAAAATAAAAAAACTAAAAACTAAAAAACAAAAAAAGACAACGGATGTGGCATGTTCGTGGAAGAATTTTTTTTTCAACGAATGTTGACATCCGTTGAAGAGAAGAGGTGGGGTGTAGGATATTTTAAAATATAAAGGATAGTTTTGGAATTTTAAAAAAATGTAGTGGTGCAGGAAGCAAAGTGGGGTGGTGTAGGGAGTAACCCTCAAATTGTTTTTTCGTCCTTTAATCAATGTTTGGGCTAAGCCCAGTTTGAATGGATCAGGAGAATTTGGGCCTAACCCTCTATCATTTTCACACTTTCTCAAGTTCTCTATTTTTTTTCTTCTAACCTCTCGCTTTCCACTCCCCTCACCCTCTCTTCTCTTCGCTTTCCTTCTACCTTCGGGATCAGATCTATTTCCCTCACCACTCCTCCTCTGCGGTGCGCCACGCGCCACTATCTCTCTAACCTAACGCCGGTAACCCCCTCTTCTCGGTGTCATGCTTCTGTATTTGATGTTCAATTTTTAGGTTTTTCATCATCGTTTGCATGATTCTGCATTATTCTAATAGTTTCGTTATCAATCGGTTTTTCTTCATTTTTCCTTCTAGCTTGACAACTCATTGCTGGATGCATGCTTTGTAGAGTGACAGGGTTCTGTTATTTCGAATTTGTTAATTTTAACTATTTTATTTTATTTTTCATACGTGCGGTGTTAAACGATGTTATTGCAACTTTATTTCATTTTTTGGTTTATGACGAAGGAACCAAAATAAATAGGCAGTTCAGCACGTTTCATTTGTTACTAAGGCATTTCCCAACCTGTTTGGTCACTTCTAGTTATGTAGTTTTGTCCTTAGCTTCATTGTCTCCCTTCTTCCTGCACAATCATTGGTTTCATCTCTCTTAACAAAAATTTGGGGCTCTTCACATTTATGTTAGTTTCAGTTTGGGTTTTCTCTGTGTCATTCTCTTTCGTGACTTTGTCGTGATCATGAATCATGTCATGATGTTCATGCACCTTCCCCCACCCTGGCCCATCTCTTGTTATTGATGGTGTTGGTTGAAGTTATTGATATGGAGTGTAAAATGCTTTATCTTTCTTTGGTTCTTGTAAAACTAAGATATAGAAATGATTTATTTTTACATAACTATATCAAATGATTTTGAGGCAAGGTTATTGTTGTTGCATGTTGATGGATTTGAGTTTTAGGGTGTCTACTGGTGTGATCTGCTGATTATTTGTAAAGTGTTAAAGTGAAACATCAGCAACGAAAGTAAACTTTGCTACATTACCAAGTACGAAATGATCGAAGATACGTTCTGAGTAAATTGATGGTTCAGATGCTACTTGTTGCCATTTCACTCCTTTAAATGTATTGTTCAACAAGCTAGTCTCAAAGATATGAAATAGTAACCAAACTCATCCTTTTATTCTCTTTAGTTTTTCACGAGAATGAAGATGATGTTTTAGTTCTTTGAGACACAAATATGGCTGCAAAAGTCTGTGGACTAATGTAGTCCTTAGCAGCTTTTTGCCTGTATGATCAATTTAGAATTTTAATCTAAATTTACTTCACTCTGATTTTTGGTTGCAGATTATTTTTCGAAGATTAAGTAGCCGTCTTTTATTAGAATTTTATGATGGATGTTGCAAGGGCGGTGTAATTATTGTTTATCCTCTTGTATGCTTAAGCTAAAAGTTATGTATCTATTTCCTTGTTCATTTTATTCTTTCATTAACGTGAAGTTTGTGAGGATGGGGATAGCCAAAACATGAACATCTTTTTGTAATGCTGTTTGAGTCCTTAAATTTCCAATATACAGATTTTTCATCAAATATGGTGAAATGAGATTGTCAAACACTGTCGAGTTTGAAAATCCTATAACTTGCCTCATTATACTCAATTTTTTAAAAACTGTCACATGGTTTGTGTTTAAGTCGGGGACTTACGTTGTAGATTAGATGAACCAACTTCAAACAGTTCATAATTTCTTCTTTCTAATCTGGCAGACTCTTCCTTCGAAATTCTGAAAGAAAGAGGGCGATTCTTTTATGGATTGAATAATGTTTACTATGATTTTTGGTGCAGTGTGATGAAATGGAGCATGTTTAAAAATTGAAAATTTTAAATTTAAGTTGCATTAATGAAGAATTGTATCAACTATGTGTAGACATCACTGTTTTGGTGGAGGTTTGGTCCTTGCCACACCGTAATTTCCTTTTCAATGTTTAAGAATTTATCAAATGAATAATTTTCTGTTTATAGTAACTCTATTTGGAAGGCAACATGAATATTTTATGCATTTCAATGTGCTGTCAATCATTAATTATTACATTTTTTATTTGATGTGGGAATTATATGTTGAGTCTTGCTCTTGAAAGGCCTTGGATAATTTATTCTTCATATGTTCGCTTCCATTTTCTTGTAATCCTAGTGGTATTTACGTTTTGGTTTTTTTATTGCAGTGTATGATCAACAATGGCATCTGAAGAAGTTCTGAAGGTTGTTTTCCCTTTCCTGGAGGGTGTTGATCTTGCTTCTTGCATGGCTGTTTGTAAGCTGTGGAAAGACATAGCTAGAGATGATTTCTTTTGGAAATGTCTGTGTGCCAAGAGATGGCCTTCAATCTGCAAGCGACCTAATCCTTCTACTTTAACCTACTACAACTTGTACAGAACCTTTTATAAACGTCTGCATCGAAGAATTCTTCTCCCTCCAAGAATCTCATTTGATGATTTGGATTTTTTCATTGACATTTGGGCTGAAAACATATTAATCTTCTCAGAAGTGGTGCCTGGTTCTGTCCTTCAAGCAGGTTTTAGAATTCCTGCATCTGGGGTTTGTGAAATGCTCAAATATCACCTGGAAGGTTCGGAATACAAGATGACTTTTCCTGTGGAACCCAGGTTTACTATCCCTTCTGGACAAAATCAGAATGTTAGTGTCTCTGTCATGGTTGGGAAGAAGGATTCAAATAAGTTTGCTCGCATAATAAATAAATCCATGTTTGATTATATTGATCGCTCATCATATAGAGCGTTGGCTTTTGATTACCTAGACATAGCCCCTGACTACCCTTTTTTGACTGGCATCCGTGCGTGGATATCTTTGCTATTCATGGAAGATAAAAAAGAAGATCTTATGGATGTATTTGGGATCCAGATGGATTTCTGTGATGTTGCAAATTCCAAGGAAGAAGTCTTGTGGCTGTTGGACATGCTTGACTGGAAGTAAAAGAGAGATCTCCCATTGTTACAACAAAAATAATTGGACATTGTGATCTGATGTTAACTTGTTAGTTTATATGGGGGTGGTGCATTGCAAAGTTTATGTTAATGTCTTGAGTGTTTGGACTGTGTAAATACTCCGCAATCCTTTGTTATCAATAAATGTGTTTATTAAGCTCCTACTCTAACACGTGATAATGTTCTTTTTGTCAGCCCAACCTAGATTGGGTTACCTTTGATTGTGGCGGAGTGAAGAACAATTTCTGTACTAGTTTGGAGAAGTGTTGTCTTCTATAGTAAGTTGCATCATTATCTCTATCTTTTGTGCTTGTTTTAAAATGTTACGTTTCTATTCTATGATACTTGATGTGATTCATGGAGAGGTATAACTATTTATATAAATAGACGTCGTCTTGCAATTAAGTGTAGTGGTTACTTAACTGAGAAGGGTTGTTAAGTAAGTATTTACTGTTGATATGGAGAAACTTTTGATTTGAGGGAGAGGAACTTATTCTTAGTGAATTTGTTTGTAGATTTACTACAATGGATGAATTTTTAGTGTGATGGTTAAAGATACATGTTTCTTTTTCAACGAGGCATCCTGGAGATTTTAAAAAGTTGAATCTAAGTTTGACGTTTTCATTACTGAAAAGCATAAGAGAACGTTGTTAGAGAAAACTCAATGTACTTTGAACTCTAGTAAAAAAATGTTTCAGCAAGTTTAAAAAAAAGATTGTAGTATGACTATGAATGGAGTTTGAGAATTTCTACAATGCAAATTCCTTAGTCAATAACTTATATCTGAAATAGAGCACTCATACTAGATAAGTAATGAAAAAGTAATCAGACAAATCATATATGAGGATAATCATTGTTGTTATTCTCATTACCAAAATTGCATCACTATTTAAAGCAAATCTTGATGTATGGAATAGAGAACTCTCTTACCAAAAATAGGGTACAATATCTAAGAATGAGAACAAGAATAGGAAGAGATCTAAGTCTAGACAAAGTAATGGTGGAAGTAATGTTTTTAACATTATAAGTTATATTTTAAAAGGAATTATAGAAAGAAGGATACGTTGTAAAAGGAATGGTGGAGACAATAATAGGCAGAAGAAGGCTAATTACTTTGATAAATTGTGTGGGTCTGATTAAGTAACTTTAATCAAAGACGATTTTGAATCATCAATAATCTTAATGATGTCTAACATTGTTAATGTTACAGAGAAGATTATAAATTATAAATATTCATTCTCATGATATTTGACCGATTCCAAAATTTAGAAAAGTTCAATCCTTCTCATTAATGGAGAATATTACAAGGTACATTAGTTGTCCTGTGTCATAAAAGAGGTAGGTTAGGTTACAATCAACTAGTAATATTCTGTTCCACTCTTAAAGAAAAAAAAATTACGTCCTAAATATCAGCTATATTTTTTATCTAATAGTAAGTTCTCAATCTAATAATTGATATCAACAAGTACACTCTTAAATAATAAAAAAAAAAGTTACTTCATGAATATCAGTCATAAGGGTTCTCGTAGTGGTAACTGTTACCATAGTCGATATTGCAAGTTCAATTTCATCTTATAACTTATGGTATGCATTTAACTTTTTTGTAATTTTCAGAAGGGTCTAACTTACCAGAACATAAAGGTGTTGTGGCTTCCACAAATTTGTTAGAATTCAGTAGATGAATATAATGATAATTAAATAAGGATGTTTGCAATTTATTTTATAACGTTTGTCATTTAATTCTAATAAATAAAAAAACATAAAATTAAATAAGTTGAAGAAAGAGAACAGATGAAATATAGAGGAGTCTGATGTATACTACTACAGAAAAAGAAAATCAAACATATACTTATTCTTTTTACTCATATCTCTTTTGTTCTGTTCCAATTTTAAGTAAAAGAAGATAACTCTTTCACACTTCTTTGATATATTGATTTCATAATATAGTATTTCTAATACCTAAGTATTTACTGTTTCACGTGCAATTTTATTTTTCAATATGCAAATAATGAATGTTTAAAATATAAGAATTTGAATAGTTATATATTAATTTTTTTATGTTATTATACTCACTAAAGTTCTTAATGGAAATTATTTTTGAGAATATATAAGTTTTGAATATATTATTTTAGTTTTTCGAATTCCTTTCTTTATGTGTTTCTTATGTTGTTGTTTTTTTTTTTTTTTTTAGTAGTATTTTTCTAATTCCAATTATTATTTTAGGAATAAATATATTTTTGTCCTTAGATTATAAGTAAAAGTAGAATTAGTGTAAAACTTTCATTTCTGTTTGGTCTTTAACTTTGAAAAACAATTGACCTATGACCAATTAACACGTTTCTTAATATGTGTTGTCCACATTTTAATTAAATTATGCTTTGCTCAGTTTTAATTCTAATTTAATTTTACTTTATAGAAACTAGGAAATGCAATGAATTATTTAACTTCATTAAAAATATTAATAAGATTTTCCATTTCATTCTGTTTAATTTACATTATAATAAAGGTATATATAAAGTAATTTTAAATTTACGATTAATATATACGTAAAGTAATTAAAAATTTAGTTAATAATAAGAATATAAATGTCAAGGAAAATATTGAATCCTACTGGTGATTGTAAAATAGCAATTAGATTAAAGCAAAATATATATTTTAAAAATTTGGACACTTAAAAAGCAACAAATTACTTTTATTCATTCTCAATTATATTGTAATTAATAAGTTGAAATGTCAATAAATTTATTTTCTTTTTAATTAATATAATTTATTATATTTTAATTAATATTATTAATTTTCTTTTTATGTAACATCTCATTAATAATATAAAATTACTAAAAAAATATTATAAAATTAATGAAACAGATAGCTAGAAAAAATGAATTTCTAAAAGAAAGGAATTTCTATATAGAATAATCACTAGGAATCTACGAACTACTTCATCTTTGTTTTCATCATAGATGTATCACCACCTAACTCTTCGTCTGGTCACACCGTGAAATGATCATAGCAAGAGAAAAAAAAAACATAAAAAACACAAAAACACAGGATAAGCTTGCATACAAAAAAGTTATCCTAAAACAATTAAATCATGTTGAATACAACATGAATAATACAATGAATCATATACATGAACACAGACGGTTGACACCAAATTCAATTATCCGAATACATGTCCTTAACATCAAAATCCACTTGAGACGTTCCCTTGTGGTGGTCCTTATCATAGCCAAAAGGGTTATCATTAGAGTCGTAAAAATTGATTAAGACCCATGAGTCAACATGGCCTACCATGAGTTTGAATCAAGTTAGATTAAAAAAATTGTAAATTTCGTCACGGGCCAAAAATAAACTTGGTCCACTAAGAACACGGCTCACCTAGGTTGAACAGGTGATAAGCCAGGTTGGATCACCAACTCACCCATAAATTCTAAATATTATATTATATTAAAAAAATTGAAAATCCCAAATACTTTCATATTTCTAAATGTATTTGGATTGTATTGTATTTTTGTGATTTTAGATTGTATTTGGAGTTTAACATCATTTTATTTGGATTGAACTTTATTTAGATTTTAATAAAAAAAATTTGTAACTTTTTTGGGATTGAAGAAAAAAAAAATTATAATTAAGTGAGTCAATACATTTAACCCACCAAACTATAGTGAGTTAGGCCGAGTTTGAATTTTTTGAACTCGCTAATAAGTTATTCGGGTTGGGTTGGCTCACTAAGTGACCAATCCCGTGGTGGGCCAAGCCGAATGGCCGATTTTGACAGCTCTAGTTATCACCTTATCACACACGAGGTTAATCCCCTTCGCGCTAGGACCAAAAAAGTCAATTCACTAGGACCTTCTGCAACTCTCAGCACATAACTCATTCTACTTTATTTGAGTGTAAATGGTTATTAGAGTATCAGGATATCTCAATACTAAATATGATACATCAATGCATACACTAAAGTTACTACCACAAAGAATTTCTTCTCGAAATTCCTTAAACATCTTCGTCATCATACATTCTCACAACATTTTCATCTCAATTAAACACAATCAAAATCATCAACATGCATAAGGTCCATCACAGACATATCTCAAACAACCAAACGAGAAAAAAGAGCCAACATACAAACTGACACTCAATGACATTTTTGGCACTTAACGACATTCTTCTTGCAAAAAGTTGCGCTCAGCGGAACTTTCCGGCGCTCAGTGTCTTGAAGCTAAAATTCTCCAAACCTGTAATACATAGATGACGCTCAATGGTGTCCAACGGTTACTCAGTACCAAAACATGACACTCAGCAATACAAAGTAGCGCTCAACGACCTAGAGCTAAAATGCTCCTAGACCTACACAACGAGGTTGGCGCTCAGCGTTAGCCTACTACTACTAAACGTTGTACCAGATATCAGTAGATTAAATTTTGTAAGTCGGGAGAAATGAGACTTGTTCAATTGATCAATTTGGTATTTCCCTCTTAGTCTTTGCTAAAAAAACAATTTTTAAAAGTTAGAGCTCATATTAATTTGTTCAATTGAATCAACACAAACACTCACGCAGAAATAATCATCCAAATCATACAAATCAAACCAGTAATACACACCAAATCAAATTCATCAAAAACGGTTAATTTTCATTCCCAATATGCAATAAAGCAACAACATGCAAAACATTTAATTGATAAATCTCACACAACACAGATCAAGATCAGATTCTCTTACCTAGTAGAAACAACCCGAAAGCTTAAGACATCAAACACACCTCCAACTCACATGATGCTCTATCTATACATAGAAACATCATAAGTATAATAAAATCATACCATTATAATCACTTATCAACAGAGACTCATAAAAAAGCTTAAAACCTCACATGCAAGCCAAGACAAGGATTATTCATACAAAAAAAATGAGCAAAACTCGACTTACACAACTAAGAAAACTATGTAAGATGAAAACTATTACTTTAATTGTTTCTGATCGTTAAATTTGCTTTTTATTAAAAATGTTTGTTTAATAAAATAAGTAAGGTTATGTTTAGTAAAATTAACCTATAAGCTAAGTTATTGGAATATAAGTGCGTGGTAAACTAGTTAGTAAATATAAAATGACATAAAAGAATATAAATACGAAACTTTTATTATATAAATTAAATTGGTATATTTTTATACAAAAAATGTATTATTAATTTTAATTATTTTTAAATAATTATATTTTTATTTATCTTTGCACAACTTGTATTTTTTATTTTTTATTTTTTAAGTTTTATAGAGTGTTTTTATTTGAACTAGTGTTCAATCTATATAAATTTATGTAATGAGAATTAATTTTTCTTTTTAATTTTTTAATTTAAACTATTGTTATGTTGAATTTGAGTTTTACAATTTTTATTGTGTGTAATTCTCACATAATTATATATTGAAACATTAGTTATTTAAATTTTTAATTTAAATCTTTTCTAATTAAAACTACATACAAATTATAACCAATCCAATAAACATTAAAAATTAGATAAAAATTAATTATTTTTATAAAATTGGTGTAGTTATGGGTAGAGAGAAATTAAAAATAAATAAATAAACGTAATAAAATATATAATATTGTAGTGGAAGAAAAAATAAATAAATTATAAACAACAAGTTAAAATCTTACCAAATCTTAGATCAAATTATTAGCTTATAACTAATCAAATATAAACTACTAATTAATTTATTAATGTTATCAAACATAAAATTAAAAATAATGAGGATAATGGTTAAAAAATAATAACAATATATACAAGAATTGTATATGGTAGCTAATGTCTTAGTTATAAGGTTACCAGTTGAAAGATGAATAAATATATAAAATATTGTTAGAGTTGTATATGAAAGATACAACTTGTAATATTTTAAGAAATGGTATTTTACTCTTCAATTTTTACATTTTATAGATATAAAAGTTATTTTTTTAATGACCAAAAAACATCTTTAAGATATGTTGTTAACTGGTGTCAGTAATGTAAAAAAAAAACATTTTTCTTTTAAGGTAATTATATATTTTTAATTCAAGAACCAATGTTTTTTCGGTTGGATTTGTATTAAACAATAGTTAGCATTTTCTAAAATAATTATAATTAAGTGAATGAGACATTAATATTTTAACGCCTATTAATAAAAACATCCACTTCGAAATCAAATATATAAATAGTTTAACAGTACTATATTTTTAATTTTTAACTTAAAATAGTAATTAAAATATATATTATTAAAATGAAGTGAGAGTTTATTTTTGAAACATGTGAAAGTACACTTTTACAATGGAAACATCACAGTCTAAAAAGTGAGCAGGATGCAATGTGACGAAATCGAAGAACTACAAGAACAAATACATCTAAAAATTAGTGTGGGCCTCGTAGCTCTGTCCAAATTGCCAACCGGAAGGTGCGACCTCGTCGAACTCCACCACTTTTCCATCACTGGTAGTCACCTTAAAGGACAAAGATCGCCCCACCAAGTTCTCTCCGGTCAACCAATTCTGTCCCCAAACCCTAGACATGGATTTCCACTCACCATTCGATCCTTTGATGCTAACCTCGGAAACATCACCGGCATTGCCAACGTTGTACACCAAAACCAGAAGCCAATAAGGGTTCCCTGCTGTTTGGAATTTCACACCCCCACTTTTTCTGCATGCCACTCTACGATACTTCACTGGGATTATCCCAGCTCTGTACGCGGCAATGCTGGTGAACATTTTCATCGACAAGTCGAAGTGTTCCTGTGGAGGATTGCACCAGTGGTCTAAATTCGGTGGCGAGTAATTCGGCGGACAGAAATTTGTTGCAGTAACTTTGATCGAACCTGCATTCGGAATGCACCATTTAGGGTCGTCCACGCACTTTATCTCAAAACATGCACCACAGCTCAGGCCATTGTTGAACAGTGCTGTGCTTAAGGCGGCGGTTTCAAGCCCGTAACCTTGCTGGAACAGATCGCCATAACCACAAGCTCCCTCTGCATTTCATGCACCATTCAAATCAGTAAATAAAACCAATTTCTGCATGATTAACAGTGCTGTTTTGTTTTGTGGAATCCACGTTAATGTATGTGAAATATGTGACTAAAGGGAATTTCTGGTTTGGTTTTCACTTTCTTAGACTGTTTTGTCTTTATCTGATCTGTCATACGTGGCATTAAGCTTATGAGAGAAAACAAAGAGGAGCCAGAATATTTTCTTTTTAATGTCATTTATTCTTTTTGTATGTCACTGAATCAAAAGGGTCGTTAAAGTATATTTCTGTAGCAGAATGAATATGCAAATCAGGAAGAAAAGACAAATTTAAATTATTGAAGGAAAATAATTAATATATACATTCAATGCAGTACTGACAAAAATTGTAATTAATAATTAATGGTAAAGAAAAGTATCTCAAATTACCTTTTTGTCTCATTCAAAGACACAATTTGCTGATAAACTTTGTATAATCTTTTTCTATTTTTATTCTAATTTTAGGTAAGTTATCTGCTATACCTTTTTTAGTTTTCCTGTTTTAATCTATATTTATCTGCAGTTATAATTATTCTCTTCTGAAATCATAATGAGTTTGTTTTCTTTCTATATATATTATATAAAGAAAATAATTAAAAAGATTATCTTATATATGTTAAGTTTAAAAAATAACATATAAAGAAAACACATTTCATTAAAACCTACCGTTAAAGATAAAGAGGCGGAGCATATTACAAGGTAAAAAGAGTTTAATTGAGATAATAATGTTAATTCGAAACTACCAATAAAAAAACGTAGGTAATATAAACAATAATTAATTATATCATAAATATTTTATTAATATTCATACGTTGAATTGCAATAAATTAATAATAAATTATTAAAAAAACGTTAAAATGATAAAGTAGAATTATTATTTTAACTCTTGTTTTCTTTCTTTCCTTTCGTTTTGTAACTCCTAACATATCAAATATGCATTAATTATTTAAACTCTCGAGATAATTAAGGAATAAATGATTTTAAATAATAATTAATGCACTTCTTCAACTCCTCTATCTCAGAAAGCATTGATAGATGAAAACTGAATAGTTTACAAAGGAAAAAAATTAATCAAATTAAAAAAAAAAAGTAGACAGACTGAGAATTTGTCGATGATGAATAATGAAAATGAGGATGATAGAGTGATTTGACGTAAAAAGTTGCAGAGAAGAGTTTTACTTACGCATGGTTTCTCCACCTTGCATGTCACCGTAGAAAGTTGCATGGGCACTATGCCATGCACTGGCATATGAGAAAGCTGGTACAGAGAGAGCCATTAAAAGGACCAAAGGAACCAAACAGTTAGAGAAAGCCATCGCCATGAGAGTTTCAGAAGAAGAAAGGAAAGGAAGAAGATGAAGTGGAAGCTTAAGTTTGATGAATGCAAACAGTGGTATTTATAGATGAGAGAAGTGTTACATGGTAATGCAGGAAATGAAAACAATTTAAGAAAATAAAATTTAATTCTGCATATATGGTCAAAGTGACTTTAATACATATAAAATAACTCATATTTTGTTGCTATAAATAAATTATTCATAAATGGATGTTTTAAAGATAATAATAAATATAAATACGCGTTTACATATATAGATCAATGAATCATGATTATAAAGATTATTTCCTTGTTTCAATACTCTTTTAGATTGATATATATGCTTTGGAATCATTAAATTCTTGCATAATTGCTATTAATTAGTGTAAATGTATTTTTTTCTTTAAATTAAATACATTGCGAAAACTTTGTAATGGTTCAACTAAACAGAACCAAATTCTCAACTGGAAATTCACTTTTTATACCCAAAAAATTTTAAGTTTATAATTATTTTTGTATTTATCTCTTTCTTCAAATTTTAGCATTAATTATTTTCTTTTTTATATTCAAGTTTAAATCTTTCCAAATCTGAGTGCTGCTAATTGCTCATGCTTGATTTACCATGGTTATCTAAGGCTTTTTGTAATAAAAAATCAAAAATATTTTTTATTTACTTTTACATTTGGTATAATTTTGAGTGATTTATCATATCACTTTTAATTTTTTATTTCAATCAACAATTATGTATCATTATATTTTCTCCATATGTTTTTATCTATATCAATTAAATCAATTAGAGTATAATTATATATATATATATATATATATATATATGTATGCTGCTTGTTAGGCCTCGTTAAATGTACCAAAACCCCACCTCTTTAATCCCATTAAATGCACCCCAAAACCCTGCTCAGATGCATTAAAAACGCACTCAACTCTGACGCACTAACGCCAGGTGTCAATAATGGAAGATTCGGAAGTGAGTTAGTGGAGTGCAGGTGTCACCAGGAGAGTGCACGACCGTTTGGATGTGGGGTAAACGAAAAATGAATTTTTCTGAAAACCCTGCCCATTCTCTTCCGCACGCACCTTCTCCTTCCAAACTCTGACTTTCCATTTCTCCTTCTTCTCTCTAGAAATTTCCCTTCTCTCTACTGTAACTCACTCTTCTCTGCTCCGATCACCGTTCAAGCACCGTAGGAGCATTCTCGGCATCCCAAGCTTCCTCTTAAACCGAACAAGTTTCAAGTTTGAGCTGGTAAGTTTCTTCCCTTAGTCGTTCGTTCTTGGGTTACATGCAAAACTAAGTTCTGGTTGCATGCAGGGATATAGTCTAAGTTATTCTTGATTTTTTTTATGTGGTTAGATTTAGTTGCAAGAGTTAAGTGATCTTTGAGGGTAGAATGTAGACGGGCGAACTCAAAATCTTACGTTTAGGACGTTCACTCATTGGTCCAGGTAAGGGAAGCTTATTCAATTTAATTCGTATGTTTGTATTGTGCTGTATGGACGTTCTATAAGTTGTATGAAGCATGAATTTGTGATATTTGATTTTTGGTATATGGTTACGATTATGAGCTGATGTATGAGAATTATGAAATGTACTATGATATGAGTATTTGAAAATATGAAATTGTATGCTGAGAAATGAGTTTAATGTAAATGAAACTTTGAATATAAATTCCCTATGTTAATGAACGTTCGTCATTGAACGGTCCTTGACCGTTCGGTGATTACTAGTAAACTTCTTTGAAATTGAATTCTTTCATTTGGGAAGAATTTTAGTTGAGGACGAACGTCCTTGGATAATAGTTCTACGTTTGAGCGTTCGGCCAAGCGTAGATGGTCTGAGTGTTATGTGAGGAATTGAGAAACTTGTAAACATATATCTGGACACTTAGTCATTCTTAAACCTCTTTTCACCATCCCGTATTATATTTATTAATATTAATATTTCTATCACGAGTTCAAATCAGTGATGGGTTTCGACCCAAAGCGTTCATTATGAGTGACGCTCGGTCTTATACCGAACGCTCGTACTCGTCTTTAATTATTAAACTTGTGGAAATAGCGTTCGTCCAAATTCAGTAAATCCTTTTACTGTGTTCGGTCATTGACTGGCAGTCGGTTTCTGTAATTGAATTATTCTAAGTATGGTTCTTTAATCGTCTTGAAGGGCCTATATCCATTGGATCCGGCCTAGAACCTCTTTACTTAAAATATTCTCTGAGTATTGATCTGAACTTACGATAGTCAGTTCATTCAACTGATTCAAGTGGTAAATGACGTTCGTCATATACGGTGTTATTGTAGTCGGTTTTATTCTGTTCTGGAACGGGGGATTTCGCAGTCTCGTTCCTCACATTCTTCCTCGTTATGAAGAGGGCTGAACGTTCGTTATTTTATGCACTTGAAATGGATGACGAAAATGATATTAAATTGAAAGATTATAAATGATGAACAATATATGAGATGAATAAACGGTTGTGGATTTTGAACGAGCGTTCCAGGGAGGAACGACTCTTCGATGAAAGTTGGAATTTGTAAAGTATGAATGTGGACAAAGCTCAGTTGGCGATTCATCCTGTTGTTCCGTGAGTGCTTGTCGTCAAGTAGAAGGGAGTATGTCATGTGTGGGAACGGCAGGAGGTCCTAGTCCTTAGAGGTACTTTGGATGGAACGGACTAACCACGGGTGGCAGCTGATGAGAAATTCCAGTTACTACACCACCTGGGTGCACGAACGTCGTAGCTACACGGAATTCATACAGTCCGGACAGTCAGTCTAGTATCAGGAATTGATTGAATTGTATATTGGAATATATTTGATATGTTTGATATGTTGAGAAATGCATGTTATTACTTGAATTAAATTAAATAAGCTTACCCTGCGTTTTTCATTGTGTTGTCCTGTATCTGTACGTCCGTCTTGTCTTTGTAATGATCATCCGTGTGGATGTGAGCAGATGGTGATGCATTACTGGAGGAGACGCTGGAAGAAGGAATTTTGGAGGAAGAGAACCTCGTTGATGTAGAAGTGAAGGCCGAACAGTAGTCCGTTCGGTTAATTGTTTAGTTTAGTTATTTTAGCGAGTTGTCTTAGAACGACCACTTTCCCTTTTTTCTTGATTTAACCGTTCGGTATTTTTGCTTTGTAAACCGTTCGGTCAGGTTAGCTTATTGTACATCTCGTTATTTTGTAACTCGCTTCTTGTAAGGTCATTCGGCCACGAGCGTACTTTAACCTTAGTGTAAGACTGAATTGATATGTTAATTAATGTGATTATTCTATTTGTATGGTTTATTAGTGTATTTATGGGATGTTACACTGTCTTAAAATTTTAAAAAATTACAGATAAAAACACATTTTTGTTTGAAAAATCAAACAATTAGAAAGAGTAATATAACTATTCCCCCGTTACATTTTGAGTTAATTATTTCTAATATATATAAACTAATATTTCTCATACCAATACCCTTCCAAGTAAAACTAAGTTCAACTTTTTTTTTTATATATAAAAATCTTGTGTTCAGTTTTTTGTGCTTAAGAGAAGAATATCATTCATGTGATTAGCTTAATCTTTTAATTTTTTTTATTTTTGTATTTTATTTAATACATGTTGAACACAAATACATCTTGTATTTGAAAATAGTAAAGACAAACAGTTTTTTATGTATGTTATATAAATTTTATAAAAGATGCATAAATATAATAAATGAACCCATTAAACTCAAAAACTTTTATTTACTTAGTTTATTAATATTTTATGTTTATTAACATATATGCATCATTATCTTTGCTTAAATATCAATAGTAAATTAAACACTACCTACAAATTATTATATATATTTAAGTACTATTAAATAAATAAATAATTACCCACCGATTCGCACCCACGGGTAAATTAAAAAAAAAACCTTGTATTGTAGAAAAACTATTTCACGTCGAATTTAAATATTTTTAAAGTAAAATTAAAATATAGAAAAAAGTATTTAATTTTTTGCATCTATTTTTATTTAAGATTTAAATTTATATATAAAATAAATGAATGAAACAGTGGTAAATAAATTAATGCATGACTTCAGATACTTAATAGTCTATTGCGAAACCACTGAAAATAAAATCGATTACATTTCCAAATACCTAAAATGAAAAAAAACGAAAAATAGAATATTTTATAGAGGGTATAGACTGTAACGCTTATTTAATATATATAATAAAACTCATTGGAACTTGTGGTTTTTCAAAACTATATACACAAGCAGTTATACACCAAGCACCATTATGGTAATTTTTCATATATTTTTTTATTCAGGCAATTTGTTCGGTTTATGTCTTAAGTTATGTAATTATATTACAGTAAAACAAAAATATCTCTCATATTTCTTTTTTATAATAAATTTTATTTTATATTATGATATTTAGAGTTATAATATTTTTAGAAGCTCCTCATAATACAATAAATAAATGTTTCGCGGGGTCCTAGAGAATTATCATTTAAAATTTTATATTTATTCTTTAGGTAAATACACAGCCATGGTACAGGCTTTGTACCAAATTTTTTTATTCAGATAAATTAATATATAATTTAAATTAGTTTTCTTAAATTTAAAATACTTTTAATATATTTTTATATATTTAACATTTTTAATAAAATTTATATATCTATATAAAGATTTTTACATTCTAAAATATTTATTAAAGATTCGTCCTTATCTCATATATATATATTTTAACTGGTATATTTTAACAATCTGTACTGAGTTTTAGTAGACAAAAATACCTTACATATTATGGATTCTAAGTTTTAAGGGTATTTTTAATAATTTTTATTTTCAAAACTAAAAAAAAAAACTCTCAAACCCTTGTTCACCTCCCTCATTCCTCTCAATCCTTTCTCTTTCATCTCTCTCACTCCAACATTTTTTTTGTCATCCTATGACAGCCCAACTGAAAAAAGTCAGAAACATTGGCGGTTAAACAATCTTCCAATTTTCACAAGCATGAATTGGTAATTAACTTGGAAAAAATCAGAAATAATTGTTGTTAAACAATTTCTTACAAAAAATGATTTTATAATGAGTTTTCATTTTATAATTTTTGTATTATCTAATTTTCACAAGCATAATGACATCAAAGGAATTAGTAATTGGCCTGGAAAAAATCAGAAACACTCGTTGTTAAACAATTTCTTACAAAAAGATTTTATAATAAGTTTTCATTTTATAATTTTTGTCTTATATAATTTTATCTAATTTTCACAAGCATAATGACATCCAAAGGAATTGGTAATTGGCCTGGAGGATTTTTGTTTAGAGATGATGATTCAACATATGCAGATGATGAAATTAGATAGGTTAGTAAAGATGGTGAAATTGAAGAGATCTTGAATGAACATTTGCTTGAAGGTGCGTATGTCAATGAATCAACTCTTTACAGAGGCAAATTGTTTAACGACAGGTGTTTCTGATTTTTTCAATTGAGGGTACAGTAGGAATGATTTTTTCAATTGGGGGTACAATAGGAATGACACAGAAAATGTTGGAGTGAGAGAGATGAAAGAGAAAGGGTTGAGAAGAATGAGAGAGGTGACTAAGGGTTTCGGGGGTTTCTTTTTTTTCAGTTTTGAGAATGAAAATTATTAACTTAGAATCCATGATATACGAGGGTATTTTACTAAAACCCGGTACACATTGCTAAAATGTACCAACTGAAAAACAGACGTACGCGCGTTAGCAAACCCCATATATATATATATATATATATATATATATATATATATATATATATATATATATATATATATATATATATATATATAGATTATTCAAAATTGTATATCAAATTTTTTCTCTTTTTATATATATAGATTATTCAAAATTGTATATCAAATTTTTTCTCTTTTAAAATTATTTCAAGCTTTTCATTCTTTTAAAATGTTTAATTAAGATCCATTAGAAATGTTACAAGGCATTAACATATACATTTGTTCTTATATCTTCTTTTAATTATTTGTTTAAAATGATTGAAATAATTATTATTAGGCTTAAATGCTTATTTCGTCCTCATATTAAGAGGTGAATTTTTGTTTAATATCCGATTTTAAAAATGAAGACATTCGGTCCCTGTGTTATGAAAAATGTATGAATAAGGTCATGTCCGTTAAGTTGACAGCAACGGCGTTAAGTCCATGCTGATGGGGCCGTACTTTTTCTCTTTTCTCTTCTGCTGCCCAACTTTTTCTCTCTCTCTTGTTCAGCTTTTTCTTTGATGATTTGTTGAACTTGTTCTTTCTTTGTGGACGTTATTCTTATATTTTTCATAACATAGAGACCTAATGTCTTCATTTTTAAAACCGGGTACTAAACAGAAATTCACCTCTTAACATGAGGACGAAGTAAGTATTTAAGCCTTATTATTATTACAGTTATTTAGATGAAAAATAGGTTTCAGGATTTAATTCTTATTTTTTTGTGTTAATTTTTAAATTAACGAGTTAGCATGTATAACTATAAACAAATCTAATAAACATAGGAGTAATACCCTTTTTGGTTTTTTTGTGCTGAAAATTTTCAATATTCAAACTAGGGAAGATCATATAATTTCATTTATGGAAGTTGATGGCAATACTCTAGTTAGGACAAGCCAAATCTAGAAGTAACCAAGCCAAAAAGACCAAGGAGCTCAAAGTTTCATGTTTGCGAAATGTAATGGATGAAGGTAGAAGGTTCACGATTTTGGTGTATTGAATGGTGAATGATGAATTAGAGTTTTTTAAGAAAGGTTGGACCAACTTTTGAAGGAAGGTGGCTAGAGGACCACTTGGGTTGCTCTAGCCTAGGATGACCTTAGAAGAGGTTGTGTACACAAAATGTCAGCATAACTTTACTCTATTTCCAAAGGTGATTACATGATGGAGAGCACCTCTATTTATAGGCTAAGTGGTCTTAAAATGGGCAGAAACTAGGACTTAAAAGAGTCACCTTGGTTGGCATGGAGAGCAAGGAGAAATCTTCTCCAATAAAAGGGATACAAGTGACAAACATCCTCTCAAATGAGAAAGTGACATGTGGTCATTACCTATGGAAAAACGCTTCACTCCTAGAGTGACACATGGTCATTAACTAAGAGGAAAAGTCTCCAATGGGAAGCCTCCATATGCCTTGGACGAAATTTGCTCCCTGGTCCTCCAAGCTTAGCCAAAATGTTGACTCTTTGGTCAACACCCCCATTTTGGACGTCCAAACATCTTCCATAGATGTCTCCAACTCTTCATGAATGTGTTAGGCCATGACTAGGGGACATGCCATCAGAAGTAATATGGCAAGTTACATATGCAAATTAATTTAAGATGAATAGTGATGCTAGGAATTGTTTAAGTTTGGCTTCATGTACTAGTATTTTTAGAAGAATATGTGAGTAGTTTTTCAGCTTTTTGAAGGATACAAACTTCTATTTATGCTGAATTTATGAGGGGTCATCTATGCATTGGAGCATGCTTAGAGTGAGGGCTTTCAAAGACTTTGGTGGTTGGAGAGTGATTCTTTTGGTCTTTTGGATCAATAAGTGGTTTTGTGGTGTCTTATAAGAAAATGGTGTCAATACTTAAATTTTTTTAATTGTATGCAGTTTAATGTTTCTCATGTTTTTCGTTAAAAAAATAATTGTGCATATAATTTAGCTAATTTAACTTTAATTTCATAATATGTATAATTTATTTATGTTTCGTAAAGTATAATTTTGTCATGAATTTAACGGTATCTTTTCATGCTTTGTATTTTTTATTTTTTTTAATAAATTTGTATATAATAACAAATAATTAATAATTTTTCGGATATCAAAATAGCATAAATGTGAAAGTTCATAGAGATATCTAACCTAATCTTATTTGTAAAAGTGTCACAATACTATAAAAGTAGTAATAATATGTACATATAAATAGATCATGATATCATAAAGATGTGTAACATACAACATAATTTATGCATCTCGTTACTCTAATAATATATATGCATTTTCATTACTCGTGCATATAATTTTCTGTCACACATTACATTAACGATTATTCTCAACTTAAGTAATCTTACTTTCTTAAATAGAAGGAGATTCCATGATTTAAGTGATATTATATCACTTAAGCGATACTAAATAAAATAAATAAATAAAAAGAAAGAAAGAAAGACAAGAGATATAATTAATATGGTATCTCGTGTCCAAGCAATTCATTGCTTAAGTAACCAAACCATATTAAGAATAAAAAGTCTTGATTTTATCTTTTCATCTAATAATGCTATTTATTGTATAACCTAACAAGTTCTCTAAACACCAAACATGTTGCCTTCTCTATGTTTGAGCAACATTGTCATGTAATCAATATTATATGTTTACTTGATCTCACATATTCCAGAATCTCATGTACCACTAACACACTCCAACACTTTAATAACCCATTATCGTTTTAACACTATTTGTTTTATAAAAAAATTTGTCTTGATAAAATCTCGAGTTATAACTTGAACAATATATTATAATGCTTAAATACCTTATTGGTATTTGAGAAGCACTTAATAAAGTAACTCAATTTAAATATAAATATCACTTAACACATTTAGATGTAAATGTCACTTAACACATTTAAAAGTCAACGTTACACCAAGTCTTCAAGTTTTTTTCAATAAGATATTCTTGTAACCCAGCAACCACATGCATGAAACTTTTACACTACAAACACCAAAACTGTTTAGAACTACGAACTCAAATATTTCTTCTGTCTTAAATGTTTTGATTTAAGGAATCAGTTGAGATAATTTTAAAAAAAATTACATAATGAGATGAATTTTCAGAGATTTTGGGTAACTATAAGAATTTTTAAATATTTGTATAAAAGAGTGTTAAGATTAAGATTTTATAGATTTATAAAATGTTTCAAATATAGGATTGAGTATCTTTATAACACACTTGTTCACACTTTTCTCCAAATCAGCTTAGATAATTCTAACACTCTTAATCAAAATATTTCTCTGTTCACACTCCAGACCATTTGGACGTACCTGTTAAAGGCACTCTAACGCTGAAAGTAGTGATTAATATGATCGGAGGTCATAGTAAAATCTTAAATTCGTAATAAATGGAATCACCTACATTTTTACCTTTGACCTATATTTATAAGTTTCGATATAAGTTTGCGATTAGTGCAATCATGGTCCATTTACGACTAAATAATTCTTATCACTTGATGTGATGTTTAGGAGTTTCTATTGCTGAGACCATTCTGTCTTTTTGTCTTCCATTTCTATGGTCTGCGATTAATTAGTATTTAACGAATGATACCTAACAACGTTGACTCCAGTCAATTAAGGTATGTCGTCCCCTCTCGTAGTTATATCCGGTCGGTCACTCTATGAATCCGTATAGTCAGACAATACACTAAACTAGCATATTTTAAAAAGGATAAGGTGTATTATAATGCAAACATTTAAATTTCACATGTTTCATTTTATATCCATTCATTTCTCAATATTTTTCAAATTAAATATTTATCACCATTGACTCTCGTATGAGAGAGTGGTGTTTTATGAAAGTGTGGTGTTTTGAATATGCTTAGATTCTTTACATGTCTCACTCACACAGTGTCACAAATGGAAAACTAAGTTCTCCTCGTATAATAAAGAAATTATTTTTTACTATCTGGTTTTATTTTTTTGACATCCCAATTAAGATATAAGAACATAATTTTTTAAATTTAACATTTGTTGTCTTATCTCATAAAATAAGTCAGTAAAATGCAAGTCATGACTTTTAAAGTTTAATTAAAATATATGTACTCTATTAAAAAAGTGTCATTATTCAATATGGGTCAAATTATACCTTTTACAATAACTGTTTTAAGGTCAATATTTTAATTAATTAACAATGTGCAATAGTGAAAATTCCTCTTTTATTTATATTTTTTAAATCATGGCATTGTTCAATTTTTGTTATTTTTTTTTAAATCAAGATCAGCAAAAAAAAAAATATGATTATGGTTTTTATTTTTTTAATATTCATGCTCAATTGTCATAAGTGCATTTTGTAACGTTGTTGTCAGCAACTGTTAAAACTTTAATACCTACAAAAAAAATGAAAATGCTTTATTACTCAAATTTAAAAATATTTTACATGTGTGAAATATGTTTATTTTCTTTTATCGATTTTAGAAAAAATCTTTTCTCATTTTACTTTTTCTAAAATATATTAGGTATAATCACAGTAATTACTATACATATTAGTAATGTGTTTCATTATCCTTGTAGTTGCTAAGAAAAATGACAATGATCAAACTCATAGATCTTAGTTATGACGGGCCGATTCATGTCTTTGGCATGACTTGCAAAGTGGACATATCATGTGGACATATTTATGCATTTTTCGTTTTTTTACACCCCATTATATTTTTCAAACTGCATTCTAGAACCTTCTCTTCGTTTTTTTCCCCTATATCTCTGTAATTATTAACTGCACTTTAAAACACACAAGTTTTGATATTTTTTTTCAAACATTTTGTTCTGAAAAATCTGTTCAAGAAATTATGTTCTGAAATTCTAGAAAGCATTCTCTGGAAGATTTTCAGAGCAGGAAATATGAAAATCACATTTATGAAGGGTAAATAGATCATTTTCAAAATAATGGGGTGTGGGAAGAAATTATGGAAGTGCAAAAAGAAAAAACCACATTCCCAAAAATCCATGATATACAACTTGGGTTTGTAAAGGTAAATGTTTGGGCTTTGGTCTAATGATTAGTTCATGGGCACTTCTTCTTATACCTCATCGTTTCTTTCTACATCTTCTTCTTGTAATAGTTAACCATAAATCACTATGATTAAGTGTATTGTGTGATACTATGATGGTCAAATAAGAATGGCCCGAGTCCATATCAACATAGTAGTCCGACATTTATTTGGTCAGAGAAAAGTCTTATATTAGTATGGTTGAGAGGTACTCATATATAATACAGAAAGTATATAATATTTTAAAATTTCAAAATAAATAAAGAAAAATACTAATAAAATTGGTAATTAGGACGTCATATTAAGGTAGTATCATAACAACATTTGCAAGACCTATGAAATGTGTTTATCATCAGATTTTTTGTTCAAAAGTACTAACTTATATAGTTCGATATGGCAAACAATAAGAGGAATAATGAATTGACGGAAGTAATGCAAACTATTAAGGGCATAACTATTGTTCTATTAAGGAATCAATGACCTCAAGGAATCACTGAGGTATAAGGTTTAGCTAAATTTAGGAGAAACAAACCTCCACAGTTTTCTAAAGGACATGACCAAGAAAAAGTTAAATTATGGAATAGAGAAAATATTTTGAGTTACGAACTATGATAACAAACAAAAGGTGAATTTTTTTATGTTTATGTGAATAGGAGAAGCTAAATACTAATGGGATAGAAGACTACTCGAAGGAGGAAGAATAATCATTACCTGGGAAGTATTCATAATAAATTGTTTAGAAAAATATTTTTTAAATGATGTGAAGAGACCAAAAGAAATAAAGTTTATGCAATTGAAACAAGGAAGTATAACAATAGAAGAATATGCTTCCAAGTTTGAAGAATTAGTAAAATACTCTCCTTTCTTGTGTCACCTAGAGAAGGAGGTGATACATTGTATAAAGTTTGAAAATAAACTTGGGATTGAATTGGTCCCTAAACAAATGAAAAGAGAGATAATAAAAGAAAACATTATACTCCAAGAAAATCCCAACCCGATCAATCTTCTTTGAGAATTCTAGTAGACATATGAATCATCATATCATATGTTTTAAGTGTGAACAACATCATTATACTTAAAATTAACATATTAAAGAACATATTGATTTTAAGTTTGAAAAATCTGATTTGTGTACACATTAACGTTGTGTTCACTTCAGTGGATGTCACTGTTCAAGTGAAAATGCGAGGAATGATTTGCGATTAAAGAACATATTTAATTTTTTTACATTTTAAAATTTAATTTTAATAATTTTTTTTAATTTTTTTCTTTTTATAAATATTTTTACAATTAAATATGACATTAACAATTATTCTTTTATATTACTTTTATAACTAGAGACATTTTGGTAATCTTCAATTTTTATCATTTAAACAATTTTTTATCTGTCACATCATTCAAATCATACACTAATTTTCACAAACTTTACTTCCAAATTCATTTTCGATTACCTCGAAATTCACTCAAATAAACAACAAAAGATTCACCCTCAAATCCTCTCAAATCCATTCAGTCACTCCCCCACAAATCCTCTCCTCCAAAGTGAAGACACCCTAAGAGTCACATTTCAATCATCTTACACCTAAGAAAAGACCTACCACAATAGAAAGAATCTACACCAAGATTATGGTAAAATTGCTTAAAACCATGACTTGATTAAAAGTAAAACTTTAAATATATTGTATGACTTAAGTGTTATTATTCATTTATTCATATTAATTATCCTCAACACTTTGATTTGTCAATCTTTTTTTCTAAACACTTGATTGTAATTATCAATAAAGTTTATTTAAATTATTATATACTCATTAAAAATAGATTTTTTTTAATTTAGTTTGTTTATCATTATCTTAATTAGACGTAATATTAGGGATGTGCCTATAGTTCTTTTGAATTGTACATAAAATTCAGTAATATTTTGATATATTTTTTGTTATCAGAAAAAGAAAGTTGATTTGGAAAATAATGGTTCAAAATTTTCCTCATAAAATTTGTTATTACAGAACAATTTAAAATATATTTTATTTTCTTAAAACATAAAATCTAAATCTTTTTAAAAAACTTTAGATTTATTTTCCAAAAAGCACGTTTTTGGTGTGACAATGTTGGTGAAATTGGCATATAGTCTGGTAGGACAAGGTAAGGAATATAATAATAAAAAAATCTGATTATATTATTTTGCTACATTCTCTTAATTGGCAGACACGTGATCATCAAAAGAATTTAATTTTTTATAATTCAATATAAAAATTTGTTAATTTTTTGCTGTTTTATGTGTCTTCAATAGCACTCTATATATTTATTTATTTACTAACTTCTGAAGCAAAGCCCATACTTAGTTTTGAAGCTTGCTCCATCTGCTTCCATGAAAAAGCAGTATAATTATAGTGATTTGGTCAATTCATAAGTGCACCTAATCACTCTTAATGATCATATTATGAAAAACCTTGTTTCTAATAATAATGAAAATATTACACAGGACTTAAGAAAATAACTTGTTTCATAAATAAAAGAAAATAAAACTAATCCTTATTATATTCAAAACACAGTGGACAAATTTCACCCTTAGAAACAAGGAATAAAATTTCAATTATAAAATTAGACTCATGAATGTGACTCTTTAGATTTTTTGCTTCAATCAATTTTCAATTTATGCCTTATTTTGTAAGAAAATGTACTTGTACTTTATATTGTTAAATTAGACGTGAGAGAAAAGTTAGACGTTGTGGAATTTCTGGTAGATTACGTTAAAAGTAGGCAGAAAGACAAAATTAAGGGCATTGAAGAATTAATTGATTTAAACAATTCACCACTAAATCAATTAGATTATGGAAAATAAAATATTGAATTTTGACACACAATGCATGGCTTCATTTCATGTCAATTTGAATGGCAAACATATCAATTTTTATTTTAAAAATTATATTAACTTGTGATTCATAATCTTTTGCTGATTTTTTTTACAATAATATTTAATCTTTTTTCTGATTATTTGTTTAACGAGTCTTGTCTTAAATATGAAAATTAGGCTGTAGAAGAATTCAGTATTACTTAGTCAAAGACTAATGAATCCTTGAAAATCATCAATTCAAGCAAACTTAGACAATAATTAAATTATAAACACCCTTATATTTTTTTTATCCTTCAAAGTCAATCCAAATTAAATTGTAAACATCCTTTTATTTTTATTTTTGACGATTATTAGTAATACCTTTTACCTAAAGTTCTTATAATCAAATATATTCCAACGTCTTTACTTCAATCGCACATTATTTACGTCTAATGCATATTCTTTAATTCCCTTGCACGTGGTACAACTAATATGGGATTTCTTAATTAACAACTTAAACAATCAATTAAAGTTAGTTGCAAATCTAAGTTTGAACAAAAAAGACGAAAACAAAGGAAAATGTAATGAAGAGAATATGTTGTTATTATTATTGATTATAGTGTTAATTATATTTTAATGAAAGTATATTTAAGTTGGAGGATGTTGTTGTGAGAATGCTCAGCTTGAAGTTGACTCGCTCCCAGAAAAATGAAAGGAAGCAAAACGCGTGGAACGCGCGAATAAGCTGTAAACCCATCTTTGCCAGTTGCGTTAGAATCAAAACCATCAACTCATGCCCATTTCTGTAAAATCACTTCAATTTCCACTTTTAACCCTTTCCATAACACAAATTCAAATATATATCTAGGGGTATAATAGAAAACTACACTCATTTTATAATAATCAAATAGTGATAGATAATATGAATGAAAAATTTGTGATTATCACACCATCCTTCAGTAAATTCTTTAATATATATATATATATATATATATATATATATATATATATATATATATAATAAAGTTGATGAATATTTTTAGTTAAACACGATAATATAAAAATAATTAACGCTAGTATATGTTTATCTTTTTTTTTTAAAACAAGTAGATTCATATTTGCTTCAAGATGCAAATTCAATTCATTCATGTGAGTGGTTTTATTTTTATATTATCTTATAAATAATAATGAAAACAAGGAATTATTTTTTAATAAATAAAATGATATATATATATATATATATATATATATATATATATATATATATATATATATATATATATATATATGATATTCAATTTGAAAAGAATAGAAAGATTTTTTACACCGACTGCAATGGTGTCCGTTTTGGTAATAACATGTTTGGCTGGTGGATTTTCGTTGCGTATATATAACCTTGGTCACGCTCGTTCTCAGCATAACATAATTTTCTTCTTTCTCTCTCCCTTAGTCAAAGGGATTCATCTTTCTTTTTCCGGAGGAGGTATGTTTCCGACACTCTCATTTTCTGTTTTTACTGCCTCTCATGTGAAATATTATGCTCTGTTTGTTTGATCAAACATTCGAGGTTTGAAAATTATGCTATGTTTGTGTGTGATCGTGCTGTTTTGCTTGTTTGCTGATATATTTTTTTATCTGTGATTGCTGGGTTTTGCTCTGGCTTGTGTGAAAGTGAGACAGATCTGTGGCAGTTTTCGCTTTCTTTTGTTGCTGTGTTGTTAAATTTCGATGCTTTAGTGGATTTTGTCGGTGGGTTTTGTTGTCACCTTGTTTTGAAGCAAAATTGACTGTGGATCTGCTGGGATTGGTGGCATTTGGCTATGAAACCACGTGCATTTAGTTCATGCTTCTGCTCTTGGTGCTAGATCTGCTTTGATATTACTGGTTGTCTAGTAGTCATACTGAAGATTGTCATCAAATCACATGTGTTTGCATGTGTGTTCTAGATCTGGTTTCATATAAGCTCGCATATTGGTTCCTACTTCATCGTTGGGTCATGTTCATCTGTTGACTTTCGACTCTTTTAATCAGATTTCTTGTTTTCTGATATGGAATTTTTACATGGTATTGATTCCAAGATGCTGGGTAGGAACTGTTCGAAAATAGAAACATGCAATTCTGTTGGCCATGATTGGCCAGGTCTTAGATCCTAAAGTCTAGGTAGAACAAAAGGATGATGCTTGATATGACTTCTCAAAAGTAAGAAACCTGGTAGATGTGGTGACCTGTTTCCTTTTTTTCCTAGATGATAATAGTTGCAATTTGCAGAATCTGATAGTGTATATCATAATGTTTTAATACTATTATGTAAAGTGATAGTTGTATAAGGCATGTAAGTGACTTATGTTGCAAGCTTGTGTTCTAACTCTGACCTGTTTAAAATCTGATTTCGATTGGTTATTTAGAAAAGCAAAATGGTGAAGATTTGCTGCATTGGCGCTGGTTATGTGGGGGGTCCTACAATGGCAGTTATTGCACTTAAGTGCCCATCCATTGAAGTGGCTGTTGTGGATATCTCTAAATCCCGCATTGCTGCCTGGAACAGTGACCAGCTTCCTATCTATGAACCTGGTCTTGATGGTGTTGTGAATCAATGCCGTGGCAAGAACCTCTTCTTTAGCACTGATGTTGAAAAGCATGTCTTCGAGGCTGACATAGTTTTTGTCTCTGTCAACACCCCAACTAAAACTCAGGGTCTTGGAGCTGGCAAAGCAGCAGATTTGACATATTGGGAGAGCGCAGCTCGCATGATTGCTGATGTCTCAAAGTCTGACAAGATTGTGGTAGAGAAATCCACAGTCCCAGTCAAAACTGCTGAGGCCATAGAGAAGATTCTAACCCACAACAGCAAGGGAATCAAATTCCAGATTCTATCAAACCCAGAATTCCTTGCTGAGGGAACTGCAATCCAGGATCTCTTTAAACCAGACCGTGTTCTTATTGGAGGCAGGGAGACCCCAGAGGGCCAAAAAGCTATTCAAGCTTTGAAGGATGTTTATTCTCAATGGGTTCCCGAAGAAAGAATACTCACCACAAATCTCTGGTCAGCAGAACTGTCTAAGCTTGCTGCCAATGCTTTCTTGGCCCAAAGGATTTCATCTGTTAATGCCATGTCAGCACTCTGTGAGGCTACGGGGGCAAATGTTCAACAGGTGTCCTATTCTGTTGGTACGGACTCAAGGATTGGACCCAAGTTCCTCAATGCTAGTGTTGGTTTTGGTGGATCATGCTTCCAGAAGGATATCTTGAACCTTGTTTACATCTGTGAGTGCAATGGCCTTCCAGAGGTGGCAGAGTATTGGAAACAAGTTATCAAGATCAATGACTATCAGAAGAGTCGGTTTGTGAACCGTGTAGTTTCATCAATGTTCAACACTGTTTCAAACAAAAAGATTGCTATTCTTGGATTTGCCTTCAAGAAAGACACTGGTGATACGAGGGAGACCCCTGCCATTGATGTATGCCAGGGACTACTTGGCGATAAGGCCAACCTGAGCATATATGATCCACAAGTAACTGAGGACCAAATCCAGAGGGATCTATCAATGAACAAGTTTGATTGGGATCATCCGATCCACCTGCAGCCCACAAGTCCCACTACTGTGAAGAAAGTCAGTGTGGTTTGGGATGCCTATGAAGCAACAAAGGATGCCCATGGTCTCTGCATTCTAACCGAGTGGGATGAGTTCAAGACTCTTGATTACCAGAAGATATTTGACAACATGCAAAAACCAGCATTTGTTTTTGATGGCAGAAACGTTGTGGATGCTGATAAGCTACGTGAGATTGGCTTCATAGTTTACTCAATTGGTAAGCCACTGGATCCATGGCTCAAAGACATGCCTGCTGTGGCATAAGATAGATCATTAATCAAGTATACTGCAATATCAGTCAAGTATTGAGGCAGTCAGTTTGATTCTTTATTATTTTTTAGTTTTTCTTTTCTTCCTTATCTTTCTCATAATAGTTGACATAAATGAGGTAAAAATTGTGGGGAAGTGGGAGGTTTTATGTTCTTCCTTGTTGCTTTACTCCAGTCTGTTATGAATGTACCAGAGAAACTTATTTTGTTTGATTAATCTTCTTTTAATATCACATAGTGAAAATTTATGTAATATTGAGAGTAATATTTGAGGTGGCAAGAAGGGCCTACAAGAAAAATTAGAGTGTATCAAAATTCATATAAATTTTAATGGTTGACGTTTCAATATACTTTAACTAAAATAATAATCAATGTACCTCTTATTCTGTATTCTAAAGAAAAATTTACTTTGAGAAAGTTACAATATTAAAAGGATCTTGTAGATGCCTTTTTATGCACGACATTTGAAGCACCGCTCTTAGACTCAAAGGTGTTTTTTTTTTCTTTTCTTTTTGTACGAGAAGAAATTTTATGGAATTAATGTTAGGCGAATTTATTCTTGCAAGTGTTATAAAATTCTTGCAAGTGTAATAAAGGATTAATCAAGGTGGTCATTCTTAGGGATTGATCATGAATAATAGAATAATAAATTTTCATTTGAAGCTTTTGTTAGTTTGAGAATTTTGTAGGTAGAATTTTCTATATTTACTTCATTAAGCAAGCAAACTAAATGAAAATTTGGAGTCTTGTTAATCTGTGCCTTAAAAATTTACATTATAGGTAAGAAATCAATAAATAGAAAGCTTGTATTAAAAAACTGGTAAATAGAAATGTTTTAGTAAAGATTGTAAGAGATGTAGCCATATTAAAAGATTTGAGGAAATGTACAAGCATTTATCTTGTTAATTATAACTTTGTCGTTGAAATGTTAAAACTAATATTACTAAATTATAATTGAGTATCAAACAAATTATAAAGGTTAAATCAATTCTAAGTCTTTTTTTAACATAATTGATTTTTAAAATATTTAACATAATTGATTTTTAAAATATAAAATAACCAAATTGAACTACTTTTAAAATATAAAATAACTATCTATGATTAAAAAAAATATTTACAAAATAAATAAAAATTATGGATAAACTTAAAAGAAAATGTATAGGAACAAAAATTATTTTTTATATAGAAGTATAAATAATTACTAAAAAAATAAATATTATTTTATAATTTAACAAAATTTTTGCAATAGTAAAACAAAAGTGTTAAAGACTATTAGTTTTATTATTTGATATTTATTTTTTTACATACGACCGTTCTGTTTATTAATTAAATTATTTTATTTTCTAATTTCATAATTATTTTATAAAAATATATTTTATACAATTTAATAATATTTTTATTTTAGTAATAATTCGAATAATTAATGTTTATCTGTTATTATTATTATAAGGTAAATATGGAGATACATGCGTGTAAATAAAAAAGAAAATTGTTATTATCTTTTTGTATTTGTTAATTTTGGGTATCTTATTAAAAAAGAACAAATAATTTTCAGAAACTTTGTAGACAAGTAGTTTTGTTTGAATTAGTGTAATCATATAGCATCTTCTCTTTCTTTTTCATCTTCTTCATCATCTTCAATTCAATTCTTCATGCTACTCAAACTCATTTAGTCATGGAGTACGGCAATTGGGCTGAATCGCTGCAAACAGAAACCCCACTCCTCTCTTTCCCCCAACCTTCCTCATCATCTTATGCTCCTGCACCATCTCAGACCACCCATTATCCCTCTTACCCTCAAAACCCTAACCCCTCTTCTTCTCTTCCCCTCAAACCTCCTGGGGTTGATTCCCTTCCGCCCTCCAACCCTATTATGTATTCGAATCATGAATCTGTTCCCATTCCCAGTTTGATCTATCCCCAGACCCATGTTGGGACTGGTTCTGATTCTGGGTACTATGTAAACCAGAACTGGGCTGCCAGAGAAGCTGTTAGGCAATTTGGTTCTGACCCAACTGTCTATGCGCCTGTAAGTGTCTGTTTCTTTCTCAGTTTTTGGCTAAAGTTTTGATTTTTTTAAGGGAAAAAGGCGGATTTGGATAATGTGTATGCATGAGTTTGATTCCTTTTATACTTGTGACTGGTTTATAATGACTGATTTGAATAATTTTATACTGTTTTGTGGTTGCATGTGTAGAGAGTAGAGCATAGAGCTATGTTTATAATGTTGGTCAACAATTATTGGTCTCTTTTAAACAGGGTTTTAAGTTGCAGTCTAGGTCCTAGTTTTGTTGAGATCCTTGATACTGTAGGAAATTGTGGTCAAATACGGACTACTGTCGAGGACGCCCCTGTATCCTTGTGTTGTGTTCAAATTGTTCTGACACAGTTTTTAAATCTTTGCTTGTGTACATTTCAATTACTTTCATGAAGTAGTTGAAAATTAAAATCGAAGTGAACATGTTCTTGTCCAGTGGCAGCTAGTTGAAGTGTTATAGGAAATTGATTTGTTGATAGTGATGATTGGATAACTATGCTTGTAGTGTCTACCAATGATGTATGACTGTTTTGTTTTTTATTTTGTTTCGATATAGGGAGGTAAAATCCATGTAGAAATCAGTGGATACCATGTTTGGACGCTTAGACATGCTCATTATATCTTTCATATTTTCATTCATTGACATTAGAATTTCATGTATTATTAGAATTTACGCTATTGGCTATAGCTAAATTGCAGATTATACAATGGTTTTGTATTTCAGTATTGAAATGACTCTGGACATATAGGGCCATGGATGGGTATGAGAGGAGTTAACATATTAGTCAATACTGTTTTACATAAACCTATTCTTCTGACCCATTATGTTCCTCTTGCTAATCTAAATACACATCCTCTATATCTGGGTAATGAAAGTTTTATGACTGCGACACTGTGTTATCTGATTGTTTGGGTTTCACATGAATCAATTTGACATTGTTTGTTATCTCGATATCAACTATCTTTCTGTCGTAGTTATCTGAAGTTAAGAATGTAACCAGAGGAATGTAAACATTTATTCTATTATATATTTCTGAAATAGAGTGGATTATGATTTTGAATTTATTTAAGTTGTCTATAGATTTCAAGTTACTATGAATTTTGTTTGGCAGCCATTGCCTTTGTGTCATTGACCGTGTTATTTTTGGTCTTCCATAAAAAATTGACCTAAACAATCTAAAAGGCAGAGAAAGTGAAAATGAAAGTGAACAAGTTTTACCTACTAATAGGATTGGAGTGGTAGCTCATGACATTGATTAAGTCATTCAGCCTATACTTTATGTTAGAAGTTCATTGTGTATTATCTTTTATAAATTACAGTCTCTGTAATTTTCTCTACATTCATAGTATTTGAAATCTGTTTTATAAAGAAGTGCTTAACAACCAACATGTTGGTTCGAGTAGAACTAAGTTTATAGAGACCTTAGTGGAGTAAAATGTATCTGGGAGGAGAGACCCGGCTAAGATGATCGGTTAGATTTTCATGAAATTAGTCAGGTTTTTGTGGGGAAGATTAGTCATTGTCAAATACGCTGCACAAATCACATGGTGACCCAAAAAGGCATACGCTGTGTTAAAAGAAAAATTCATTGAGTGACTCTGGGTTTTGATTGTATTGTTGTTTTTAAGATTGCTTGATTAAGGATTGGAATAGTATATTGAAGTTCGTTTGTTGGCTGTATGCAAGTCTGAGTTCTCCATTCATTTTTTTAAATTCCACTGTTATTATCTAGATTTGGAAATAAAAACATAAATACATGCAACCGTGCAGGGTATCTCTATACCATCCAATGGCTCAGAACAATCGGCTATGTGGTGGGCAAATACTGCAGCTCAACTTCATGGCAATGGAATACTGAATAAAAAACAAAAGAAAGCTAAAACTAAGGTTGTGCAACCTGCATATTGTGAAGTTTGCAAGATAGAATGCACTGGCAAGGAAGTGCTGGACCAACATAAATTAGGAAAGAAGCACAAAAGGAACTTGGAAAAACTAAGAGAGTCATTGAAATCAACCCAAGTTCAACCATCTGGGTCATCTAATCCCGTAATAGGACCCCAATTACCAGACAACAAGAGCAAATCAACCACCAGTGGGAACAAGATTAAGAGAAAAAAAGCTGAAACCCTTGAAGACTTGGAGAAAAAGAAAAAGAAGGTTCTTGATGGTGGGGCAGCAGCTGAAGCAGTTAAGATATGTGCTATATGTAACGTGGTGTGTAATAGTGAGACAGTCTATAATTTTCATCTTACCGGACAAAAGCATGCTGCTATGCTGAAGAAAGCATATGATCATACACAGTCCTATGCCAGTTGAAATCTCCCCTTATATTTAGGAACATAGCTTGTTTTGGCACCTTCATTCTGCATTGGAATAGAGTATCCAATTCTCAATTTTTAGTTTAGATATGAACTTGGGTGAGTATATACACTTTTAGATTGTTTTAGCAGATGAAAACTCGAGATGTATCATACCTTCGTCTCAGCAAGAACATATAATCTTGCATGCTCAAAGGTATTTTTTTAATGGATATTGTGATCTAAATTAGTAGCCTTTATCATATAAACTAGGCGAGACAAACAAACTCTTAGCAAAGGCTTTCCAATTTACTCTATGTAATCAAATTATTATTATTAGTCTAAATTTATGAATTACATTTAAAGTAAAAAGAAAAACTAATTTATAATTTTTTAGAGGAAATAATGTGGTGCCTACAAACTTTGCCACCATCTTAATAATACTTCTACATACCCCAAGCTCCTTTTTTTTGGGTCTTTTTTATGTTTTTAAGAATTATGTTTTCACAATATATAGGAACTTTCTATCATTACCGACACATTTTCTGATTCTCTATACATACACTCAGCTATTTCAAAAATAAGTTGAAGCTATGGTATTTATCAAAACTATACCTGAGTAAACTCACATTTAACTGTTAACCATCATAGTAAGTATGCAATTTTAGTTTAACTTATATTTTTTCCTAGTTAAAAATATTTGACAATTTTTAAATTAATTAACTAGTTTATATATTTAATATTTTTTACGTTCAGAGTTATATTAAATTATATTTTTTACATATGTAGATAGGTTATTTTGCCTTAGTAAGAATATAAAAGAAATTGATTATCTTTTTCTGTTATTTTATATTTTTCTCTTCTCTTTTTTTTTTCTTATTGAAGATAGTTTCATTTAACAAACTCTAATAGAAAATACAACTAACAACGTTTTTCAACGAGAATACAGTAGAGATTGGATATTTGGCTTAACTTTATTCAGTAATTAAGTTTCATTTTGCAAATCATCTAGTAATTATGTTTTACTATATTAATTCTTGTATTTTTTTTCCAACAATGACTCGTGTATGCACTTTAAATACAAAGGTTATTAAATTCTTAACGAATTGGAAATAAGTGAATATCGATAATAAAGTTATTATTGTTTAAGTTATCAAATGTAACACATCTAATCATTTATGATCAGATAGGGTTCAAATATTTACCAATAATTGCTTCTTTTTTTTACAAACTTCATTTTCAAATATATTTTGCATTTGTGTCTTTAAGAAAAAGTTATTAAATTAAATTTTCAGTTAGACAAAAATGTATGACTGATTTACCAATAGTGAAAATTCAAATGCAGAGATATTTTAACTTATAATTTTACGAATGTAATTTTCATTACACACGAAATATTTTTATTGGTGTGTCTATTCAATGTTGGAATAGAACCCTTTAGTAATGTTGGTATTTCAATTTCCAGAATTGGATTAACGGCTACAATAAAACTTAGAAAACAGTAGCTGGTACATTAAAATTGAAATTAGTACCATTGGCGTGAGTTCATGAGATTTATTTAGTATTTAAAATTTGTTATTGAATAACAAATTTTTTCATAAAAACAAAATCTCTTAAATTTTTTTTATAAAAACAAAATCTCTGAAAAAAAAATTAATTTTCAATTGAATAAACCTCTAACTATCTAACTGTACTAAATTGAGTCTTTATATTGATAAACCTATCTTCTTTTTTGGTGTTAGGTTTTGTTTTTTGGTGTTTTCTTTTTTTCAAATAGACATTAAGCCTGTATTAATAACTTCAATATATAAAAATAAAAATAGTTTTAAAACTACTTTCTTAATAATACATTGCTTAACCTCATATGAAAGGTACAATCAAAATGTCAACCAAATGCAAAAGGTAATTTATGTAATCAATTATTTCACCCAACAATGCTCTAATTGTTTTGTAGTTATAGAATTAGGAAAAGAAAGTTCACATGTGATAGAGTTGGTGTAGAGTAATATCTTGAGAGAAAAAGCTAATATCAGTGGAGGTGCAAAACAGAGAATGGAGAAACGATTATTTCTCATTAACGTAAAAACCAGTATATATACAGAGTAGTATAACTGTCATTTTGACAGTTACAGCAGTTACGTAGTTTAGGTTTACATTTTAACATTCCCCTTTAAAGCTAAACTACTAAAAGATCTAACTCCAAGTGAATCTCTCAGCCTCTCAAACCTGTTCTGACGCAGGGCTTTAGTGAAGATATCTGCTGTTTGTTCGTCAGTGCTGCAATATACCAATTCCAGTTTTCCTTTACTGACTTGATCTCTGAGATAATGAAACTTGGTCTCTATGTGCTTGCTTCTACCGTGTGAGATTGGATTCTTAGATAAGTTGATAGCAGATTTGTTGTCTATCATTAAGCGTGTTGGTTTGCGGTGCTCAATTCTTAACTCTTGTAGAATGGCTTCCAACCATGCACACTGGCAAGCAGTTTCAGCCGCAGATATGTATTCTGCTTCACAGGATGATAGCGCTACAACGTTCTGTTTCTTTGAACACCATGATATGGAAGCTCCCATTAGTTTAAACACATACCCAAAAGTGCTCTTTCTATCCACTTGATCGCCACTCCAGTCTGCATCACACCATGCTTCTAAAATATCATTCGTGCAGTCAACTTTCCTGGAAAAATAGAGACCATAATCTGTTGTTCCTTTCAAATAACGTAGAATGTGCTTGGCAGCCGTGAGATGAGAGTGTCTAGGATCGTGCATGTATCTGCTGAGGAGTCCGACTCCGAAACTGATATCTGGTCTGCTGTTGCATATGTACCGGAGGGTTCCTACTATTTGCTTGAACAATGTTGCATCAACTTTGGCTTCTTCTTGTTGACCAGAGAGTTTCAAATTTACCATGACAGGGATGGATGTGCAGTTACAGTTCTTCAAGTTAAATCTTTCCAGGGTCTCTAAAATGTACTTCTGTTGATGCATGAACATTCCATCTCTTGTTTGCATGAATTCCAGTCCGAGGAAGTAGCCTAAGGTGCCAAGATCTGTCATTTCGAATTCAGTCTTCATTTTTGCTTTGAATTCTTCAATCTCCTGTGTGGAGTTTCCTGTAACCAACAAGTCGTCCACGTACAAGCACACTACGAGGGTACCTAGCTGCTCAACAAATTTTATGTAAATTCCATATTCAACAGTACATTTTTTAAAGCCATACCTGATAAGCAGCGCATCAATGTGTTTGTTCCAAGCTCGTGGTGCTTGGCGAAGACCATATAGTGCTTTGTTCAGTCTGTACACTTTCAGCTCTTGTTCCCTTTTGACAAAGCCAGGTGGTTGATTTACGTACACTTCTTCTTCGAGAGGGCCATTCAGGAAAGCAGATTTGACATCCATTTGGTGAATGGTCCAACCATTGAAGTTGGCTATTGCAACAATGAGCCTCACAGTTTCTAATCTTGCAACAGGGGCATAGACATCAGTGAAATCTATCCCAGGTTTCTGCAGGAAACCTTTTGCAACCAACCTAGCTTTTAACTTTGCAATACTTCCATCCGGTTTGTATTTAGTTTTAAACACCCATTTTACCTCTATGGCTCTCTTGTGTTCAGGCAATTCAACCAACTCCCACGTTCTGTTTTTCTCAATAGCTGATAATTCTTCCAACATAGCTTCCCTCCATTGTTTAATCTCAATGGCTTGTTCCCATGTGAGTGTTTCTGCACCTGCCAATAAAGAACAATGGACTAAATCACCTGTATCTGTAACATCACTGTCATTAAACAGTTCATGATCTGCGAGTCTTGTGGAGGGGAATCGCGTTCTCTGTGATCTTCTGATCTCAGCAGTTTCATTAGTATCTGGCTGTTTGATCTCCTTGGTTCTATCTTCCTCGAGCCAGGTAGTCATCTCAGCACTAGATTGTTCCATATGATTATTCCTTGCATCATACCATCTTGGCACAGCTAACTCATCTACTATCACATCCCTGCTAATTGCGATTTGTTTCTTTACTGGATCATATAACCTGTATGCTCCAGTTGGATGATATCCAACGAGGATAAAGGCTTCACTTCTGTCGTCCAGCTTCTTTCTTTTCTCTTCTGGGATGTGTTTATAGCAAACTGAACCAAAAATTTTCAGGTGTTTCACATCAGGTTTCCTCCCTGACCAGGCCTCTTCTGGTGTGCATGTTGGTAGTGCCTTGGTGGGACTCCTATTCAGCAGGTAGGTAGCAGTCGAGACAGCTTCTCCCCATAGGTAGTTTGGTAGATTTTTCCCTTTGATCATACATCTGGTCATGTCCAAGAGCATGCGGTTTCTTCTTTCTGCTAATCCGTTGTGCTGAGGTGTGTAAGGTGCTGTAACCTCATGTACAATTCCTTTGTCATTGCAAAACTTGTTCATTTCTCCAGAGTTGAACTCGCCTCCACCATCAGTTCTGAGGATTCTAACTTGCTGACCCGATTGTCTCTCAGCCATGGAACAAAATTTAACAAAGTGTGTGTAAGTTTCTTTCTTTTCTCTTAGCAAGTATATCCAAATTTTTCTGGAAAATTCGTCTACAAAGAGTAAGAAATACTTGTTACCTCCTAGAGATGGTACGTCAAAAGGGCCACATACATCTGCATGTACCACACTCAACAGCTGTTTTGCTCTCTTGGGTGCGTAACTCTTGAACGATTTTCTTATTTGTTTTCCAGTAACACAACCTTCACATACTTTGTTTGGTATACCAAATGTAGGGATGCCTCTCACAAGATCTTTATCTCTCAGTTGACATAGACTTCTAAAATTGAGATGCCCATATCGAAAGTGCCACAACCATTCATTTTCTTTCTTGTCACTTGTTGCAGTCAAACATTGTATCTCTGTTGCATTCAGATTTACTCTGAATGTTCGATTTCGCGCAAGGGGAGCCTTGAGAACCATCCTCTGTCTTTCATCGAATACCTCAATGTGTTTCTGTTGCATTTTCATGGTATAACCCTTTTCAAGAAGTTGGCCGAGACTGAGGAGATTGCTCTTCATCGCTGGTACATATAGAACGTTGTGCATGAATACAGATCTTCCATCTTTGCGAGTGATTAACACTTTACCTGTGCCTTCAGCTTTAATTGTGCTATTATCTGCAAATCTTACTGTGCTCTTGACACTTGTGTCCAGATCAAGTAACCATTTTCTATTACCTGTCATGTGATTGGAGCAGCCCGTATCCAAATACCACAAGGTTTCTTCCTCTGCATGGTTTGTTTTCCCAGTGAGTGACACGTACTCTGTTTGGTCGGTCTCCTTTGCACTTTTGTCTGTTTTCCACATCTCATATTTTCTATCATGTGCACCAATACTCATCAACAAAACGTGATCTGAGTCTGTTTCCAGTTCTTCTTCTTTTACAAGATTTGCTTCATTGCTCTTTTCTTTCTTGTTGTTTTCATTGTGCCAACACTCAGATGAGTAATGACCATATTTACTGCACGTAAAGCATTGCACATTTCGTTTGTCAACACCTTTTCTGCCTCCTCTTCCTCTGAACCTTCCTCTAGCTTTATTTCCATCTCTGTATTCATTGCTGTTATCATCTTTGGATTGCTCAAAGGTATTCATGAATCTTCCTCCATTTCGGCCTCCACGTCCACCACGTGATCTTCCTCTTCCTCTGCCAGTTCCACGGTTCTTGTAATTTTGATTACTTCTAGCTTGAAGCGCTTGATTTGTGTTTTGTGTTGCATTCTGTTCTGATGTTCTTCTTTCTATCAATCGTTGTTCGTGTGCTTCAAGAGAGTTTTGGAGCTCTTCTACTTTCATTTGCTCCAGATCTTTGCTTTCTTCGATGGCTACGACAATATGATCGTACTGAGGCGTTAACGTTCTCAATATCTTTTCAACTATCTTCTTATCTTTTACTACTTTATCACACGCTCTCATTGCATTAACTACTACCTGTATTCTGCTGATATAATCTTCGATGGTTTCTTGTTCTCCCATACTCAAGAGTTCATATTGTCTCTGCAGTGATTGAAGTTTTACCTTCTTTACTCTCCCTGAGTTTCCATATCCATCTTGTAATATGTCCCAGGTTTCTTTGGCTGTTACTGCTTTAGACACCTTTTGAAATATCGTTGCAGAAATACACTGGTGTAGAAGCATCCGTGCCTTACAATCCAGTCTCTTGTTTTCTTTGTAAGCCTTCTTGACTTCTTCCGTGTCACCTTTTGTAGTTTCTTTAAACCCTTTCTTGACAATTTCATCAACTTCTTGAAATCCCAAGATAGCATCCATCTTTACACACCAATCATCATAATTCTTCCCGTCGAATACCGGCAAACTGCTCTGGATCATTCCTGCCATCACCTTTCAACGTGAGTCCTTCTTCACCAAACAGCTCTTTTTGTCTGTTCGACGCTTTCACCAGGTTCAACAACCTGTAGCTCTGAATACCACTGATAGAGTTGGTGTAGAGTAATATCTTGAGAGAAAAAGCTAATATCAGTGGAGGTGCAAAACAGAGAATGGAGAAACGATTATTTCTCATTAACGTAAAAACCAGTATATATACAGAGTAGTATAACTGTCATTTTGACAGTTACAGCAGTTACGTAGTTTAGGTTTACATTTTAACAACATGATACAATCAACTATAACAAATTTTGTTCTTAACCATACTTAACATGAAAAGCAAATCTCATCATAAAGTATATCAATACCATCATGTTCATCACACAATATTAATGGAGTAAGATTAAAAGTTTCTTGTGCAAGACAACCATTACTCTTAAATGTATTTGAAAATGAAAACACATAATTAATTAAGATTGCTTTTACTTTACCTTTTTAAAATAAATTTTTATTTTTATTCCCTCTCTTATATTTTATTGTTCCAACCAAATCACCTTAATTCTTATTCATTTCTCTCCTTTCACTCTCCTAATTTTTTCCGTCACATTAAAATACACAAATATAATATATGTACTGTAGGATCATTTATCCACTAAGAAAATGCTATTAATGGGCAATTAATCAAAATAATGATCATTAATTAACAATTAATATGAATAATGTCATTTATTCGTAATAAATGAGTCAGACCTGATGGTAAGAGAATTAATTTTGATTAATCATTTTTATTATAATATTATTAAGTAAAGTTAACTTGAGCATTGTCTTTAACATGTATTACTCGCATAGTTTAATCGAGAGAGAAGGAATAATATAACTGTTGGAGGATATGAATAAACTTATTAGTCTCCATGAGAACTTTAAATGAATAAGAGACATGGTAGGAAACAATACAATATGTAGAATTGAAAACCTAAAGTTCAACATTCAAGTTTACCATATAAAAATATAATCAAAATATGTTTTCATCGTAAACTCTTTTACCAAAGAAAGTAAAATATCTTATTACTTTTGCAAATGGTAAACCAATTCGTCAGAGTGTCTTAAATACCCTTTGAATTGACCAAGCACTCGCCAACAACACCAAAACCCTTCTTCCCTCGGAGTGTTTCTGATTCTCCCACACGCTGAATGGCCTCTCACTGCCACTGTCACCACCACCACCACCACCACCAAGCTCCTCCTCCTCCTCCAACCATCACCGCCACCACCCAATGCTGCTGCTACCACAACCCTCCTAATACCTGTTGCACAACCCCACCACCCCAACACCACCTTCTGCACCCCGTTGCATCACTCCTCTCTCAGCCCCAACCTCACCCTATTCTTCCCTCCCAACAAAACTACACCAAATCTCACATTCACCACAACCTTAACCTCCCCACCCAAAACCACCACCTTCAACACCAACACCAAACCCATTCAGCCATCTCGTCTCTCCTTCACCGCATCGAATCCCTCGAGTCCTCTCTCAACCACTACACCCGCCACTCCCTTCGCCACACCGCGGCCACCGTCATCCAAACCCATTTTCGCTCCTTCCTTGTTCGCAGATCAAGAACCCTAACCCAGCTCAAACACCTCGCATCCATCAAATCTACATTCAACGCTCTCAAATCCTCTTGTTCCAGCCATGGTCATGTCGATTTCGCAGCCCTTTCTCTCAAAGCCATGAACTTGCTCCTCGAACTCGATTCTATTGAGGTAATCTAGTCATGGGCATTTTCTTTTGAGTTTATTACTTTTCAATAAAAAGTAGGAAAAAAGAAACTGCTAATGTTAGTTATGTGGATGAGGATCAGAATCCTATCCGTGAAGGAAATGACTCGGAAATCCTCTAGGATTGTTAAGATTTTGTTGGTGTGCAATGTGTAAATACTTTAGAGAAAACTTTTCTAGTCTCTGAGATCTGTGCTTGTGCTTTTTAGCCTAATAGACTCTCCACCCACAACAAAACTCAAAAGTTTCAATTTTGATTCTAGGGTTGTGATCCGATGATTGTAGATGGGAAAAGGTCGATCAGCAGAGATTTGGTTCGGTTTTTGGACTCAATAGAAGAGGTTGCTTTGAGAAAGCACGTGCTTTATGTTAAAGAAGCAAGAAATGCGAGGTCTGGTAAGAAAGTTCAAACATCAAGAAATGCAGGTGATGACGAAAGGAGGAAGCTGCTGCATAATTTGAGGGATAGGGTTGAAAAACTTAGTAGACTATGTAAGATTTCTGCCAATGATGAAGAAGATTCTGAGTCTGAGGAGGGCATTCATGATGATGGGGTGACGAGTGTTTTGATTGGTGGAAGTAGGGACAAAAATGGCATTTTCCTTGGTAAGCAAGGAGTTCAACCTGGAGTGAAGAAGAGTGTGAGGTTTGCTGAGAATGGGAATATATATGAGGTTTATAGCAGGGATGTAAGATGTTCCGATGGAAGTTGTTCATCTAGTGATGAGCAAGGAGAGGTTTTGGATAATGTGAGCGGTGCAGTTGAAGATGATGGTGTAAATTCTTATCAGGGTGCTGATGAGGAGGAGGAAGTGTTGGTGTTGGAGAGTGGAGTAAGTGATAATGGTGAGAGGAGCAGTAGAAGGGTTGTAGAAAATGAAGGAAGAAATGCGGAAGAAGAGCAGCTTCATGCGCACCAAGAAAAGCTCCTGTTTTCTGCTCCTTTGCCACTTAAGATGGAAAACAGAAATGGTGTGAAGAAGAGTAAAGGTGTGAAAATTTTGACATGAAGGGCCATTACATGATCGTGTAAGACTGAGTATTCGCTCTGTTTGTATTGTTTGATTGTAATGTAGGAGTTTCTTTTTCATTGGATTTCAGATTGGAGGAGCTCATTTGTGTGTCTAACTGATCGCTGCTTCTGTAATGAACTTGAAATGTTCAACTTCATTTGTTGTTTAATGTAAGAATGATTAGCAGATTTTTGGATTTTTTATTACCATTCTTAGTTTCTCACCAAAATTATTCAAAGGACATGTTCTAAAATTTTTATGAGGTATTAGTGTGTCGCTTGGTATAAATGACTTCATATTACCAAAGTCGTGTTCACAAAACATAGCTTTAGTTTCAACATAAAGATTAACAAAGGAATTGTATACAGAAATTGTTCTCAGTAAGCACGACTTTGATTTTCTCTCCCAACTTCTGTTAATTAACATCCCTGATTAACAAAACAGAATCAAAATCTTGCTAGTTAAATATGACTTTTGTAATTTAGATTTTTGCAACAAAAATCTATTTGTGATTTCACTATTTCTTTATTAAATTTTAAGTTATGTTTTGTGACTTCCATAATATAAAGTCGTTCATGATAAACACAATTAACCAATTTTTTTTGGATGAACACAATTAACCTAGATTTTGGGAAACTTACTCATTATGGTAATTTTGGTAAAAGGCAAAAAAAACCCACATTTTGACAAGGGGGGCTCAAAGTTGAACTTATCCAAAATAATAATAATAATAATTGATCTAATCCAATTTTCTTTAAACTTTTTAAATTTAATATTTCTTAAGCCAAACAATTCGCTTAAACATAAAAATATAAAAAATCAAACCGATAAAAAAAATTATTGTATTAAAGTATAATGTTAATTAACAATTATGAAACATACATGGATATGTTACTTAAACATTGTGCTATACTTCAATATACTGTACTTTAAAAATAAATATGTATGTATATGTGTACATCAAAACAAAATAGCAAAAACTTGTATAATTTATTTATAAATATGAAAGAAAGTTATAAATTATAAATATAACACTAATCCTATAAAACCATTCACAACTTATTTCTCCATAATAATTTTATATGGTACAATGTTCTACCGTTTGTTTAACAAATTTATAATAACAAAAATAATTCACAGTATATCTCTTAATTTAATATTTCTTCATTGTAAAATATTTTACAATTCTTTTCTATTTTTTTTTTGTAATTTTGGTTTAATTGCTGAGTTAATTCTCATGTTTGTTCAAAAGTTTCAATTAAATAATCAAATTTTAATTAATTTCAATTTAATTCTTATTTTAAAAAATGTGATATAATTTAGTTCTTTGAACAATAATTCATCATGTGAACTTTTTAATTTTTAACATAAAAAAAATTTATTGTTACGTATCAAATAAGAATGTAATATTATTACTCTTAGAACAACCATAATATGAAAATTTTTAATTTAATTCTTTCATTTGTATTTTGTTTCTATTGAATCTCAGGCTTTTTTTTTTCACGATAAAACAATTTTATTCTTTTTTAAATTAAAACCAAAATTAACTTTCATGTAAATTTTATAATTATTAAAATATATTTTTAATAAAGTCAAATTTATTTAAATTAATATTTTACATTAAATTTATTTAAATTTTATTTTAAAAATTTAAAAATATTTATTTTAAATTGTTATAAAACTATTTTAAAATTTTACATTTAAATTTATAATATTGTTATTTTTAAATCAACACTAATATTTATATAAAAACTATTAAGATGTAAATATATAAAACAAAATTTAAATAAAATTTAACGTAAAATATAAATTTAAATAAACTTAATATTATTAAATATATTTAATAAAAATATCAATTTTAATAAATATATTATTATAATATTTATATAAAATTTATATTTAATCTCAATTTAGAAAACAATAAAATTATTATCGTTTAAAAATAAATTAAAATTAAATTAAGACAAAATATAAACAAACAAATTAAATTAAACTTTTTTACAATGAAATTACTTGTCCTAACATTAACATGAAATACTCTTATTATCTTTTATACATGACAGATCTTCATTTAACATATGATAATTTAAAAGAAAAATTGACACGTAACACTAATAAAAATAACTAACTTCCATCATATTTAAAAATAATAATAACCCAATCGAGATCAATTATAATTATAATCTGATAACTAATTAAAATTTTCTATCTATCAACCTTCCATCATATTTAAAAATAATAATAACCCAATCGAGATCAATTATAATTATAATCTGATAACTAATTAAAATTTTCTATCTATCAACCGATGGTTTATCCCTATAATTTCATGATATCAAAAACAGTCCAAACCAAGTTTCTTGTCCCAGTGTTATCATCCTCTATGTTTGGCCTTTGATTCCTCAACCTCTCCAACAATATCTTCCACAACACCTTCCTTTCTGAGCACTAAAGACACAACCACATCTCTATTTGATCATCTATTTAACTAATAATCAGACATTACAAATTTTCAGTTTAAACTTTTTTTTTTCTTAATTTGCAATTTGAGATTTATGAAATCCCAAAAAGAAAGGCCTGCAAAAATTACAGGAGTAGCCAATAATTAAGCAAAAGAAAACATTGCCCAGCTAACAATGAGGCATGACAATATTAACAATAGCTCAAAAAGCATTTCACCAAATTGATATCACCATCAAACAAAAAATTATCAAATTTAAACACTAAACCATCCCTTCTAAACCCTAGAAAACGGTTTTCCATTTATTATAGAAAAGCACCACTCAAATTTTAAAAAGTACGCATAAAGTTGTCCTAAAAAATGACTGCAGGATATTAAAGAGCAACTCTAGGTTGAGACCTGAAAAGATCTTCACTTCCTTACAGATTATGAAAACACAAGTCTCGAATTAGTTCTCAGAACCTGAATCAATACCAACACAAACTATCATCAATCAATACAGCAAGTAACAAATTAGCGTCACAAAGAGGCATAAACCCTAAACCCTGTGATGCCAGAGGTTACCGTTACTAGAAAGGAACTTGCTGGAGTTCCATGACGCTGCGGAGCGGAGAGGCGTAGAGAGAGTACACGACGGCCTGCCGTTTAACGACGGCGAGCTGAGACTTGCCGTGGGAATAGGCGGAGGAAATTGAAGATGGATCGGAGAGAGAGGCGTTTTGCCGAAACGCATCGATGGTGCGTCGTTTGGTGTACTCCCTGATGTTGTAATCGGGAAAGTCTCGTGCGACGCGTAGGAGGGAGCGGAAGAGAGAGAGGATTTGGGAGGGTGAAGGAGTAGAAGATGCACTCATGGCTGAGTTCAGATACAGAACACAGATTGAGAATAATACGAGAGAAAATTGAAGGGAATTTGAGTGACTGTGGGTTTATACCTATTGGGTCCAAAAACCTTGGCCCAAATCAATTCCAACTAAAACCTACTCTATTTTTTCTGCCTCTTTCTTTTTTAATATATTTACTTTTTTTTTCTATAATTGCACAGTTCATAATTTGATTCAATTTCTTTTTATTTTTATTTAATTGATTCTTATACCTAAAATATTTATCTAAGATGTTGTTAAAATTTAATGACTTAAAATATACGAATAAAAATATTAAAGAGTAAGTCAAAGTTATGACTTTTTAAAATTTGTAACCAACAATTATTAAGAATATCAAAATTTCAGATAAAAAATTAGAAGGGTACCGAAATTTAAATGTAGCCTACGAATTATCGAGATGATGGATGACTGATAAACTAAAGGAAATTATTTTTCATAGTTTAAAGTTAATGTATGTATTTTAATATTTAAAAAATTGTTAAAGTTTTTATAAGTTGCAAAATATTAATATTAATTTATAAATTGTATTGCAAAATAAATTAGTCTAAGTATCAAAGTGAAAACATACAATTTACTTTAAGAACGAATAATTGAATCATGCAGTAATTTATTGTTTTTGCTAGTTCAATAGATTTGTCGTTATATTGAATCATGCAGTTATATATTAACTTGATAGACTATTCTCAATCTAATTTCATAAATCTTGTTTAGGAAAAACTTTCCTTTTCTAGTTAATAACATTTTAGTGACGTGCAATAAAAAAACCAAGGCAAGATTTACTCTAAAAAAATTTATACTAATTTGCTTCTAAATAAAGATTGTATTGAGTTTTCTTTTATTAATGCAATTGAATTTATTTTCAAGATTAGGTGTTTTTGACGTCAACTACTTCTAATTGAGAAAATATATATTATTTGAATTATAACTTTATGACTAAATTGTATGAAACACAACAATTTATAAATAACACAAACAATCATTATTTAGATCTCAAACTTTTAGTTAAACTTAATTGTTTGAAGCACATTTACAAACAAAATTAGAGTGCAGTGGTATAATAGATCAACATATATACTTAATAAATATAATTAAATTTCTTAGATCATGCTATTATATATATATATATATATATATATATATATATATATATATATATATATATATATATATATATATATATAAATAGATATATTATCTTCATTATATAATGAAACACATGTTGAGATTATCTTTTTTTTCGCATGTTATTCTGAGTGTCTCTTTTATAAAAACATCGTCTATTTGCGTTTGATGTCATATACTCATTATTTTTTTCACACCTTTTCATACTTAAAAACTCTATTTCTTTGTCATCACTCCCAATCGTCGTCACACATTCCCTCTATTAACAATCCGTTTTCGTATTTTCATTCACTTCCTTCTCCACAAACTCTAATCTCAATTTTTTCTTTTTGAGTAAACTTAAATTTTATTCCACACTCTCGATCACTAATATTAGAAATTCTTTTAGATCATCTAATGAATACACATATTGTTGAAATTTCAAAAGTTATAGCTTAAGTTAAAGATTTCAAAAGTAGTATTAGTTTCATCATGGTCAACCTTCTTTATTATTTTAAAGTATCTTTAATTTATAAATTATTAGAAAAAAAAGTTGTTAAGAATCCTTTCTAATTGTCATATAATGTATTATTTTTTAAGTTGCACCTATCCACGTTCAAGTATAAAGATGTGTTAAGTGTTTTTCATGCAACACAATTTATAAAACGTAAGACAAATAACTTTTATCTAAATTTTAGTAAAATGTAAATTCGTACGAGATTGATGGTATTTGTAAAACATTAACTCTTTCTATGAAACATGATAACTGACATCAAACAACTTTAACATATTCTCAAAAAGAAAATAAATTTGTTGATGTAGAAAAGTCTTTGTGAGGAGATCCACTCGTGAGACATACAAAAGAAACATTATTTACAAAAAAATAAAACAAACATTTGACATATTTAAACTGTACCAGCTTAACATTAACCCATAAAATATGTACTCAATAATAGAAATTTGGAAAATTTTGAAACTTTGTCAATAAAATTTAATTGTGATAAATCTTTGCTTAAAAAGATTAATATATATATATATATATATATATATATATATATATATATATATATATATATAATACAATTTTATTTATATAAAACATGCTTCAATAATATCATTTTAGATTTAAATTTAACAACTTATTACTAGTCTCTAAATTCTAAACTGATTGTGCCAGACAAACTCTCTTAACAATATTGTAAGTTATAAATATATAGTTATCTTACATAAAAAGAAGTATTCACTTATAATATCTAATAAAATATATAGAGATTTTTTTTTTATAAATTTCGAATTCTTTTGACCTTTAATTGTATTTTAAAATCAAAAAGGAAAAAGTCATAACAATATACAAATATTTATCCATTTAGTATAAACATCTCGTATTCCATTTCTTGATCTCATTTTCAAATAAAACTTAAATCATTTAAACACTAAAACTATATGTATATTCATTTTAAGAGCACAACAAACAATAACGCTTTTTCAAAAAGGATATAAAATATCAGTTAAAGTTATAAGTTAATTATTCTCATCAAAAACAGGTTTCACAAAAATTAATTCCTAAGTATTATTCCAAATAATTATATATAATTGTAAGTAATTTCTAATTTACTATAATATTAAATTCCATAATTATATGCATTTTTCATAATTATCAATTTTGATATTTTACATAATTTCAAACAATTTATTATATTGAAAGTTGGAATAAAATTGCTAGCAAATAATTTTTTTTATAATAAATTATAAATAAAACAATGGTTGATAAGTATATACATGTTTTTGAATTTGGTTTCCTAATTTATTCCAAATAATTTATCACATTAAAAATCAGAACAATATTACAAGTGTAGGTCAAAAACACCAATAAAATAGGGTAATTCCCTCTCCACATGCCTTTGGCTACATTCTTTCATATTGTTAACATTTATGGAACCTATGTTCTTCCTTTTTGTGGAGCTAATTTATCAACACTCAAATGTGGCTACAAAGAGAGACCAAAATAAAGAAAGATTAGATGGTTTTTAAAAGTTGCTCCAATGTTTTTTTTTAATCTTTTTTTTACAAAAGATACATTCACTAATTTAAAATTTTTCTTCTTTAAATATTTTAGACCCAATTTTTCATCTTTAAAAGAAAAAAAATTGTATTATTCAATTTAATGAAAGAATATGATAATCCTTTAGCAATTTCCAAGTGTGGTGAAGGATAACGGAGAATGAATCACCCTGCACATGAAAGCATGTTACTTTCATTGATTCCACACATTTCATTTTCTCAGATTTTGACACCTGTCATTGTTAATATAAATCGTTTTGTATTCTTTAATCATATCCTCCAAATTCCAACTCAGCTTAAGATGCTACTCTATACTTTGGATTCAAGTTGATTTAAAAGTAAATATAATTACATAATTATTTATATTTTATTTTTTAAAATTGTATTACTTAAATTCGTACAGGGTTTATTTTTCATTTGCAATATTACAACTAAGATTACCTTATATTCTCAACAAATATCGCGGTTTTTCTTACCTTATATTCTTCTTAAATTTAATTGATTCCAACTAAGTATATTATTTAAATTGTAGTTAGAAGTTTCATCCTTAAATTAGTGTATTTAAGATAATACATATTAAGAGATTTCACATCTCATATTTCAGAAGAATTAGTCTGTAATTTCCTATCTCATAATCTAAACTAGTACTCTTCTTACATCCCAAGCTCTTAATAACCCTAATTTTCCCTAATCACCTTCCCTAACACAACCTCACACAAACGCAAAATCAAGAAACTTAAACCAAAACTAAGGACTAATTTCCACATAATGGTATTCACATAATGGTTTGAACATTGTCCATAAACATAGTAAACATCCAAATTTAGGTATTAAATCCCTAATCTCAAGGTCAAACACTCACCACATTTCTCTCTCTAAGCACAACACGCTTTTCAGATTTTGACTCATAATACAATTACAATGTTTTTTAATTTTTTTTCATATTTTTTTTGGGGAAAACGAAATTTTAGATCGGACCAATGAGAAGGCTCCGCACAAAGTGAGCAAAAAAATGAAAATAAAAATAAAAAAATAAAAAGAAAAGAGAAAAAAAGACCCAAAAATTTCTCTCTTCTCTTTCTCCATCTTTTGTCCCTCCCACACACACTCTCTCTCATTGTTGATCGATCCATGGGAGAGGAACTGGAAGCTTAGCCCGAACGTGAACCTCAACCTCGATCGATTATTTTTGACAATCTTGCGTGGGATTGACAGGGTTGGATAGGGCGTGTGGTTTTGAGATCGGAATGATGGGAATGTGATGGTGTGGGCATGGGGGTTGTCGTTGTCGTTTTGGGGTTGTGGTGGTGGTGGTAGGGTTGTTGCGGCGGTGGGGCTGCGCGAACGACGATGCAGCTTCACTTCTCGCCGAGCATGAGAAGCATCACGATATCGAGCAGCAACAACAATGGGTTTATTGACTTGATGAAGATCAAGGTCGCAGCTCGCCACATTTCCTATCGAACCCTCTTCCACACCATCCTCATCCTCGCTTTCTTGTTGCCTTTTGTCTTCATTCTCACCGCTCTCGTCACCCTCGAAGGTGTCAACAAGTGCTCCTCCTTTGGTACTCTTTCCCACTCCCTTTCATCTTTGCCCCTTCCGATTTTATTCTTCATTTCTTTTATAAGCTAGATCACGATTTGGACATTGTGTTTGTTGTTTGTATGCATGTGATGGGATTTCTAAGAAATGAAGATTTGGCGGTGGAATTGTTTTAGATTTACATAGCAATAATTGTGTATGACCGCCTGATCCGGTGACTGACCTCACCTGGTGGGATGCTTTGTTTTTGCAGTTGTTTGTTGTTAGTGATCTGTGTTTGGTGTTTAGGAGAATTGAGGGTGGCTTCTTATCCATGTAGTTGATTCTTAGTGAGATAGATAATAAAACTTTTGTTGAGGTAATGCAATTTCTGAAGGTGTTTTTCCTGTTGATAGTTTTGTAGCTGCTGGCTAGTGTTAATGTATTATGCGTCCTTATGTTTTAGGATCTAAATTTTGAAGTGTGACTGTGTTATTGAAGTGTTCTGTATGGGTGGTTCTTGATTTCATGTGAGCTTGAAAATTAGTGATGGGATGGAGATGCTTTTTGCGGCAAGTGTTTCTGAATTGTTTAGGCTGTTTAGTATTGCATTTGAGGAATGAAAAGTTTCCTCTTGTTCTTGACTGGATAACTATTTGTGCTGCTGTGACATGTCAGGGAAAAACATTATGGGCGATGTTTGATTTTTTAAGTTCCTGCCTAAGCATGCTTGGTTCGGCTGTTTTCAGTATGTTGTTGATGATAGAAGTTTTGCTCTATCTGTTTCTCTCTTACCAAAACATCAGCTGTATGTCACTTTTTTAAGATATCCGGAATAGGTTCTGGAAATTTATTATTTATGCTTTTCTTTATCTCTCACCCTCCCATTGTGCTTGTTTTAGAACATTAATTGATTTCTTATTCCGTGCTCCAGATTGCTTAGGTAGGCGGTTGGGGCCAAGGCTTCTTGGTAGGGTTGACGATTCAGGGGTAAACAATTTTTATTATCATATCCAATATAGTTTTGGTTTAAGTTGCTTTCTGAACCTGAGTGGTTATAATGCAATCAATGATGTTGCAGAGACTAGTTAGAGATTTTTACAAGATCCTTAACGAAGTGAAGGCTGGGGAAATTCCACCTGATCTAAAGCTGCCAGATTCTTTTGATCAACTGGTTTCTGATATGAAGAACAATCAGTATGATGCAAAAACTTTTGCAATCATGCTAAGGGGAATGGTAAGTTGCTTGAATCGTTCAAGACGAAGTGTTGTCTGTTTCTTGATTAATTGATATTGTGCAACGAATAGGTTGTCTCAAATTGAATTCTATCAACATTTTAAAATTTCATGTGTTATGGCTTACTAGGAAGATACGTTTTTTTTATTATTTTGTTGTGTGTTCTGAATGATTTGAATGTACGGGTCTTTGGCTTTGGATGGAAGTCTTGCTAGACCTGATTTTGTATTGTTTGGTAGAATGAGTACTGACTGTTTGAGATTTAGATTTTCAATTTTTACAATTAGATTGCTTTTTTTGGTTCATCTTTAAGTAATATTAGAAAAGGAAAAGAAAAATCTAAACACGGTTTCGTTTTATCTAGGGAGAGATTTGACAACACTTTTGAGTTATGTAGATGCTATGCTTCGATGTTAATTTACTTTTTGACTGGGGGGAAAGGGTTGTCTTGCTTTTGTTGATGTTGCTGCTAACTTGGTTGATTTGTTCTTGACCAATATTATTTTATTGCTTTTACTATAGATATACTGGCTTTTCATCTACCATGACTGCCATTTATCATTTTACTTGAATTTGGTATGATGCCGCTATTCCAAAAGATAGATAAAACCATGATTGTCCTTCCCTTCAGTTTTTCACCATGGGTTGTAAAGGAAACTGTAGAATGGAGAGGTTTCTTACATGTCTAGCACTAGTTAATCCTGCTGTCTATACTGGTAATGTGTCTTGTGTAGCTTATTGGAGACTTTTTGCAGGTGTTTTCCAAACAAATCATACTGCTATTAGATGGATAAAGTTCTCTGGTTGTTGCACTTTTCTTGTATATAGATAATAATAATAATAATATGTTGCACTTAGAAATACAATATTTTATCCTCAAGCTGCTTATATTATATCTGCGCATCTTTTAGCTTTTGTATATTTAATTTAACCTGTAACTGAAGCTGACGCCCTGTGTTTCATTTAAAAAGTAAATTAAGATGAATTGAAGAAATTACGATGAATTTGGTGGATTAGGAATTCTCCTTAACATAAGTGCAAAACACAAAAACAACAAAGAAAAACTTTACATTAATGGAGCCAAGATGCCCTATCGCTCAACATATCTCATGGACGAGTTCCATCAAAAAGGCTTTGTACTTCAGACTAAACGGAAGCCAATTGTCTAATATTATCCCAAATCAGTTGCTGTGCACAAAAACAAAAATATCCTTAGGTACTATAGTTATCCACCCGTATTCATTAAAATGTTGTGTATATTGCACATTATTACAATTTTAGCCTTGTTATTTCTTCCAAAACTGTTGAACTTGACCGTAAATAATTGTTCCAAGGATATATGCTAAAACTAGCTATGTAAGAATAGTTGTGGAACTGATTCTGAGCAAGCCCTGCAAATAACATTGACTTGGGGGAAAGAGTCTGATGTGTCCTTTGAACCTGCAACATTTTTATTAGTAATATTCTAGTAAACATCGTAGTTCAAGTGTAAATTAATCTGAAAATCTTTGTATTTTCCTTAAATCTTTAACTAGTTTATTGTACTTTAAAGACTAATTAAATCCTTATATATAGTTTTAAAATTCTATAATAAAATCCTCAAAATTGATGCTGTTGAAACACACATTAGATATTGCTATCGTGATATTTTTTACACGACAATCTCTCACCTATTTTCCTCCATTCCCATCCACCCTCCACACCCACCAATATGTGATTCAAGTGTCATGTTCGTTCAAGTATTTTTTTCTCTTTGTTATATCAGGGAGAAAGGCTCTTCCTTTTCATCTGTTATATATAACTGTAGTCTTTCAAAAAACAAATATTCATTAGTACTGTCATTATCATCAGTCTGCAACGTTAACTACTCAAACTATAACCATCGGTTTATGCATCCCCATCAAGACCCTGAGAAATTGTATGAGTAGAGTCAAGGTTGATGTGTGAAACTTTAGCACGAGTATATCCATATTTTTAATTCATATTGCAATAGCTTAGTTGCACTTTTCAGACTATACATTACCGTTGTTGTATTGAAATTTGTAATAAATGGTGATTTTTTATTGATCTTTGTTAAAGTGCCGTGTTTCTTGAGCAGATGGAAAAACTTGAGAGAGAAATCAGAGAGTCTAAATTTTCAGAGCTGATGAATAAACATTTTGCTGCAAGTTCTATCCCTAAAGGGATTCATTGTCTGTCTTTGCGTCTCACTGATGAATATTCATCAAATGCCCATGCACGCAAACAATTGCCTCCTCCAGAATTACTTCCTTTACTTTCTGACAACTCGCACCACCATTTTATTCTGTCAACTGATAACATCTTGGCTGCTTCAGTAGTTGTTACTTCAACTGTCCAATCATCTCTGAAACCTGAGAAAATAGTCTTCCATGTGATCACTGATAAAAAAACGTATGCGGGTATGCACTCATGGTTTGCACTGAATCCAGTCAACCCTGCTGTAATCGAAATCAAAGGAATTCACCAATTTGACTGGTTAACTAGAGAGAATGTCCCAGTACTTGAAGCTGTAGAAAATCAAAACGGGATCAGGAATTACTACCATGGGAATCATCTAGCAGGAGCCAATCTCAGTGATACTAGTCCACGTAAATTTGCATCTAAATTGCAGGCGAGAAGTCCGAAGTACATATCTTTACTCAACCACCTCCGTATATACTTACCAGAGGTAAATTGCATTGATTACGATGCGCTTTCTGATTTCTTCCTTCGTCTTTCTCGTACACTCACTATATACTGTTGATACTTTTCAAGCCATAATTTACCCTAATGCAATTCATTGGTTTTTGTTATTATTTTTGTATCTTATATTATATGTGATTTTGTATGTTAAATTGAACGTAACATTAAAAAATGGACAATTAATGTAACAAAATATATGAACAATTAACTGATACTGAAGCTGAACATTTTGGTGTAAATTACTGCGTTGTACTTTTATGTGTGCTTTTATAAACTGAATTTGTAATGGTAAAAGTTCCTATAGGCACTGAATGCCTCTGAACATTTTACAAACTACAGTGATTTAAGAGAACATAAAACCATGTTTTAAAACACAGAATATGTTGTGCAGACTTAATTCAAACCAAATATTTGCTATTTTGCCTAAGTTGCTTCTAGGAATTTATAGAACATGAAGCATGAAATATGATTGGAGATGAACAAAGAATAAAAGAAAGCCAACTGAAGTGATACAAAGCAATTATAAGGAATATGACAGTTAAAACTTTTTGGCGGTTAAATAGTTGAAAGGGGCAGTATCAAAGCCTTAGCTTCAATTGAGGGGAAAAGTGCGGAAGAGAGGGCAGTCTTAGTTGTTAGTATCGGAGATCTGAATATTGGATCAACTGTAAAAGGGAAACCCTTGGAAGTTGCGTTATGTCCCTTTTTATTTAAGATTAAAGATAATATCCTTGCAAATTGTACAATTTCTCTATTTTTCAGTGCTATGAATAGAGTGAAGAGCACATGAGGAACTCACCTCTAAAAGCTAATTGTTAAGGGGGAAAACCAAGCTCTTAAGTACTGTGCTGAACATCCCATAGTAATTTATGTAAGACTTAGACACCCATAATACCCAAGTCCCTATCATAGCATATTCTTTAAAAGTGGAAGTCTACAACAACACTTCATTCAACTTTTTCATATGTCAAAAAACCTTCCATGGATCGAAAGCCTTTGTCCATGGGTAGCCTTTTTTTAAGACATTAACAAGAGACATTAATAAGCACCCAAACACAAAGAACTCACCTTTAAAAGCTAAATGTCAGCTGTGGAATGCCAAACACTTAAATATTTCAGCAAGCATCCCATAATACTTGATATGAGACTTAGGCATCTTATAATTCCCAAGTCCCTATCATAGAGGAATGTTCCCCTCTCTCCCCTTCAGTTGTTTGTTTAATTAGATAATTATTAACTTTAGTTGTTTTTGCGTTGTGTTGCTTTCATCAGTCTTTACTTTTTAATAATACTAATATTGACAATAGGTAAATATTCTTGTTATTGCAGTAATTCTCTTTTGAACATAAATTGTATTCTGTTTGATATATTTGTGCTGATTGTGTTAGTCTTGTATGTCAAACAGCTTTTCCCAAACCTTGACAAGGTGGTGTTTTTGGATGATGATGTGGTAATTCAGCGTGACTTGTCTCCACTTTGGGAAATTGACCTGGAAGGAAAAGTTAATGGAGCTGTGGAAACTTGCAGAGGTGAGGACGACTGGGTCATGTCTAAGCATTTTAGGAACTACTTCAATTTTTCTCACCCCCTCATTGCAAGGAATTTGGACCCTGATGAGTGTGCATGGGCTTATGGAATGAATATCTTTGATCTTCGGGCATGGAGAAGAACTAATATAAGAGAAACATATCATTCTTGGCTGAAAGAGGTAAAATTCCAAATAGATTCTGACTAATATAATTTTGGTTTTTCAAAACATTAAATTATTCTTTGATTTTCTATAAGTTGAGGTTCATACAAAATCCACGCATTATTATAAATTAACCTTGTGTGGCAACTGATTGAATGGCTTAAAATATCTGCATGGTCACTAAGGTGACCTTTTGTTTCCTTCTGTTTTTGTTCTTCTTATCGAGCCCCCTGTGAAGCTGAAAGAGGGGGGCTGGGGATTGGGAATTTTTGGGCATTTAGTTCTTGGGCATTTGGTCTTGCAATGTTCCTGTTACCCAAGAATATATTTATTGACAACTTCACTATGGCAGAATCTGAAGTCAAACCTGTCAATGTGGAAGCTAGGAACGCTGCCTCCTGCTTTGATTGCATTTAAAGGTCTCGTTCACCCAATTGATCCCTCTTGGCACATGCTTGGATTGGGTTATCAGAACAATACCAATATTGAGAGTGTGAAAAAGGCTGCAGTTATTCACTACAATGGTCAATCAAAACCTTGGTTGCAAATTGGCTTTGAACATCTTCGTCCATTTTGGACCAAATATGTCAACTATTCTAATGATTTTTTGAGGAACTGTCATATCCTGGAATCATAGTCTGCCAGCAAGGAGCGCAATATTTTGTACAACAGTGAATATGAAAGGGACGAGTAATACAGGTTTCATCTAAAATTTTTCAGCTTGAAATTTTCTTCAAGATGAATTTGACAAGGCAAATATAAAATTGGTTGAGAGGGCCAATTGGTAAAAAACACTGGGTGGATTTGCTTCCATTCCCTACATTTTTACATACGACACCACCGTCACTGCACGGCCTTAAAGAATCATTTGGGTCCTTGAGTTTTGACATAGAAACACATCCTCTAATTTTGGTTTGTGAAAGGATATACTATTATTGGTCTTCTATGGGACAAATATAGCAAAGATTCCATAGTGGATTATTGGAGAATAAATTGGATGCTGGAGATAAAAAAATCAGGCATGTTTCATCAATCTAGTTGGTGTTGAGAACACAAGTGCTAGCTAGGGCAGTTAATTTGCGAGGTTCCCCCCTCTAGAGCAGCATTTTACCCTTCATTTTTTAGTTTCTTAATTTTTGTTAGTGCCAATTTTTACCTTCACCTGCTTTGATTTGATATCATGATGGTGAATTCTAGGAGTAGTTCATGAGATTGCTTCGTTACGGGTTCATTGAATTGGGGAACTGTTTGTAGGATATATAATATATATTGTTATTCGTTATGTACTATTACAAGACATTGCAAATGTGCAGAAAATTCATTTTTCTCTCTTCTCTATCCTTGCAATGCCGGGTCATAATTGTACTCAAATTTTGTGCCGCATGCTTTAACAACTTTGTTAGTGCACAATGTTCCCCATTTCCCCGCAGGAGAGTAATGAGCAAAATTAAAATGGAAATCTTTTGGAAGTCAAGTGCTACTTACATGGTAACAAAAGCTTGTCTTTTTTGGTAAGAAATATTGAAGACGCTTCAATCACATTCGTTAAGAAAATTAATGAGAAAAAGACGTTGTACTACTCCTTTTAACTCAAGTGGGGGGTCATTAGGGTGAAGTGGTAGATCACTCCAAGTAGAGCTAGTATAGATAGCTAAGTTATGTGGGGTTAAAAGGCACTATTGGTGAATTATTTGTCACATGCTGCGTGTTAATCTGTCGAATATTCATCAGTTTCCTTTTTACTTAGGATAATAATTCATCTAGTTTATAATCATATCCTTACTTTCTTCCCAACTTTGTTCCTCCTTCTCCATGAAAGATTTCCCTTTCCTTTTCATACAACTTTCTTGCTTCTTCTGCCATAATCCGCCAAATATTACATGTGATGTGAAGTCGCACAAGAAAGCTTTGTAAGTAGAAAAGACAGCTCTGATCAGAGTTACAAACAACAACTTTCTTCGCTTTTTGTTTCTCAATACAGAGTACCCTTCTTAATACAAACAGAACGGAAGTGAAAGAACCATCGTATAAAAGGCTTATCATTATTTCCCCCCCTTTAATTTACCAAACCATCTGGTGTTTTCTGTTAGGACAATATTTAATCATAGTACTTTGTTGTTTTTAATACTGATCGATCTGAAATTAAGATTTTACTTAAAAACATTGACCTTTAGTATTGACTTTTATAAACACTGATCATTTTAGACTCTTAACTTTTAATTTGCAAATTACGTAGGTAAAATTTTAGTTATATTATAAAATTAAAGAATATTTAAGTTTTGTGTCTAAATGTTTTACTCTTATCTAGTTATCACTTATTGTTTGTAGTTTTCTTTTTTAGGAAGCACTCTGTTTTTTATTTGTCGTAATCTCTTGTGTTTTTTAACTGACACTCGTACTAGAGTATTAATTTATTTTTAACAATTGTAACAATGCATTGATAAATGATGACATTACTCACATGTAACAGATTTTGGAGACAGAGTTACTCCATTAATAAACTTTGCTATCATGAAAGTAGTTGTGGTAAGAGAAATTTGTCAACCAGCTAAAGTATATTACATATCATTAAAATTATATATTTTTAGTCTTTGTTTGATTTAGAAAGTGTTTTATTTTTATAAAAGATATGGATATATAAAAAATCCTAAGTAAAAGCAACTAATCTTAATTAATATTTAAAATAAGAAAGAGGAGAATGATGTTGGAGGAGTTTGATAAGTCGATGATGACATGATTTCCAATTAGAAGTATTTTAACGTAAAGCCTTCTTCATCGCTCTCTCTACAAAATTTGGCCGTAGTGTGGTGGTGCCTTCAAATTGCATGCAAGATATTATCTTTTATGAGTTTTCCAACAAAATAGTATGGACCCACAAATAGGCCTCTTTCTGCGTTTTCTTTATCTAAGCTTTGTCAAATAATCGACAATTTTTGTGTGAATGATTGAAATTTAAGAGTTGTGTCTCTGTTTTTAACAAGTGTCAATTCACCCAAAATCTTACGTGAAACACTATCAAAGATTCTTTAGCCATGAAAGAGAAAGGAAATAACCATTATTATTACTATTACTACATATTACAACTTTATACCGTGTGCAAGAAATGGACCACAACTTTATCGATGTCTACCATATTATTTATACTCTTTTATCTATTTCTATACTTAAAAAGTTAAATAAAAATAACTCATAAATATGCTGTTTTAAAGATTTTGAATTTAAGATAATGTCAATTTTTTTTATTTCTTATTTGATACCAAATGTTTTTTATGATTTTTCTTTTAAAAAAACAACATAAAGTAAATAAAATATAAAAAAATAATACACTGTTATTATTATAAATTAAAATTATAGCCAAGACTATTAATTTAAAAGGTAAAATCATGAAACGAAAATAAAGATTTTTCATGACTTTCAGCAAACGAATTAAATGTGTTATTTTCTAACCATAAACTATTCTTCTTTTGAAAGAAATTGATTGTCCATAACAATGGATATTTTTCCTTTCCACACTTTATTTCATAATGTAGTATCACTACATTCAAATCCGATTCAATTGCTTAAAGATATAAACCACTTTTACGAATTTAAATATTAACATTTCTTTAGTTATAAAAAGTCCATAATAATATTTCTTTTATAGGAAGTGAAAGACCATTTATTATGTTGCTTTTTTATTTTATTTTGTCTGACCCCGTAATCAAAGGACTTGGTGTTTTAAAGTATAAGAATGGATTTGAACATAGTAAGACCTTTTACTATTAGCACTACTGTGTATAGGATTATATATATTTTTCCACTTCGATTTTTGTTTACCGCAGTCATAATTTTTGTGCGTATTATTTTATTTAATCACAATTTATAATATACGCACCTGACAAATTAAGTACTCATTATACAATGAGTAAAAATAGTATAAAAAACCGTTGTAATGTAAGAATATTTAAACTAAATTTTATATTTATACTAGTTTATGTTACTCTTAATCATTATTTTTGAAAATGTCTCTTGAAAGTACCTTGACTTGATTGTAATTTTTTTAATCTAAAAAAAAATAAATGAACCTTACATACACAAAGAGTACTTAATCAATGTTTGCATACAAACAACTTGCATGTGTATTATATATATATATATATATATATATAAAACAAGTATTGTAAGAAAATAATAATTTCATATGATGTGTTAAATCATGACCATTTCTGCATTTCCATTTTCCACAGCTTTGGGAGGCTATGAAGTGGGAAAAGCAAAGAAAGAAAGAAATGAGTGATTGACCAAACCAAAGATTTGCAATGACTTTGAAAATTCCGAAGAAGCCTCCTTCCTTGTTACCTTATTTAATTTATTTGTTTCTCTTTCACTATTTATTTATTATTATTTTTATTATTATTATTATTATTATTGTCTAAACCAACCAAAATAAAATAAAGCATCCACTTTCCCTTTTTCTTCTTGTTCTTCGTCTTCCATTTGGGTTTTCCCAAAAGTGAAAAGCCAATTCACCCCTCAGATCAGTGACGCACATACCCATCTAAGAAACCCCACATCAACAAAAACTCAGGTTTTTCCATAATCTGTTCTTTTTTTTTCTTCCTTTTCTCAATCCTTGCTTGTTTTGCAGGTGACCCAGTTGAAAATTCGAGATTTTTTTTTCTTGTTTGATGCGTACCCATTTCAAGATTGGATCTCTTCTTGATTTAGCTGTTTGAGATTCTCTCTCTATTTTTTGGCTGGCGACAGTGTGTTGAATTATGTTATGATGTTGGATTTCAACAATTTCATTACCCTTTTTTGTAAATTGTTTTTATTTTGTGAGAAGATGTATCCACCTCAGTTATTCACGATTTCTTCGTTCATATTCTTATTAAACAATTTTTTTCGTAAGAAGTTTTCAGACCTCTCCAAATTTTTCCTGATATAATAGATTCCCATATGTTTAGTGAGCATGGATGCGTGCATGAGAGGGCTCTAACTCAATCTTTTCTTTTGTGTCTGAACTTTGCAGAACTCACAAGATTGGCTTTGAATGAAATCCTGTTTTTCACTGATGAAACTTAGCTGAAGGAATTGATCAGTGGAAAACCTATTTTTCATAATATTTGACGTAAAACTGAAGCTGTAATATTTCTTTTAACTACACGAGTTCGTTGGATCTCTGAACATGGCTGGGAATCAAGATCAGTTTGAGATCAAGTTTCGGTTGACTGATGGCTCTGATATTGGCCCCAAAAGTTTTCCTGCAGCTACTAGTATTGCAACATTAAAGGAGAGTGTTCTCGCCCAGTGGCCAAAAGGTTACTTGTGTTACTGTTGTTTTTTTCTTTTTACTTCTCTTTTTGGTATTCTGGTTTAATTGCTAAATTTCCATGTTAGAACTGAGAAGATGTAGTATTGTTCTGGTGCTGTGAGGAACTCTGTGGTATAAATTAAGAGACTTCTGGTTTGGGTGGTTTGGAAAACATGGTGATTGAGGGTGCAGGAATATTTATGTTTGATTTATTATGTTGGTTGTAAAAAAGAGCTGGTATGGGCAAGCATAGTGGGCTGAATAAGGTACAAAGTGACCTTAGAAAGACTGTTAACAGGATGAAGTAGTCCCTTAAGGAACCTGATGTCACCTCAGTTGAGGCTCTTGGGCTGGACGAACTCTTATTTTAGAAGATTTACGCTGGCATGAATAATTTATAAATTCCTTTTAACATATAACTATTACTTCTTGAGTGAGTGCAGAAGTGGTCTCCGTTTCCCATTGCCAAAATGATGAAGAGCAATTGAAATAGTTCATTCTTTTGATGAGATAAGAAAATTAACTATATGAACAAAAATATTTTCCATTTAGTGTTATACAGTTACTTTTAATATTAGTCAAAGATATGCCGTCCAGCATATATGAATACTTATGTTTAATGCGTCAATGTTGGTCAATTCCTTGAGAAAACTTTACTAACATTAACAGAACGGCATTCCTTGAGAAAACTTTACTAACATTAACATTCGCTCCCAGCTTGAGTATAGATCCCTAGTTTAGTTGTTTATTTCTTAAACCTCAATTTCTTCTCCCATGTACCTGCTTTACTTGCTTAGGAGGATTGATGCCTACCAATTGTTAGCAGTGTAGTTACAAGGAGATATTATGTGTCTTATGATTTTACTATTTCTTTAAACTGAAACTTTCTAAATTTTGAGAGGATGTTTGTAGCTTAGAGTCCACGCAATTGTTCATTGTTTATGGATAGATGTGTGTAAACATAGTATTTATGTCCTTATATTGAGAATCAAGGTACCATTTTCTATGGTACGCTACAACTTTCTGGCATATTATAAGATATAACTAAAATGACATTTTCCAATAGTTGTATTTCACAAAGTTAGCAAGACTAAAACTGATATCTTTAATTAGATTCTGTGGTGAATTCTGATGTTGGTCATATTGTGAGCTTCTTGCTAAAAAATTTCCGTGGTGTTTTGTGATATATGAAATTTCTAAGTTTGTGTTTTTGTTTTGAAGACAAGGAGAATGGACCAAGGACCATAAAAGATGTGAAGTTGATCAGTGCAGGAAAAATATTGGAGAACAACAGAACAGTTGGGGAATGCCAGAGCCCATTATGTGATACTCCTGATACAGTTACGACAATGCATGTGGTTGTCCAACATCCTGCTACAGAGAAAGGTCTTTTATTTTTTGTTTATTTGATACATGCCCAAATCTAGTCTTAATAGCTTTTGTATTTCTTTTAGAAGCAATTTTTTTTTTTTAAGTTTTGCTTGGATAAGGTCAAGTTCTTTTTGCTCCTTTCAGCGAAAAATGCCTTCGTAATTACACTTTCTTAGTACAAGAAATAGTTAAATTCTTTTATGTCATCTTTTTATTTGGGATTGTCGTTTAATCACTTGAGGGTCAAATATCACTTACATTGTTGGCATAAATTTATTTTTTAAGAGTATTTGTAGAAATTATAGATTTTTAGGTATAGAGGGAAGAACAAAAGATCAAAGAAACTAAATTCACTAAAATATAGACCCTAAGCTTCTTTAGAAAAGTGATTTTATGATATAAGTTATATATATATATATATATATATATATATATATATATATATATATATATATATATATCTTTCTTGCTCGACAAATCCACTGAGGTTCTTTTTGCCTTAAAAAATGTTTTTCGTCGTGAGAGAGAAACAAACAAATGGGTCATTGATGTCTGTCAAATTACTATTTGTTCTAATCCATTTTTTAGACTTATCTTGTGTCGGACAAAACAGTAACCATCTTTTTGAAAAATTCAAATAAAAAGACAGTCTTTCCTGAAAATTATGGGAGAAATAGAAAACTGAAAGATAAAATTTGTAGTAGGTACTTAATAACTAGAAGAACTTCTTTGGGAACAATTTTTTTAATTGTCAGTTAGTAGCATTTCCAGAACTAAAATAACCACTCGCACCTAAATGAAAAAGTGGTGCTATTCTGTTTGACTGATTTTGTTTTCATTCAGTCTTGGTGCCTTATCCGGTAGTTGCTGATAATTTAATATTTTTGCCCGATACAGAGAAGAAAGCTGCAAGCCAAGCAACACAGAACAAATGTATGTGTATTATCTTATAGCATCCAGATTGAATAGCAGATGTCATCTATCTTAGAAGGTTAGGGACACTTCATTTTTACGTAACCTGCGGCGTTGAAGATTTCAACATACACAGATTATTTGGTTGCATGTGTCATTCATACTACAGGCAAAGAGTACTGGACTGTTTACCTAAAAAAACCACTTTACTTGGTGAAGATTGTGAAACTAGTAGTTCCCTGATTCCTCTGCGGCTCTATATTTCTTGCACAATTTGATAGGAGATGTTCTTCTGCTGGTCTCAACATGTATTAGGTGTTGCCTCATCAGGCACTTGTTATATTGAAATGAACAATACTAGTTTGCCATCTTGCACCTCATATATACTTTACAATTCCTCTCTTGCATCTGTCTGATACAACATGCTTTCAGACATGTATGTGTTGAACATTTGAATGCGTTTTAATTTGCTTGTTATTTATTTGGTACCCTTGCCACTCTTGTATAGCAGTTGTTGGAATAGTGGTTTGCCCACACACCTCTTACAAAATGGAGATTTGATGCTTGAATTAAATCTCCCTGGCCTTCATTTATTGTTTATATTTTAGAAAAAGAAAGTCTCATGTCTTACAATTCAAGTTTCATGCTAGAAGTCGCATACAAAATGATTTAATCCTCTTACACCATTACTATTTTACCACAAGATATGCAGTATGTCTTGCCAAGATTATAGGCCTACAAAAAAAAAAAAGATTCTTGTGGCATGCCCTATTTCTTGTCAGAAATATAATGAAATTACCTTTCCTATTATTTGTTCGTGTTCAACTATTGGGAGAGGTGTTCATTTCTTATAACATTCTAATTTCTTACTGCTTGAGGTTGTTATTATAACCTTATGCTGATTTTTGGGAGTAATATCTCATGCACTCTAAACAACAGCTGCAGTTCCAGTCGCAAACATGGTTCTACAGTAATTACATCCTTGTTTTTTCAAAGTAGGGATACCTTAGGGGCAAAAGACCTCAGGTTCCATCATGTTGGTTACCTTTTTCTAAATAATTTCTGAATTATTCTAGCCATACATTTTGTAGTCTTCAATATACGAAAACACAGAAGAATGAAATAAGCATAAGTTCATCTTACCAACATATTGTTTCTTATAGTTTTTCCTTTAATACCATTGTTTATATTTGTGTTCATTTAGGTTTTGATCCTCAGTGTTTAAATCAAGCGAAATTATAAGTACTAATTGCTTATTTCATGATGAAATAAACAATACTAAATAATAGTAATTATCGCAATGGTTTGGAAGAAAGACATATAATAAGAAAAGGAAGGAAAAGAAAAAAGAAAGAACATAAATTAGAAAGAGAAACGATTCTTCGATTATTTTGTCATAAAAAAAATGAAAGTGAAAGAGTTTATACTACTAATTATTATAATACTTTTATTAATACTATTGTAACCACGATTAAGTACTGAAACTTAAACTAGTCTCTTTACCAGTTTAATTTTCACTTGACAGCAATTACTTTTAGTTCTCAATTTTCAACTTCCAAAATTTAAATAAGTGCAACAGAGAAGGAAAAATTTATTGATGTCCACAACAGATTTGAAAGACGCATAACATCATATATTGTTGGACCGGTTCGATGAACAGCATTTCCGGTCTAAAGGATCTTATGGACCAGCCATTCTACAGGTTTTCATTCAGATGCAGGAAGATAATAATTTTTGTATAGGAATATAATAAATTATTTATTAACGAATCATTCTTTGTTAATTATAATTCAAGTTCAAATTACAATAATTCTTATATAATTCATTAAAACGATAGTAGTCCATTAACAAAATTCATGAAACTTTGAAATAAATCGTACAGGCAAAATATACTGAAATATTCTTATAATTACACTATTTCAAATTATCTGTCCTTTAAAGTTGTAAAACATTACCAGTAATAAATATATAACTTTTGCAGGATAAATTTCACGTGATGAAGGTAGACATTTTCACAGCAACTGCATAGTTCCAAAAGGAACAAGAACACGTGTTGAGTGGCTGCATATCGATACAAATCGTCATTTCAAGAACCTCCCAGAAAGCTCCACTCTCCACTCTATTCCATGTCCAAGTCTCTCAGTCTTTCATTCCAAGCTCTGTTTCAATTCAGTATCACGCTTTTCCCTTTCTCTCTGTTTCTCTTTTTCTTTTCTCAATACCCACGCAACACAAAGTTCCTTCTTCCTTCTTCCCTTCTTTAATTTTCCACTCTCATTCATACTTTCCACTCCCTCTTTCCTCAACGCTTTCTTCCTCCTCGCCAATGGCCTCTACGACGTCGTTTTCTCTCTCCCACGTCGCTGCCCCCTTCTCCTGCAACGCTAACCGTGCTCGCTTTTCTCACCGCCGTTGTGCCTCCTTCTCAAAACCCATTTCCCTTAAGCCACTCCAATCGCTCCCCGTCAACAAAAGACACCCTTTTGCAAATGGGTTTTTGACAATTCGGAGAAATTCCTCACCTTTCACCGTTCGCTGTGAAGCTTCAAGTGGAAGGGTAACACTTCCCAAATAATTAAATAAACGAATAGCGCATTTGCTTCTACTTTATTCTTTTTTCTTTCCTTTCCTTTCGAAACATGCAATCACCATGTTTGAGTTAGGTTCAGAATCGTTTTACTAGGTCCAGTTGGATGAATTGCTATCTAAGAACTCTTAGAAAAATGAAACAAGAAAGTAATTGAACTAAGCTAAGTTAAAATTCATTGACGAAAGTTTAGGTAATTGAGAGAACTGCTGTTTTTAAATTATGAGATATCTTAATTGATTTCATCTTTTTATTCCTTCATCTAAAAGTGTTTATGGAAAAATTTATCCCGAACTGGTTTAAGTTTTCTCTATTTTTAAATTGTCTTCATTGGAAAACATGGTGAAGAGGAGAGACAGTTGACAGAGAAAAAGAAAGGTTGAACGGAGAAAAGTGGTTCAAAATTGAACTTCTATTTAGTAGCAGAGAAGCACGCAGTTATCAACTAACTAACCAAACTCAACCAATTTAACTATGTTTGTCATTTTTGTCAGCTTATTTAGAATTTTGAACGTTTGTGAATTTGGGTTGTATGATGGCCTTAGAGCTTGTTAAGTAGGGTGAAGTGGTTGATGCTGAGGTTTTGATGCTATGGCAGATTACGCAGCAAGAGTTCACAGAGATGGCGTGGCAGGCGGTAGTTTCGTCGCCGGAAGTGGCCAAAGAGAACAAGCATCAGATTGTGGAGACAGAGCACTTGATGAAGGCTTTATTAGAGCAGAAGAATGGGCTTGCTCGTAGGATCTTTTCTAAGGTTGGGGTGGATAACACTCGTCTTCTAGAAGCTACTGATAAGTACATTCAGCGGCAACCCAAGGTTGAATTACATATTCAATTAAGATTGCAATTATTTTGTTGTCTGGTTGAGTTTAACTGCTAGTTATTCCTCCCGAGAACCCCAGACGTTTAATGCATGTTCAATTATGTTAGGTTCTAGGGGAATCGTCTGGTTCAATGTTGGGACGTGATTTGGAGGCATTGATTCAGAGAGCTAGGGACCACAAGAAAAAGTTCGGGGATTCATTTGTTTCAGTTGAGCACTTGGTTCTTGCTTTTACCCAAGATCAGCGATTTGGGAAGCAATTATTTAGAGATTTTCAAATATCTGAGCCCGCTTTAAAATCTGCAATAGAGTCCATTAGGGGACCTCAGTCAGTTATTGATCAAGGTAGTTATATTTTTCCATTTGTCTTCTTTTTATAACTTTTAGTATGTGATATGTAACCAGGTGTTGTCTTCTTTTTATCTTCATATCTCTTTTCTTTTTGGAGGAAGGTTAGTTAGAGATTTTCGATATATACATTTGTTGTTGTTGTCCTTCATTTTTTTTTCCTTGAGTTTGAACTGTATGCTTAAATGATTGGCAACTTTGCATTGCTTAAGCCTCATTTTAAGTTTCTATACAGATCCTGAAGGGAAATATGAAGCCTTGGAAAAATATGGAAAAGATTTAACTGCAATGGCAAAAGCTGGAAAACTTGATCCAGTCATAGGAAGAGATGATGAAATACGTAGATGCATCCAAATTCTCTCCAGGAGGACAAAGAACAATCCTGTGCTGATTGGTGAGCCTGGTGTTGGAAAGACTGCCATTTCTGAAGGGTAAGTGCGTAGACCTTTATCCTCCATTGCCTATGATTGATTACATTACCATTTGTTTAACATTATTGCTGTTAAGATCTTTTTAAATGGAATGGAAAATTAAGCTTAACTAGTTTATAGCAATATTGACTAGCCTTAATTTCAATGTCTAACCTGCTTCATAAATACCAGCAATGCCATCTGTTAAACAGGTTAAAGAGTAATAAAATCTTGTCTGAACATACGGAGTTATATTACGAAAAAAGGTAAATGAAATTTTAATGAAAATATGTAATATTGTAAAATTAAATTTTAAAGGTAAATTTTTGAATGGTCTTTTGGAGGTTGCCCAAGAGATATTTTAGATAACGATTTTTTCCACATAGTTGTATAAATTAGAATGGAAAAATAAATTTGTTTCATTTGCATACTCATTACTCAATACGTAGTGTGAACACAATCACCTTTGGAGCACACATTTAGCAAAATTTAGCAAGGCTTTTCTTAACCTTATTGGAAAACAATCGGGTTAACTAGTTTTTTCTTCTTGCTTGTATCTTATTTGATACTTTTGTTAATGTTCCTTTCGTTATTCTGTTTATTGATCTAATTCGTCCTTTGAAACAGACTAGCTCAGAGAATAGTGCAAGGTGATGTTCCTCAAGCTTTGATGAACCGTAGGGTATGTGCTTAATCCAAATGAATTGGCTATTTCTGATAGAGCTGTAAATGAATGGAACTTAATTTCAAGTGTCTATTCCCATTTTCAATTTTATATAATATTCTTTGACTTTATTCTATCCTCTGCCACCCTAGTTTTACTGTCATTTCTAAAGTAAAACGCCATATTTCCCTTTTCGGAAGTTTGTAGATTGCCTAGTAATTGTAAACTTAGTCTTTTTGCACTGGTTTCTCTTCAGCTTATATCGCTTGATATGGGTGCACTGATTGCTGGTGCAAAGTACCGTGGAGAATTTGAAGATAGGCTGAAAGCTGTGCTTAAAGAAGTAACAGAATCTGATGGTCAGACTATCCTTTTCATTGATGAGATTCATACTGTTGTTGGGGCAGGTAAGAAGCTTGAAACTCAACCATTTTGAACAGCTTATTTTGGGTATTGTTAAAGATGCTCAAAGGGTCAGACTACTACTTGATGCAAAGTTTTAAATATCAAGACCCTTGGGATCAGTTGGGATTCTTATCGTGGATGATGCATTTTAGTTCACATCATTTTCCTGGGATGTGTTTTTTTTTTTTTTGTATCTGATGCCATATAGAGATTTAAAATTAACATGTTGGGTGTTGAATTTGATTGCAATTATTATCTATTCCTGTTAGGAGCTACAAATGGTGCTATGGATGCTGGTAATCTCTTAAAGCCTATGCTTGGTCGAGGTGAGCTTCGATGTATTGGTGCAACAACATTGGACGAGTATAGGAAGTATATTGAGAAGGACCCAGCACTAGAGAGACGTTTCCAGCAAGTTTATGTTGACCAACCTACGGTTGAAGACACAATTTCAATACTAAGGGGACTGCGAGAAAGGTATGAGCTACATCATGGAGTTCGAATTTCTGACAGTGCACTTGTGGAAGCTGCAATTCTTTCAGATCGATATATCAGTGGGAGATTTTTGCCGGACAAAGGTGATAATACTTATTTTAAACTCTAAATATTGTGCATGAGGATTGAGAAGATTCTGGAGCATTGACATTCATGCTACTGATTAGTAATATAATGACACAAGTTTTACTTGAAAGAGATTTGAATTCCAAATTAGAATATTTTCTAAATGATGATAGCATGCTTTTGAGAATTTATTAATTCAGTTGAGTTTGATGGAAAACAATTAATTTACAGATGATTGTTAGAAAATTAATGGTTCTTGATACCCTTGAAATGACAATGCTTAGAGAATCTTTTGCTGCTACAAAGGGATTGATAATATTAAAGTTTAAAATCATTTGTAAAACCCTCAAGTCTTTAGCACTTAGCTGCTGTTAGTAACATACATAGACCACATTATTGGTTTCTGAAGGGTTTGGCCTTTAATGATCCTAATATAGTTCTGACTTGTGAGTGATTCATCTCTTTTTGTTACACATCTAAGTTAAACTTTCACTGGAATGGTATCAGCATCAACAATGCCCATGAAGCACTAATTGCTAGCTTCATCTAAATTGCAGCTATTGATCTGGTTGATGAGGCAGCTGCCAAACTGAAAATGGAAATCACTTCTAAACCAACTGCACTTGACGAGATCAACCGGTCAGTCCTAAAACTGGAGATGGAAAGACTCTCTCTCATGAATGATACAGATAAGGCTACTAAAGATAGGCTGAATCGTCTTGAGACTGAGCTCTCTCTCTTAAAAGAGAAACAGGCTGAACTGACTGAACAGTGGGAGCATGAAAAGTCTGTAATGACTCGTATTCAATCAATCAAGGAAGAGGTGTGTTGTTTATGTCTTTCCTGCTGGAGATTTTTTTTTTTCATTTTGAATTAAGCAATTGTTCAGAAGAGGGGTAGGATTAATTTTGCATTCTGAAGTATTTTCTGCACATATAACTGGTGCAACTATTTGGGTTGATTTGGCTATTATAATCTTATAATCTAAGATACCAATTCAATCAAGTAAAAGATCACTGTATTTTTAATATATGATTTACAGCTGATAGTCATGATTTCTGCATTTATGCAACAGATAGACAGGGTGAGTCTTGAGATCCAACAGGCTGAGCGGGAGTATGATCTTAATAGGGCTGCTGAATTAAAGTATGGCAGTCTAAACTCCTTGCAAAAACAGCTTGAAAGTGCAGAGAAGGAACTAGATGAGTATATGAATTCAGGGAAGTCTATGCTTAGAGAGGAAGTTTCAGGAAATGATATTGCTGAAATTGTAAGCAAGTGGACTGGGATCCCTGTTGCAAAGCTTCAACAATCAGAGAGGGAAAAGTTATTGTATTTGGAGGAAGTACTTCATAAGCGTGTTGTAGGTCAAGACCCTGCTGTTAAAGCAGTTGCTGAGGCTATCCAACGCTCAAGAGCAGGTCTTTCAGATCCCCATCGGCCAATTGCCAGCTTTATGTTTATGGGACCGACTGGTGTAGGAAAGACAGAGCTTGCTAAGGCACTTGCAGCCTACTTGTTCAACACAGAAGAAGCTCTTGTACGAATTGATATGAGTGAGTACATGGAAAAACATGCTGTTTCAAGATTGATTGGGGCTCCACCTGGATATGTTGGGTACGAAGAAGGAGGGCAACTTACTGAGATAGTTCGCCGCAGACCATATGCTGTTATTTTGTTTGATGAGATTGAGAAGGCACACTCGGATGTCTTCAATGTATTCCTTCAAATTTTGGATGATGGAAGAGTAACCGACTCGCAAGGTCGTACCGTGAGTTTTACCAACACTGTTATCATTATGACCTCTAATGTTGGATCGCAGTATATTCTGAACACGGAAGATGACACCGTGCCAAAAGAGTTGGCTTATGGAACCATAAAACAGAGAGTAATGGATGCTGCAAGATCCATCTTCCGCCCTGAGTTTATGAATAGAGTTGATGAATATATCGTTTTCCAGCCTCTAGACCGTGAACAAATAAGTAGCATTGTCAGGTTACAGGTAATATATTCTTGTTACCACATTCTCAATGAGTTCAAGCCTTCCCATTTCCTAAAATTGCTTGATTCATATGTTCATATTGATTGTCCATGCTTCTAAGGATGACAGTGGTTATTGCAAAGTGTCAACTTCATTAAACCATATTGAATTATTTTCATGGTGCTGTTACATGGTTTTAACATCCCTAATAACAAGTTCCCTTTGTGGTGTATTGCAGTTGGAGCGTGTGCAGAAGAGAATTGCAGACCGCAAGATGAAAATCCAAATGACAGATGCTGCTGTCCAACTTCTTGGAAGCTTGGGGTATGACCCTAATTATGGTGCTAGGCCAGTGAAGCGAGTGATTCAGCAGAATGTGGAGAATGAACTTGCCAAGGGTATTCTCAGAGGAGAATTTAAGGAAGAGGACGCAATTTTGATAGACACAGAACTCACTGCATTTACCAACGGCCAACTTCCCCAGCAAAAGCTTGTTTTTAAGAAGCTTGCAGCTGAATCAGAATCTACCACTCAAGAAGACTCTTCCTTGGAACCCTTTCCACAGGCTCCGTGAACTCCTACTACTCTTCCTTATTTTTTCCTTCACACAAATTTGAGTATACAGTTTCCTTATACTATTGAACAATGATCCTTCTGCACTTTGCATCTGATGTATATTTTCTATTACCAATACGAATAACATTTGTCACTCGATAGCAGTGTAATTGCCAGGTCACCCCATCATATAATGATATAATTGTGATAATGTACATGAGCTAGGCTGAGTTTTATTAAAGAATTAGTATGAGAAGCATCTAACTGTTCCTGATATAGGCTATAAGACTGGATTTAATTCAATGATTTAGTAAAGTACTTCTTTAAATAAATTTATATTTAAATTCTTATGTAAATTGAAAAGTTCATTTACAAGTTTGTTCTTTAGGAGTTTTTAATATTTGATAAACAACTACTTTATATGTAACAATGATTTTATAAATAGTTTTTAAAGAAAAATCCATTTCCGTATAAACTTTAGTTAGAAACTTATATCCTTCCAGGATCCATTTGAGTGTTTATTTAATTACTGATAAAATAAAATAAAAAAGGTATACGTTTCCTAAACTTCATGAATTTATGGAATAACTAGAGTCATCCTTTTATCCTTTTATAAATTGATACAAGTTGTACAGGAGTTCTAGTTATATCTCAAATACATTTGTATCCCTAATCTCACGCATTCTTATTTAGACCTATGAAGACCGAGAGAATATTTTTTCTCATTTAAATCCAATTTATTTTGTATTGTTCAGCTGGAGGGTTGGATAGAGGGATTCATTACATTGAACTAGTGCGAAGTATTGCAGAGACATCTCGTATCAATCAATATATTTGGGATATCACATATTTCACACTAAACCTTGTCTATTAATCATTCCAACAAATGCTTAATATCTCTGTATCGTTGGAAATATTGGCTTGGAGAGACTGAAGCAACAAGCTCGATGTAACAACCACGACTTTACCAACTCCGATTGGCTGAATTGACCCATGAATTTACCACCAAAGTTTTCAACCAACTTGTGAAGATTTTCTGCCAACCTGTCCAAGGATAATAAGATGTGTCATATTGCCAGTTCTTCAGAATAATTCTGTACTCTCGTTGTCGTAAGTAGAAGGGAAGAATTTCAAGAATGACAGCAAATAACACATCTTTAGAAGAGACAGATTATCATTATTAAGAGAATTATGTACCACACAATAATTATTTGGTTTTGGCTGTTCGTACCACTGGCCCCACCACCTCCCATCCAGGGGTCAATAAACATTCTACAAATATCCCTAGTATCAAATCTACCTGGAGGAACCCTATACCAATTTGATATTTTGAAAAGCGATTTAACTTGAAAACATTCAAACTACTGCCGATGATGAAATAACAATTTTTATTTTCAATGTTCAATTTTAAATATAATGTAAAGTTTCTTATTTGTAATCTTTGAATATTAACATAATCAAATTATATACTTTATAATCCCTTTTAGGAAATATTATTTCATTATTAAAAGAAAAGAATAAATATTAACTACAAGTAAAACATCCAATTAAATTCCACCTAATGGCATTCTAAGTGGGTTCAGTTCTCAATGAAATCCAATTGTTACAATTACTAATACACATTTCAAACCTTATTTCCTTTCCATATTGAAATGTGAACAGATAACATAAACATCAGAGTAAAATAAGTTATGATTTTACAGATAAACAAAAATACCTGAGAATTATTTTGGTGTTATCTCAATTCAGATGCCTCTTCTGAATCTGACAGTGGTAACAGAGTACATATCCCAAGCACATGGCCGTTGAGGCACACATAATACTCAATACAGTCATCATAAGAACCCAATCTGAGACTAGCACTTTGAGGTATCATTTCGGCTTGCAGCATGCTCCACAACTTTGCCTTACAATAAGGGCAGACTTCACTTGGATGGAGTTTGGCACCTTTATTGATAAGCATCTTTCTGACCTTTGAGGTAGCAAACGACTTAAAAATTCCACGGAAGAACCCTACATCCCCTTCTTCACCTTGGTCAAGATGCTCACAGGGATCAGACACATACAAAACATCAGTTCTGCATTGAGGCAAAAGAAAGCTCTTTCCTGATGTTCTAGAAAATCGGGTTTGATAAACAAAGTGACCAGGGATCTGAATGCTATTGAACAAGCCACCTTTTGTGCATCCTGAACAGTATATCAGCAACTTCCCTAAAGCTCTCCAGTTTCCATCAACGATGTGGCTCCCATTAGATTGCAGATCCTGCAGCATCTTTGGAGCTCTCGTTCGACAAAACTCTTTCCATAGAACTCGTTTGGCAAGATCATCAAACCATTTGCACACACAGGATAGAGTAGCAATCAGCCTGGGATTCCAGTTCAAATTATGAAATACTAAGAATATCACATCTTCACTTAAATACCCTTTGGTACATTGACAGCTAGCCGAGTGTATGCATCGGTACTGCTTTGTGAGAATCATTTTCTTCACCTAGAAAGACTAAAAAACTATCAGTTCATGACAACCCTTTATTGGAAAATACAAGGGTTTTCACATAAAGTTGACAAATTCTAAATACCAAATTTATTAATTGAATACTTCTTAGTGATGAGGAGAAATCAAACCAACAGATGAAGCCAATATTGAACAATTCAAACAACAAATTAACGATTATACATTTAAAGCAAATAACTTACAATAAAGAAATAACCTAAGCAAGTTCCTTTTTATGTTACGCCAAAGTTAGCTCAAGAAAAGAATACAAGAAATTCTCTTCTCCTTCCAATGCTTTGGTATGGAGTGTATTTCCAGTGAACAGTAACTTCGATTACTTCTAGTCATGCAATCCATAAAATACCTTGTCTGTCGCCAAACTGAAAATGAAGACTGCACATTAGAGTGTTTCTTTTGGCCATTTTCAGTTTATATGTTTTTATCATAATTACAAAATAACAGTGTTTTTATTTTTCTCACTACATGCTGAACAAGATGACTATAAGGGATTGGCCAGGTATCAAAAGGGCACTCGATCAATCATGAGGCTTTGGACCAAGGGTTAAACATATTTGGTAGTGTGGTGAGTCAAAGCACGAAACATAAGGTAAAGGTTAAAAGGGAGAGATATAAATCACAGTCCTTGTGTAAAAACCTGAAAATTGAATGCACACATACATATAAACGAAGTGTAGGTTACAGCACTTGACAGATTATACCAAATCCTAATGCTTCAAGAAAAGAAGTATATACTTGTTATAGGTATAAGAAAGAAAGACAAGAAAAAGAAGGTAAACTTGTACCGTTATAGTCATAGAAAAAGATACAAGGAAAGAAGCGTTACTTTGACAAGCCACTTAAAAAATGACAGAATTTTATTTCATCATGAGAGGCTAAACCAAACAGACACGAAGCATGACTAAAATTGTACTTCTTTTAGTAGAATATAGAAGTCTGAGGTGAAAAAAGCAAAGATGAGAATGAATAATGATAAAATAAAATAGTTAGATATCGTAATAACTATAACTATTGAGATACAAATGGGTTAAGGAGACAGACATAAAATTTACCATAAATATTTAACAAGATTGTAACTCTAAGATAACATCAGACAAGTTCGAGAGTAGTTATAACCCTATCTAAGAATAAGAGTGACTGGCAAAAATTGTACAAATCATAGAAAGATTAAGCTTATAGTCATACTAAGAAGTTATAGGAAAAGGGTAATAGAGCAAAGACTCAAATGATATTGACAGTATAGAAGATTAATTAGATTTTGTTATGGCGAGCTGATCAAGTATGAAATCAATACACTTGCTATGAATGTTGAAGAGTGGTAACAATGATTGATCGAAGGATATTATAGGAATAAAACTATAAAGGAGATATTAGACGAATAAAACTATAAAAGGACAAACATGGTCTCCACATTGATATGAAAAGTGTATAATAGGGTGCATAGGGAATTATCGTGGAATACGGGAAAAGAAAATTTTTTATATTGTATATATCAAGCAATCAAATATGCAAGGAGTTTGTGAGAACACAAGACCAAGTAATATATAATTGCAGAACTGAATCAAGGGCAACTGCAAGCCCTATCTTTTTAACCAGGTTTTGATGAGTTTACTGAATGTATACAAGTGCCAGGGCAATGATGCAAACTTTATGCAGATACTATGGTCCTAGAAGGGAGGTCCAGAAAAGAAATAAATTAGAGGTCAGAGCTGTGACGAAAAGCTATGGAAAGACAGATTTTGTAGAACTAGAACAGAAAATATGAAATAAGTTTATCAGAAGGCATAATAGTTCTAGCATAGACGTTATACCATACTATAAGTCACATGGTATAAGTATCTTGTGTCAACCATATTACATTGACAGGTATGTAGAGGAAATTATAAATCAAAAGATTCAAGTGGGTTCGATGAAGGTGAGGAGGACTTCAAGTGTTATTTGTTGCATAAGTAAAAAAGCACCACTCAAGCATAAAAGGAACATTTTATATATAACTATGCAGCCTACAATGTGAAGTAGAGCTGAATATTAATTTGTAAAAGGGCAACAAAAAAGGAAGCTCAGTGTTGCATAGATGAGAATGCAACGATGGATGAGGGGACACACGCTGAAATAGGATTTGAAATGAATGGATTAGAAAGAAGACTTAATTTCCATTGTGATTTGGGTATAATATTGTCCTATGTGATTTGGGTATGTTTGAAGAGTTAGAGAAGATCCAGTAAGAAAAGTAGATCAAATGGAGGGTGGTCCAATGGTTAAGAGGTGAGAAATCAAGAAAAACAGCAAGTCAAACCGATAAGAAGACTTAATTTAGCTCGTTAAAATAGCTATCTATTTATAGACATAACGTACACTAAAACGTAATGATATTGTCTAACCCACGTAGTTAGTGGGAAAAGGCATTTGGACATCATCGCTACCTCAAAATTTAGTTTCAAACTTTCTCTTACATCTAAGCTCCAAACCTAACAACGAAAACACCATGTCAATGGACATAAAATGGTGTTCAGTTGTTCAGTTCTCGGAGTGATGCACAATCTTACACCAAATGTTCAACATACTCATATTTGATACACCTACGAGTTCAAACTGCCCCAAATGCCTTGTGTCACACCAATATTTCATCCACGACATATAATATATCCAAACACCATAGGGGAAAGGCTAATCAGAGCTTCGGGCAACAGAGAAACATATTTTCAAATCTCCCAAAGTACCAGCCCCAAAATCTCAAATTCCAGACTCGCGTTAATAAAATGCTCCCTAAATCAATCACAATCCCTCGCAGACACAAATTCAAATCCACCCCCAAAGCAGAAATTCGCTCCCAAACTAGAAACTTCAAAAAGAAAAGAAAAACATACAAATAAAAAAAACCGAATTTGAGAATTACATGGCTGCTTACAAATTAAAAAACTAAAAATATATAAAGAAGGAGACATATTTTCCTTACCTAAGCTTATTTAACCCGCTTTCGGCATAGCCTCCAAACCCTAGAAAAACCCACTTCTGCATGCAAATTCCAAAACCCAGATAAGAAAAAAAAAGTTAGAAAAAATGAAGTAATTTCACTTCTGAGCAGGGGCAATTTGGTAAAGAGATGCATAGAATAGAACACAGTGAAAGTTGCACCAGTGGCAACAACAAGAGAGGAAGTTGCAAGTGTACAATTGCAAGATTGAACTGATAGATATGTAATGATTTATGGCAGCGTTTCTTATATATTTCAGGATAATCATTGATTCACAATATTGGTGCAATCCAAAATCAAGGTCCAATTATGTGATGAAACGTGTCATGTGACGTCATCAACACTTAGTTGTCACCAGATAGAGGCGGGAGGTGGGTCCACATGTAGTGAAATGCTATGAAGACAATGGAGGGTCTTTTTCGTAAAATGAGGTGTGCGAGAAGCACGCCACACACAACCTTATTTTCAACAATAAAAATACACAGATAGATTTCTTTGTCGGAAGAACACAGAACTTTTTTATGACCATTATGCCACGTGTTTGGTCAATGATTTTCTCTCGTTTTCTGGTCAAACTCAGCATTTTTAGTCAGAAGTTCTGTTATACGTGGCTGAATCAATAGGGAGATGCACAATTACAATTATTTTTTAGCCCTTTTGATTGAAACTCCTAATTCAATTTCTAATGTAACATGTGTATGTTTTTCATAGATGAAAAAATGTACTTGAAAATAAATGATTTTTTAGTGGTGTGATGTTTTAATAGAAATTAATTATTAATAAATTTGGAGAATAATTTACATTTATAATACTATAGAAAACACGCGTGTATTTTTTATATGATAATAAAAAAAATATAATTTTATTGTAAATATAAATATTTTTTAAAACTTTTATTGTAAATAGATTATTTAATTTTTAGATAATTTTATAATTAAAAAATGGTTTGTGTGTGACTTGTAGCTATCACATTCACAATATCTAACTTTGGATCACTCCTATCCTAATCAATCCAAATTCGCGAAGTGCTGGAAGCAATTGCCCTCCTTTAGTATGGCAAGAAAACAGCCACTTTGATTTGGGAAGATACACAATGTTTTTCCTAAACATATGCACAGTGCCAACAACTATTACTACACAGAATTGAAATTTTCACAAGTTCAGAGCACTTTTCATTTGCTGGCTAAATGAATTCCTAATCCATGCTATATTTTTTGAGTCAGATAAAATCAATAACAACAACAGATATGAATTTCAAGAACAGGATAAAGAGTGAACATAGTATTTTGAGCAATCTAATGAGTGGTGGTGAACAGAGATTCCTCTTTCAACTCTACACACCCAGGTCTTCTACAGGCAAGGCCAATCTATCTTTACTTCAGCTGAACCAACAGCTTGTTGGTTAACATTTACTGCAACAAGCTTGGATTTATTTTCCTATCATCTCTTTATAGAGTAAGAGAAATCTGGAAAATGTCTACCCAGATCAGTTGAAAATGTTTGCCAAAGTCCTTTTCTCTTCAAGAGATATTATATTTTCAAAGGCATCAATCAATGCTTTAACCTTGCCCTCTTCAACAAGCTTACTTGCTGCTGCTTCAATCACATTATCATACAATCCTTCTCCATCTTTCTTGTCCTTCACATCTTCAGGTCTCAAAACAACCTTCTCTGGACCAGTTCTAGCAGCAGACTTGGCATCAGTGCCGTTGTCCCTTGACACCTGTCCTCCCTCCATTTTAAGGATTTTCAGATTATCTTCATCAATTTGAGTTTCAGCCAATTCTCCACTCAACTTTTGCCCGTCCTTGTCTTCAGAAAAAGCAACCTCAACATCTTTTTGAGTCCTTCCATTCTCCTCAGTTTCCAGTGTATCCACATTAGCCTGGTATTCAAATTCATGATTTTGGGGAAGAACATCCTCTTCAGATTCAGTATTTGCACATTCAGAGTCCTCTTGGTCTTCTTGGGGTGAGGTTTGAGAAACTGAGGAGGGTGATAAGGAATTAGAACGGGGCAATTCAATTTCCTGGCTTTCGTTTTGATCAGATTGTGGACTTTGGTTTGCACTTTCTATCTTGATGACATACAAAGTCTTTTCCCGAGCCTCCTTATTGTGCTCTTCAGGTTCTACTCCTATAGCGGGTTGATTTATAAGATGAGGCACAATTTTCAGGCCTCTGTGCTTTCTTGCACTAACGCTTCCAATGCCTCCGGGTGAAGACCTTGGTGAGGTTTTTCTCTTTTTTAACTTAATCTTACTAATCCTTTGGCCACCAAGTCCCTCAGAAGAATTCATAGAAGATGTGATCTTCATTGAAGTAGCATGCTTTTCGGACAACTGCATTTCTTTATCTTCAAAAGAAGACACCTTTGGTGAAGCTTGCTTCATCGTAGACATAGATTTTGATGAAGCTTTGACTATTTTGGGAGTTAATTTGGGATGAGTTTGCACCCTCTCAGAAGTTGCTGCTGGTGAAGATTCCACCCTTTTGGAAGTTGGTTTTGATGGAATCTCCCCCTCAAAATTTGAAGATTTTTCCCCTCTCCTTGTTTCGATGATTGAAGAAATGTGTGATTTTGAAAGGAATGATGATTCGGCCCTGAGCAGTGATGCTTTGCCCGTGTTTTCCAGAACTTTATTCCCTGTCTGCTTTTGGCTGCCAGTTGATTTTGATTGGAGTTCCACCTTATTTGTTTCAGAGTCATCAGAAATCTGAATGACAGAATTAACTGAATCACTGCTTTTCACTGTTGAAATCTGTGTTGGCTTGGAATGAAGTGAAGCTTTCTGTTTGGCAACTGATATCGTTATCCCACCATTACTGTCCTCTGAACTTCTAGAAAGTGATTTTCTTCCAGCTCTCTTAAGCATGGAGAGTGTCTCCTTTGCTTCCTCCACATTCATCCTCCCATATTTACAAATATCATGACAGGAGCCAATAGATGCTCTGAGATAACGAGGAACAACAACTTTTCTTTCATTATTTCCAGAGCTTTCTATTCCAACTGAGTGCCTTCTTAATTCGGCACCACTTGACATTGTTACTTCTGAGATCAGAGATGAATCAACCCTTTGCTACGCAGAACAAGATCTGCGGCAAATATCCTTAAATAAAGAAACAAAGCTATTTTTAAATAAAACCAAAAACGAAGTAATGACTGATTAACAGCAAAAAGCAATATAATGATCAATATTCAAATTTGTTAAGATTAGAAGCAACAAAATTTATCAACCGTGCTTCAAAACTAAATACGAGATAATGTCAGATAACAAGAAAAGTACCGTTCTCAGCGCAATCTTTGGAAGCTAACAAAAACAGAATATGTTTAAAGCAAATCTCAATTTAGGCTAGAAAGTTCCATAGTGTTCAGAAAAAAAAAAATGATTTTATAATTTTTTATGATTTGAAACTCACTGAAAATGAACAAAAAATCTTTACTGCACAAAATGAATTTGATTCAAACATATCATTCAATAAATAATACTCTCACGTCTAACACTTTTTCTTATAATATAAGCGTCTCGACCATGCAGCTATAAACTGACCCTAATGAAAAAAGAAGAAGGCACGTATGAAGCACATCAATAACAAAAGTACCAACGCAATCAACTAAGAGGAAAAGAACTACAAGATTACATTACAAACAGGTACATTTTGATCGCGATCAACTTAAACTATACTTGAGATAGAGTCTAATAATATTCATCCAAACAAAATGATGCATGCATCACTGATCATCACCCATTTCACGCAAACGAAAAAACACACAATTGAAGAAATTCACATTTATATTCTAATTAAAGCATCACCTTAAGCCGATTCTTCAAGCTTCATAGCCCACAGCTAGAAACCGTAACGGCCAAGCAAACTTCTCAGCAAAACACACACCGAAACGAACCAATCCAAGACAAAGCAGCAGGGACAAATATCCAAGCATGCTCTTAAAATTCACCAATATCACATATTTTTCAGCAAATCCATTCGTTTTGGGGAGAAAACCTGCAAAACCCAGACGATGATATTTTCAAAATAAGGTACCTTTGTTTTATACGTTCACAGCGGAGCCTCGGAAGCAAAAGGGTGCTTCAACTGAAAAGCGAGGCAAAGGGAAACGGAACGTAACAAATAGAACACTGAGCCATTCCTTTTGAAGGGTTTTCTCTTTTGGGAAGAGAACGTGCGTGCAAGAAAGCAACAGTTTCTGGTTTTTGTTTCTTCTGCTTCGTTCGTTCAGCTTGTTACTTCACTACGCGTTTCTATTGTTATGTTATCTTATCATTTATCATCATTATATAATACAAAATAGAAAATATAACGAAAATAGAAAAATAAATAAATAAACTTTTTTATTTTTGGTGTCCCATTCGAAATCTAATATTTAATGCACTCATGAACTGGTTTAATGACTTTTTTTTTCAAACTTTGCAAGCATTAAAAGTAAAATGTGATAATCTTGTCAAAATGCGAAAATGTATTTTTAAAATTTGATGATATGGAAAATTAATTTTGGCTTTTAATTATTTTTTCAATTCAAATTTCAAATTGTTAATAAGAAATTGAAATTCCAACATTAATTATCTTTTTATTTTTTTTACTGAAAAAAAAGACTTAATTTACACACACAAAAATTAAAAAAAAATCCAATACATTCACTTTATTAAGACATTAAAATTCTTCAAAAATCACAGAAATTCAAAATTTGAACAAAAAAAAAATCAACAAACACATTCACTTCAACACATTTTTTATTATTAACCAAATTAAAATTTAGCAAGAATCATAAATACGTGGTCCACATCTTGTCATTTAATATTATCACACCAAATGAATGTTTTCATTTATTTTGATCATTTAATATTTTTTTCAGTTAAAATTTGAATGAACATAACGTTTGGTTAACGGCATATTGTTAAAGACGTCAAAAAAGTATATTTTAGGACATTAATACACAATTCTTTTGGTTTGAAATTCATTTACTAAACTCTTTTGGCAGTAGTTTTTAACGTTAAATAATTTATTATTAACAATACGTGATATTGCAGTAAATAAAATCAAATAGATGTGAAGTAAATTATTAAAACTAAGATACCTCATATTTATTAATATAACTATAATTCATTAAAATTTTGGTAATTCAAAATTCTAATTATCTGAAAAAACATTTCGTCAATTTGACTGTGTATTAGCAAAGGTATTTGAAATAGAAAAATACAAATAAAATTAAGCATTCAATGTAAGAAAAGGGTATAATAATATTACTATACAAGGATTTCCATGGATTCATTAATCATGCTATTAGGGTTTCTATATATTATTAATCAAAAACACTTTTTTAAGATATCAATTTCAATATAGGTCAATGTTTTATGTCACAAAAATAATCCTTTATAATATAAGAGGTTGAATTAACACTTAAAGTATGTAAAAAGCTAAAAAAAATTATATAATTTTTAAAAACAAAATAAATTGATTTTTGTATTAAAGTAAATTGACCCAATAATTTAATTTTAATGCACAAACAAAAATGTGTAATTTTTTATTTTATCATCAAATAGATTGTAGTATATTTGAAAATGACTTAATTTTTGTAACAATTACTTGAAAATTTATACATTAAATATTTTTTGGTGTAAAAAATTATATTTACAATATATTAAAATTATACTCTAAAAATGTAGTTCATTTTTCTTGAAAAAAATGCAGTTTAAATTGTGTTTGATTTCAACTCCAAGAGTATTAGGTATGATAGAAAGATAAGTCATATTCGAGGTTTAAATGGAATGTTCTTTTATCTCCAATTAATAACTTAAAAAATTAAATATTTCATTATTAATGTAAGAACGGAATTTTCTCTTATCGACCTCACGATGGGTGTGACCTTTTACCAAATGACAACATTTAATTGGATTGAAAGAATTTAAATATGTATTCCAGAAAATAAAAAAGTGATAGAAAATTCACCTTTATAATTAAATTTAATTGGGACAAATAAAATAGTATATTACACTTCAATCATACCCTTGTTACCATATTCTTTCATTTCAATAATATTTTTATCATTGAGGTGCTTGAACTTCAAAACCTTAAAAACAAAGGTTTAATGTCTCGGTAGGTCCCTATTTTCGGCGTGAATCTCAAATAGGTCCCTTTTCTTTTCGGCGTCTCAATTGGGTCCCCATTTTTGTAAAATTGTAACAATTAGGGGTCTGCCGTCAAATTGGACAAACGGCCGTTTAATTGTTTCTTACGTGACATGAACAGTGTTTTCAGTAATGACACGTGGCATGATTCCCATCTGACACGTAAGAAACAATTAAACGGCCGTTTATCCAATTTGACGGCAGACCCCTAATTGTTACAATTTTACAAAAATGGGGACCCAATTGAGACGCCGAAAAGAAAAGGGACCTATTTGAAATTCACGCCGAAAATAGGGACCTACCGAGACATTAAACCAAAAACAAACAAGTCTTCCACTATGATATATATATATATATATATATATATATATATATATATATATATATATATATATATATAGGTCTTCCTACCTTTAAATTTTGGTAAAAGTAAGAAAAAAAAAGAACTATGATTTTCTTAAACAAATAAGAACATTTTAAAAAAAAAATTAAAGTATGATTCCTTTTGATCTTTCACCAAAATTTATAACAAACAAAATAAGCTAAAATTTGTTGAATTTCAGCTGGTAAAATATAGGATTTAATACTTATAATACTTAAACTTCACTAGAATTTAGGCTTAATTTGTTTTACCGAAGCACTTAAGATTGCAACCTATATCCGATTGGCTTACCTAATTACCTAATAACATGTTTTATCATTTTCACAAAAGTCAATTAACTTTGACACCATACATGTTAAAAAACCCTAGTAACAATTAACTAAAAATATGTATTTTGTTTAAATGATAAATTATTTACTAAACTTGACAAAACAAAACGGCGAAAGAGAACACAAAAGGAATTTTCAAGGAAAAGGAAAGAATTGAGGTCGTGTTTGGTACTTTTTGGAAGCTGAGTGGTGCTTCCCTCCCCATAATCACCCATACTATGTCCAAACACTTTTCTTAATTTCTTACTATGTTCCAAAAATATCATTACCTGAATTTCTGTAACTTAGTTTGTAGTAATATTTAATCATTGATTGAACACACTTTATAATATAAAAACAACATATACTATGTTATATATAACATTTAAATAAAGGTTAAATTTCAAAATGTTAAAAAATTTACGTCGAGAATAAATCAGTTTAAAATATATAAATAATACAAACTTTATTTTATATAAAATTAAATTAAATTTAAAGTCTATTTTTTAACATCCCAAAAATACAATCTAAAACTATATAATAGAATAATCACATTAAATAATAATCCAGATCAGTCTTACACTAAAGTAGAGCGTACGCTTATGACCGAACGACCTTACAGAAAGAGTTACAAATTTAAACTGTACAGTGGTACAAATCTGACCGAACGGTTTACAAAATACTATACCGAACGATCATACAAAACAAAAGAGGAAGGTGGTCGAACGATCACCTTACTATCAGGCTATTGCTACTGACCGAACGGTTCTACGGTTCAGTCTTAACCTCTACCTCTACTAGGTTTTCTTCTTCCAACGCCTCTTCCAACGCCTCTTCCAACAGTTCGTCTCCTTCTGCTCACATCCACACGGATGATCACTGCAATGACAAAGACGAATGTACAAAACAGACAAGACAGGAAACACAAGGTAAGTTTATGTAATTTAATTCATGTATAAACATACATTTCACACAAACAAACACACAAGATAAATTTCATCATACGTTTCATGCAAAGCCTAATACTAGACTGACTGTCCGGACTGCATGAAATCTGTGTAGCTACGACGTTCATGCACCTGGGTGATGTAGTAACTGGGATACCCTCAACAACTGCCACCCGAGGTTAGTCCTATCTGTCCAAATTAACCATAAGGACTAGGACCTCCTGTCGTTCCCACACATGACCTACCCTCCTTTACGTGAGGACGAGTACTCACGGAACATCAGGATGAACCGCCAGCTTAGCATGCCCACATTCATACTTTACCAATTTCAATATTCATTCATGAGTCATTCCTCCCCGGAACGATCGTCCATAATCCAAAACATTTCATCCATATCATATTCTCTTCATCTTTCATTAATAATCATCTCACTTAAACATTTCGCACAAAGATTCGTAAGGATACCAATTACCGAACGTTCAACTTTCACCTTTAAATAGACCGCACACTTGGAGTGTGACCGAGAGGTCTCCTGTTCCAGAACAGACTAAGGCCGGTAGGTTTACTATCAGGTTGAGAAGGAAACCGAGTGCAATAGATATAGCAAGAAACGAATGGAGCGAACGTTAATTACAAAGTGGACCAATTAAATGAACTGACTCTTGAGAGCTCCAACCGAACACCGAAAAGACCATGCCAAGTACTAAGACTCTAGGCCGGAACCAATCGATACAGACACTTCAAGACATTCCAATAATAATACTTAGAAGAATTCACATGAAGAAACCGAACGCTTATGAATACTTAACTTATTTGAATTTACATCAAGAAATCCGAATGCTAGTCAATAATCGAGCACGGTAGAGAGAAAACTCTGTTGAAGTTGGACGAACACTATTTTCATCAAGATAGATTATAAAAGAAACGAGTACGAGCACTTGGTGTAAGACCGAACACTACTCAGTACGAGCGCTTGGTGTAAGACCGATCACTACTCAGTATGAGCGCTGGGTGTAAAACCGAGTACTACTAAACTTATATTAGAAGGTTTGATAAATATAATAAGATACCATTTGGAGTAGTGTTTAAGAACAAACGAAAATATACAAATACATACATATACATATATATATATATATATATACATACATATATATATATACATACATATATATATATATATATATATATATATATACATACATATATATATATATATATATATATATATATATATATATATACATACATATATATATATATATATATACATATATATACATACATATATATATATATATATATATATATACTTAAGTTTATAACCGAATACCAAGAAACAACTATGCCTGGCCGAACGCTCATGCATAGTATTACGAAATGAAGACGTTTGTCCTCAACTAGGATTCTTCCCAAATGAAAGAATCCAATCCCACCAAGTTCACTAGAAAAACCGAACGGTCAAGGATCATTCAGTGACGAGCGTACACTTTCATAGAGAAATTTCATATTAAAATTCTTTATATCAGTTCATTTCTCAACATCTATTTTCATAAGATCAAACTTCAATGTCATAGTAAATAATCATATTTCATATAAACAAGCATATCAACAATCATACTTCATATACATTCAACCACTCAACAACATGCATTCATTAACAACGAACGTACAAGCGAACATACAATTAAATTAGATAATCTTCCCTTACCTCTGAGCGTGACCGAACGTTCCCAGAGACAGAACTACAAGTACTTCTCCAAAACTAAACCAAACAAAAGACCAACAATGGCTCAGAACGAGATGAACTCAGGCAACCAGAATATTGGTTTACATGTGCCAGAAAACGAACGGCTAAACGAGAAGAAGAACTTACCAGTTCAGAACCCGAAACCTATCGGTTCAAATTGAAGCTCTTGATGCCGGAAGTGCTTCTACGGTGTCTGAATGGAGATCGGAGAAGAGAAAGGTTGAGATTTCGTAGAGAAGGAAAGGTTTTTAGAGAGAAGGAGGAGAAAATGAGATTCTCAGAATCTGGGGAAGAAGGGTGCATACAGAGAGAGTGGCGTGAATTTCTGAAAATCAAGTTTTCTTTCCCACGTCAAAACGAGCGTCCGCTCATCTGCCGACACCTGTCTTCCAGTATCTGATTTCCGGATCCTCTTCTCTTGACACCTGGCGTCCGTCATCTGAGTGTCGAGTCCCCTTCTTGACACGTGAACTCCACTAAAACGAATCATGAGTGCGTTTTAAATGGGCTCTGACAATTTTTCTTAAAAAAAAACCAACATATATTAAAAGATGTAAAAATTGTATGCTCGAAAGCATTCAAAGAGACAGGTAATGGATAAAATCCTTGCTAAATTTATATAAAAATATTTAAACACTTTACTTTCATGATCTTTTAACAAATAAATTTTTTCTTCCATATTTTTTATTTATAATCATCAAAAACACTAGTCCGTTGTATCCAAAACTTGCTAAATTCCTGAAATACGTTTGGGTTAGTTTGAAAATAAAAATATGGAAATTTAATTCAATTCAATGTTAACAATAAATATTTGGTCTTAAGTAACAGTTTAAAATTTAAATTCCTTACGAAATTTCTAGACAGCTTCCTATTGAGTTTTAGAGAAGGTGAATACGTATATGCAACCATTCACTTATGAAAAATACAATTTAAATCATCACAGAAAACAAATTTTTAAACCTCAAACAAACACAATAATTAAAATTAACTAACAGAAGGAATTTAAATAAAAATATAATTTTCAAAATATCACCAAATATGGTACACACCTTTCATTTGCGTCCCTATTGTTCTTCTGCAAAAAAAAAAAAGTTCTGATTATAACCCAAATGTAGAAAATCTGTTGACAGTCTTTTATTTCTCAGAATTCTATTTTTATGTTAATTTTGTTGGTTTATTTATAAATTGTGTAAAATTTGTCAAACATGTTTATCTTCAAATACTCAAAATAGTTTACGATTGAATAAAACATATTGAATTTCGTTTACCTATGAAAATGATTCCAAAGATGCACGAAGAAAAAAAAAGGTTTTGAAATTATTCAATTGTGCTAATTCTGGTTGAAATTTTTTCTTTAGACATTGATATAAATAATTCATTTAATTATTAATTATTATTTACAGGGTGAAGTGATATTGATTTATTGATTTAATGATTTACCATCTATTCATCTCTCTAATGAGATTAGATTTTCATAAAGTAATTCAAAAACACTTTATTACCAATTTAATCAGTTTACCAATTTTATTGATTCAATGGAAATGAAGATACAAAAAAAAACTAGAGACTAGAACCCCGTACAACAAATTTTAAAAAAATGAAATTTCATAAGTAAAAGTTTATATAATGGATAACAGACACCTAAAATCAATAAGAAAAAAAACATTTATTGTGTATCTTTGTTAATTCTCCTTATGTTAAATTTGTCATTCCAAAGTCAAATTTATTTTTAATATATTAATTAAAACAAATATAATTTGAATTAAAATAATTCCACCAAAACTTCTAACAAAAATTAGTTTCAGATTTTAAAATTTTCAAACATAAGCTTGAAAATTTGAAAATTTTAAGTGTGCCTTTTGAATTTAAATTTGAAAATTTTAAGTGTGCTTTTTGAATTTAAAGTGGAATAAATAGAAATGAATTACATGAATAACTTAATATTTTGAATAAAAAAAACAAAACATACAAAACATTTAAACGAAGATAATAATTATACATTTCAATATAAGTTAGTGAAACCACTTAAATGCTTATGTTTTCCATATTGTGTATCTATTAAAACATAATTTCTTCTTTTATAGATGAAATTATTTTAGTCTTAGGAAAATGTTATATGTGTGTTTCAATGCAATATATCATAACTAGGAAAAGTGAAAATAATGAATAAATAAATAAAATTCAAACTTTAACAAATGAAAAAAAATAAAAAAAATATATATATATAATTTACTATATAGATACAGTATTTATCAAACAAATCCTATTATATTATTATTTGTTTTCTATAAAATTATATATGAAATAAAATATGTCACTAAATGATATATATATATATATATATATATATATATATATATATATATATATATATATTTAATTTCATATATTTTAAAACTTTGATTAGATTTTACTTTATATTATTTATAGAAAAATTCTTTTACAAAATTCATATTAAATTTTTTTACTGCATAAATTAAATAGAGAAAAAAACTTAAGTTACATTTTTGTAACTATTTAAAAAAATCAATTTCAGTTTGAAATTTATGATAAGTAACAATTTAATTTCAATATTTTAAAAAAATAATATTCATATTTTAAATAATGTAGAAATTTTAAAATTTGAAATATATGATAAGAAAGTTTAATGTAGAAAATTTGAAATATATAATAATAAAATTTAAATATGAAATTTGAAATAGTAAAAAACTGTACAAAAAGTTGTAACAAAATTTGAATTTGAACTCAATTTTAAAAATTTACAGAAAATTTAAGTCTCTTTAATATCTCCAAACAATTTTCACATATTTATTAATTACAGAAAATAAATTACTAGACCACCAAAACCATAATTAAATTAAGATAATCTATTTATATTTCTTTTTTAGTGAAAGTAATTTTGAAATTACATATTAATTACTCTCTTGGTTGTTTATTTCATAACATCTCAATTTAATAATATGAAACTAATAAAATAAAGAAACTATGATACAATGATATAAAAGTTTTTCTTAAGATTATAGGATTGAAGAAAAACAACATAGTCACGAGATAAAGCAACACATATTCGTTCTGAGATAGGTTATCTCCAAAACTAACGTCAGTAAAAGTAATCATTAAAGAAAAAACACAAACCAAATAACATAAAAGAAATGGTAAGCTAGTGTGCAAAAAAGATTTCATACAACAATCACAAAATTATCATCATACATCATTCATTCACAAAAATAATCATATCATATATGATGGCTCATATTAGACTCAATTATTCAGATAACATATTGAAGCAAAATCTTAGAAGTTCTTACATTTGTGGTGGTGGAACAACTCGTCCACCCAATTATCACACACAAGGTTAGTATGTTAACATTTTTTTACCAAGGTAATGTTGTAGAAGCTAACAATAAAAGAAAAAAGATTACGAACAAATGATTTCCTGAGGCGTGTAGATCACTATCCTTAAGGACTTATCCACGATGTATTGCGCAAGCCTCCTAGAATACAATAGGAACTTCTCAGAATTTCTGAGGATCTCAGAACTAGCAAGGATCAAGAGAATAAAATAAACCCATAATATTTTTAAGGAAAGAAGAAAAGAGAAAGAATTGAACTAAGAGAAGAAAGAATGAGAGAAGAGTGATTTTTGATGATGAGTTTTGGAGTGAATTAAGTGCTCTATTTATAGAGCTGGGGAAGCAGGTCCATGATCCAAAAGATCCAAAATACCTGCTAGAGGAAATTATTTTTCAATAAAATAAAACGTTGCAAACTAAAAAGACGTTGGCAACCGTGTGAAGCATGAGAGTTGCGGTGAAATATCTCACAACTTTAAGATAATAACGTTCATCTGCAAAAAAGGCAAGATATTTTGCAATACCTTATCCTACGTGTACAACAGGTAAAACTCTTAGACTAAGACCTTTTGCACCTCTCACCACATACTCCATTCTAATTTACCTAAGTTTGAATGGTTATTAAAGCGATATAATAATCTCCAACATCCACGCTCCCTCATCAATACGTGCATTAATGAAACACCACTATAGAATATTCCCAAAAGAGATTCATGGAATTCTATCAAACATATATACAATGCTCATAACTAATAACAAACATACCATCGTCATAATATCATACATGAATACTCACCTTAAACTCATAGACATGCATAAAATACATTGCAAAATATATATTAAACAATTATGAAATAAGAAATTTTACAGCGAGAAATAACCCGGTGTTAGGCTTTAGTCTTGTCGTTCAGCGACAGACTCTTGCCACTCAACGTCATGGAACAAAATGCTTCAGACTTAAAGTGAGAGATGATACTCAGTAGTGTCTTGTTATCACTCTCAAAGCCAAATAATTTGCATTTGAGTACGTTCAACGGTAAAAAAACTAACTTCAAAAATAAACTAAATAATAAAATATGAAAATAACATTTCATTTAAAAATACAATCTACATTCTTTAAAATTAATGTTTCTCATTAAAGCGTGAACATTGTTAAATTAATGTCTCTTATTTTAAATCATATTTATCATTAGTAGTTAATGTATGATATTTATTTTTAATATACTTCTAATTGTAATAAAAACAGAATTAAATGGTCTTAAAAATAATCCCTTGCTAAATACTGGTAAAAGATACATTTCAAACTAGATTGCAAGGCCTTTTCCAGTATCAACCCTCGGGAATATCTCTATAAATAAAGCATACAATGTTATATATGGAACCCGGCAAACAACTCCACTAATAATAATATTACAAATTACAATTAGTAAAAATGACACTGTGAGCAATTTAATAAAAATAACTTCCTGTTATTGATCCACTTCATAACTACAATACATCAGGGAGTTCTTATGAAGTTCAAATACTGATAAAGCAACCATTTGCCACAGGAAATGGCAAAATCATTATTTACTACCTTATTCATTCCATGGCCTTGGTAGTCATCAAAATAGTTTGTGCCAGAAACTGATATCCCTCCTACCAACCAGCCAAGCTCAACCAGAGCTAAAAACCCAAAAACTGTACTGAGATTGACTGGGGCTATATATGATAAGATAAACTATACAGGTTATAAATGGCGTTGTTGACACTGGATGAAGGTGGCCACAAGTTGAAGCAAATTAACATTCATTATGCTTTCAAAGCATAAGACATACAACCTCAATCTCAATTGATAATTTCCCTGACAAGCCAATCCAAACTAGGATATGCAAAGTACAAGGTGAGAAACGACGGGAGAGCAAACAGAACGGTAATTAGAATATACAGAGCCAAAATGGCTGCACTGGCTGGTATTGCATATAAGACAATCAAAAGAAAAATAATTATCAGTGGGAACTTTGCAGTCAAGTGAATAAATAAAACCAGCGACTTCCGCAGAGATGTATGCAGGGTTTCTATACTAAGGTAATTACTGGTATTGCCATGATACTGATCGGAAATTGAAGACTCTGAGTGGCAAATTTGTTCTCTCTGAAGACTGCCATGGCTTACTGTTGTTAAGCTGTCTTTAATTGGCCAAACATGTTGATGATCCCCACACACAGTAGAATGTGACTTTACTCCATCACCGTTCATGCTCTCAACCATCCAAAGAAGGAAATAGTTCTTGCGAGGGAATTTCAAATTTCCCTGGTACACTAAACGGAGAGACAAAAGGTTACACCATGGGCAGGAGATAAACAGTGGAAGCTGAATTGGCAGTGTTGGAAATTTCACCACAGCCCATTGTAATCCAAGGATGCAATTTTTACAAAGAGTGTGACCACACCATAAGACATAAGGCACATTTTCAACAATGTTAAAGGATTCCCAGCATATTGGGCATTCCAGCCTTTCCTCTCTGCTCACCATAGAAGTCTCGTCATCAGAATATTCTGAAACAGGGTGATTAGGCTTTGGAGAATCATATTCATTTTTCAGACCCTGGCTTCCAGAAATGAGACTAGATGCAAAGTTCCACATTCTGAATCACGTTACAATACTACAGCAATAACCATGAATAAGACATCATTTGGTCCTTATCGATGACATCAAAGCATCAAAACAAGTGTCAGAACACACCCTGCAACACGTTCACATTATATTGAGAAGTGACGTATCAACAGAAATGAAACATTTCCTTAAAATAAAATATTATACACATACATCAGATCATAATACATGCACTTCTAGCAGATTCTATAAGCATTATCGACTATGATGCACAAATACGACACGTATCGGATTGAAGGGAAATATGACGCTTAAATACTAACATCCCCTTATCATCCATTTCCTTTCATTTTAATACGAATTGTTTGCCACAATTAGCTTCTTAAAGCATAATCGCATCAGAAAGAAACACTAACATTCAATCAACAAGTGAATACACACAATACACACACCTAGGGAAACTGAATCAGGTGATTAAAACGAAAATCAGTGTTTTGTTGTGAAGAAAAAAGAACCCTAATAGAAAGAGGTGAGAGAAAGAATGTGAAATGAGATGATAATAACCGCTGCAACAGGTGAGGAAATAGAAAAACGTACCGAAGACGGAAGCGATTGCAAGAAAAATTCATGATAGATTGGCACAACCAGAGATTGGAATTCCTTAACAAAAATGGAAAGGAAAAGAAGCTTAAGGGAGAACCGGTACCATGTGTTCGGTCACCATTTCTAGAAAATTAAAAAACATTTCCATTTTTTTCTATTTAAATCTATTTTCAAATACTATATTTGAATAAAATAATTTAAATAAAATAAAGTTTAATTTTTTGCATAGATAAAACATTTTAATTATTATTAAATAAATAAAAAAAATCTTTAATTGAATGAATATGACTCTTATATAAATATGCACTACAAAAGATACCTGATTTATAGGGGTAATTTTGGAGAGGTTATAAAAAAAACCCCTCAAATTAACATATTTTAAGATGTTTAATTTAAATGATCTAATTGACAAGATTTGTGGGGTTTTAATTCCTTTCAAGAGAGGTTTATAACCTCTTCAAATAAAAATATATTTTTATTCATCATTTTCTAATTCTTTTACATTTTTTCCTTTAAAAATTTTAGACTTAGTTTCATTTTAGCAATTCTAAAATTTTATTCCCTCCAGATCTAAAACCCATCTCTGCCTAAACCCATTATTTTTCTAAAAGTTAATTTTCCTCTAAAAATCTTCTGACAATTTCTCCCTTCATTTCACCACCTGAACCCTAGTTTCTCCTTTCATTCCATCCGCTCTCTCCCTCCTCTTTCATTTCTCCTTTAGATTGCCCAGTGTTTTCCTTTTTCTTTCAGATTCGTAGTCGGCAGACAGAGCTGCAACGGTGGTTTTGCAGACCGACAGACAGCAGAGCTCATAACGTCACGGTCGATAGGTACATCGTTCTACAACCCTTTGTGCTTTTATTTGGTGCAGCGTTTTAGTGAGATATCTTCTTCTCAGTCTCAATCATGTTTTTCATGAACGAGTAAATTGAGTTCTTGGTTAAGGAATTCGACTTCAGTTCCACATGGACCAACACATTTGGTTTTCCTTTTAGTTTTTGTACGTTCAAATGAATATTGACTTGAAAGTGTCTAATTCATCAAGTTTATGCATTTTATTGAGTGATGTATGTGTTTTATTGTGTGTGTGCGTGTATATATTACTTATTTTGTAAATAGCTTTCCTTCATCATGTAAGGGAACTTTACGGAGGAAATCCATTGTTCGGTTGTTGTTCTCTACATCATCATGTTACCGCTAGTTAAAACTTGGTGTTGAAATTTGAACCTTGAAATAATATTTGATTTACATTGTAATGTTAGTAATTTATGGTATGTTTTTCATCTAAAATATGGCAAATGATCTGCTTCATCTTACCTTAAACCTTATCGTTTTTGTAAATTCTGCATAATTTAGTTTTAAGTGGTAAAGACTTGTTACTTTTGTTACAAGAAGAGTTATATGAAAACGAACCATACCAAGATCAAGAGTTGGACAAATTTTATAGTAATGACAATGAATATGCTCAATTGGCTACAAACCATTTAGACGAGGATATCAATTAGTCAAATGTATAATTGACTCATGGTTGATTTCTTAAGGTGATGATATGTACCACATGCTTGATTTCTCAGTTTCAGGTTAAGAAGAAGTTACATTTTCTGAATTGTGACTCTTTATTAGCTTGTTCTCTCATTTGTAAAGGTAATAAGATCCTAACTCATTCATATGTGCGATGTATTTGGCTGGATGGCATAGATTATCATTCATATGTGCTATTGTTATTTCAGAATTGATTTTCTTGAATCTGATTGCATGAGATGAACTTGTAAATTTTACAAAGTTAATTATCAGTTATTAGATCATTGACAGATATGTGTTAGTGTAGTTTAGGTACTTACAAGACAATCATCTGATGGAAGTAACCTTTAGGAAGTTTATGATATTGTTTTAGGATAAAACTATACTTAGTTTATTATGAATTGGGTAACATTTCATTCTTTGTAACTATTTCTGTAATAGGATTACATTGACTTCTAGCCTATCCTTCTGTAACATACAATTGTTTCTCAATTTATTTTTCTAAATTTCTTCCTACTCAGGGGTTTTTGTTCTATGGTATCAATTTTTTATTCAGAGAAATCATATTTGTTTGGTATTTAATAATTTAAAAAAAAATAAATTTACTTAATTTTGAAATTAAAAAAAAGAAGAAAAGAAAGAAATTGGTGAAAATAGGTAGTTATTATATATTTTAATAATCATTAAACAAAAAACGATATTATATATTTTAATAATCATCAAATAAAAAAATTGACAAAAATATAGAAAACTTTTGTGATTAAATAGTTGAAAATAAAGGAGGTTCAAAACCCCCATAAAATAATAGTCAGTAATAGAGGAGGTTTTTACCTCTGTAGAAAAACCTCCGCAAATTGAACGCGATACCAGGGGTCGCAAAAAACCCCGCAGATAGTTTGTGACGACTCAAACTGCGACGGCTTGAAAAACTCCCGGAATTTATTTTACGAGGGTGAAAACCCCTGCAAATCGAAAAAAAACCTCCTCTAAATAACATTTTATTTTGTAGTGATGTAAATAGGATATTGAATTGTATATGTAATTGATTTAATTTTATTCTTTGACTTATTTATGTTATATAAAAAAATAGTGTTGATATTGACAAGAAATGTATGAATATAAAGATATAATATAGAATAATATGAGGACCATTTTTTCATTTTGTATATTAAGTAAAAATGCTTATATTATAAAATATATTTTCTTGTTTCTCTAACTGTATTCTAAGTCACATACATTTTAAGATATTAAGATGTGAAAGGTAAGAGGAATTCTTGTACATTATTACTTATATGAATATACAATTTGAATTGTAATGAACTTCTCTTTGTCGATTAATTTTAGGTTTGCTCGTTAATATAAATCAGAAATGAGTCCATATAAAAAAAGATATTCAAACACAGAGAATATTAACTAATGTTTTTTTAGAAAATGATAAATTAATTTACAAACTTATAATAGAAAAAAAAATCGATAGAAAGGATTGAGAAGATAACCAAAGTAGATTAAAGTATAAAAATAGGGTTTAGGGTTTAGGCATTGCAATTTTATTTAGATAAGAGGGTGTATTTAGTAATAACAGAAGTTAAATGAAGGTGGAATGCAATAAAAATTTAGGGAAGTGTAAATAGTAAACCAGATTGAGATTTCTGAGAGGGAGGCCCAACCTAGATACTGTGTTCTAATAGATTGAGTCGGAGTGTCGAATGCACAGTAACACTGGAATATATTCCCTGCATTGCATATATATATATTATAATTAATCTTCTCTCACTTTATTTTCTTTTATCATTTATACTTTTTTTTTTCTGAAAAAAGATAAAAACTGCAACTTAGTCTCGGTGGTGATCATGAAAATTGAACCAATCTTAAAATCATGATTTGGTTACAATTATTGGGTGGATTATCTTAGAATAATCAATTAGTTAAAATAATCACGTGGAGTGGGGTCAAAGTTCATATAATTATTTATTATCAAATTTTTCTTCTTTTTTCAATTACGAATTACTCAATTTAAAATATCACTTCTTCCGTTATTTTTTTCATTTATATTTGTAAATGTATATAAATAACTATAATATGAAATATTTAAAACCTTTCTATGGGAATTCGAGGACGTTATTCAAGCCAAGTTTCATTGCAATTTGCATATCTAATACTCAATATTCAGTAACACAATTCAAATGAAAAAAATATTTTCTGTATCCATTATGCTAAAAGGATTTATGCATAAAAGATGTTGAAGAAAATATTAACTCACACTTAAGTTAATGTTTTAAAATCACATTAGGCCCCGATAATAGTTAACCTACTTACATTCATTGAAATAGAAAAAAAAGTTTAATTCTTATGTTGATATATATTTCCTTCATTATTTAATTAAATTAATTAGTATTATTATATAGCTTAATTGTAATACTTCTACACTGTCCAACAATTAATTGGAATTTATATTACTCTGTATGTAATAATTGATGAAACATGATTTAGGCATAACAAAAGATATTGAAAAAATAACTTAAAGAACTATTTTTGGTTCTATTTTCTAGCACTATTTTAGTCCAACTATATGAACTATTTTTTAATAAATACTATGATAAGTTTACATATATTGTAATTATAATGTATAGTTTTGTTCATTTAGTTAATTTTAAATATGGGTTTCATAGTATAAGTGATTATATTACATAACATATAAGTAAAGAAAATACTAAACTTATATTAAATAACATATAATTAATAAAAATACTAAATTTTTGTTTGAAACTCACATATTTCTCGTATTATATTTATAATTTCATTACAGGATACTTATAATGTTATATATTATTGGAAATATAAATATGAATCCAAGTCATACATTTATTTAAAATAAAAAAACTTAAACAATATATAAAAAAAATTATAAATTTATTGTCTTAAAATTTTGCATATCTTTATATGAGTTGAGTTTATTTTTTATAAGTATTATCTCTTCTCAGTTAATCTTTTCTCGAAAGATGTATTAACTAAGATACATCTTTGCATCAAGCTTTTATTTTTTTTTAAAAAAAAGTTAATAGTTAATTTTGATAACTAAGAGAAGTATCTCTTTTATGACGAGCAACTGTGCAAATAAAAAATATTCTTAATTTGAATCATTTATGCTCATATCAATAAATTCATTGTGAAATCTTTATATATAAGTTGGAATCGTGTATCCTTAATATTGTTTGTTTTTAACAAATGATTCCTCGAAAGAAACATGATTCTTATCTAGTGGTTTGTTTCATTATACATTATTCTAAGAATGTTACGTAAATTATGTATATGGCCACTTTGGATGAATGAAATGTATGGCATGATATGACGGGGGAAATAGCGAACAATAACATGTCGGGTAAATAAGCAAACATGTAAATGAATCAAGAAAAGACAAGTTAAAATTTCAAGGTGGCACAAGTTTTCAGAGATCAATATCTTTCAGTGGGCTCTACATTTTAGCATATTAAAGTGATATTAGAAAATTTTCACATCATAATAATATAATATAGTATGACTCTAAAACAAAATTAAAGACATGAAATATATAGAGAGTGCATCATGTTCATGTAACCAAATTAATAGTTAAGAGATAGGAACTCTTGTCGTGTCTAAAAAATTCAATGATTACTTTGTACTAGAAGAAGCTTCATTGCGTTGTTGGTTACGTAGGAGTAAAACAAGCTCCACAAATCACGACAAGAACAAACACTGCATACCAATTAAGAACTCGCCAATTTCACGTTTTCTACATTTTTTTTGTTGGGTCACAAAAGTTTCTTTAACTTGCCATAATTTTAATTAGAAATTCTTGTAATCGAGTAAATATTATAATTTCTAATTCCTTTAAAATTATAGACTGACAGAACACGGTCTGATCAAACCGTCATATGTACAATACATTAATATAATGGTTTTACTTTGCATGATTACAAACTGTCATTGTAACACGACCACCTCTGATCGTCGTCAGAGGTTGAATTTTATAATTTTAGTGTAAAATTGAGCGAATAAAACTTAGCCACGTGTGTTCGTACTACGACCGTACTACCGGAAAAAATAACAGTAAAACTTATACCAAATAATTGAAGCCTTGCCAGAAAAACTACTCCATGGAAAGTGATGTTTAGAAGCTGAAGGAATCAAACTACTACCATTTTTATGGTTTCATTACTCTCCACAGAGTCCTCTCGAATTTGTCTTTCTATCATCGATACATTACAAGATAAGCATTGTTTAGGCATTTATTTCTGCAACACTAACACATCAATCACACTTCATTCAATCTCATCACGTCAAAATCTGGCCTAACACCCATGTTTTTTATTTCTTTGGTTGAATTTTCCTTCTAATAAAAAGTTAAACACAAAAATTATTAATATACTAAATTAAAGTTACATCAGTACAAGAAAAATTAATAAAAAATGTAAAAAAAAGTGCTTTTGTTTGTCGTAAGTAATAGGAAGCAAGAATTGCTTGCTTCGATTTTACTTCAAGAATGGAGAAGAGAAAAGTACGATATTTAATTTGTACCATGTTTGAAAAGGACAGCGGCATTATTTGATGGTCCCACGAAAGATAAGGGTTTTGTTGTTTTGTAATTATTGACGGAATTTAGACATATGCATGTGTCTGTTATTTTCCACTTAAAAAAATAATAATGTGGTTGTGGCCATGGATGTTCATCAACTCTTTCAAAACTTCTTTCTTCGTCTCTCAAACTTCCAACGGAGATAATACATATCATTTTCCGAAGACCTGAATGATACGAATTTGTACTACGAATGCTATTTTAGAAACTTTGATGCATACTTTCACAATTTAACCTGTATGTCGTTCGTGGGATAGTGATAACTTATATATATCTCAATGGAAAAATTGTATTGAGGAAGAATGGTTTGATGAAAATAATAATAAGCATATGATGATGATACAAAGGTGATCAGGAGTGAATTTACGTTACTGTTTTAATTTATGTCTAATTTTTCTTTCTTTACCCACAAATTTCAAATTAAAAACAAATGATGACATAAATATTAAAATAATGATTATTGAAGTATCAAAAAATTATAAAAATTAATAAATAATTACATATACTTCAAATTTTATGGCAACTCAATATTTTTTTTCTGATGAGAGGAAAAACATTTAATAAACTTAAAAGAATTTTTTGGACATCAAACTAGTCAAATTGTTGAAAAGGTCAATAAAAGATATTGTGTAATCAAAGAATATATTTTGAAAAGAAATGAAGTTACAAAAATCATTTTTAAATTATTTGATAATTTAAAGATTTAAACCAATAAACACTTAAAATTGATAATCAAACTTTTTCAAGTGAAAAAACTAAATAAAACATAAATAATCAAATGATAACTCGAATAATAACCATTTAATTTAATAAAATTAATATTTATACTTTTATGAAATGTAATATATAGTATGAACGATCCAAACAATTTAGAGAGATTAAAAGAATGTAAACTGGAAGAAAATATTCTTTAGATGAAATGAAATAAAAAATAGTTATATATTACTAAATAAATTAATATTGCTTTAATAATTTTAAAAGAAGACAGATATGAAACAAGATGTGCATATCTTCATTACAAGTTTTAAAAATTGAATATTTCTCATATTTCTTTTGTCCACATCTTATTGGAGTGTTTCATTGGTGCATGCATGGTGATAGCCATCACCCTATAATTAATGCTTTTAACTTTTTTTTATCTAACAACACAAATTTTATAAATATAAATACTTACATAATTACAAACGGAGACATAGAGTTAAAATTATAAAAATGTTTTTTTAACAATTTTTTACAACAACTTACGTGATAGGTTGTGATTGGTCTGTTTTAAACATATGAACCAATAAAATAGAATAGTGACACATAATCTATTATCGAAAAGTTGTTAAAAAAATTTGTTAAAAAAATTTGTTAACATATCATGGTCCTTAAAATTAACCTACCTTCATCTGAGATCCAGATTTGTCTTTTGTGTCTTAGTCAATAGTATGACAGTCCATTCTTTTCTTGTGTGTAATGTGTTCCTCCTTTTGGTTTCTAGCATTTCGAAATCAAGTAACTCATAAACAAGTTTATATGTGATTTTAACCCACTACGTTAGCTTTTAAACGGACTTGATTATCTCACTATTAAATATATGGATTAAGAGTGAAATTTGAATATAATTTAATTTCATAAAATTATTTTGAAAGACTTTCACATATTTTAAATTGAATTTATTTCTAGTTATTGTAATATTTTCAATACACTTCTTTATAGCGTGGTATATACATATCATACCTGAGACTAGACATTAATGAAAGAATCGATTCGATAATAATTTGATATATATGAGATAAAATGATATGTTCAATAAACATAAAATTTATTAAGACAAACTCTAATTCATGATGTGATAGCATATTAAAAAGTAAATTTTAATTCTAATTCATAAAAATAGCTTGAAATTTGAGATTTGTACTATGTATCAAACTTGAAAGTATAATATTGTAAATATTAATTTTTATTTAACAAATATTATTGTTCTTTTAATCTAATATCTTCCCAATCTCAAAGCTTACTTAAAACTTTGAAATTTAGGTTCATTCTATCCATGACAGTGATACCATTATAATAATAAAATGTCGTATCAAATTTTCACCAACATTAAAATACATAAATTTATTAAATATGTTATCTGTGTGCACGTTTCAATAATATTGAAGATTTGTAAGGTGAAAATAACAGTTGAATGATAAATGGGGCAATAACTTTAGGGTTTCGCTTTCAGGTTTGAGTTTGATGAAAAACTTTGATTTGAAGAAAAAACATGATCTGTTCCTTTTGATATCCTTCTAGCTTTTACCCTCGATGTCTGAAATCGTGCACCACGTTTCACTTTAAGAGGATTTAAAGGTCGAAAAAGACAAATTTTGATTCATCCTTTTTTTACAAAGATTCTTCATTCTTTATTACAATCTAATTCATTAACAAATCACAAAAAGATTCTGCAACGGCAAAGGCACCTTCTTGCTTTCCCATTCGAAAATGACTTACGATATCTTCTGTCTTCCAAAACAAAACGATTCCTTCATAAATTATAATCCTCATTACACAAACAAAATGTTACATCCAATTACAGTGTCTTTTGATTATATTTGTAGTACTTTCTCCTAAATAAACTACCTTTTCAGGAAGGAGAAAGAATATTTATAAAAAAAATATATATTTGTGTCTATCTCTACATAGTTCTTGCTATTTATAAAGGTCGATGAAAGAAACATTATCCAAATCCAACCCTTTAAGAATCACGTGTATCACTAACATTATTTAGTCTTTTGTTCTAAAGTTTCAATAAGTTATCATTAAAGTTCTTTTTGACTAGCATGTAACAACCCTTTTATTTCATGTCTTATTTTCTATATTCAAATTAAAATTTGACATCTTATATTTAGAATAATCCATATTTTAGTTGTTATAGTTTATGTTACATTAATAAATTTATATTAAATATTTTTTAATTCAATTTGACGTATATAATGATGATGCGTGAACTAGATGAATTAAAACCAAAGGTTACCAGAGTGGAAAATAATGTATTTGTAAATTTTAATATCGGAGAAAAATATTTTGACATTAGTAGAGAATGGGACCGATACTGAATTATGGATAAGAAAGGACAAAATGGAATGAAAAGTTTTATATATATTTAAAATTTTCAAGCTATTTATTTATTTGCATAAATCCCCACCATATACACACACATATATATATATATATATATGCAAATATTTTGTCTATTATATAGTTTTAAAAAATGTGATTTACCTACTTAATTTTACGTATAGATTTGAATTTATAGGTAAAACATAACTTATTTACGAAATTTACATATGAATTATTATTTAAGTTATCATACATACAAATTTATTTGTAGATAACACGCAAAATATTTTGTAGAAACTATTCGTAAATATAATCTTCTACATAAACTTAAAGTTAAGGCGGGAAAATACTTAACACCAAAATATGTATGTAAATATAATTAGATCCGTAAGTATATAAAAACATCATTAACATATAGATTGTTTCTTACATACTTTAAAAAGTAATTATTAAAAAATAAATGAGATTAATGAAATTAACATATTTTTTCTTCCAATTTGTCTTAATTGGTCATGACCATACTAGTTTGTATGACATCTTTAATATATTTTTGTGTTGATTTATGATGTAATATCAATTGCTTACTTTATAAAAAAAAATGTTTGCAAATAGAGAAGTTTGGTGCGTTCAGTCTATGTTGATAAAGTCTTTTAACAAACACATATATGTTAGTTTCTTCCATGTTTATTATAGTTTGACACATAAATTATTTATTTATTATTTTAATACAAACATGTCTTATTTCAATTGAAAGATTTTCAAAGTAGATTTTCTCAAGCATTACTTGAGACTAGTTTTATCAGTGTCTCACAATGCACTCCCTTATGCTGAGGAGGAGAGATTAAAAAACAAATGTTAGTTACCACCAACAAGTGGAAGGTACAAAGAACGAATAGATGAGGTTGGACATGTCATTCTTGAGATAACATATTCACATTTACTTATACTTATAATAGGCACATACATATTTTAGCCAACAAGTTCCTTTTGGAGGGATTAATAAAACTTCGACAATGACTATTAATTATTGAGAATCAAATGTTCGAGCAATGATATCAAATGAGTTTCCAATTTTAAAACCAAATGCAAACCCAATTTCAAACCTTCACTAGTACAAAAACAGCGTACAACGTCGAATATTTTGGGTCTTTTACGTCGAATTCGAGAACGACGTCATATCGAAAGACGTTAAATTGACGTCGAATTTTATCAATAAACGATGTTAAATATATTTTTTTATTTTTTTTAATTAATTGTGATCTTTTTTTACAACTCTACTAAGCTGAAAAGCAGAAAAACAACAAATTTCAGTTTTTGGTATTTTGTAAAGCATGAATTATGAACGTGCAATATAATATCAACAACAAACAACAATGACAAACAACAAACAAGTTCAATCAAACAACAACAACAAACAAGTTCAACCAAACAACAACAACAAACAAGTTTAACCAAACAACAACAACAAACAAGTTCAACAAAAAATAACAACAAACAAGTTCAACAAATAAGTTCTTCAAAACGAAAACGAAAACTAACATTGATTCATCGGAATAAAGTGTTGCCACAAGTGAGAGAGAAAGAAGAATGAGCCTATGAAGGACAAGAACACGAAAATAATCGGTCAAAATAAACGAAAATCATACCTAAAATAGTAAATTAACATGCATTTGTATCAAATGAAAGAAAGATTACATGTGATGGTCGTCAAACATCGTTCGAGAAAAGTTTGAGCATAAAAGAGGGTCTCACGCGCTAAGATAAAGTGAATGGATTTTCAATCTCCCGCTCAAATTTTTATTAAATTCACTAACCTTTTGACGTCTAACGTTGGGGCATTCGACGTTTTATATCCTTTTACGCCGAATTACAATTCTAAATGACGGTTAATAATTGCATTTATTTACAAAAATGTCACCGGTTATTTTTAACGTTGGCTATTAAGTGGTTCGACATTAAACGCATGACGTTATACGTTGTTTTTGCACTAGTGCTTATAGAATTTTATTGGTACAATCATCCAATATATCCTGTCTCTAGTAGTAGCAACTGCACAAAATATTTGTCAACCACCAAAAACTCAACAACAACGAAATCAAGTGCAGGATAATCGACAGCTGCAACAACACGATGAAGAAAAGCTAATTCACCTCGTGCTTATACTGATTATTACCATATGTGAGGAGCTTTTTCTATATTATGGCTGCATTTTTTTTATTAAGATGTTTCAATTTTATAATGTTTGTATTGTTTACAATGTTAACTTTGATAAAGAATAATGTATGTTTAAATATTTTCTACTCTTAATAATATATTATAAATTCTCTACATTTTTTTAGTGCAATAATTATTTTAAACTTTATGAGAAATTTCAAATGTCTAGGATTGCAAAACTAATGCAAGAAAAAACCAATATGATAAAAACTGTAGCAAAAATTACTTACGAATTTACTAGTATAGAAAAGTCTTTTTATACCGGTTAAAAGAGGTTTTATATGCCAATTCTAGAGCCAGTATAAACATAGGCGATATAAACAAGTGATAACTTTCTATATCGATTCCAAATCCTGTATAGAAAGTGTCACTTTTTATACTAGTTAAAGGCCTAATCGGTATAGAAAGCATAATGGTCATCATTGAATCTACATCGGAGTTGGTGAGGAAAAATTGTTTCCTATTTGAACTACTTTTTCAATGATGTTGTGGTGATTAGAGTTCGCATGGTAGTCAAATATGCTCATTTGGTGCTCACCACTAGATGTTTCATCCTTCCTTTCTCCTCAAAATATAGATTTACAATACTAAATAAGTTGAATGATAAAGTTAAATTGAAAATTAATTGAGAAAGACAGAAGAGAGGTTTTAATAAAAATGGTAGTTTTAAGGGCATGAGGATCTTAGATCTTGATTTGGGGTTTTCACATGCTAAAGTATCGCACTCTAAAAGGAGAATGAAGAGAGATGTGTTGTGTCAATGCCAATGATGACTCTGGTTGAAATTGAAGTTGCAGGCAACTACCATAGTTGGGTGGAGGAGTGATGTAGTGACAAGAGAGTAAAGAAGAGAGATGAGAGGAAAAACCTTGTCACATGAAGGGAAACAATTAAATGAGAAGAAGAAGAACTTACTTCAATGAAGACATTCTTTAGTGTCAGCGTCACGATGGCAACCTCTTAATGGCGTGGTGTCGTGATGAATCACGATTAAAGTGTGTGTGGTTCTACCACAAGCATTTAGAAAGTTGGAGGGTTTAAACATAGGTTTGTGTTTACAAATAAAAAAAGAACTATTTTTTATGTTTATTATAACTAAAATCAATATAGAATTTTTTTTTATTTATTACAAAAATTTCATTTTGTATATTTTCTATACTAGTTATAACTAGAACTAGTATAGAAAATTAATGTCATCATATTCAATTTCTATATCAATTATAACTATAACAAGTATAAAAAGCATTATCTTATTCACTCTTATATCACTACATCACTTTTTATACCAAATGAGTTACAACACATAAAAAAAATCGCTATAAAAAATATCTTTTTACATTAATAGTATATCAATAAGTAATTAATTTTGAACTTTGTAATACATAGTAGTCATTAATTATGACCGATTTACCTTTTGTCTAAATGTAATTTGTTGGTAAATCAGTCTTACGAATTTTATGTGTTAGCTACAACTTTTTACCATAGTTATAATACCATCTTTATAAAATGTAAAAAATGCAGTCATGAATGGTTACAGCTTAGATAAAGCACTATCGTATATTTAATATAAATTGTTATATTCGATTTGTTTCTTTTACAAAAACGTGTATTTTAAAATTTATAAATTATGTTTTTTTTTTTTATGTTTTGAGGGTTTAAAGATATTATTTTATGAATTCTAATATTGCTATTATTTTATTAATATAATTTTAGATGGTTAAGTTATAATCAAATTAGTAAATACTTAACCGATCAATTTTTTAAACATTACTATTTATAAATCTCAAACATAAGAGTTGTTTGAATTAATTAATTCATTCACTCTTTTAGTTCTATAAACAATGATAAAATGGAATTGTGAAAACGCTTTCTGTTATTTTGAGAAAGAATTTTCTCCCATAATATTTTTACTATATAAAATTTTGATCTTTGAATATTTTTCTGTGAATAAATTTATTTTAGTATGGAATGAAAGTTTTATTAAATTAACGGTAAAATTATGTTTTTTTATCAAAATGGTAAAATCGTTTTTCGTTATTTTATGCAATATTTTATTATTTCGAAAATGTTTACTTATAAATAAACAATGAATTTTTTTAAAATATTTTTTAGAAACTAAGCACGATAACCTAATCAATTTATATATATATATATATATATATATATATATATATATATATATATATATATATATATATATATATATATATATAATTACTTATATTCTTTCTAAAAACAACCACGATTTATGAACTAAGTGATATCAATAAAAATTCTGGGAACAAATTCTTTTTACTTTTACTCTTTCAGAAATGATATCTTTCTGATTTACTTCTTCGTTTTGAGTTTTACACCTAGACATATTCATTGTACGTAGTTGTAATAAGTTGCTACACTTGCTTTTTTTCTTTCTTAATTAGAGTTCATAAAATTTTATTTTCTTGTGTGGGTTACATATTGTTGGTAATAGTGTGTCTGTAGTTTTTTTTTCCAAAAAACAGTGAAAATAATTTATTTAGGATGACTAAATTGAAATTGAATGTACATTGTGTATAAAAAAATATATTCTTTATTTGTTTTCTTCATATTTCTTTTACATTTTACACTTAGTATTGTTCAGCCTTTTGATTATTACAGAAGTGTTCAATACAAAGATTTCAAAGTTCTAAGAACTCACGTGAAGATTGTACTGTTATGTAATCATAAAATCAAGACCTTAATATATCTATATTTTTCACTGTAAATGTGAAAGAACTTATATTCAAATATAAAATGATTATGAAGCCCTCTTGATTCGGAATATTCAATTGCACGTGTGGTGACATATCTTCCACAAAGCAAATTTTAGAGGAGAAAAGTACACTTGCTAATTGCTCCATTCTTTCTATAATTAAAATAAAACACTACAATTAACAAAAATAAACATACTTAAATAACACAGAAAACTTTTTTTGAGATAAAACCTAATGACTTTTTGTTTGCATATATTCATTATAATCTTCAACACCAAGTGAATTTCATGAATGGATTGACACTAAATTCTGTTTTGAGTTTGAGGTCTAGGATCACTACAAAAATAATACAGTTTAGGAGAGGTTATTTTTCGACGGTTTTTGAAACCCCGAAAAATTTTCGGCGGTTTAAAACCCAAAATCGTCCCAAATATTTAAATTTTTTTATTTTTAAAATAGTTTTTCTGCACCTCCATTCCTTCTACGTTTTTCTCGAAACCTTAATCCCTCCCTGTTGCCTACATTTCCCCCCAAACCACTATCTTCATTTTCCTACTCCCTTCATTTTCTCCCAAACCATAATCTTCATTTCGTTGTACTACAAACACCATCTCAATCTCTCCTTTCTCCGCCACCGCTGTTGGAAGCTTAATTCCACTCTTCGCTGCTCTTCCTCCTCCGAGAAGCACCACACGAACTCCCCTAACTCCGATGACGTCATCGAGCTTCCTCTCTTCCCTCTCCCTCTGGTGCTCTTCCCCAGCGCCATCCTCCTCTTGCAGATCTTCGAGTTCCGCTACCGCATCATGATGCACACACTCCTTCAAACAGACCTCTGCTTCCGCGTCATCTACACAAATGTCGTCTCTAGAACCGCTGCCGTTGGCTGCGTCGACGAAGTCATAAAGCATGAGAGCCTCGTGGATGAACGCTTTTTCCTCATCTATAAGGGTCAGGAACGGTTTCGAGTGAACAATGTGGTGCGCACGAAACCCTACCTGGTCACGCAGGTGACGTGGCTCGAGGACCGACCATCTCCCTCCACCGATCTCGATCTGAACAGGCTAGCCACCGAGGTGCAGACCTACATGAAGGACGTTATCCGGTTATCCAACTATTATTTTCAATCATACTTTCTTGGCTATTTGTTCTTGTATTCTAACTACTTGTTTATGTGCTCATGGATATCACTTATTTATGTATAGGGTTTGTCTTCTTTTCATAAGCATCCACGCATTGTAAAGAAATCATTCACATTGTTTAAATTCTTTATCACGTGGTGTAGCAGTTGAGATAATAGGTGAGAATTTTTGGGACAACAAAGAAAAGTATTGAAAAACAATGTTTTCGTTAATTTCATGGATACCAAAAGGAGTATCAAAACCAGTTCTCCACATAACACAAGCCTTGAAGGACCTCCACATGGAACATTATGATGATGAGGATGAAACCAATGATCTATACTATCTAGACAACAACATGGATCCATATCTCAAAGATCAAAATGTTAGAGAAAAGAAGTTATGATAGAGACATTATTAGACTTATGATTAATTTTCTTATGCTCTTTCAGGTTTGGACAATTGATGATAGAGAAAAGAAGTTGCATTATCACCATTTCATTGTTATTTCAGCATTTCTGCTTTGCGCAGCTTGGCTTGATTCTCTCCTTCAAGGAGGAGAGAGAGAGAGGTAAAAGAACTATGGTTTCTTTGCTTGATATTTGTCATGTATTAACTGTTTGATTTTGGCAATTTGTTTAACTTGATAAGCACTTGATGCTTTTGTATAATATTTTTATCTTATGTATTTTCCTTATGACTACAAGGAACTTCTTAGTTGTTGGTTCAATGGATAACCTAATATTGAAGTTTTTAACCTTGACGTTGTTAGTGAATTTAGTGCTCACTGATTGTTTATACTATAATTTATACTATTTAGTTAAAAGTTTAAATCTCAAGCATACTGCTATTTAATTAAATATTAAAAGTGATTTTTTAAGATAATCTCCTCTCCTTTTTGTCATGCTAGTGGATTAGGAACCCTACGTGTTCATTAATACCTTCGTGTATTTTCTCATATGTATTTTATTATTTTATGGAGGATCAATTGTTTTCAAATCCTTCATTAGGTGGTATGCTCTGTTATGTCATTGTAAGTTCTTGCCTCAGGGCCTTAGAATGAATAGAGCCTTCCTTCACTAGAAATTCTATGTACCAACCTACCAAAAATGTTTGAGAATTTAAGTCCAGTCATTATTATTCATTATTTGTACAGATGATGAGTTCTTCAGTCAAATCAAAGCTGATGAACTTAAATGTTGCACACTTATATAGGCAGTACAGAAAAGGTTACAAAGTAATGAGTCAATAGTCATTTTTTATTGTTTTGCTACGGAGTAATTATTGTTTTTGTGACCAAACAAATATGTTAGAAGAATCGTTTTTGAGGGAGGACATATTGTTGACCCATATCAGGTTTAAGTCTTTTTAAATACCGATTTTCATTTTGTTATGACGCCTCTACAATCTTTTCACTCTGCATTTTGAAATGTTCATTCTTTTTTTCAAGGGAGAGTTTTTGTGCCTTGTTTGCCGCAGACATGCAAATTGTGTCTTGCCAACTTTACCTGGAGAAATAAAGAGGCCTTTGAAGCAATCTATCATCTTGAGTACTGGTTCAATAAATACTGCACCCCCTTAGCTGAATCAAGTGCATTGACTTATTCACTTCGCCTGTAGTCTGGCTTAAAACTTAATTAACAAATATCGGTCAAACCAATGGAACCTAATTCCAATACATCACTTAATAATTCATATATTTTTCTCTGTTTTATGTTCTAATGGGATTTTCTTAAAAACAATATCGTAAGTGGTTCTTTTTAATATTTGTGGAATCCAAATCAGGCTTATTATGAATAATGTGTTCATTATTGTCATTTCTATTTGAATAATGTATTCATTAAACGTCCCAATTAACCAATGTTGATATAAGACCTATGAAAAATATTTACCTTAATAGTAACAATTTTATTACTAATAGTAATAAATTTCTTTGTGAATGGAAAATATAACTAATAAGCTTATATAAATTAAACGTGATAAGTTAAACAAAAATTTACAGTAGCTCAGATGGTAAACACCTTCTAACACTTAGAACATAGGTTCAAACCTAGTAAAATACATTTATCCAAAAATATATTTTTTTATAAAATAAATAAATTAAAAAATAATAATAAATAAACAAATAAGGGGAATTGGAAATAAGAATGGACAAGAGACTTTCGGTTATAGGACCAGAATTTTGGCCTATAAATACCAAGTAGGAGGGGATTTTGCACCAAGAAGTAGAGAGAAACCATAAGAAAGAAAGATTAGGAAGAATTTAGAGTAGGAAGTATTGTTTTATTACTATTCATGTCTTGAAATTCTGTGTGAATACTATTAATGAAAAACATATGTGCTTGTTGTATATTTATCTATATTGAATTTCAATGTTAATATTATATGTTGTTGTTTTGAATCTGTAAATAAGAAATTTGTTAAAAACTAGTTGAGGAACACTTTGGCTAAGGAAAGACTTGGTACTTAAGTTGTCCATTGTGACACACCTCTCTTTCCTGGAAGTTTACTCCATAGGTTTTTAACTTAAATCTTATTGAACAGAATAAGTATTGTTAAACTATCATTCAATATACTCGATTGATATAAAATATGTGATAAATTCATTTTTTTGGAAGGATAAGAAGATGTCTAACCGGCTATGCCAGATTCAACTTCTTAGTTCCCCAGAACGTTTATATTAAGGTTATATTTGTGATGGTAGGATAGAGGAATCTTAAAAATCGGAGTTGGTACATCCCTGATCATAGAGCAACCTTGGTCAAATCCAGTAAGTTGTGACTAGTCATATGTACTTGCGTTTATGGTGAGTTTGATTCATCAAACATTTGATTCTTCTCCGGTGACCATTTATAGTGATATTTTATTATTGTTAATTTATTTTGTGATATATTCATTTTGTATGATTTCTGTTATGATTGTATTTTATTATATTGGATTGAATTTATGCATCTGAATATGATATGAGTATTATGGGGAGATTTTGTAATGGTATAGTATGAGTTGAGGAATATGAGCGTGATATGAGTCTCGTGGATTCTGTAATAACATGGTATTATTGTATATGTTGATGTTGAGGGTCCTGTTGTTGGAGGTTATCCTAATACTCTAATGTGCCGATTTTGGACATAGTGTTGAGGACTAACCTTGTGGATGATATGGAGTATTTTGAAAGTGTATTTGTAAGGAGGAGTAGAGGTCAACACAAGTGCATAACCTCCCGTGACCGCTCATCAACATATCATCTGGATGAGTGTCTATTAGGGATTGTGGTATGATGGGATGAGTGTCTATGGTGCGATTGTTGTATGATGGTATAAGGGTGTCTGACATAATTATTATATGATGTTTGTTGAGTGTATCAAAGTAATTATGCATGTTTTATAAATGATTTGTTGCATGTTAGCTCACCCTACTTGTTTCTGTTTGTGTTTGTGCGATGATCGTATAATTCGTTATACGGGAGCAGATGAAGGAATGTCGTCCGATTCAGTGCCAATGAAGAAAGAGATAGAAGAATAAATTAGAAGAGTTTTGAGTTATATCTATGAGTTTGTAGTTGAAATATGAGTTTAAACACACACACACACACACACACACACACACACACACACACACACACACACACACACACACACACACACACACACACACACACACACAAAATGATTTTTCGGCGGTTTTGGAAAACCCCTGGTAATTACCGGCGGTTTTTCAAAAACCCCTGGAAATATGGGCGGTTCCACATAACCCCGGTTAATTCCGACGGTTCAGAAACCCCTGGAAATAGGGGCGGTTTCGCAGAAAACTATCGGTAATTTTGTGACGCTGATTTTCTTAATAATTTTTGTAACTGCGAAAAATGTATTTTTCGGGAGTTAAAACCCTCGGTAACGTAAAAAATAACCCCTACTAAAATCACAGATTTTTGTAGTGGATCACAGTCAAAATACTCATTTACATTTTTTTTTTCAAATTTCTTAAAATTTTCACAGATTTAGTTACAAAGTTTTTTTAATTCGTTCACTTTTTTTCAAATCGTACCAAATGTATATAGGAAAGGTATTCTAACACTTAAATCAATAATAGACAGTTTAATTAACAAAATCAAATATTAAATTTACAATAAATATAATTACATTTCTTCTTATCTTATAATTGTATTTATAAATTCAACTTATAATTAATATATATTTAATAATGATATCATATTTTACCTGTAAACTTAATTATTAATTATTAGTGATACTTAAAATGTTTAAAAGTTTATAACCGACTATCCCATATATATGACGAGTAGTTCTAATGCATTATTGTCATAATTTCCTGCTAATCTTCGTACTCACGGTTCAAATACCTGACATCGTAAAATCTCTTAAACTGTTAAAGTTACAACATACTTTTGATCTCTTGGAGTTTTCATAATCGTTAACAAATACATAGGAGAAATAAAACAAAACATTGATGAAAACGTGGAAGTGGTTTGGTTTTCTGGTAGGAAGAGGAAAACAAATGAGTACTCTTAGGGAATCTTGTAAGAGTGTCATTACCATGTTTATTATTACAGTAGCAACATTTTGGAATATAGTTCATATCATACTGGTCACTCTCCGAAACCTAAAAGGATACAATAATGGAGAATATCGTGTTACAAACGGGACCCATATTATGTTTTTCCACTTTAATTCAAATATACTTTTCTTTTCTTTTTCAAAAAAATATTTTTTTATCGTAAATCCATGTAAAATAAATCTTAATATACTCTATATAACCTTTGATTTTTATGTAACTTAAAAACACTAAATATTATTCAAAATTTCACGTTAGATAGAAGTAAGCTTGATTTTTAATATATAAGTGGAACAAATCATTTTTTTTATTATACTAATTTAATGAAATTGAGTAAACTACGATTTAAATTATATAAAAATTATTTAAAGTTTATTATAATCTATCATATCTTCTACTATTAAACCTTTTCATTTCTGATATTTAATATTCTCATATAGATTTAAATAATGATCTTGCATAAGTTAATATAGTGAGCTGGTTTAAAAGTTGCCCAATTATTGTGTATTGAAAAGATGTGAGAATACGTGTGCGTCAGTTTATGATGGCATGCAATTCATATATACGTCGAAATTTGATGTGTAATAATTCAGCACTACGAACCTTCCACCTGCAGAAAGTTGTTCCCTACCACTTCGCACACTCACTCAACCCCGACACGCAAAATCTACATTAGATTATAGTAATATTTTATTATTATAATAATAATAATTTAAGATTATACAAATTTGTTAATTGTATATATAATATTTTAGCATTGTTAAGCTTAATACGACAAGATAAAACTAATTATATTATGCGATAAAAATACTGGTTCATCACAAACACCAAAGCAAATGAGGGGCCATTGCTTCTTGCGTCGCAATGAAGCTTCATCTCTTAATTATATATATATATATATATATATATATATATATATATATATATATATATATATATATATATATATATATATATATATATATTATATATATATATATATTAAAGAATTCATATTTATTTTGTTTTATGAATTTATTATTTTATTATCGTTATTCATTTTTTCACATTTTTTCTTTGGTTTCAATGATAGTGTCATTTTTCTCCTTTTCACATGATCTAAAACTATATTTGATTATGGAGTAATGGTATTATAACACACTTTTACATTTATTTGACACTTTGACACAGAGTATAAGAATAAAATGGTTATAAAAATATAATTTTTTGTATTTTTTAAGAAAGAAAAAAGTAAAAAATAAAAAAAAGTAGTGTCGAATGAATACAAAAAAATTTAGGTGAGTCAAAAAATCATTTTTCTTGATTATACAACATACATTTTCACTTAGGTGAGTCAAACAATAGTTGGAAGGTAATAGCACAAAAATGGAAAATGTTGGCTAATAACTAAATGTCCATCATAGTGAAAGTGAAATGCTAAAAAGGTTGTATATTTTAGTTGTAACAAGCACGTGGTGATGTCCTTCTACAACAAATCTTATTTTCTTAATTAATTTTAACACTTCCACTTTCCCATTTTGTCTTTCATTCTCAAATATATTATAGTTTCCATCGGAGTGCTGCTTCCATCATGATTCAATTCTAAGTAACCTAGTTTAAGTTCGTGCTCATGAAAAATAACTAATTAAATCAACCACTCAATTTTTTAGCCCCTTTATTAATTTCCCGGCACGTCAATTTGAAAGCAACTATAGCTTATAAGAGAGAAAGGGAGAATCAACTTATTTTCTCAAAAACGTTAAAACTAATTGGATTTTGCTATTATTAGTCTTGTTTTATTATATTGATATTTTAAATATTCTTTTGGTAACTAAGTTAAATAGGAGAGTTGATCATTTTGATCTAATTAACCGTCCAATTGATTAATTATTTCGATTCAATTAATTGACGGATCGATCAATTTTGATTACAAAATAAATTATTAACAAAACTTAGTCATTGATAACCACGAATAATTAATTAATATTAATTAAAATATGATTAAACCATTAAAAAGATAAAACTCATAACAATTATTATAAATAAAAGTTTAAAAGTTTAAAATATGATTATTCACACATACAAGATATATTTAATACTTTTGCGATCCATCACTACTGACTTAAACATTTAAAAAACGATTTTAGAGGAATAAAAGACTTTAGAGAATACTAAACAAACAAGAAATAAGATCAATCAAGAAAAACTATTTAAAAATTAAGAGATTCGTTGAATTATGTAGAAACATTATCTTTTATTAAAAAAAATTTATAAATCACAGAACACACAATTATATAGATCACACGATTTATTTAATAAATATCTTCTATGGTTTCATAATTATGAATAAGCCATTTGCTCCACTGTGGATTGAAAAAGAAAGGACCGTGCTCCGATTGACAATAGCTTGGATTAGTTTGTATTTATTTTATTCATATTAATTTATTTTTTAAAAAAAGTTGTAACTTAATTGCTCCGATACAGTCATTATCTTACTGCCAAATTACATCATGTAATACTTCAATTTTGTCCTACGTTTTTTCTTTCAGGAAATTATCACTTGAAAAAAAGTCTAGAAAAATACAGAGTATTTATCATGTATTTTTTCAACTACAAATATTTTTTACAAAAGACAGTTTTCTAGGAGTATATGTAGAACTATTGTAAAACAAACATCTATTTCTGGTATTATATATAAAGAGAGAGGAATTTTATGGTATTATGACAAACACAATATATAAGATAAAAATGTTGAAATTTATGCTTTTAATTAATTCAGTAAAAATTAATCTATGACTGTATTGATATGTATAATTCTTGAAAATTAAATATTTAGTTTTACATTTTACATGATGAAGATTCACATATATATTATACAACTAGAAAGAGTTGTTAAGTGGTTAACATATAAACAACAACATACATTCATAAATACCTTTTTAAGAGAAATAAATTGTACTTTTACTATATTTAAGATAATCATGAATGTAAGAAAAATATATTATACTAAAAGTATATATGCATATGTAATTATGTATACTAAAAGTATATGTTACTATCAAGGCCATAATACGCTACTCTATTAGTATAAATTAAAAAAAAAATCTTTAACACTATTCCTTCAATGTAATATGAAAAGATTTTAATTATTTCAGTAGCATCTTATCAAAATTGTAATCAATGAAAATAAGTTATAATTTCTAAAATTAAAATAGTTAATTAGATTCTTTTTGCGGAAACAAATTATTAAAAATATAAATGAAACGTAGTAGGAATAGAAATAGTACGTAGCCAGTAACTCAAAACTAGTCTTATTCATTTTCAAACAAAAAATGTTCTTTTTTTACTTATTAACCTATTTCATCAATATTTGAAAGTTTGATCTTATGTCAATTTAATTGAATCGAAAATAAACCCAAAATGTCAATTACTATGACATTTTGGGTTAAAGATCGTTGAGAGAGAATAAAAAATAAATTTTTCAACGAACATGATAATACTCAAAATAAAATAAAACAAAACAATACATATATTAATTAATAGTATCCTTCTACAGTGCATATAAAACATGTGATAGCAGAAATATTTGGATTTAAATATTATGTGTCATTTAATGTGGTTTGTTTTTATTGATCGAGCAGAAAAACGGCCAGCTGTGGGGAGATTGGTAGAATGTTTTCTTGTTTAATCATTGAACATTTGGCAGTCTGAAAATATAAAATATTTAATTTATTTTTTGGACATGAGCTCTCATACCATTGGTAGAATACACATAAATACTTCTAAAATAATAAAATATTGTTTGTTTTGGACTAAATCTTTAAGAATTTATTTTTGGTATCACTTCAAAATATTTTAAGATATGTTATAAATATATAAATACATGTTCATATATTATTTTATCCTAGGTTGGAACTTTGTAACCAAAGCATATGAGTATTTGCAATGTAAAAGAAAAAAAGAAGTATTATCTGAATTTGTATGTTTGAGATACATAGATCAAGGTTTGAGATACATAGATCAAGGTCGCTGAACGGGAAGAGATAAGAAGAAGGTGAGAGTGTATAGGAGGGAATGGCAAAGGGAAGAGAAGGAAGAAACAAAGAAGGTGGTCCCAAAGGTGTGAGAAAAGGGCAAAAGACCAAACAGAGGGTAGAGTAGAACCACGTAATGACATTCACACAGAGAGAGAAGAGAGAGAGAGAGAGAAAGAGAGTAGTACCAACCAACCCCACCATCACTTCATCAACGTTGCGTAACCGTAAGCTCCATTTCCCTACACTCCTTACTTCACATGCAAAATCATCATCTTCTTCCAATGCTCTTTGTTATATACTCTTCTTCCATGTGATTCCCCTGACACACTTCAACCCCACTTCAACTTTTCTCCTTCTAACTCCCCCTCCTCCCATGGTTTCTCTCCATCGTCAACCATGCCCAACACCTTCTCCTCTCTCTTCTGGTAATCTCACACTCATACCATCTTTCGTTCGTTTCATGCTTTCACTTTCTATGCCCAAAATGTCATTTCTTCACCCTCAACCAATTTTCCAAAATGGGCACCTATCTAAATGAAAAAGATTCAAATTATTTTTGGCAGTGTCTCAAAACTAATCATGGGTTCCAGACAGACATTCCAAAACATTCTGTGTTTATAAATTATATCACATGTTCAAACGAGTTCTTATATATATAAGGTTTGTTTTGGCGTGATTTTATTGTTGTTCGTCTTGGCAGGTGGATTGGTAAAAAGTTGCGAGGAAGGAACACGGTTAGTAATGGAGAGAGTGGGAACAACGACAACGTTGTCGCTGCCGTTGTCGTGGATGATAATCCGTTTGGCAGCACGGTAGAGTGTTACGCTTGCACGCAGGTTGGCGTGCCGGCGTTTCACTCAACCAGCTGCGACAGTTTTAACCAGCCGGAATGGGAGGCTTCGGCCGGGTCTTCCCTCGTTCCGATTCAGAATCGGCCCAATAAGGTTCTCGGGTTTCGGGCCGCGTCCGGTTCGAATATTGGACCGTTTGGGCGGGTTTTGGATCCACGGAGCAAGCGCGTCCAAAAGTGGAATCGTGCGCTGCTGCTGGCGCGTGGTGTGGCGTTGGCGATTGATCCGCTGTTCTTCTACTCGCTTTCGATCGGGAGGGAGGGGTCGCCGTGCCTGTACATGGACGGAGGGCTGGCGGCGATGGTGACGGTGGCGCGGACTTGCGTGGACGCGGTGCACCTCTTGCACGTGTGGCTGCAATTCAGGCTGGCGTACGTATCGCGCGAGTCGCTGGTAGTTGGGTGCGGGAAACTTGTGTGGGACGCGCGTGAGATTGCGTCGCATTACCTGCGATCGTTGAAGGGGTTCTGGTTCGACGCATTCGTGATCCTCCCAGTTCCCCAGGTGAGAGGATTTTTCGTAATTTTTTCTCCTTGCTCACGCGCATACACACTAACAATAACGTCTTCGCTTCTATCTAGGCTTTGGGTGAGTGAGTGTAAGAAAAATTCACACAAAATAAAATAATATCAATCGGGATTGTTTTTTTATTTACTTGAAAAGAAAATATAAGAAAATTAATTTTCCTAATTAAGTGAATTGATTTTTTTCTCTCTTATTTGCTTTCTATCCACACTTGCAAACATATAGTTTGGCTATAGATTCTGTAATGATAAGAGAATTAAAAAAACTATGGGAAACACATTCCTACCCTCATCCGTATTTTAAATTTAAATAATACAATTAAAAAATATAGAATGCTAACATAATTTAAAAATTTAAAATGTATGTTTATATTATTTTAAACAGAAAAGTTAGACAGTTATATTTGGTAAAAAAGTTAAATAGCATATATAGAAGCATTAGAAGTAGTTAAGAAAAATATATCTCTCTTTTCATTAAAGGATAAAATTGTTAAATAAAAAAAAATAACATTAAAGGAAGGTAAAAAAACCCATCTCCTTTCTATCATGATAATGATGATTAGAGGAAACATATTTACTTTTAAGATGTATATTTGTATTTTTTTTTAATTTGAATAATACAATTTAAAATAGTATATAATTTTAAAAGAAATTATTTATAAAAAACATTTATGTTATTTGAAGTGGGAAAAAATTAGATATATATATAAGGACAGTAGAGATAGTTGAAAAATATATATTTCCTTTTCTTAAAAGAATAAAATCATCTTATAAAATAATATATCCACTTTATATAAAATATAGGCGATGATATAGATGAAAAAACTTCTTTAAAATTAAGGAGAATTTCAAATCCAAATTATAATGAAAATAATGGTAAGGAATGTCATATGCACTCTTTAAAAAATATTGAAGTTTAAATATTTAACTAGTAATTTGGATAAATTTGTTAATTTTTTACTATTATAAAACAATTTCTAACTTTAGAAGTTATAAATTTCTCGTGAAAAATTAATAAAATTTGCAGGATTTTGTAGGATGTGAAATTAGGGTTTATAGATGGAAAATTTATTAATTTTTGGGTGGAAAAAGGTTAAAGACAATTCGATCGATTCCATCTGTGAAAGCGTAGGAATGTAAAAATGAGAATTTAGGGATTTCAGATAGCACAAAACCTCTACAGGAACCAAATATGCTTAGTTTTAAACACGGAATGTACCAGAAAAAGGATATTGGAAGAGCAAACTGTTCATAATCTAAATAAAAGTAAACAAAAGTGTATATATGCATTTTTCTCTGTAATCTTCTTTATCCATTTTCTGTGTAGCATATAACATGTGTTATCTTAATATATCACTCATTATTTTATAATAGTTTTATACATAATAATTGAAGTGACCAAATTGGAATTTTTCCTGAAGTGAAAACAGTAGTTATTGAATATTGTGTTAACATCTTTGACAATTTTTGAGATACAGTTAAAACTAAAATTCATTTCAAATTTTTTCCAACTCCTATTAAATTCAACTCAAGTTAATTTTTAAGTAAAATCTAAGCATACACTTAGTAATCAAACAGTCTGCACATACAGTATTGAAAGTTTGATTTAACTGTCTGCTACATTGCATCGAGTGTTACTGGAAATATATTTAACAGTGTGACAATGTTTCACATGGTTAGTAGCACAGTGAAATATATTTAACAGTGTGACAATGTTTCACAGTCACAAACACAATTGTCTTCATCCAAATGCTGTCACCTTCTTAATAGAATATACTTGAAAAGGCCAATAAAATAAACATATACCCTATTGCATGCTGTGTCTCTTCCTGTTTAAAGGATGTCAACTCCCTTTTGATTACATTCTCCTTCTGTTTGCAGGCTGTGTTTTGGTTGATAGTGCCAAAATTGATAAGAGAAGAGCGAATTAAAATCATTATGACCATAATGCTATTGATTTTTTTGTTCCAATTTCTCCCCAAAGTTTACCACAGCATCTGCATGATGAGAAGAATGCAAAAAGTCACGGGCTACATCTTTGGTACCATTTGGTGGGGCTTTGGTCTCAATCTCATAGCTTATTTTATTGCTTCCCATGTAAGTAAACCCCCTCTAACTAAAGTTTGAACCTTTCTATGATCAAGTTGTCACTAAATTCATTGCTAAAAAAGTGAACATTCTTTATAGGTTGCTGGAGGGTGCTGGTATGTCCTTGCAATTCAACGAGTTGCGTCGTGCCTTCGGCAGCAGTGTCAGAGAACTAATGGATGCAACCTTTCTGTGTCGTGCTCAGAGGAGATATGCTACCAGTCTTTGTCAGGCGCAATAGGAGATTCTTGTGGTGGAAACTCAACAGTAGTGTTAAAAAAGCCTTATTGCTTAGACGTTGAAGGACCTTTCAAATATGGGATCTACCAATGGGCACTTCCAGTCATATCAAGCAACTCTTTGGCTGTAAAGATTCTTTATCCCATTTTTTGGGGTTTGATGACCCTCAGGTAATTTGGTTAATTACCAGACTTTATGCTAATATTTCTCAAGTTAAGAAGTTCGTGCTTGTTCATGTTAGAATATGTATAAATCCATGCATCTGAACTCAATGAACATTTATTATGCCTATGGGTTTGGCTCATGATGCTTCTCTCTCAAACCTGTATAGACATTTCGTTTGAATAACTCCTTTTCTATCCACCAGAACACATTCAATTTGGTGAAAACTAACAGTGCGTTTTGATAATTGTACTTGTGAAGTTTTTTTAGTGCAATTCTTTTAACAGTGTGTTTGATATATATTTTGTATTTTCGGTTTCATCTTATTTGATATTGCTTTCTTAGTTTCAATTTGTGATTTTCCAGTGATCATTTTATATCTAAATACCGTATAGTTAATCAGTTAAACAGAAACATGTAGCATTGTTTTATCTAGTTGGTAGTTTTTTAATGAATTAAGATAATAGAATGGATTTGGGTTCATACAAAAAAATGTTTCCTAAATGCGTTTGATTGAGATGTATCCAAATGTCATAAAGCTTCTCGCTTGTTTGACTGAACATCTGTGTTTGAATAATACCTACTGTTCTTGCAGCACTTTCGGAAATGATCTTGAACCCACAAGCAACTGGCTGGAAGTAATTTTCAGCATATGCATCGTACTCAGTGGACTATTGCTTTTCACATTATTGATTGGTAACATTCAGGTATGCAAAAACCATTATTATTATAAGTATGAAAAGGTGCTCGTACTCAAACATGTTGTAACAAATGGGGTCATTCCCAGGTATTCTTACATGCTGTCATGGCAAAGAAGAGAAAGATGCAGCTTAGATGTCGAGATATGGAATGGTGGATGAGGAGGAGGCAGCTGCCATCACGATTAAGACAAAGAGTTCGCCATTTTGAACGTCAGAGATGGGCTGCGATGGGAGGAGAAGATGAGATGGAAATGATCAAAGACTTGCCTGAGGGGCTGAGGAGGGACATCAAGCGCCATCTTTGCCTCGACCTCATTAGAAAGGTAAGTAGTATTCACTCCCGAAAAGTAAAACATGTTGGATAGTATAATGCCTATAATAGTTGGTTAGTATCCTTAGATGTTAAATCAAGAAAAACAAACGAAAGAAGCTCGTATGTAAAACATTAGTTAATTTAACATTTTGTTATTAATAACAATGCTGTTGAAGCATTGACTACATCAGAAATCATAACAGAACTTTTAATCACTTTCCCAAGAGAAATTATTTTCTTGTGCAGCTGCTACATGTGTTTCTCAATGTTTGCATTCTATGCAATTCATAATTTCTTCTGGGTTTTTTCGCCACTTCTATAACCTTCTAATCTAAAACGTTTAGATAATCAATTTATGGATTTTTCTTCTTACAGTCACTTCAGTGGTAACTCAATAAAGTTTTTATTGGGCTACCACCACTTAACCGACAACCTACAGATATTTAATGTTGCAAACTTCATGCTTTAAGATGCTTACTTGTTTGTAAAAAGCAATATTACAGCAGAGGGAAATTTACATCATCACTTTGTGATGTGCAAAATAATAAGAGCAATGTGCAAATACCCTTTTGATATGGCTATTTAATCAACCATAACTAAAAAGTAGTTATTTCTGTTTGACAGGTTCCTTTGTTCCACAACTTGGATGAACTTATTCTTGACAACATCTGTGATAGGGTGAGGCCCTTAGTGTTCTCTAAAGATGAAAAGGTATTAATCACGTAAACAATTTACATCACCCTTTGCCAAATCTTCTTCCAAGCATTCCATGTGCAAAAGACTTATCATTTTGTTAATGCCCTTGTGAAACAGATAATAAGAGAAGGTGATCCTGTACCAAGGATGGTGTTCATTGTCCGAGGACGCATGAAACGCAGCCAAAGTCTGAGCAAAGGCATGGTAGCCTCAAGCATTCTTGAGCCAGGAGGGTTTTTGGGTGACGAGCTACTTTCATGGTGCCTTCGCCGGCCGTTTATAGATAGACTTCCGGCCTCCTCAGCCACATTTGTGTGTCTTGAATCAGTAGAAGCCTTTGGCCTTGATGCAGAGCACTTGAGGTACATCACTGATCACTTCAGGTACAAGTTTGCCAACGAGAGGCTGAAGAGAACAGCAAGATATTACTCATCCAATTGGAGAACCTGGGCTGCTGTCAACATTCAATTTGCTTGGAGACGTTACAGGCAGAGGACTAGAGGTCCGGTGACGCCTGTAAGGGAGAGTGGAGGCACTGAGCGCAGGCTCTTGCAATATGCTGCAATGTTCATGTCAATAAGGCCACATGACCATCTTGAATAAAGGCTGCTGTCCATGTTCTTCAAATTGTTGTTGCTTCCTGATCCTCAATAAAACTGTCTCAAGTCCATTAAACCTTATGATTTTTGAAGTTGTGGAAGCCATGGAATCATTCATGAAATGTATACTAGAAAGCAAGAAAGTGTGAGTAATTGCAAAATCATTTATTCCCTGTTTGTTCATTTTATTGTAAGTTTGACAGTGATTTTTTTCATGGGATTTGCATCTTGAGCAATCTCCTGTCGAGGCTTCTAGTGTTTAATATAATAACTGATTGAGAAGAACTAGTCAGATTTAGTTACATTATTGTACGAGAATTTACCCTGCTATACGAAAGGGTGACATAGGTTCAATTCTTACGGAATTCATGTTTAGAGAGAGACACAATGAACTTTAGATGGGACCAAGTCTCACACTTGATCCAATATTTATGGAATACTTTAAGATCTAACCAAGAAGTCCAAAACTCTAAATATGAGATTACATAAGAAAAAAAAAGAGAAGGAAAATGAATTTTAGTGAGTAAACTATGTTCGAGTAATTATTTGATTTCAGAATATATACAGACTAAATTGAGGTCATACCATACAGTAATTTAAATGTGAATTTAGTTTATACATACAATTTGCCTAAATTTAATACTTATGATTTCTAATTGTTTGAGAATAGCATTAAATTATTTAAATAATTGAAATTTAAGTGAAAAACATCAGAGACACATCGATTTTTAATTTAATGCATGTCTCTCACATGACTAGTAAGATCTTAATCTATAAAAATTGGCAATTTTGGAAACCAGGAAATTTTACGAACAGAAAAAATTGTAAAATCATGAGTGAAGTGAATGAAGAGCATAGAGTGGTTTGCTTCCTTGTGAAATTCCTTATAACAGAAGAGAAAAACTAGTGGGGAAGAACAGAGTTAAGACAGGACAGAACAGAACAAAACAGAGCCTTTCCTATGTTTTCGGCTGTGTTGTGTCCAAATTTGGTGATATTGTGATGAAATGAGGTCATCATTACCTCTAAATATGGCAAATCATTTCTGCCAATCCCATTCCCAAATTTTTCTCTCTTTTTGTTACCAACCTAACCTATCACAACATGGGTCACGAAGGTCCTCATCATCTCACCTCCTCATCAGCATCTCTAGGGTCTCCTACATTCCTTTGGAGCCCTAGGTTTTGCTGTTTTATGCTATTCCAATTTCAGAGCCCCGATCTGCAGCTACATGTTCCGCTTAATTAAGTATCATCATTGATCACAACCAATTTCTCTCTCTCTCCCTCTCTGTCTTTTGTTTTCGTTTTTTCGTTGTTGGATAATGTGGCTGTGAAAAATCACATATTTGTTTGACGGTAGTAATCTGGGAAGGAAAATTTATGCCCAAATGTTTTATCTTTTTGAAAAGGGAATCTTAGAACAAAAAATATACAAAATTTGATAACTTTAGCCCCACCGTTTGTTCATCTTCTACCGATCATAAATGCAATTTATGATTGATACTTTTGGAGGATGTACTCTCTTGCTTATTTCTGTGATATTGTGTCGCAATTATCAACATTATGGAAAATTGCGGACAAATATGGTCCCGTTGCGTTGTGGAGACCTCAAAAACCATAATATCAAAGACTATGGTTTAAAACCTTTAACAGCCTGATGTTGCTTAAAACCTATATTTTTTGTTAAATGATTAGTATAATGGCACTTCTATATAATGTTGTTTGAATTCTATTTAATTCTTAGTATAATATGAAAAAAAGAACCGACAAATACTTGTAATGCTTCCTTGTTTTCTGAGTTAGTTGAGAATGAATATTATTTTCCTATAAGGTTTTGTTGCTTCCATGAATACTTGTAATATATAGAGTAGAATATGTTCCATAAAGCTTCATGAATGAATGATCAATAATGGCTTAAAATAAGTCAAGTTTCTCAACATTTTTGTTTTATGTTTGTCTTTCCCATCAACTATGATAAGAATAGTGTCTCCTTTGAACCAAATCTCATCTCTCTTAATATTTATTGTTGACATTATCTCACTTCCCTTTTAGACAGTTCACTGTTTTGCTTTTCTTTTTCTTTTTGATTGTGATTCTAACCCTTATCACTATATTTTACAACCTTTTGTCATAGGTTCCTTGTCAGTGTGGAACCTGGCATATCAACCTAATGGGATTGAAACTTACAAAGCAGGAACCACCCAAAGCTGAGGACCTAAGTATACATCATCACATGATTAATTACCTAACCAAGAATTTTATTCGTAACTTGGTATCTAAGCAACGTAGAAGAATGCTTATAGCTGGTTATGATCTTGACATGTCATATATCACCGATAGAGTATTAGCAATGTCATTTCCTTCTCAACGAATGCGAGCAATGTATCGAAATCCTCTCTGGCAGGTTAAATCTGTGTTGGACATGAGACATTATGAGCATTATAAGGTGCACCTCAACTCATAGTCATGTATAGTGCATATCTTTTTTCTTGTCTACAATGTATTGGAAATTCATCATGATTATCCATACTTGTATAGCGGTACTCTAATTTGTATGTCTATTAAACTATATTGTTCATTTGCATTTTTTGGATATCAATCATTGGTTTTGTTCTATAAATTCAGAATTTCTTTTAGTGTGTCTTTGTCATTTAATCTAGGCTTGGGCATTGGCAGTGTTAGTTTCTTGTACCAATCTTTCAAATGGAACTGATGTGATGTTTATTTGATGAAAAAGACCAGATTTGTCCCCTTGAATTCAGACCAATTATTTGTGTACTTGTGATACATAGAGGTCGCTTGTGGGTTATTATGATTTTCGTTTTTCATTTCTTGTTACTGATATTTACTTTTCTTCATTTGTCTGATATAACTTAAATCTTCATGAAAGTGGATGAAACTATCATTACCTATTTTTTCATGTTTACTGTGAAGACTAATCAATAATCTTTTTCTTGTTCAATCTTCTGACTAGGTATCAATGACAAATGACAGTTGTAGAGGCTGTTGTTTGTACTTATCATTCTACTTGTTTCCTATCCCACTATCACTCATTGTTATAGCTAATGAATACCACTTCTAAAATTTTCAGATCTACAATCTCTGTATAGAAGAAAGTTATGATCCTGCTCACTTTTATGGACGTGTGGAAGCATACCCCTTTGATGATAACCATGTGCCATCTCTTGAAATGGTTAGAGATTTCTGTGAAAGTGTGGATTCATGGCTGTCAAGTGACCCAAAAAATATTGCTGTTATTCATTGCATGGTATGAGAGGTCACACTTCCTGTTAGAATCATTAGCAAATTTCAAATAAGATTTAGAATTCATCACATTAAATTTTGGGGAAATAAATAACTCAATAAATATCACAATATGCTACAAATGGGCTTATGTTGTTATGGACTTCACTTCATCTTCAGAATTAAGCCTTCACTTATCTAAATTAGTTTTAAAGTTGTTTGAAAGTTTGCAACAAATGGCCTTAAGTTCTTATGGACTTATGGCTAGCACTCTTGATGATCCTAGAAGCTTGTATTTGATATTTGATAAAGATTGTGCCGATTTGTTCCACTTTAAACTACGTATAAATCAGAGCCCTCTTAAATATAAATGTCATTTAAAAGTAAGCGAAATTTTGGTTGGATGCTTCCAAGATTAATTAGTTTGCTACAAAGCAGAAAATTATTTAGATGTTAAGTTTACAAGCAAAATACTTTCTCCTCTAGCACATCAAACTACAACTAGCTACATTTTTTCTTATTTGTATTCTTTTACATTATGCAGGCAGGAAAAGGTAGAACAGGATTAATGGTGTGTGCATACTTAACTTATTGCGGCATGTCAGCAGATGAGGCTCTTCAACTGTATGCAGACAGACGAACAACCAATAATGAAGGAGTAAGTTAAATTAGGTATAGTTCCAACAATTTTAAAAGTAAATCTATCTTCACTAACAAAAGTTTTTGCTAATGTTTATCATTTTCAAGAAAGCAATGACTATACACTAATGGTAAACTGATAAGAAATGGTTCTGAATGTGAAAATAATATGTACTTTCTTTCAAATCAAGGAAGTTAATCAAAGAATTTAGTTCACTTAATGTTATTGCCTATGTGGGATCAGGTATCAATACCAAGTCAAAGACGATATGTGGCATATTGGGACAGTCTACTTTCAAATTGTGTCCCAAGACAAACTGGAAATGGAACACTAAAAGTGAAGTTGCCTCCACCGTCTAGCAGAGAATTACGGCGTATCCGGCTTTATGATACAGTCAACATTGACACTATATTCTTTGTCATCTCAGAGCTACAAGAGGCTAGTTCACCACTATTTATGATACAACAATGTTTTTAATACTGCATTATCTTTCTGGAATGGTTTATAAAAGCCACGTTATATTTATTTTCTTGTTGGCATGCTAATTTTCACTTACTGAGGGCATGCTAATTTGGATTGTTTACATGTTAATAGTCTCATTTAGGTTGGAATACTTGTACAAAACTAGTAATTGAGCTAATTATTACTATTATGAACATCCCTAAATAATGAATTAGATATAAAAGTTGGTTTTTATTCTCATCAAGATGGGTTTTGTTCACAGATTCCTAATCAGGTGTATCGTCCACCAGTGGAAGCTTACCGTAGCAGCTGTAGACAGATTAAGAAAGGGTATCAGAGAAACAACAGCCCTCGCTATTATATATCTGTTCTTGAAGATGATAGTGATGGAAAGCAATCAGAAACAGAAGAACCTCGTATTGTAGTTCAAATGGACACAGAGAGTCCTGTTATATACCAGAAGTCATGTTTGGACCATTACTTTGATAAACCTATACAAGTAAGTAATCAATGACCAAGAATTTAGTCTTTTTGTAATCAGTTTCTCTCCTAGCACCCTTGTATTGGTTTTGCTCATTTATGTTTTACAAATTGTGAAAAAATAATATGAAACTGCACAACATCAAGAAGTATTGGTTTTTTGTCATGGAATTCTTTTACTAATATCCATTTTCACTTCTACCAGCAAATGTTCTGATTTCACTTTAAATATTTGGACAGGTAAGTGGAGATGTACGTGTCATATTCTATGAGAAAATGATAGGTGGTCGCCTTTTCTACTGCTGTTTTAATACAGCTTTTATTAAGAACAGCTTGCTTCAGGTAATCTCATCGCATCCTTTATTCTTGGTATTTTTTGTATGCTGATATATTTAGATGGAAGGGAATTATAGCTTCAAATTTGATCAAAACCAAAATAGCAAGAGTATGTCCTTTGTCATGCAAAATCTTTTCAAGGTGAGGCTTATAAAACACTGGTATTATGTTAGTAAGCAAGGAAATGTAAGTGAGTAGACAAAACAAACTAGGTTATCATGATTTAACTACAGGATATTATTTTAGCAATACAGCTTTGAATATGAAATGAACTTCATATGGCATGTCATGTACAGTTAAGTAGAAAATCTAGGGTGTTGACAGTGTTCCCTTTTGAAATTTGTAGCTCACAGTACAAGAGTTGGACAAAGTTGGGAAGAAGGGAAGCTCAATATGTGGTCCTGACTTCTGCCTAGAATTATTGTTTGGTCCTGCTAACACAGGATATTCGTCATCAAATATATCCAATGATGAACACTCTAGTGATGATTCTTTATAATACTATTTCTAAAAATCTTTACATAATATGAAAAGTCCATATCAAATTAACTTGTGTAACGTATTCCTGCAAAATGATCCCAACCATGAGTCCCTCACAGTGCCATGTAGCAAGTGCATTCATTCCTCCAACCGTCTTGCTGTATATGTTTTCATTGGCGAAAGGCATGGGGAGTAAGTGTAATTTTTTGTATTATGTTAGTCATTGAGTAGCATTTGGCTGAAGATGAGGTTGAGAGCCTTTTAATGCAAAATTTCACCAATTTTCTTGTTGGATTTAGTTTCAATGTTTAAACAAATTAAAGAATCATCCATTCGTGTAAAAATACATCAAGGGTTTGATGACAACAGTTTAAAAATTAGCATTCTTATAATGGTTTAGCAACCTTTTAATGATAGTGTAAAGTTCTTTTTACTGAGGGTGGACCAAAAGTAAACACTTTCAGTACAGTTTAGTCCAACATGGAAATATTTTCAGTGCAATTCTATCAAGATTTAGACACTTAATAAAAAAATTAGCAGTTTAGTGATTTTCTGGTACATCTGTTTCGTCCTCGTGGGGCGATTCTCTTATGGTAAAACAAATATCCAGTGCGTTCAAAAAAGGATGTTTGATTAACATTTCTCAGCATTATTATTATGGTCAACACGCCCACCACCTTCGTTTCTTTAGTTAATCAAAAGTCTGAGAAAACAGCTATGCCAATTCAAAGTCATGGTAAATGCAAATTGTTTTCAATGATCCTTTCAAATTTGTTATAATAGAGAATCAGAAGAGATAGATGGAGTTTTGGCACACTTAACATAAATAGTTAGTAGTGATTTATAGAAAGTAATAGGAACCATAAGTTATGGAATGTCATAAGTTGGAAGCGAAAAGAGTTGAAAGGAAATAAAAATGGGTGAGAAGAATGCAAAGATTTTACTCAGGCAAATAAAAAAAAATTAACTTTTCATTTTCTACTCTCATCCAAATAATACATTAGACATGGTAAATGCCCAGAAAAATCCACATAAAGAAAATACCATTACAATTTGGATGGAATCATTCCCCGTTTCTAAGTACATTGGTTAAGGAAATAATCTATACTCTTAAACAAGCGGGTGGTTGGTAAGGTCCCCATTGGAATCTGCGAGCCTTGCCCACCATGTTTCAGCTTAAGCTACTTTGTCGGAATCAATCAGAACAATCTAGTATCTGGTTTGTCTCCTTGTCGAGGACAAACAAGCACACAATCAGAAGAATTTTGACTTCCTCTTGTTGCTGTTAGGTCAATGTTGCTGCTTTACGCGTTGCATAATCCTCCACAATACTGATCGAACTCTTGCTATGGCGGAGTGAAAACTCTGCAAGTAGAATCTGGCATTCTTCTACAGTCAGATCACCATGATGGCCCTGCATATGTTGCAGAAAATTCAGCCCCTAAGATGTCACAAGGCATGCAGCAAACTTTGATGATGGCATAAAAAATTGATTGAACAATAAATCTTTTTTATATCTTTATTTACATGAAAAATCTATTGCGATTGTGTGCTATGCTCACAAATATTTCCAAAAAGTTTCCATTTCCTATTTGTATATGCAGGGATTAAACAGCTCTGATGTGATTTTATGATCCTTTTTGGCTCACTGTTGTTTTCTTTTGGTTCAGGAAACCTGGTTTCCCCTCAACCCCATTTGTACAATTGTATCTTTTATCGGTTCTATCAATTCCTTCTTTGAAACAAGAAAATTCTATGATAAACTTAAATAATTTAATCTATGGGTTTTCACGATTAATCAAATTTAGAAGTACAAAACTGAGAAGCAGCTTTTTCAATTTCCTTGAATTCAGACTAAATGAAATATGCTCTTTAATTCATCAGATGGAGACAGTAAAGAATAAAGATTTGCTAGAATCACTATTAAAATGACAAAATCCAGATATAAGATTCAAATATACGAGTCTTCATTGATCACCTCATAAAGTACATAACTAAAATCATTACCATGCGAGATATTCTATTACAAACAGCATGATGCATGAGGATTCCTGCAGCGACTGAAACATTGAAAGAGTCCACCATTCCTGCCATTGGAATACTGCAGTGCAAATCTGACAACTCCAATGCCTCATCACTAATACCCCTGAAACGTGAACATAATCATTGTTAAATACATACGAAACCTGAACAAAAGTAGAACCTAAGTCACGGGATATATAACAACTATTTAACATTTTCTTTAAAAGTATAGACTGTTGGTGATTCCCTGACCACTTCAGTTAATATTCAGTAAACATGAACAAATGACAGTTCATTGGGCTCACATTTGCGTTGTCTAAAGTATTACACGGAATTTTCTTTATCCAATGGTTTATAAAATTAAGTATAGCACATCAAGAAAAGGCAGGAATTAACCTATTTTCATTTCCGACCACGATTGCAGTTGGGTGCGACCAGTCTAAGTCATGAATAGAAACCTATACACAACAAGAAAAATGTTAATAACATAAACTAACATATCAATTGAAAATTTTCAACATTTAGCTTTACAATTTATGATAATGAAAATCAACAATGAATATAAGGCACTAGTATATACTATGATTACAGGCTGCACAAAATATCTCTAGAAATACGCATGTTAGAGATTCAACAAAGTTTTAACTTTTACTTAACACAATACGCACCTTTAACCAGACTTGGGATCATATATGTAAGTATCTGAAACAAAGCACAATAGGCAAAGAAATATAGTATAAACAAATCATACCGCATCCATTCCCACATGAGTAGTGGCAATTCGATAACCACGTGATTTTAACATTTTAAAGCACTCCTTCGTAGAATCCCACAGCTCAATGTCCAACCATTTCTCTGCACCCATGCTTACATGTCGATTATCCTTATACCTGCAACAAGGAAGCCAGACAAAACATTTCAACCAAAAGAGTCTCCTAACTTCAGTTACACTTGATAATAACGAAATCATAACCTAAGACCCATCCCATAATCACCAGAGATAACACTAGCAGTTTCAATAATGCCTAAACAACACAATTCAGAACTCATAATAATAATGCCTTAACATATTTCCGAAACTTAATGCAAATTGACATCAGTTTTCTAATATCTAACAGCACCAGGGACAAAAAAAAATGAAGTCCCAAAAAGGGTATAGTGTCATGACATTAGTTACTAATCCTAAGAAAACTCCAAGGAAGTCTGAAATTTCAAGTTGCTTAATCCCTAAACATACCTTAATATTATTACATAATCAATTTATTTTTTAATTTTGGATTAATGCTATTGATAGATTACACTTATTGATGGATTGATGTTATTTAAAAATGTAACAGTCATATATCCTTTCGGGAACTAAAATGATGTTTTACTCTCTCTAAACTCGAAGCTAACATATCGACATTACTGATTTAAATCACGGCTACTTACTATGAATTATAATACTCTCTGATACGTCAAATCTGAGTAGAAAAACTAAACCTATGAGAGCGAAACGAGAGTGCTCCTAAAATTTCACCTCTACAATGTCAACAACACCTTTTGTTGGTGTCACACGACACGACGTGGACGGACTGAACGCCAAGCGCGTCGGCGGACCGGAAAGCAGCAGAGACGTTGCCAAAGTCGCAGAGCCCTTCGACGACAAGGCAGACGGAATAGCTCCGGTTTCGAACCACGCTCCCAAACCTCCGCCACCGGTCCTCCGATATGCAGGGCGCGAGGACCTCGACGACCTCGGCGCTGGTCAAAACGGTGCCGTTTTGACAGCGAAAGGCATCGAGGTAGGGGAACCAGCGAGGCACATGAGATTGGTGAGGGAGAAGAGGCTTGCGGTCCATCTTCATGAGCGTGGAGACACCGTCGGGGCTGGTGAGGAGGTGTTGGACGGTCAGAGATTGGAGTTCGGATTCTTCCGCGGTTAGGGCTGACGTGGAACATTTCCGAGTGAGGGTTAGACGTTGATGTGGGACGATAAAGGTTCGTTTGAAGAAGGAAGAAGAAGAAGAAGCGAGTGGAAAACACGTGAGGGTTTTGCAAGCACTCATTTGCAGTTGCAGAGTTCAACCACACGATTCTCGTTTTCCGTTGATAACAAAAATAGTAGGAGACAGAGGCAACAAATTTAAAATTAGGGCTAAATATGATTTTTGGTAGTATTCATAGGGTAAAACATGATTGCAATTTAAAAATCATTATTTTATTTAATTAACAACAATTTGGAAATATCACAGTAGCGAAGGGCTGAAAGCAAAACCATACGTTACCCCACAACTGTTAAAGTGGCTATAAAAACAGCACGTAAATAAGGAAACCAAAACAGAGAAAAAAAAACATATACAGAACTGCATTAACCGAAATTAACATGGGATTGTGTTTCTCAGAGAAGGAGAACCATGTTGTGGTGGAAAGAGCCGACACTGAGACCACCCTCCGTGCCATGGTGCTGGGTTCCAACGTGGTGTTTCCCGCGGCTCTAAACGCTGCAATTGAGCTCAACGTGTTTGACATAATTGCGAAGGAAGGTTCAGTGGAGAGTGGTGGGTTCATGTCACCCTCTGAAATCGCTTCCAAGTTATTGATACCAACACAGCAACAACACCGCCGTGATTTGGCCAATAGACTGGAGCGTTTGTTGCGATTGCTTGCTAGCTACTCTCTTCTCACTGTTTCTTCTCGCAGCGACGGAGATGGTGGCAGCGTGAGAGTATATGGAGTTTCCGCATCGGGTAAATACTTCGTGCGTGATGAAAATGGTGATGGTTACCTCGCCTCTTTCACTTCGTTTCTGTGTCACCCTGCATTATCAGGGGTGTGGTAAGTGTTTTCATTGGTAAATTAGTATGTCATTATTTGCAAGATATATTTGTATAAATTGAACTGCACGAAATTTATTATAATATCAGATAAGTATAAATTAACCATTATTTTTACTGTTTAAGTTAATAGCTATGATTTAAAGAAAACTCCTATTAGTAGAGCACCCTGACCAGAAGTGTTTGGAAATAAGAATTGGCTCTTACAGTAATTTGATTCAAGTTGCTCAAGTGCATTGTTTAAATTAAGAGACTGATCTGTTTTTTCATTTGAGATTAAGTAGGTGAAAGAGCGAGGTGATTAAGTTTATATACACGTCCGTTTGTTTATTAAGTTTATATACACGTCCGTTTGTTTAGAGGTTTTTAAACTAGGAATTTGTTTTTATGACAGGGAGATTAATTTAATGAATTTTAATAGAGTTGTCAAAACAAGTTATCTGACGGACCTAGTATGATTCACCACATGTTAGTTACTTAGTGAACTAATCCAATCCAATTCACACTGAGTCAAAATAATTCGAACTCGATTTGGTCTACCTCAAGTTGATGAATTAAATAGATGGGTTCACGCTCACTCAATTGTAAGTTTTTTTAAATTAAAAAAAATATAATTTAAATTTAATTAAATTTTACTTTAAGATGATGTTAAACTCTAAATACAACTCAAAATAAAAAAAATAACATACAATTCAAATGTAATCTAAAAACAAACTCAAAAAGTGAATAAATAAGCTTTTTATATTAATTACTTTTATCTCACTTAAGTTTTGAATGCATAAATTTATAATATTTTGTTCTTTTGAAATATCTTCTTCTTTATCTTCATCTACAATACTATAAGAACATGTTAACTAATAAAAAATCAAAATACAAAATAATAAATAAATAAATTAAACTAAATGGATTGATGTGAACCGAGTTCTAAGTAGATCAGATTGAAAATTGACTCTTATAAAAAAATAACATTTTTTTCAAATCCAACCTCGTCCAAACCTATGGAAGATCGGATTGACCTGCAAATTCTAGCCCATTTTGACCGTGTGAAATCTTAACAATGTAATCTAGATTTAACAACATCAATGTTTTTAAGAATGAAAAAGTAACTTTTTGTTATAAAATCAATATTTTAAGGTAAAAACAGATTATCTATTGATAAAAATAAATAAAACTTACGTTACTTAGACATTACATTATTAGAGTGGATTGTGTAAATGTGAGATGAATTAGTGAGACTCATCCTGAATTCTCTGAATGGGTACTACGGAAAATGCTCTGATTTAAAAGATCATTGTGATGAATTGATTTAACACTCATAATGTAAGCATGAATCTTATCAATGGAGTGATCTATAAGCTTTTGCAATATTTTCTTATTAAAATAAGAAGAAATATGATGTAGAAATTCTGACTTTGTCGTAATGTAGGCTGAATTTTAAGGAGGTGGTTATTGATCCTGAGATTGACCTATTCAAGAAGGTTCATGGAATGTCCAAGTTCGAATACTTTGGGAAATATCCTGAAATAAACCACGTATTTAACACAGCAATGTATGACATTTGCACCACCCACATGAAAAAAATACTCGAAGTATACACAGGATACGAGGGCATATCAATTTTGGTTGATGTAGGAGGTGGAACTGGACAGTGCCTCAAAATGATCATCTCCAAATACCCTTCAATTAAGGGAATTAATTTTGACCTCCCACATGTAATTGAAAACTCATCACCCATTCCAGGTAAATCAATATAAAACTTAATTGTTTCTGGGCATGTAATTGATCAATCAATCACCTTTACCATAACTATGACGGCTTGTTCATTTAGGGGTTGAGCATGTTGGGGGGAATATGTTTGAAGGTGTTCCACAGGGTGACGCAATTATGCTTAAGGTTAACATATTACCTAAACTTCAATGATCTTTTTCTATCAGATGTCTAATGAAGATCCAACCAATTTTTATTTTCTGTGCGTTTGTACTTGGCTAACATTGTTCCAGGCTATAACCCATAATTGGTCCGATGAAAAAGTCATAGAACTTTTGAGCAATTGTCACAAAGCTTTGCCACCAAAGGGAAAGGTCATTGTTGGGGATTTCATACTGCCAGAAGATCCAGAACCCACAAATGAACATAAAATGATTTCAATTCTTGATAACATCATGTTTATTACTCCTGGTGGAAGGGAAAGAACTGAGAAAGAATTTGATAGTCTGGGCAAGAGTTCTGGATTTTCTAGGTTTGAAGTTGTCTGTCGAGCTTTCTCTACAATGGCGCTGATGGAATTTTACAAATAAGTAAACCATGTCAGTAATAATTTGGCAGTTTAAATTCGAATAAAGGGAACATGAATTTCCTTATGCCAATATTGTACCAAATAGTGAGTAAAAAAAATATCTTTTGATACATATGTTTTTATATTCTGCTTAACGTGATTCTGCCATTGTTTGAACTATCACTAGACAAAAGTAAATGAGTAGGTATAAGATATAACAGATGACGAATGAATGACTGAAAGCATATCAAGCCAAATCTTAGTATAAAAGTTCGTTTTAAGGAGTACATTTCTATGAAACAGAAAAAGAGTCAAGAAGAAATATTGCTTTTTGAGATGACATCAAAGGATATTCCATTTTGTTGAAGTCTTTCCTGGAGATCAGTTGGACCAAAGATAATCCCAGGAGGGTAAACTCCTCCTTTTGGAAGGTTCTCGCGTTGGCTGAGAAGAATGAGAGCACACTGAATAAGAATTATTGGTGTAGTTAAATATCCAACTTCAGGTCCCATTACCCTTGTTACAATCTCCATGTTAGGTTTTGTGTTTCCCTGAGCAGCAATAGTCCTATCAGTAAAACCATGTCCAACAAACCACATCTTGAAGGAAGCACTTGCCACCTCCTCTTCAGAGGGGCCCTTCTTCCTGAACCAACCAAGGCTGAATATTTCAGGAAATTTCAAAAGAAGCCCCCTTCCAAAACTAGTGCTTCCTAAAAGACCAATGAAAACTCCAACCATGATGATTCGGAGAATGCCCAACAAAGATTTTGTGCCTATTTTCACACCAAAATGAGCTGGCTTCACAGTTGACCAGAAGGCTTCTCTTTTCTCAACCATTTCAGCACTCTCACTCAGCCCAGGGAGACCCTGGGGGTTTTCTGTCAGAGTTGACAGAGTTCTCCGAACTACAATTGAATCTGCTGAAGGTAGCTTCACTGCCCAAAGGCCAATTTTCCTCTGGTTCTCTATAGTTTCTCCTTTTGAAGGAGGAGGTCCAGGGATCTACAACCATGAAAATGTAAGTTCTTAAATGAAACAATTTTAACGAGTTAGTAGTCAACACTATAAACAATAACTTAAGTTAATCTCCGTCAAAGACATGGTCATTAAATTAGAAAAAAAAAAGCAAGAAAGAAGGGAAAAAGGATGATAGTGTGCTCAAGTAATTATAGATCTTACGAAAAAATATGACAATAATCCACTATGAAAGTAAGAACTAAGAAGCATACTTTTACACGACAGCATATTTTCCGTTAACAAGAATTTGCACAGATAACAATAATCGAAAACAACATTTACACATAATACCTGTCCAATTCTCATTCATATATACCTTGTACAACTCTAGGAGACACCTTCTAAAATCAGATTTCTATAATAACTAAATGAACTTCTATTTTTCTGACAATGTATATCTATAATTGTTATTTCCATAGCCATCATTTACAGATACCGGTAGGCAGCAGGTGAATCCAAAACACTGTAGTGGGATAGCATCCAGCAAGAATGCTACTATTTTAAATTTGTTTACATATTCAATAATTATTACTAGACACCTATAGATGCTGAAGAATTGAAAAAGAAAAAGAAAAATCCATGAAGTATTTATTATCAACAATAAAAAGTTAAACATCTCAAGCAACACATACAAGTATAGCAACAAAATCAAGGAAATAAACGTGTCTTGAAGTAACCCAACATTAAAATTCAAATAAAAGTTTTTTAATATCACTTTCGTTACTGCTAAAGTTCTATAGATCTTTTCTTATCCCTCGTTTTCAGTTTCATAACATCCATGACCTTCTGTGGTTATGTTGATTTTGAATCCAAGAAAAAAAAAATAGTGGGAAAAAAAAAAGAACAAGAAATGGTAGTGTCACCTGAGGCCTAGGTTTTCTAGGCCGCGACCTTCTGAGTTGCTGCAACTTGTGCGCATTGGCGACGCCGAGAACCGCGGATTCGTAAGTGGCAAAGTTTCCCACAATCCTCTTCTCCGATTCCAGCGCCACGTAAGCCTCCACGCGGTTCGGCGCCGCGGGCTCCACCCACTGCCTCGAGTTGAACATCACGCCGAGCTCCGCGGGCACGGAGTCGAAGCCGCAAGCCGAGATCACAAGCGCCCCGCTCTCCTTCGCGTGGTCGTGGTACGCGGCCTCGACGCGCTCCATGAACTCGGGCTCGCCGGAGATGTCAAGGTAGTCGCAGCCGGCGGCCGCGCAGGCAGCGACGACAGGCTCGCCGTGGAGGCGGAAGGGACCGACACAGTTGAGGAGGAGGCGCGTGCGGGCGCAGAGGGCGCGGAGGGAGGAAGGGTCGGAGGTGTCGGCGGTGAGGATGGGGAGCGAGAGTTGAGCGTTGGGCCGGGAGGCCCATTCCAGGGCCTGGGAAAGCTTTCGTGGGCTTCGGCCCGCTATGGCGATGGACTTGAGCGGCGAGGATGGGGTGTTAAGGAATTTGATGGCTTCTCGGAGAACGTATTTGCCTGTGAATCCCGACGCCCCAAGTATTACAACATCGAAACGGCCACCGTTTTGTTCTTCTTCCATTTCTGCAACAAGTAAGTAACCCAACCACACCACACTCTTCTTCTCCTCGACTTTCGGTGGTTCCCCCAATAAATATGTATTTATGTGTGATTATTCTTCGATAATTGTTTTATAATATGCAATATTTGCCCTTTTACATGTTTATTATGGTGATGGTAATCTAAATCCCAAGTCCTTTTTGAACGAGCTACAGATTTAGGAATTGTGTAAATTGAGTAGATGTTTGGTAGCTGAGTTAGATTAAGTTCAATTGAAATCCGTTAATTAGGACAATAATATTCATTACTTTTAAGGCAAAAAATTTGGACAGTTAAACATACCAAAAGACAATAATTAGGAAAATAATTATAATTTACAACGCTGACAGATAGTAACTGTCACATTTGAGTGCTTCATCCTACACCTCCAACATCTCATCCTGCACCTCCAAAAATTCCATTTTTAACCTTCTGACATCCTGCACCTCCAATTTTTAACTTTTTTCTCTTTCTTATTAAAGATATTTTAATAACTATATTTTTATTTTCTTCTCTTTTTTATTAAAGACACTCTGCACCACCTTAAAATTAATTCTAATTTAATTTAAAATTTAAATATTATTTAATATAATTTTATATTTTAATAATTATTAAAATATTATTTATATTATAATAATAGCTATATTAAAAAAATAAAAATAAAATAATTAAAATAAAAATAAAAATAAAATAATAATAATAATATAAAATTTCACTTAATATATTCAAATATATTAAATTATATTAAAATATTAAAATAAAGTAAATAATTATTAAATTGTAAATAAAAACAAAAATTTTTAAAAATTTGTTATCAAAAATCAGTTTTGTTTTTTATTTAAAATTTAATCAATATTTAATTTAATTAAAGTTATAGCATTATTTATTATATTTTTATATTTTAATAATTATTAAAATATGATTTATATTTTTATAATAGTTTTATTAAAAAATAAAAATAATAATAACTAAAATAAGAGTAAAAGTAATAAAAATAAAAATTATATTAAAAATCACATTTAATATATTTAAATATATTAAATTATATCAAAATATTAAATAAATTAAATAATTATTAAAATATAAAAATATAATAAATAATGCTATAATATTTAGTTAAAATAAATATTGATTAAATTTTAAATAAAAAACAAAACTGATTCTCGATAACAAGTTTTTAAAATTTTTTGTTTTTATTTACAATTTAATAATTGTTTAATTTATTTTAATATTTTAATATAATTTAATATATTTGAATATATTAAGTCAAATTTTATATTATTATTATTATTTTATTTTTATTTTTATTTTAATTATTTTATTTTTATTTTTTTAATATAGTTATTATTATAATATAAATCATATTTTAATAATTATTACAATATAAAATTATATTAAATAATATTTAAATTTTAAATTAAATTAGAATTATCATTAAGGTGATGTAGAGTGTCTTTAAAAGAAAAAGAGAAGAAAATAAAATGTCTTTAATTAGAAAGAGAAGAAAGTTAAAAATGAAATTTTTAAAAAGGTTGGAGGTGCAGAATGTCAGAAGGTTAAAAATGGAATTTTTGGAGGTGCAGGATGAGATGTTGGAGGTGTAGGATGAAACACTCGTCACATTTCGATTCACATCACCTTTCTTCTGGACATAAGCCCAAGAACTTCATCCCAAAGACCAACACTTCCGACTCTCCCAAGCCCAACAACACTTGGGCTACAGGCAGCCACGGTCCAATAGCCAGCCCTTATCTCATCTCTGAGTTGCTCTCTCTCCCAGCCACAGTAGCCATCAAAGAACCTAAACTCCCCAAGCCCAACGACATTTCTCTTGACCATTTCCGCAGCACAACCCACACTCTCTTTTGCCCCATAATACAAGCCCTTCATCACTTCCTCAAACACCCCACTCTTCCCCACCCCGTCATCACCACCCTCACCCTCACCCTCACCCTCTTTTGGACTCAATAGAAACAGCCCTTCCTCCAAGGGTCCCCCAAAGAACAAGGGACTGTTGGAAAACGTCCCCTCCACATCTAGCGCCGTTGATCTCGTCTCTTTGATGGACATCAGGGACGGTCTATTCAGGATGATCCCTGATGGCCCTATGGGCCCGGTTGACAGCAGAAGGATCACCGTCCGCTCGAAGATGTGGACCCCATCCAGCTTTTCGGTCGCAATTAGCAAGCACCCCTTTTCCGGCTCGTGGATTACGTGGGCCCATTTATCGGCAATGGTGATGGCTGGAGGATGATCCACCACAGTGTCTGGATCATTCACCTTAGAAACCTCCTCCGGCCTTTGCAACTGCTCTCCTGCCACCAGTTTTGCACGGAAAGATCGCCAATCACCACTCAGTCTGGGCTTCTCATCATCATACAACGGTGACGATGATGACATGTGGCAACCTATCATGAGATTTCAAGCTTTTTTAAGATTAAAAACATTGTATTAAGAGGAAGATGTTAGTGTGAGGAACTTACATGATATGGGAAATGGGGTTCTAACTTTTGTAGAGTGGAAAGGTTGAGAAGATCGCTTGGAGTTTGATAGAGAGGCGTTTCTGGTAGTGGGGATGAGTTGATCTGTGGATATGGCGAAGGAATTGTGGGAGAGAAAACATGCTTCCATGTTTGTTGAGTTGTTTGTTTTTGAACAGATAATAAGAGTGAAATGAAATGAAGTGATGAGAATTTGGTGGAATGTGTATAAATGTAGAATGAGGCTTAATGTGAACCACAAAATTTTTTTGTACGGCATCTACATCCTTTTTGTTTTGTTTTTTTGACAGTGGCATCTAATCCAAGTTGGGTGTCTCTGAAGTATGGGCCATTGGATAGAGTTTGATAAACACGTAGGGTTCTCCAGAGCTTTATTTGGTAGTGTTGGATGGATCAAACCCTTTTTCGGCTATGTGTCAACTTCTTTGCCACTAACTTGTTTCTACACCAACTTCCAACTTTGAAATTGTTCACAACTTGTAGACGTTGGAAACTGTCATAGAGAAGTACACGTAGGATTCAAAAGATAAAAAGAGAGTAGGATATTAGTCTTGTATTACTATTAGACTCAAATTTATCTCTTATCATGCTCAAGTACCCAAGACCACCCAATGGGTCAGTTTCACAACATTAATGTCCATGGATGATGAGAAAGTTTATCATTTGATTAGCTGTTTATTTTGATTTATCATTCAAAACAATCCAGTTGCATGATAAGATTATTATGATCCCAATATAGAAAATGGTGCTTGCATTTATTCATGAGAGGATTGGTATACTTTAAATTGGATTAAACTATTATAGCAAGATGAATCTTGAAGATCCGAAATACTAGCTTATATCTCATGACCAAAACTAATCCTTCTTTCAGATCCTCACATAACATATGTAGAGTCTACCCACCTACTGGCCCAACATGAAATTAAAATAAAGAGCTAGGTTGATTAATTTTGTTTATATCACCTTATATAAATAAATGATTATTTAAAACATATTAGTATTTAATAAATTAACAGTATTCAACTTTTCTATTGACACGGTCTTTTGATTCTCGAAGCCGTGACTCAATTACGTGTTATCTATTCAGCAAACCCAAATTGAAATTCACCGAACCTTCACTTTTTTTTAAGAAATTAAGCTGAAACTTTCTGAGGATTCGTCAAAATTACCATGACACTCCTTTTATCCATAATCCAATATATTTATTTGTTTGAAAAACAATGGACACCCCTTAATTGTTTGACAAATATTACGTTATGTATTCCTTGAGGTTCCTTCAGACTTTTGAAAAAAAAAATTAAGTGATTTATTTTTATTTTTTTCATGTCATTGTTGGAAGCAAAGATAATATATTAAGTAATTTGTTGAACAGACGTAATCTAACCTTATAGAGTAATTAGAATGAAAGCTACTTAATAAATTTACTATAAAAATAATTGTAAGATTTATATGGGGTAACAAATTGTCATAATATCATAACTATATTATCTATTTTTACAAAATAAGGTACTTAATTTTTCTAGAGCTTTTATATAAGGAATATTTGGCACAGGTTTTCCTTTAATTGAAAAGAAAACAAAAAGCTAGAAATAAGCCAGGCCAAACATACCTAGTACACTACCCAGAGAAAATAATTCAGAATCAAAAGTCTTAGTCGGATCAGCCACCAAATGTATCGAATAACATTTAATGCAGAAAATGAAAGGGGTTTCAAGCTACTTACTGTTCAGAGTGTCATCATGAGATCTTTTGGCCATCATGAGAAATTAACAGGGATGGATAAACATAAAAAGCATACGCTGAGAGAGAAGTTAACACAGAAAAACACATGTTAAATGTAGAGCAGCGTGCATATTAAAGATAGCAAGTGGCTCTGGAAATAACCCCACTGAAGTAAAGTTTAATAAAAAAAGGCTGAATTGGTTCCGTGCTATTGCCAACAGCCAGCACACACAAATATAGGTAGAGTCCAGAGAATTGCCACCCAATATACATATGTTAAGTGTAGCTTCTTTTTACAAGTTGTAGACAGGAAGATCGGAGCATTTTCTCTTTGCAACTTTCCCTTACATTACCTTTACTAAAAGATCTCCTGCAGCATTAGTAGGAATGCAGATGATGCTTGCACCATAAGCATTGGTTCTTCCATTTATACAACTTTGTTGCCGAACAAGTGGTTGCGACCAATAACATGATTTGTATACTCGTTTTTCGCAAAACAAGCAATGCGCTGAGCATAGCACATAATCACAATTGATTTTTCGTGTAAATAAAGATATAAACAAGATTTATTGTTCAATCAATTTTTTATGCCATGATCCAAGTTTGCTGCATGCCTTGTGACATCTCAGGGACTGAATTTTCTGCAACATATGCAGGGCCATCATGGTGATCTGACTGTAGAAGAATGCCAGATTCTACTTGCAGAGTTTTCACTCCGCCATAGCAAGAGTTCGATCAGTATTGTGGAGGATTATGCAACGCGTAAAGCAGCAACATTGACCTAACAGCAACAACAGGAAGCCAAACTTCTGATTGTGTGCTTGGCTGCTTGTTTGCCCTCGACAAGGAGACAAACCAGATACTAGATTGTTCTGATTGATTCCACAAAGTAGCTTAAGCTGAAACATGGTGTGCAAGGCTCGCAGATTACAATGGGGACCTTACCAACCACCGGCTTGTTTAAGAGTATAGATTATTTCCTTAACCAATGTACTTAGAAACGGGGAATGATTCCATCCAAATTGTAATGGTATTTTCTTTATGTGGATTTTTCTGGGCATTACCATGTCTAATGTATTATTTGGATGAGAGTAGAAAATGAAAAGTTAATTTTTTTTATTTGCCTGAGTAAAATCTTTGCATTCTTCTCACCCATTTTTATTTCCTTTCAACTCTTTTCGCTTCAAACTTATGACATTCCATAACTTATGGTTCCTATTACTTTCTTTAAATCACTACTAACTATTTATGTTAAGTGTGCCAAAACTCCATCTATCTCTTCTGATTCTCTATTATAACAAATTTGAAAGGATCATTGAAAACAATTTGCATTTACCACCATGACTTTGAATTGGCATAGCTGTTTTCTCAGACTTTTGATTAACTAAAGAAACGAAGGTGGGGGGCGTGTTGACCATAATAATAATGCTGAGAAATGTCAATCAAACATCCTTTTTTGAACGCACTGGATATTTGTTTTACCATAAGAGAATCGCCCCACGAGGAAGAAACAGATGTACCAGAAAATCACTAAACTGCTAATTTTTTTATTAAGTGTCTAAAACTTGATAGAATTGCACTGAAAATATTTCCATGTTGGACTAAACTGTACTGAAAGTGTTTACTTTTGGTCCACCATCAGTAAAAAGAACTTTACACTATCATTAAAAGGTTGCTAAACCGTTATAAGAATGCTAATTTTTAAACTGTTGTCATCAAACCCTTGATGTATTTTTACACGAATGGATGATTCTTTAATTAGTTTAAACATTGAAACTAAATCCAACAAGAAAATTGGTGAAATTTTGCATTAAAAGGCTCTCAACCTCATCTTCAGCCAAATGCTACTCAATGACTAACATAATACAAAAATTACACTTACTCCCCATGCCTTTCGCCAATGAAAACATATACAGCAAGACAGTTGGAGGAATGAATGCACTTGCTACATGGCACTGTGAGGGACTCATGGTTGGGATCATTTTGCAGGAATACGTTACACAAGTTAATTGGATATGGACTTTCCATATTATGTAAAGATTTTTAGAAATAGTATTATAAAGAATCATCACTAGAGTGTTCATCATTGGATATATTTGATGACGAATATCCTGTATTAGCAGGACCAAACAATAATTCTATGCAGAAGTCAGGACCACATATTGAGCTTCCCTTCTTCCCAACTTTGTCCAACTCTTGTACTGTGAGCTACAAAAATACAAAAGGGAACACTGTCAACACCCTAGATTTTCTACTCAAGTGTACATGACATGCCGTATGAAGTTCATTTCATATTCACAGTTGTATTTCTAAAATAATATCCTGTAGTTAAAATCATGATAACCTAGTTCGTTTTGTCTACTCACTTATATTTCCTTGTTTACTAGCATAATACCAGTGTTTTATAGGCCTCACCTTGAAAAGATTTTGCATGACAAAGGACTTATTCTTGCTATTTTGGTTTTAATCAAATTTGAAGCTATAATTCCCTTCCATCTAAATATATCAGCATACAAAAAATACCAAGAATAAAGGATGCGATGAGATTACCTGTAGCAAGCTGTTCTTAATAAAAGCTGTATTAAAACAGCAGTAGAAAAGGCGACCACCTATCATTTTCTCATAGAATATGACACGTACATCTCCCCTTACCTGTCCAAATATTTAAAGTGAAATCAGAACATTTGCTGGTAGAAGTGAAAAGGGATATTAGTAAAAGAATTCCATTAGCAAAAACCAATACTTCTTGATGTTGTGCAGTTTCCTATTCTTTTTTCACAATTTGTAAAACATAAATGAGCAAAACCAATACAAGGGTGCTAGGAAAGAAACTGATTACAAAAGGACTAAATTCTTGGTCATTGATTACTTACTTGTATAGGTTTATCAAAGTAATGGTCCAAACATGACTTCTGGTATATAACAGGACTCTCTGTGTCCATTTGAACTACAATGCGAGGTTCTTCTGTTTCTGATTGCTTTCCATCACTATCATCTTCAAGAACAGATATATAATAGCGAGGGCTGTTGTTTCTCTGATACCCTTTCTTAATCTGTCTACAGCTGCTACGGTAAGCTTCCACTGGTGGACGATACACCTGATTAGGAATCTGTGAACAAAACCCATCTTGATGAGAATAAAAAACAACTCTTATATCTAATTCATTATTTAGGGATGTTCATACATCCTACAGATGTGTTGGGGAATAGTAATAATTAGCTCAATTACCAGTTTTACACAAGTATTCCAACCTAAATAATCATATACATGTCTTGAAGCATCAAATCAGCTGTGCTGTGCATGCTAATGCAACCAATGATTTCATTCGCCTCTATTGCTGTATCATTGGAACAGATCCAACCTGTTGGAGGTCTTCTACCAATCTGTCAATCATCCGATATATATAATCTGATTTAGGGTGTGACCGATCAAATACAGTAAATTCATGCACTTCTTCCTCTACCTCTATGAAACTAGCCCCTGAAGGCTTTTGACTTCCTGTATTCTTCATTTGTAACCTTACATTGGCCACATTCATCCAATCTCCTGCTTGAGCATAAATATTTGACAGAAGGGAGTAATTCCCAGCATCTGATGGCTCCAACTTAAACAGTTGTTCACACACGGCTCTTGCAAGATCTACATCATTATGCATACGACAAGCATTTAGAAGAGTGCCCAATATAATGGCATTTGGTTCCATAGGCATGCTGTGCAGAAGTGTGAAAGCTTCTTCTAGGTGTCCCCCACGTCCAAGAAGGTCCACCATGCAACCATAATGCTCAATTTCAGGAACGATCCCGTACATTTTCTCCATTGAATAAAAGCATTTGCGCCCTTCGTTAACAAGTCCTGCATGGGTGCAAGCACACAAGAGGCCAATAAATGTACATCTATCTGGCTCAAAACCTTCGTCTACCATCCTAGAGAAAAGCTCAAGCGCTTTCTTGCCATGTCCATGCAGGGCAAACCCCTGGATCATGGAATTCCAAGACACCAGATCTCTCTTCGCCATCATTCCACTAAAGACTTCAGACGCAGCATCCAAACAACCACACTTCGCGTACATATCAATAAACGCATTCAACACCTTACTGCTACATCTAAACCTCCACTTCTTCACAGACGCGTGAATTCTACTCCCCAACTCAAGCATTCCAGATTCAGCACAGGCAGCCAAAATACTAAACAAAAACCCATCATCAGGCCTCAACCCAGCCTCCTCCATTTTCCCATATAACTCGGTCGCCTCCCTCGCATTCCCCTTCTCAGCATACCCCGCTATTATCGTCGTCCAAAGCACCACATTCTTCCCCGGACACCTATCAAACAGCACCCTCGCCATATCCATGTCACCTGCCTTACTATACCCACAAACCATAGTCGACCATGAAACAACATTCCTCTCAGGCATTCTCTCAAACAGCTCAAACGCCTTCTCCATCTCCCCAGCCTTGGTGTACCCATCCAACATCGTGTTCCAACTAACCGTATCCCTTTCAGGCATTTCATCAAACAGCTTGCACGCACACTCCAATTCTCCAAATCGGACCAACCCACCAATCATGGAGTTCCAAGTGACCACATCCCTGTCCTCCATGACCAAAAACAAGCTCATGGCCGCATCAAGCCCGGAACTCCCGCACCTGGAATACGAATCAATGAGTGAATTGGGCACGAAAATATCTCCGTAGAGACCAAATTTTTCAACATGGGCATGAATCATTCGGACCAAGGGAAGCGAGGAAGAGTCGATACAAGCCTTAAGGAGAGAAGGGTAGGTAAAGTTATCAGGAAAGAGACCGCTTTTCTGCATTTGGAGGAAAGCGTTGAATGGTAGAGATGGGTGTGAGTGGTTATTGGCGTGAGCTCTGATGATGGAATTGTAGAGGTGGACATTGGGGTGGGGAAGCTGGTTGAAGACGTTGACGGCGGAAGTGAGGTGGCGGCAGAGGGAGAAGGCGGCGATGAGTTTGGGAGCGACGAAGAGGTCATGGTGTAGATTGGCTTTGAGAATTTGAGCAAAGATTTGGTTGACATGGTTGAGGTTGGTGCACTTGTGGAGGTGGCAGAGCTTCTCTTCCAGTAATCTCCGACGAGAAAACCATGTGGGCACTCTCCCTCCCATCGGAACTTGCATTTGCATAACCACTCAAGCACCGGAACTTGTGATCTCGGCTTGCGGCTTCGACTCCCCGCGGAGCTCGGCCTGATGTTCAACTGGAGGCAGTGGAGGATAATCAATATAAGAGTAGAAGAAAAGGTTAGATCTTTTGGGCATAAAGTGTTCTGGAATTAATATAAGGACCAATTGAATCGAGATGTTTATAAATTGCTGAAGAGCGTAGCTCCCTCCACGGCCTTCTCACGTTCTTTTATTTTCAAAACTATATTTCGGTTAAAAAGTTAAAAAAAAATTACTTTCAAAAATAGATAAAACTATTATATATTCGATTATACCTACTAATTATTATTCAAATTTAGTTCATTAATCTTTTAAATTTAAATGATAAAAATTCTTAAAGTAAGTAGAAGAAGATTGAATTGACATGAGATGGAATACAACTGCTGCGTCTAGAAAATATAAATGAGATGAAACTAGGTTTGAAAAATAAATTAAAAATTTATAATAAAAGAAAAAAATTTAACCTTTAATTTTTGGAAATAAAAAAATTTAAGAAGGTGTAAGGAGCACTGAAATGATTTAGATAGGCCCATTTGTGTTGACAAAGTCCACTTCCCAAATTCTTTTTGGACTTTCATTATGAATTCTAGTACATTTCAGAAATACAATTTTACCTTATAATTTAAAATTTTTATTTTAAATTCTAGACAATCCAGAAATGTTTTGACTGCACAATATAAAATAAACAATTTAGATTTTAGATTTTACTTTCAAAATACAAAATTATATTTTAGATTGTATGTTTCAAAATATAAAATAAAAAATACATTGTGGAATGTACAACCTAATGTGTATATACATTCTATAAACGAAATATAATTTGTTTTTATTTTAGAATATAAACTTCTGTTTTAGAATATACAACCCAATGTATCAATTTATATTTTAAAATATACAACCTAATATGTATAAATTTATATTTTTGACTAAATATTTAAAACACAAAATTAAATTTCTAATTATACATTATAAATAAATAAATAAAATACATTTTAAATTATATAATACGAATTACATGCAAAATTTAAAAATAAATTATTAATTATAGAATTCAAATATCTTTTGAAATAAACGTATACAATAATAAACACAGAAATAGTTAACCCCTTCATCCCACATTGTGTCAGAAACAAAATTCAAGGAAGAATGAAAGAAATGTGTGCATAGGAAGAAGGAAAAAAATAAAGTCAAAATGGGTCATTTTACCATCCCACCTCACGGATACAGATTGGAATTACATGGTACAGAAATAAATGACCTTCAGTTACTCATTACAGTGTGCAGAAAAATAAACAAATGACAAAATAGCATGCTAATGCAGTGATAGGATTAAAAAATTTATGTCATTTTTTATTTAGTCGTTTTTTTAGTACGATCATTTGTTTTAAATGTTTACTTTTATTTGAAACATTTTGTTTATATGTTCTCAGTTTTGCTTGCTATTTATTGATAAAAGTAGTATTTCTTTTTCTTACTTCATACTTCTAATAGTTTGATAATTATCAGTCTTAATGGATACTCTTAAGAAAACCATGTTTTTTTACTTTGCTTAATTTTCTACTCACAATAATTTATAGTTTTATTATTATTGTACCATACAGTCTAAGTATTAGATTTTCGATTTAGACTATCTATAAAGGTCGTCCACACAAATCGACTATCTAAGTCGTTCGTCTAGGTCGTGCTAGTATGATATAATAATATAGTCAAATTATTAGTGGTAATGACTCATTAAGTTCCTAATGCAGATTACTATATGATTGGACAATCATTAGACCAACAAAAGATAAAAACTCATTACACCTTACTGACTTAGCATCGAAGTGTCTTTGACAGAACCCACGCGGCTTGGACAAAAAAAAAAAAGAGCAAACAATATAACTTGAATGATGGAGGATCATTAGAGAGTTCATTCTGCCTTTATGAAAACTTTGAGTGGTTTAAGTAAAGAATCTCAATTTCATATCCAAAATAAATATTTATCGATCTTAATCCTAACTTATTAGTTAATTAAATGTTTGACTTAAGCCTTATTAATTTTTAAACCATATAGTATATTGATTTCTCTGAAATACGACGAGTTTTGAGAAAAAAATATTTTTTTGCATAATTATCATTAGGTATAAAATCTGTTATTATTTATTTCTTTTATTTTTAATAATAAAATAGTAATTTATTTAACCAATAATTGTCTTACACAAAATAAATAAATATATATATATATATATATATATATATATATATTATCTTAAATTATAAATAATTTAAAATGGATAGAACACGTTTTTTAAACGTCGAAATATTACTTGAGAGAAACAACTAAGTTTCGTAACTGTCAATTCTCATAAATCACTTTCATGTAGAAGGAAAGAAAAACGTTAATTAGTTAACTTTGTATAGGCATAATATATTAATACTATTGATGACTATTAGATAATAATATATCATCAGAGGAATAATTTACACAACACAATTTTAATTGTGTATGGATTTCTATATCTCAATGAAATCTTATGAAATTTTTGATTAACCAAGTTTGTTTTAAGAACAAATTTTGTTATGAATGTCAAAATATAATTTCATCACAAAATTATATATATATATATATATATATATATATATATATATATATATAAAAGTTTATGAAAACAAATTCGTCTAATATTTAATGTTATTTTTATTTAACTAGCAGTATATAGAATACTTATCTAATATATATATATATATATATATATATATATATATATATATATATATATATATATATATATATATATATATATATATATATAAAAGTTTATGAAAACAAATTCGTCTAATATTTAATGTTATTTTTATTTAACTAGCAGTATATAGAATACTTATCTAATATATATATTGTTATGCTTATATAATGTTTATGGATGATAATGTTCATTTCTGTTTATTTTATGTTTTTATTGTTATGAATAAATGAACTATTTTTTAATTTTTGTGGAAGTTTTTATGTGGAAAATTTTAATTTGTTTTATCAGTGATATATTGTGTGAAGGTTTGAAACAAAATGATCTTAAGGGGATAAATCTCTATCTATAGAATAAAATGTGCTCATGTTAGGAAACAAAAGACACAACCATTACTGCACACATTTTCTACTAATGAGAAACACATAATATCTATTCCTCCTAATCAGATCAAGGGAGTGCTCAGAAGAACTTTCACCAAACTTATTTCAACTTATCTTCTCATATTATAACAACTTAAAGCTGAAAATCCCTAACATCTACTGTACAACCAATACTATTTATGTTTAACTCAGCAGTCTTTTCAGTCAATATGCAGTATTAATAGTAAATAAGCTCACTGCCCTAAGTAAAAAAAAAGTAGATGAAAAGATAAAATAACTTCTATACAAAAAATAATAATAATTTGTATACACATATAACAACAAAATAAATATAACAACAAAATAAATATAAATACAAAATAAATTAAAAATATCAATAACTAAAAGCCTAATTTTATAGATATTTATCAAAATAATAATAAAAAATATTAAAATAAATTTATTAGTATCTTCGTTTCTTATATTATAATAAATAATTATAAATTCAGCATTTTAAATTCAATCCTTTTACTTTTAACGAGTTCTTAAAGACGAAAAGAACTTACAATTTTTCCGTCCAAAAACTACTTAAAAAAATGAAATGTAATAAAATTTTAAGATTAACGGTGTCTCCAGTTGAGAGGTAGGAGATGATGAATTTAATATAAATTACTGACAGAAGAAAAACAAATCACTTTATATATTCAAACAAATACATTTAAATTTTATTATATTTCTTATCTCTTTTATTTTCGTCCAATTTATCTTCACATTTCCTTCACACAAACAAATGAACAGTTTAATCTATCATTTAATGATATTTTAGTGTATGTTTTACAAACCAATTAAATTCACTACTGATATAAACCCAATATTAGATCAACCAACCATTTGAATCTGTTTTAAACAAATAAAAATAAAAAATATTTAAAAGTTAAATCTCATCAATAAAATCAATTTTCTCTTTTTTTATTAAATTATTTTAATAAAACAGTATCAGTCCTATTTTTCAATTATATAATTATTAGTTGAGAAAAACGAGACTGACCCACGAGTCTACGAAGTAGACCAACCTAGACTTATATAACCTAAACGTCTTAAGACAAAAAAAAAAAATAATATGTTGACAGTGAAAGTGTGGCATTTGGCAAGTTGGTTGGAAGCACGTTTTGCCAAATACATGTATTAGCAAGTGGCAGTGTCATGCCATTTCACCAACTAACCAAACTCAACTTGCTTTATACCAAACTATCTCACACTTTCATATTCATATACCTCAAACTACAACATTCTATAAAAACATTCTTAATCCACTCACTTCACTTCTCTACTTTTTATCAAACTCATTCTAAAAAAACTCTCAACTCTACTTTATTATTTTATTATTATAATGCATATAAGGATAACTAAAGTATGTGTAGATTAATACAAGTGATTTTCTATTTTAAAGGTAATTAATACCCACATTGAACACAACTCATCATCCAAATTTCAAGTATTCACATTAAGATTGGAAAAGAAAATTCACTAGAAAAGACTTTAGACGTATGTTATTTTGGATTTTTAACGTCTCATCTCTGTCCATCGTCTATATAGGTCAGACGTTTATATAGACGTCGAGCCTATATAGGTCAGACGTCTATATATATGTCGGGTCTGTATAGATTAGACATCTATATAGACGTCCGATCCATATAGGCCAGGCAATATGAGGTTGCTCCTGACTCTTGGTGATTTGAGTTTACAACTTTATATTTTAGTTGAAGAGAATGTATTGTACATTTTTTGTTGTATTAGATGATTTTAAATTGGAAGAGTGCAAAACACGAGAAATCGCCGCCGAAAAATGCCGCCTAAGGACACGAAAATAACTGCACCAAAACCCAACGAAAACGCATTTTAATCGGTTCAAATGAAAGATAATGCATCAAAGAGTGATGTAATCCGAGTAAAATTAATTTAAAACGGTGCAAAAGTGAGAAAACGAACTTGAAAAGCGTAACCCATAGAGAGAAAACGCGATAAAGATAATGAACAATGAGTGCGCGTAACGGTTGTCTCGCGTTTGCGGTGTTTTAATGCCGACATTTAGAAGTCCGTTCCCCCATAACAGACGTCTAAAGGACTCTAGAAGTCGGTTTCCCCCATAACATACGTCTAAATGGAGTCAAAAAGTGACTTTTTAAATTTCTGGACTGCGTATTTAGTCGTCGGTTCTCCCATAAAAGACGTCTAAATGGCTTTAGAAGTCAGAGTTGCGTGATCAAACGTCTCGATGGAGTCAAAAAATGACTTTTTAAATTTTCAGGCTGCGTATTTAGATGTCGGTTCCCACCATAACAGACATCGAAATGGCTTTAGAAATCGGAGTGGCAGAATCAGACGTCTAAATAGAGTCAAAAAGTGACTTTTTAAATTTCTAGGCTGAATATTTAGACGTCGGTTCCCCCAATAATAGATGTATAAAGGGCTTTAGAAGTCAGTTCCCCCATAACATACGTCTAAATAGAATAAAAAATATTTTTTTTTACTTTTTCGTTTAGTTTTGGCGTCTATTTGGGGAGCCGACGTATATGAGTATTTAGACGTCGGGACCCTCCATAGCCGACGTCTAAATAGTTGTTTAATTACGAAAAATGTCACCGATCATTTTTTACGTTGGATATTGGAGGGTCAGACGTTTAAAGGGTGACGTTAAAAGTCTTTTTGTGTACTAGTGATTTAAGTGCGAGTTTGAGTTTCATACAATATAAAAATATAAAGTTAAATAATATATAAAAAAGAATATTTATAAACTTAAATGTCTTGCATATTTAGATTGGATTTATGTGTGTTGTAAAATGTTAACAAAAATTACAAATAAAATATTTCAAAACATATAAATATATTGTTTTTAAAGATTTATTGTATGTTATGCAAACTTCCTAAAATATAATAGGAATTTCTAAAAAAAAAAGTAAGATATTAAAACTAGCAAAAACTTTAAAAATAATAAAAACATAAATCCAAAATATTATAAAAAATAAATAAAAACAAGAAGAGAATAAGCGAACTATTGATAGATTAAAAAGGTCAACTAGAATGTAAAATGAGTGACTTGCTAAGGAGCACTTTGTCCTCCCATTCATAGTGCATGATAATGAACTCAAATTTAATGTACCTTTAAAATTTAGGCCACTTGCTCCTTTATTCAGGACCCACTCTACTTCTTCCCTTTAGCTGGCATTGCTATTTATTGCTACTTTAGTTAGATTACTTCTTTATTGCCACTTTAGTTTATTGAATTCATATTTTATAGTTAAAGAAATGTAATTAATTTTACATGATAAAATTTGTGAACTATAGAAGTATATAACTTCCATTTTATATATAAATAGCACATTTCTTTTTCAGATAAAATACTTCCTTTTTAGCATGGGTTTGTTCTTCAACTTGATTTCATTTATTTATTTGATTTTGATTTGTGAATTTAAAGCAGACAATAATTTTGCAGAGCGTTGAATTGATGCATGGTTTACCATGCTCCACGTGCACATATCTATCAAACTAAACTATATTCCAGGTGCTTAGAACATTACTTCTTCTGCAAATTAAATTAATTGATTTTTATCCAAAATTAAGATATTCATTTAGTTTTACATTTTTAATCCGATTTAGTGAAAACAAATTAATTCAATCGTTTTGGGTGAAAAAACTATTTTAAAATATCTTTATACTGCATCAAACAGTGTTTCACCCAACATATATGTAAAAGACAATGATTTTATAAATATAGTTAAAAATTTCCAAAGACCATATGTTTCGACTGGATCCGGGTGGACCCTGTTAAAACATACGAAAGATCACGAACGGTGAAGGCTGTCGAACGAACGACACAGCTGCTACGGATTTGGCGGACGCCTTTTCTCCAGGACGCTTTCTCTCCAGCTGGTGCAGACCGGGCGGACGGTACAATGACGGACGAACGCTGTTGAAGACCGGACGGTCGAACGCGAACAATACCGGCTGGTGAACGCTTTCTCCGTCAATGCGGAGCGAGAGGCTGCTAACGGACGTCCTCCTTCTCCTGGCGCTGCTCCACGCTCTAAGTTGGACGGGCGTCCTTCCTCTACTGGCGCTGCTCCACACTCCTAGTTGGGGAGGGGCCGGATACCTGCTAAAGGCACTCCGACGCTCAAGTCAGTAATATGACAGAGCGTTATATAATGCATGCATGTGTTGCGTTCTAAGCAATCTGGCCAGAACTCATACCTGAGACCTTTATTTATACTGATTGTAATGGGCTTTTACCTTTTGGAGGCCTGGAAACGGCCCAATAATACCTTAATCTTCATTAAGGACTTTAATGTGCCATTTAGCTTTTAACAATGTTATCAACTGAGTGCGGATCGTTTGGGAAGGCGTTCAGTCTAGGGATGATTGGACGCTCGATCCTAATTGGTGGGCGGACGTCCAATCTTGGGTGGACGTCCGGTTCCCGAATGGGTGGACGCTCGTTAGACGCTCGGTCCGGACTCTTGGGCGGACGAGCCACCTTGGGTGGACGTCCTTGGACGGACGTCCGGTTCTTGAGGACGTTCGGTCCAGATTGTTTGGCGGACGTGCCACCTTGGGCGGACGTCCGGTTCTGGAATGTCTGGACGCTCGATCCAGATTATTGGGCGGACATGCCAACCTTGGGCGGACGTCCTAAATGATTGGTCGCTCGTTCGGTCCAGATTCTTGGGCGGACGTGCAACCTTTGGCGGTCGTCCGGTTTTGAGCGGACGACATTATATCAACCGTTCGCTCGGTCTATGCTGGGAGGACCTATCAGTACACCATACTTTTTATAGATGTATTTTAAAAATTACCACATTTTTTTTAAAACAATGATTATTTATAGCACACTTTTGAAAATGTTGCCTTCAAAGTATGTAACCAAAACAATAAAAATGTTGCCTCATATTTACACATAACATTTAATTAAGATAACATTACATAAAAATAGTTATAATTTTTTTACATGTATTTGTAAAAAGAATAGTATGTTAGGAGACACATATCATAATCAGTTATAAAAAGAAAGTAAATACATAATAAATAATTTATCAGGATTACTCTGGTATATCTTTGTTGACATTAATAAAAGTATTAAGAAAACTTTCTTATGCTACAATTTAAACCATTTAGGTAAAAATTTCAAGTTGTTTTGTTAAAGAGAACAAAATAAATTGAATTTAATAGATATATAGTTCAGTTGACAGTACCATATCATGTGGGGAATACCTAAACCTAGAGGAACAATGAACTTCAAATATCACCAAGTCCTGAATAGTAAATTTAAATCTAAGTTGAGAAATTCATTATTAAAAGTTATTTTAATATTAAGAATGTAATCCTAATAAATTAAACCTAAAAATATATTTCAATTTAAAAAAATCACTATAACATATAATATATATATTCGATGAGTCACGTATCAAACTATCAGTTATAATTTAGATTATCTAACAAATTATCAATGAACCTATTTGACTAGTGAGTGTCATAAATTAAGATTAATATTATCAATTTAAAAATAAAATATAATTACATACAATTAAGTCATAATTATGTCAATATTAATAAAAACTTATTTAAAATTTTTAAATAAAGATTTTAGATAAAATAACAAATTATGTATATTTACTGTCCCATTTATTACTAATTATAAAAAATTAAGGTAATTTTGACATTGAAATATTTTTTGCAAATATCCTTCCATAAGTTTGGATGAACGGTAACACTTAAACTTACAAAAAATATTTGAACTTTTGACAATACAATTAACATGACTATCTAACAGAAAGAGATATCATTTGCAGCAACCAAGTTACTAAATTCAGATTAATTAATAATAAAATTTAATTAAAATATTTGAATAGATAATATCAAACAAGTGGAATATTCTATTTGTACGTCGTGGAAAAAAGTGTGGAAAACTAAATTACTTTGAAGATTTTAACAAGATCTTTATGTAGAAGTGAAATAATATCTTTAGAAAGGGTTCATTTTGTCTGTGTTAAATGGGACCCTTCAATGAAGTTATGAATTTTATAGTTGAATATGTTGAAGGAAGGGTAACAGCATAAAGCAATATCTGTTTCAGAAATGTGAAAGCATGGTGTCCCACTCTGTTCATCATGCTCACACGTTAATATAACCAAAATTATTATCTGTTTTGTTCATTAAGAAAGAAAGAAAAATAATAATAAAAAAAGGTTTTTATTTTACTTTTTTTAAGGTCATGGTAAAAGATTAATCTCTTCTTCAGTGTTATTCAATCTTCATTTACAAAACTTGTTCTTTGAATAGTTTCTTTTACTATTCACCTTAGAAATTTCTGCAAGGTAACACATTTCTGGGTTTTTTCAAGGTTTACAAATATGAATAACAAAGAAGAATATTAATAAAAGTAATTAAAAGGCTTAAATGATTACTTCGTTCTTATGTTAAGAGGTGAATTTCTGTTTAGTATCCGGTTTTAAAAATGAAGACATTGAGTCTCTATGTTATGAAAAGTGTATGAATAATGTTCTTTTCTCAGTTTTTTCAATCTTATGTTCAGCTTTTTCTTTGATGATTTCTTGAACTTGTTCTTTTCTTGTGAACCTTATTCATATATTTTTTATAACATAGAGACTTAATGTCTTCGTTTTTAAAACCAGACAGAAAAATGAAAACGAAATAAGCATTTAAGTCTAATTGAAAATTTGTATATTTCAAAATTTCATGAATTGACTACCTTCTGAATAATTAAATATTATTAAAATTATATGTATACTACCTCCATTCCTATCTTTAAAGTATCTATTTATAGTAAAATATTTGCTAAACCTATTAATCTCTTTATATAATTTATTTTTATATAATTTATTTTGATCTGTCTTTCATATTAATAGTTTTTGACTGTTCTTTTTTCTTGTAGTCAACAAACTATAAATTTTAATTAACAAGGTAAACCCAATTTCTCTTATAATTAGAAAGAAATAGAAAACCATTAATTAATTGAATGGAAAATAATTATTCAAACAGTCTCTTATATTAATTACATTTACCAAAATATTTTTAAACGTTTAGAATTTGTATAGTCAATAGACAAAAAAATAAATATAATTAATAAGATAAACTCCACATTCCTTTTAAGAAAAAGAAAACCACCTACACTAATTAATGAATTGAAAGAGAAAATTGTAAATTATATAGATTATTAATAAATTTAATATTACTGACAATATTAATCAAACTATTAATTTTATAAATCCTATATCAGTAACAAGAGCTGCAAGATGGGTGAAAATAAATGTGAACTCAGTAAAACAAACAAAAAGAAGAGAAAGCAAACACAAAAACCAGTAATTTATATCATGCTATAGATATTATTATATGAAAGCATATATATTAACTATATTTAGTATATATTTTTATTATTTTATCTTTTAATAAACAATAAATGTATTTTTTATAACTAATATCTAATTAAATAGTTTTGTTTTTTAATAAGTTATTTTATTTAATAAAATAGATAATTTTTATCCAATAATAATAATAATAATATTATTGAGTTTTGCACGACACCAATTGGACTTTGCGCTGAGAGTGTTGAAGATAACAACACAAAACGAAAATAAACGAAACCCATAGTTTCGTGCCTTTCTCGCGCTATCTATCCATTTTATTTTCTCTTCCATAATTTTCTCACCCACCACCCATGTCCACTCCCAACGCCGACTCCGGCACGGCGCCGCATCCGCGCCCCACCATCACACTTCCTCCTCGTCCCTCCGCGGAGGCCTTTTTCTCCGCCGCTGGCGGCGCTAGCCCCGGTCCCATGACCCTCGTCTCCAGCTTCTTCGGTTCTGATGCCGCCGCCGACTGTCGCTCCTTCTCCCAGCTTCTTGCTGGCGCCATGGCCTCCCCGATGGCCTTCTCTGCCACCTTGGCCGACAACTCCGGCAACGACGATGATGGGCCCCACAAGGGCTTCAAGCAGAGCAGACCCATGAATTTGGTCATTGCTCGTTCCCCTGTCTTCACTGTTCCACCCGGGTTGAGCCCTTCTGGGTTTCTTAACTCTCCTGGCTTCTTTTCCCCTCAGGTGATTAATTTCATTCGTGATAGCGCTTCCTGAAGGTGGTTGTGAGGATGAATTTCAGAAGGGTTGTGGTGTTTTTGTGAAGATGTGGTTTTTTTGAAAGAAGGGTGTGGGATCGGTTGATGGGTATGGGGTATTGGAGTTTGGTGTTTTTGGGGTTATCAGTGTCTTTGTGGGGAGGTGCTTGTGGACTGTGATTGTAGTATAGTACTCTCCACAGTTCAGATTTGATCTGGATTTTATTACAATTGTATTGTGCCGTGTGTTATGTTTTCAGTGGACTACTTCACTAGTGTCGAAGGATTTCTGGGTTGTGGAGTTGTATGTGTGGATTTTCAGACAAGGGGTGGATTTTTTAGCGCATTCAACTGCGTGAAAAATATTGATTTGGAGTAATACGATTACGAAGTTGGTGTTGTTGGATGGGTTGCTCTAGTGAAGCCAGTGGGATTTAGATCACACTTTTTCAAAATGTCAAAAGTTTTAGAGGTATTGTGTCAAAGTAAAATGGTTTTTGGTTGCATTACCCTGATTCGTCAGTGATAATTCTGATATGGTTTTTTTGGCAATAACCGAAAATGAAGACAAAATTCGTGGCTGAAAAATGCGATCTCCGTGAGTCACTCGACAGTGAAAATAATCGAGATATTTTCGTTGTCCATGTCTATGTTGACTAAGAAACTCAATGATTGGATACATTTGTCTTCTATTAAGGACTGTTTTAGCTTTGCATTCTACTTGTTCATTACTACATGGTAAAGATGTCATAAATGTTGTTGAAGATTCGTTTTTCCCTAAAAAACTTGTCTCTTTTATTTCTGGAATACTGTGCATGGTTATGTATGCATTCTATTACACATTTTGCTGGTCCTGCTGTTGGGATGTTTATTCATCATCATCATCATTATTATTATTTAATGTGATATTTTTGCCTTGGGATGGTGGATATAATACTTGTCGGAGGTTCTCACCATCTCTTCAATTTGATGTATACAGAGCCCCTTTGGGATGTCTCACCAACAGGCTTTAGCACAGGTTACAGCTCAAGCTGTCCTAGCGCAATCTCATATGCACATGCAAGCTGATTACCAGATGCATCCAGTAACTGCCCCTACTGAACCACCTGTACAACAGCCATCTTTTGCTCTAAATGAAGCTTCAGAGCAGAAAATAGTACCATCTGTATCAGAAGCTAAAAATGCTCAACTGGAAACGTCGGATATCTCACAGGCTGATAAGAAATATCAGCTGGCTTCTCAGGCCGTTGACAAGCCTGCAGATGATGGCTACAATTGGCGCAAGTATGGGCAGAAGCAGGTTAAAGGCAGCGAGTATCCAAGGAGCTACTACAAATGTACACATCTGAATTGCCTAGTGAAGAAAAAAGTTGAGCGTGCCCCTGATGGACACATAACTGAAATTATATATAAAGGTCAGCATAACCATGAAAAGCCTCAGGCAAATAGACGTGTCAAGGATAATAGTGATTCAAATGGAAGTGCAATTGTTCAGCCTAAGTCTGAGTCAAACTCACAAGGTTGGGTTGGACAACAAGTAAACAAGTTTAGTGAAAACATTCCTGATTGTTCAGTTCCTGAACGTGACCAGATCTCCAATCAAGGGGCACCTAGGCAACTACTACCTGGGTCAAGTGGGAGCGAGGAAGTGGGTGATGTAGATAATAGGGAAGAGGCGGATGACATTGAGCCAAACCCTAAGAGAAGGCAAGTTTAGTCATGTTGATCCTTTATCATAGAGCTATGCACCTCTATAATTCTTCTCAATATAGGCTAAATTTCTACTTTTCAGGAATACTGATGTTGCGGTTTCTGAAGTACCTCTTTCTCAGAAGACTGTCACAGAACCCAAAATTATTGTGCAAACAAGAAGCGAAGTTGATCTTTTGGATGATGGTTACAGGTGGAGAAAGTATGGTCAGAAAGTGGTGAAGGGAAATCCTCATCCGAGGTGATTCTTTAACTCTTTGCTACAATATATCTTCTAAAAGACTTGTATGTCCATATTTCTCAAAACTTCAGAATGTGTTTAATTCTCAACAGTATATCACATTGGAATTATGTAACTAATTGTATAAAGTTTGATTACCTTAATAGATATGATATTAATCATAGATACAAGAATCCTTGATTAGGTTTTCTGTTTCTTTTGAATTCTACTATAAAAATATCGAAGTCAAATTAATTAGCAAGCAGCGAATTTTTATGGTATAAGGTGAATAAGTGCAACCCGGTTTTAAGAAGTTTAGGTTTGCTTTTGCTTATATGAAATCCAGTCTGTGCTAAGTGTGTATAATGTGTGGTAACTTGTACTGTGAAATGACTTTCTCTATTTGTATATTATGCATTCACTTTAGTTGTTTTTAAATGGGTACTATGTTCCTAAACAAATATAACACAATAGGTATGTCTTTGCAAAACTTCTAAATTTTATGCTAGGGTTATTCGTCTAATATAACAACTTGACTATCAGTGTAATTTCTGAAACTTAATAGGGAGTTTGCATGTGTTTCTCATACCTCAAGGAGGTTAATGTAAAATATATTCACAGACAAATCTGTGTTGATTGATACTACCTCTTTCAAAAATATCATTTTGTTTTGGATTATGAACATCTTAAATAAAGTGTATTTGATAATTTGACAATATTTCCCTTGTACTTCTTGATGTTTTGCTATCATTTCATTCATTGGGAGATCTCAAGAAATAAGGATGAAGTTAGAGAAATTAATAGATATCTTCGTAGTTTCCTAAAGTAACAGATAAAATGAAACGAAATTTCTTCTGTAAGACTACTATTATTTTGAGAAGGAGTATTATCTTTCCGTCTTACTGCTAAATTAACTTCACGTGCTTTTAGTTTTCTTCATATTGTGTACTATAAGTATTCGCTTAGAAATTTGCTTTCGCCTATTCTTGATTTCTGGCTTTTCATTTCTCTGTACAAATGATTTTCTGTGTCGGAATGTCTGCTTCTGCTTCCAGATTTGATTATAGAATTTTATCTGTCAGCTTCTATAAGTAATGTGATTAGGGACTATAACCCCAAATGTTGCGCTTGACAAATTTTTACTGGAAAATTGGGAGAAGCTTGACATTTTATCTCGAGGGTGGCCACTAATAGCCACCAGGAATAAGTATATTATGTTTGTCACTTTTCATATTATTTTCAAGTCTTTCTTTAAATGAATCTAGTTAGTGGTACATTTGATGGGAAATTTGGAATGCAATATGCAACGTATTTTAGTTGTTAATTCAGTTTCTATCCAATTTTTTAAATTTAAAATTAGAGAACTTTGTTGTTTCATCTTATAATTTAATTAAAAAAAAAACTAAATTATCTTGTTACACAAAGAGTTCTATTTATTTTCACATTGTGTGCTCCTTTGATTCTAAAGTGTGTTCACTTTTTTTTTTCTGTACTGTTGTATTTATATTCTTACCTGGGAGAATCTGCTGTGTTTCCCCACCTACATGGATGTTATTGAAACTTTTGCTGTTGTTTCTCTTAGCATTAGTCAGCGATCTGATTATCAGCACCACTTCAACTGTGTGATTAGTCTCTGAATTTCTGTATTCATTATAGCAGTTTTTTTTTACCATGAGATAAATGTAACATCAAGATTCAAGTTTTGTTCCTGTGCCCTCAACCCTCACTGAAATGTATGATGGTCGATAGAAAATGTTTCTTTCTCTTGTTTCCTTGAAGCTAGTGTGTTCTCATCTTTTGATGCATAACTGTTACCCTAGATATACACACTTACTTTTGTCAATATATATGAGGAGACAGTCACTCATTCTTTCAATCTGAATACAATTCGATAACCAGTGTTGTTTATAAGCCTTGAATGTATTATGTTTTGTAGTACTTTTAACTTGTCTGGTACTGAATTTGTATGGGCAGGAGTTATTACAAATGCACAAGTGCAGGATGCAACGTGCGTAAGCATGTTGAGAGAGCTTCAACCGACCCCAAAGCTGTCATAACCACGTACGAGGGTAAGCATAATCATGATGTGCCTGCTGCTAGAAATAGCAGCCACAACACAGCTAATACAAATTCAATGCCATTAAAACCGCACAATGTCGTACCGGAGAAGCACCCTTTGCTTAAAGACATGGATTTTGGAAGCAATGACCAAAGGCCTGTACATTTGCGCTTAAAAGAAGAGCAAATCATAGTATAAAAGTGTGGCGTCATGATTACTCATTCCACCTAAAGTACAGAATGAAGTTGTCTAGAAGATGAAATGGATAATACAAAGGTGTAGTCACTAGTCAGAGTTGGCAATGGTCAGTGCATGTTTATTGTTTTCTATTTTCACTGTATGTAACACCTTTTGTACATCTAAATTATGGAATTGGTTGTATAAGATATCGTTTACAGGTATGAAGATCATTTAAACTAATGTACGAACATTATTATATAATTTATAAAATACTCCTTGTAAGCTGTAAGGCAGTTCTAGAGAGTACAAATAATTGGAATGCTTGTACTGAATTCCTTTTTATATGTTATGGAAGTTTAAAGAATGACTTCGATAACTCCAATCATCTTGAATGGATTTATCTTATTTAGTCGTCCCCACTAAGTGGGACAGTGCTTAGATTTTTTTATTACAACCATGTAAACTGGTTTTGTTAAGATTCCAGCAATGTGGAGTTGTTGAATAATGTTTAACTCATTATTGTTCACAAGAGATAAGTTAAGTTAAATCTAACAAATTTTGTCACTACTTTCAGCTGTCTTGTACTTGATAACACACTGAACTTGTATCTAGGATCTCTGTGACGAAGTCTAGAGAAATTGATGGGATGAAAATAAAAAATTGAATGAAAATAGATGGGACATAAAGTAGAAATTAATGCATATTTGGTAGGTAGGAGATGGAGATAGATGAAAAGAAGTTTGTGTTTGTAAGAAAAGAAAAAATACGGAATATATTGTATTATCTTTCACACACATATTTCTATTTTCTTATTTATATATACACACACGTATTGAATCTCTCTTTCCTCAAGCAGGTTCTTCCTTTTCCTTCCATCGAACATGTTTAACTTATTTTATAAAATTGCCACAATTTAAACTCTTTATGATTATATTCTTATGTAAAATTTTGCATTTTCTCTGAGGGATGTTTTAGCAGGATGAGATTTAGGTTGGAGTGGATAATGTGTAATAGAGAAAGCATAGCTCCAGTTACTACTTTTATTCTGTCTACTTTAGTGTCAGACTTTGCTCCTTGGTGTTACACCTCAAACAATTGTGGATATTGATTTTGTTTTTAAGAGTTAAAAAATTCTTTTCAAACCCATTTTAAATATGGAATTGTTTGATTTTCTTTTAAAGAAAAGTATATCAGTTCTACATAAAAGTGGTTTAATTTAAAGACTTGACTTTAATGATTAATTAATTAAAAAACTAAATTGGAATAAAAATGATTGAAAGGTTGAAATTATATGTTAATCGTAATAAAAGAATGTAAAAAATAATTTGATCTTGAAAAAGAAACAAATTCTTTAGTAGTTTGTTTATTTATATGTAGATATGGCCTCTACATGTTCTTGATAATCTGACAAAAAAGTGTAGAAAGGAAGGGAAGCCCCCATCTGCTGCTACCTTTATTATTTTCTAAAGATGGTCAAAACATTAAAGTTTAGACTTATTTAATTTAACCCATCTTTTTTTTTCTGCTCACTTTACCCGTGTCAAGGAATCTTAGCAACAAGAAATTATTTTAACCACTGAGTAACTTTTAGTAGTTTTTGAACAACAAATAACTTGTATCACTCTGCCAGAATAATATAAATTATATATTCTTCTTTTATCAGCAATTTCTCTCTCTCTCTCTCTCTCTCTCTCTCTCTCTCTATATATATATATATATATATATATATATATATATATATATATATAATAACTAGAAATAACAATTATTACGTGTCAACATCATAAAAGAATTTATTACAGTATTTTTTGAGTGTTTGAGCATGACATTAAATCATTTTCCGAGTACAAGATGTGAGCATTACACAACAATTATTAAGTGATGCTTAAATTATAAGTTTCTCTCATTTTTTTTTCAGATACTCTTTTGGAAGAGAACATTATTAAAAAATGGTTCAACATTAAACATAAACACTCATTTTAATGAAAATTAAACCTTGACTCCCCGTGAGGGGTTAATTATTTTATTAAACTAAGATTTATCACAATCTTTTATAACTAATACCGTGTAACTGATACATGCAAACTACTGTGAAACTTTTTGCACTGTCTCTGATAATTAAACGTGTACATATAAAAAACATGTATCCTTGCATTCTTTTAACAGAGAAACAAAATCATACAATGATGCACCAAAAAGCCCCAAAACATGTACTACATAACTTTAGTCACATAATCAAAATACAATCAAAACCAGAAACAATCATGACCCACGTAGTCATGAACAGTTTGAAAGGAAAGAACATCATAACCACGATCACTCACTGAACATGTAAATTATCCAATCAAGTCCAAGAGAGGTGTCAGGTCACAATTGGACAGCAACTCAAAACTACAAGAACTGTCGGATTGCAACTGTATACAACTGACACTTGAACAACAAAAAAAGAAGTAAATTTTATTGCTATTATAACGTGATGATAGAAAAAAAGATAAGTGTAGATATATGATTGCTGATAAAATTATTATTCCAACCAAAATCAACTAATTCCATCATGCGTTTGAATGGTGCTGTAAGGAGTTGGCATGTAGCCATCGTGCACCATGCCATTACAGCACACTCTCTTTTTCTCTTTCTCTTTGTACTTCTCTGTGTATCCAAACAAAGCGACAAACAAACAGAAAACAATAAGACATTATTCGAACCGTTACATTACACCTTTCTTTCTCTCTCTCTTTTCTTTCTTTCTCTTACATTTAGAACACCAAAAAGAGATATGCACCCTTGGGACCCGCGAATGTCTCACGACCGTTCGCGACATCCTCGAAAATCCTCCGCAGATCTCGCGACATACGGAGAGAAAGACGAGGGTTGGATATTGATTACTGGATTGTGTCATTTTCGGAAGAGAGAAAAAACCAAGCCCAAGGAGCGAGGTAGGAGCAACAAACCATCCGTTTTTCCTCCTCTCCCAATGCTTTTCTTTCTGGGTTTCTCTCCGTTTTCTCTCTGATCGTTTCGTTTTTCTCCGGAGGCGTTTTCGCGACCCGTTTCCTAGCCGGGTCGGAGCCCCGGAAAATGGGTTGCGCGAGCTCGAGGCGGGCTCTTGCCGGAAGCGATTTCACGCCGCCGGGACTGCTATCGTTGCGATCGAGCTCGCGGAAAAGGTGCAATGGGAAGAGGCGAAACGGCGTCGTGGAGGCGCGTGAGGTAGACGCGGGAATGGAGGAGGAGAAGGAGTGGAAGAAGGGGAGCTTGAGAGGTCCGGTGTCGTTGAGGTTGTCGTGTAGGTTTGTGGAGGCTGAGCAGAATGCCGCTGGGTGGCCATCTTGGCTTACCTCTGTTGCAGGGGAAGCTATTCAAGGGTGGGTCCCTCTCAAAACCGATTCTTTTGAGAGATTGGATAAGGTACTCAACTCATTTATACATTGATATTCAAGTTGAAAAATGATTGATGACATCTCAAACACTAAATTATTCGAAAGGAAATTTGACAGTAAGATACAATACAATATAAAGAAATTATAGACATTGTTGTGGATGTTTCATGCTTAGAAGTTATTAGAGGTTTGTGCATTCAATTTTATCTTGTATATTCTTTAATATTCTATTAAATATTATCGCGTATAATGAAAATCAAACAATTTTAATAGTAGTTGTTTCAAAGTGTTGTAATTTAATGCAGAAAAGGATAAAACTTACTAGCAATAGAGTTTCACCCATGGTAATATTTAATAAACATTTATCAATCATGTTGTTGCGATGAATTATTAGAAAATAGTATCAAAAGTATGCGAGGAATTAAATCTAACTTTTTCAATAAGAATTTGACTTTTAACTTGGTAGTTCACATAATTAATAGAGCATGTGTTGAAAGTTAACCAATATTATTGGGATGAAACTCCAATTTGGATTAGAACAATCTTACTTTTTTGTTCTTGAAAAAATGAATGCTTTGTGGCGATTAATTAAGTGTACATGATGGTTGGGCCAAGTTCATGGAGGCTTTAATTTTTGCAATGATGATTTTGTTTAAAGATGACAATAAGCTTCGTAATGTGATGAGTTGTATAGTTTGAGATGGAGGCAGTTTTTTGACTTTTTATAATTTGGTGGGAAATAAATGATGGGATTGGTGAACCATTTGTTTTCTTAAACTTTGAGTTTTCAATTTTGGATGTAACTTCAGTTGTGTTCAAGAATCCTCCTAATGTAGAACAAGGCTAAACAACAATTCTTCTAACCAAACATAATGATATTAAATGTTGAAGTTTTTGCATTTAACTATTAGAGAAAAAAAACAAAAAAAAAAATTCATGTTGCTAAGGTTCGATGAAAATTTGATGTTAGATTCTCACGAACTAGCAACTAGCTTGTAAAGAGCAGAGACAATTTCTTGGCCTTATTATGGCTTCTTAATGTCATTATGTTCTTAACATTTATCTATTTACAGCGTTTTCTTTTCTGTAGATTGGACAAGGTACATATAGCAATGTATTCCAAGCACGTGAAATTGAAACTGGGAGGATGGTTGCCCTGAAGAAGGTACGATTTGACAAACTTAAAGATGATAGCATTAGGTTCATGGCAAGAGAAATAGCGATTCTTCGCTCACTTGACCACCCAAACATCATGAAATTGGATGGTATAATTACTTCACAACAATCAAACAACATATACCTTGTATTTGAATACATGGAGCATGACCTTGCTGGCCTAGTGGCTTCTCCTGATATAAAGTTCACTGAATCACAGGTTTGTCTGCATTTTATTACACAATTTTGTGACTCACTAGGTTGGTTACTTTAGCTTAGTGCATTAGATGTTACCATAACTGTTGTTTCATATTTTACTCAACAGATTAAGTGTTACATGAGACAGTTATTAAGTGGAATCGAGCATTGTCACCTTCGAGGTATCATGCATCGAGACATTAAAGTATCTAATATACTAGTGAACAATGAAGGTGTTCTCAAGATAGGAGATTTTGGATTAGCAAATACCCTTAGTCCTAATAGCAAGCAACCCTTAACAAGTCGAGTGGTGACTCTATGGTATCGTCCTCCTGAACTTTTAATGGGATCAACAGACTATGGTGTTTCGGTGGATCTATGGAGTGTTGGCTGTGTATTTGCTGAACTTTTTCTGGGGAAGCCCATCCTTAAGGGGAGAACTGAGGTAATCCTCATTTTCAACAACACACTATAACATTGTTCCAACGAGAATTTACCTTATCACCACATCACATTAATGCATAGGATCCTGAAATTGCCATGTTGTTTTTCCTTCAGGGAGATAAAATTCAAGGCTTTATTCATCCTTACAAGGATAATTAATGCATCATTTCATTTGTGAGGTTAACACTAAGTCTTTGTAGGCTTAATTTGTTGTGTGTTCTTATTTAATCTACAGGTGGAACAATTACACAGAATTTTCAAGCTTTGCGGGTCTCCACCTGAGGAATACTGGAAAAAGAGTAAGCTTCCTCTGGCCACAATGTTTAAGCCTCAGACTAATTACGAAGCCTCTCTTCAAGAGAGGTGTAAAGGTTTTCCTGTAACTGCTGTAAAACTACTTGAGACTTTACTTTCCATTGATCCCTCCAAGCGTGGGACTGCCTCCTCTGCACTCACGTCTGAGGTGAATCTTTATTCATTTTGTTCTTCTTCCTTTTTCAATAAGATTTATCTTTACCATAAAGAATGAATCTTCACTAGTTAACTATGAGGATGGTGTTCCATGAGTATTTTTCATAGTTGTTATTCTGAAACTGCTGTTTTATTAGGACGCATACTGGCTTTTGGCTATTGCACGTAAGTACGTTTTTGATTCTATGTTTCATGTTGGACATTTTGTAGTATTTCAGCACCAAGCCATATGCCTGTGATCCATCACTCATGCCAAAGTATCCACCAAGCAAAGAAATGGATGCTAGAAATCGGGAAGAAGCGAGCAGGTATATATAATTTCTCAGTTTTCTTCTATACATTATGGCAAAGCTATATTACACTTGGCTTTTTCTCCTGCTTTGACTCTTATTTATAAATTTAGTTATTATTAGTACTACTATAGGGAATGTAAATTAAAGGTTGCTTCATCTTCGAAAAGGCCAAGGCCTAAATTTTGGTCACATTCGCGTATATCAAAACCTTATACTGGAGAATTAGCATTCATTATTCATTTAAATCATTCACCAGGTCCAAACTTGAGTATCTTAACCACCGAATTATTTAAAATGGATACTCTTCCTAATCATGGTTTCTATTGAAACAACATGCTTAATTTATTTCCAATTTGTGTGACTGAATTCTGTCTTGTACACAGGAAAAAGACTTTAGGTAAAGGGAGAGAGGCTGTGACTTCAAAAAGGAATAGACGAGTCCACAAAGTTTCCCATGACCATATAAATTTCAACAAACCAGCTTGGAAAGAGGTGCTCTTGCTTTCAGTAACAGTGCCACGCTTCTTGAAGAAAATAACTATTTTTTATTCACTTCTCTTTCTTGTCTGTGAAGGAAATGCAGAATAGTTCTCAAAATATTGGCACAGGGGATGATGGTTGGGCACATGTTGCAAAAGTTAAAATAGGAGCTTTGCATAAAGAGCAACCAAAGGCTTCATGTGATGGAAAGTCTGAGGCTGCCCAAGTGGTGGATGGTTGCAATGGAAACAGTGTATACTCTGGACCAGCACCAGTCTCAGCATCCAGTGGTTTTACATGGGCTAAAAGGAGAAAACCAGAAGCTTCATCCATATTGTCTGATGGTTCAAGAAGCAAAATCAGTGCTCTGGATCCAATCTTTGTAAAAGGCAAATGTGATTTAACAAAACATGAGATAGAAGTTTCAGAAAGGAAACATGGTTTCAACACAAGACATCAGGACAGGATTTTCAGCCATGTATTACCAATATACCAGGCTCCTCGCTTTCAACAAAAATCATTCGATTTAGCTGATAAATACAACTCAAATTATTTCATGGAATTTGATTTCACAGATAAATTGGATACTCTGTTTGATCAGGTAAGTTTGAAATCCTCAGTCGAATTATGATCAAACAAAACCATAGGTTATCATTGTTGATCATGGACAATGTATATGCCACTTTTTATAACATTAACTGATCTGTCAGGTTTGGTAACTAATACTTCATATGTGTTTTTTCATTAATAGGTGGACATAATCATTTCTAATGGATTTACTTTTTTTTTTACTAATTAGTGGTTCAAAAACTTCCCTTGCTATAGTATAACTTAATTCTCCAAATATCAGTAACATCACAATGATTTCCAAATGATAATTTTAGTCCTTAAACTATTAATTTGGTCCTAGCGAATAGTAGCTTTGAACTATTTTGATGTCTACAAATTAACACCAGAGAAGCAATTTGGTCTAATAATCTTTGGTAAACTAAATTATTGTTCTTTTTTTAATTTACTTACTGTTCATAGAAATTCTTGTTTAGTAGTGTTGTTTTCACCGAGTGTTGGTTATATATGAAATCTTGATATGAATCAAAATACGTATGTACTGCTCTATTTTAATCAGGTTGCATCTTATTTTATGTGCCAAATATTTACAGGACCACAGAAAATATGGTGAGGCTGTGAAGTTATCAGCGGCAAAAATGATTTCATCAAATAAAAAGGACGAGTTGTTGCAGCGGAATGATATGCGTCAATCTCTTCGTATGTCAACATCGGGAAGAGGTAAAGAGACTACTTTTATCTAGGGTGATGTTACACAAGAAACAAACATATTTCACCTCCATGCATGCTCAACATAATGTTGCAGTAGACATTTTTCTTTGGTCTGTAACTGCAGTTTTAAGGGTAAATCAGAAGTTGTTTAAAACAAAATTTCAATATAGCTCGTTATGAATACCAGCATATGAATTTGTGTATTACAGACCAATGACACAAGGATCGATGGAGAGGATTAATCCCACATCTTCAAGGGCTGCATGGCTAAGAAAACATTGTGGCCATTGATGATATCCTTAATGGATATCTGAACCATTATAACTTGTACTTCAGCTCTCTTGATTTGTTCTTTACAGAGTAAAGTGTACATATAGGACTAACTCTGAATTATACATAGGATTTCAGTAACAAATTGCAGCTCCCAAGTGTTGGGTGATATGCTTAATGAAAAGTTAACTTTTCTAAGAATTCTTTTACCTTGGTGGCCATCTACTACATGTGTTCATTTATTTATTTCATCATGTTCTTTCAACCCTTGTATATGCTGCATTACAGATATTGAAAACTTGAAAAGAGAGAAATATAAAAGTATTATTCTAAAAATACTCTTGCAAATAGGCAATACAAAGTACTCCAATGAAGTTATACCAAAGCAATATTCTATATTTCTGCTTTGTTGATTTAAAAGTACTTAAGGATGAGATAAACCACAATTTCCTTTTTTATTGTCTTTGTGGTTCTAACACTTACATATATTGTAGGAGATTACTTCGTGCATTCTTTATGAAATCGAAAATGTATTAAAAAATTTCTGGATTACAGTTTCCAGAAATATTCTAAAAGAAAATATTTTAACTATTCAGGATTATTCATTCTATAACAACTTCATTTACCATGTCCTCTTGGCTACAAAAAACACATTAACGGTGTGGCCATGCTTGTTGGAATTTGTCTTCACTGACGACATCATTGTTGGCACGAAGCACATTGGCGTGGCGTATGTACAAAGGTTTCGTAGGAAATTGCTTCGGTCACCATTGCAGTTTTGATATAACTTAAACTCAAAATATCAGTAGGTTATTGACCATGTAGATGATGTTCTCAATCGCAATGCCAAGAAAATTATTCAGGAAACTAAAACTGAATGTTTTCTCTGACATGCGTGAGCCGACATATCTTTTTGCAGAACGTGTAACCCATGTACTTATTTGAAACATTCTAGATTTATATTCTAGAAGATGTACAGATTTTACAAGGTTATTTTTATTATGAAATTGCAAGCCTCAACAGTAATGTCATCAGTTTATGGTCATCTCAATAAGCTTGGAATTGGGTCAATGAACATGTGGTGAAAGTAAAATATTTTTATTGTAAAAGAAAACATTTATCATATAAAAAGCATAGAAGTTATTGAATGTTAATTTGTTTACTAATTTAAAACATTTAATGGTATAAATTTACTGCTTGCACTCTCTGTTTATGATTACAAGTTTTAAAAGGTTATGAATTCGTAGAAAAATGTCACTAAAAAAATACTGTAGAAACAGGACCGTGTCACTATCGAAGATTGAAGTTATTTTATATGAACATTGGTAATGACTATGTATTATGAAAAATGTTGTTTCACTGTTTGCTGAATAATATTATCAGTGTGTGTTTCACTATCAACTGAGACAGTAACTTGACATCAAGCTCCAATATCTTTCTTTTCTGACCCTTTCACTCATACTCCAATTATATCAGTAATTGCAAAAACTTATGTGTCACTACTAACACATCCTATATCTATCCTCATCAATAATAATCCAAAGAAAGTGGACAATTACTACAATTTCTGGGGTCAGAAAAGAAATCACCTATATGCCTTTATCTGTTTTTAATTATCACTCAGTATAATTTAATTAATAAAATAAAGAATTTAATATGCTCGCTGTTTAAATTCTCTTTTGCTGTCAGAATTGTGCTATCCAAAATCCTAGTTGATGGCCTCTTACAGTCTAAATTTGGAGGAACTTTCAAAAAAGTTCAGATCATAAAATACAAGTTTTCACCTTATAATATCTTAACTAATAGCAGTGACAAGTTGCATTATAAAGAAAAATATTCTATTTTATCATGTGTAAAGGCTATATAAAACTAAGGAAATGAAATAACAAAAAACCACTAAAACAGTCAAGACAAAACAAAATTTAATGCCAGTGATAGATTGTCTAGTTAATCTTAACCCTACCAGACGCTTTCTAGTATACACTGTGTTTTTATGTTTTTCACCAAATGATCATGATTTTAGGTCGAATACACCACTCTAAAAGAATAATTGTGTTTGAGAAAATAGATTATACTAGTATATCAATATTCTGTATCTAACTATGCACCTGAATTGCCAGCATTTTTTTGTCAGTCACAGTGTTATATTTGTTTCCGTATACATTTTATTTTAAATCTGTGTCAACACTAAAACCAATGGTAGAGCTCTGCTCACCATCCTCGTATTATTGATATTGTAGAATATAAGAGAATATTGCTGCACTAGCACATGCACCCACTTGAAGAGACAGAGAGAGAGAGGAATATTTCACTTAACTTTATTCAATTGATGCTATATTATGACTCTTACAAGTGGTGGCATATTTGTAGGCATAATTTTCTTATAAAATAATGAGAAAATAATCCAGACAATATAAAATAACATTGTAAATCAATTTGTTAACTTTTGTAATAAGTACTTAATAAAGTATTACCCTACTATGCTTTCTTATTGATTTCCGTGAAGAAATTAAACTCAAATAATGTAAAACATATATAAGAACTTAGTAATGAAGTAAATTTAGTTTCCAATAATGAGAAAAATTATGCAATAAGGACAATGAAATATGAGACAATAATATAGGTGAGACAGCTACGAGAATCTTTACCGAAACTCTTGAATGCATATTTGTGATATTTAAAGAACACGTCAATATTAAATGCTGCCGTACATAAAGCAAATGTTTTGCATCGATTTAAGATTAGACATTAATGGTGGTCTGAGTTTGATACTAATCTGATGATAGTCTTGATGATAGTATGATAATAGAAAAGATCCAATAAATAACAAATTTTGTTATAATAGATTTTTTAATGATTCTGATATTATTTTTAAAAATGAATCTAATCTAATTTTATAAAATTAACTTAAAATGCAAAATTAACTTGAAAAATGAAGTTTATATTATTATATATTATAAATTTATCTTATTTAAGTTGAAGTAGAATTTTCAACATATAACACATAGGAGAAACATCTATTTGAAACATTTGTACTTTTCATAATGCAACGACTTTCACTTGTGTACAGGTTACATTACAATAGTTAATCAAGAAACACTTCTACCTTTCATTCATGTGGCAAAACATGTTAATCATCCTCTAAATTTCTTTTCCTGGAATGTACATTTGAACAAAAAACATAACCGCAGGAGTTGCATCCGACTTAAACAAGTTGACTCCCACTTTTCCTAGACCGAGCAATTATACAAAAGTAGCTAATACATACATATGTTTATTTATACTGTTGAATGCTATTCCCTCCAATCAACTGAAAACCCTTAGCATTCACCGTCAATAGTCATTAGCATGGGTATTTGACCACTGTCATTGAGATCAATCTTGTTCAATCTAAGGCAGCACAATACTTTCTCTGGAAGCTCTTCTTGTTTCTGTGCCTGTATTAGGAATTTAGAGATTGTCAATCTTAGTCGAAGGCTAACTCTATATAATGCTGCTGAAAAAAGGGTTGCACTTCTCATAATAGAATATTCAAATTCAATTTGACCTTCATGCATTTTGATTATTAAATGTTACTAAAATAATTCTCCCTAGAATGGATGAGAAACGAGTCCAGATTCTCTGCTGAGTTTTATTACCGTCTCTCTGCTTGAGTCTTCAAAATACACTGATGTTGGTATATTAAAAAAGTTTTCAATATATCTTAAAAGATCAAAATCAGTGTCCATCATTATATTTTGAAGACTTAGATAGCACAAAAATCTCAGCAGGGTATCCAGGTTCGTGAGAAACAACAAATATTGTTAAGCATAGGAATTTATATGCATGTCATACCAGAGGCTAGGAAGGGTTGATCTGTTTTTGAATTGAAAACTGGTGAGGGAAATGTTGGCTGGTTATTTGTAGTCATAGAAAGTTTAAAAGTTAAATCTTTTATTTTGATGATGATGGATGCCAAATATTATATCTAAGAATGCCAGAGTATGCAAACATGATACAATACCTGAATGGTTAGGCCTAAATCAAGAATACCCTCTTTCAAACGACCCCTAAATGCATCAAGTCCTTTCCTTGATATGTAGCTAAATCGATGAATGTCCAGATCAATCTCAAAGTAATTAGGACCCTGTTAGGATACCCAAACGTCTCATAAGTCATGACAAAAAAAGAACAGAAACTTTGGAAAAAAGGGATCAAATTAGTTAAAACATCATAAATTTGTATGTTTTGATACTTTTTTGTATAATATGGTAGAAATATGATTATTTTTAAACTTTGCTGTACCTTGTAAAAGTTGTGCTGTGGGCGTGAGAGTACAGGTTTTCCGTTATAAGCATTTACTAGTTTCTTTTCAGCAGAACTCAAATCCATATCCTCTGAATTGACGAGTCCTACCATGATCTTTAGCCTTTCTCTAAAAGCAACACTACTTTCTTTTGCAAATCCTTTTACCTTTTCTGTCTCATCCTCAACTAATTTCTACAGCATAAACAAAAAACATGAACCATGTTAGTAATATGGATTGTTACGTATTAAAATATAGTATGTTGTGTCGGACTCAGTTTAAATATGTAACCCAAATGAACAGAGAGAAACAATATTTTAACAACACTTCCATATAGTGTCTTGAAGAACTGCTGGCACAAAGTATGTGCAGCAATTAGCAGCAATGCTTAAGAATGGGTTAACAGGGGAGCAACTGTACAGAAGCATTAAAAAAACTGGTGTAATCACATCACAATGACTCAAGCAGTCCAATATTTAAAAACTGTAGGAGTTAAAATAAACCTTTCAAATTCTAAAATCTAGATCCTCCAGAATTTCTTATTTGATCAATTAAATGATTTAAATATGGACATCTTAGAACAATAACCTAACCTACAACATGTGACCCTTAATGATGTCTAAGAGTCAAAAGTATAGGAAACAATATTGTAAATCCAACTGAAACAAAATGACGTGAAAAGGAGAACTATATACTTAGGTTACTTGGTAACATAAATTGACTAAAATGAAAATGATTTAGAATGGGATAATAGCAGTGAACAATATATTTACCATAATGCTTTCCTGAAACTGGGAAGAAATCTGTTCATCAAGAGTCTCAGAAGCTTTGAAATACAATACAAGACTCATCCCTTCTCCATCACTATCACCAAGGAACATTGCAGCTGGATATGTAGGCAACTGCCACAAAGCGCAGAAGATTGTATGATGTATGTGAAACCAATTGTTAAAAAGTGAATTTAAACCTAACTCATTGTGATGTATTATTTTAGATATTAGTGTACTATATATATATATATATATATATATATATATATAAAGGTCTTATGACTCCTCGTATATTGAAGGAATGATATCTGCACAAATTATAATAGAATATTTGAAGTATCTTAACACCAATCAACATGCATATGCCAACACTAGTACTGAATTTTCTTAATGTTGTTGAACTAAACACCAAAAAACTATACCTGGATATTTACGACAAGGAGTTGAGGAAAATTTCCTTTGGTCTTCACATTGGGAAGCTCAAGATGTCGAGCAATATGATGTATTTTTCTTCGACAGACAAATAGATCAACGCCAATAGGAGTATAAGGACTGTGATTCGGTGCAGGGGACTTTTGCTTATCTCTACAAAGAGAATGGTCAGACAATTATATTTTCACGGAACTAAAACTGGTTATATCTGCATATAATGGAAACAAGATGCAAGGAAGTTTAACAGCATACTTGAAATAGTTTTCACTTCGAAGATGAAATGTTGAGGGCGGAATTTCTGACCAACAACCAGGAGATGGCTTTTCTCCATTCTGGCATGGAATTGTGTGCCCTGCTCTCGGTCGCACAAAGTATCTTTTTGAACGACCTTACATTCAAATACAATATTAAGGAGCTTAATTAGCATAATCCCAAAGGAACCAATGCAGTGTTAGAAAAGGACCATTGTTCTGTTAAATTTGATCACTTACTGATATATTCATTTGCATCGTCCACATCACAGGACCTTCGTTTGAAAGAAAGCTTGAAGATATGTGACAGTCGTTTGCTTTGCCGATTCAGTGTTTTGTCATTGAAACTGTATGAGGGTGTCATCCGAAGAAGGCCTGATTTCCGTGCACTCTCTGGAGTTTTCTCTTCCAAACCATGTTTGTATTCCTTTATACCTTTGAAGCTTCCCTGAGTCTTGCTTAAGCGAGACATTCCACGACCTGGTGTACTCACAAGGCCAAAACCACTTTCATCTCTTCCCTTTAATTTGTCTTGATTGCTTCCATCAACTTTAAGATAGCTTTCATGATATTCTTCATACTGACACCTGGAATCTGTAAAACGTGATGATCTTCCATACTTGAGCACTTGACCACATGGGATGTTTCCAACTGTGCCGGATACTATTGGAAAACCATCTGCATAGAAATCTGCAACCCAAGGTAAGAAAAGTAAAGAAAGAAACAACAATCTATACGGCGCAAACATAATGACATAATAATAATATCCTTTCTTAGAGGCTTGAATTTCTGTTTACGTGGTTCAGTAATTGCTTATGTATGTTAACAGGTAATACATATTACCTCCATGAACACTATTGAAGTCTTCATCTGAATCAGATTCCAGAATGCTGAGTGAATCAAAATATGTTTCTTCTTGACTCACTACTGCAAGCAAGACATAACAAATTCATTACAACTCCCAAAATATAAAAATTGAAAATAGTAAAGTCAAAAGAATATACAGTTTGCATCGTTGTCATACTGACTGAGTTGCCATTGAAGCTGAGTAAGATGGAATACTGAATTAGAAACTTCTGAGCGCCTGCAAGCAGTAGTTGCACCATTTTCAAAGTCCATATGAACAAATTCACTTACAGAATAATCTGTCACACGCCCCCCTGCGCTGCCACTCCTTTGCAGGATGATATCATCTGGAATAGGAATGGGCATAGAACTTGAGATCTTTTGACGCCGTCTTGTTATCCGTCTACGGAGATTCCTTGGTCCTTTTATTGCATTAGAAGGTACTGATACGCAACCCCCCATGGTATATTGTTAGGAATACCAGTTTCAAAGCCTCAGAACTGTCTTTCAACGAATGACAAAACTCAAAACCTGCATAATATACGAAAGGAAATTCTAGAAAAAGTAAATCAAAGCAATGGAAAACAACATGTGGATAAATGAGATCATCTATATTCATATAACACAAATCAAGCTTTCATAACTACCTTTGGGCTCGGTGTGGAGGAAATGAAGGAAAAGGTGGAATTCAACACTTTGAAAAAAGGAAGGCTGATAAACCAATGGAGATAGCGACAACAAAAACAAACTTATAGCACATATACAGTCATGGAAAACGCAGAGAGGTTTTCCTTTTGAGGTTGTTTCAAGGAAGCTACTGTTGTCTCCTTAAACGGAGAGCAAATGCACTTACATATATATGGAAAAGGCTGAAGAAAAGCAAAAGGATCCTCATGTGATACATCAGACAAACGAAAAGCATGTAAAGAATGGTAAAGAGAAATGACATTATAACAACCTTAAGAGAAAAGCTATTATCATTTTTGTGTACAATGCATCTATACAGAAAAAAATAATTAAATGTTATCGTATAGATATAAAAGATAAATGTTTATTGTTGTATAGGTAAAAGGTTGTTTGTATAACGTGAAAAATATCGTGTGAAAAGAAAAAAGATACTATAAAAAAGTGGAACACAAGATAATGGCACAGGCAAAAGAACATGCAGATTTCACAAACAACAAAGAAGAAGACAACAACGCATAGAAATCTGAATCATACTGGAATTCCTTCCTTCAAATGTTTTCTGATTAAAGAAAACACTTTCTGGAATCCCTTTTTTAATCACTTTTAAAGGAGGAAATATAAAACAAGAATATCTATAATCATGGCTGACACTCATACCAGAAAAGTTATATAGAACTGTAGCAGAGAAGATATGCGACCGGTCAATTCAACATAAAAAACGAAAAAAAAAAAAACAACATGAATGGTGCCAACAAACTTGTAACTCGATTGACACCGGCCTATGTAAGAATTGGAGTGAGACATTGGTGTTTTTTTAGCATGTCATGCGAATAGAAAAAGTATCATCTTTGCTTATAGATAGTCTCTGTCAAAAAATCTGGTTAATAACTTTTAGTGAAGTATTTCCTTTCTCCATTATGTGTTGCATCAGACTTTAACTTAAAACTTTGATTTAACAGATCTATACCTACTTTTATTCAGACCAACCTAACGTTGATATCAATTGAATATTCATAGTTGGATACGTCCAATAATAATAAGAAAGAATTACCTGTTCTATGAGAGATCTGTTGGGTGGGATATGATCTTCCTCTCCATGCAACAAGGAAAAAATATGAAGACTCAAAATAGAGGGAGAAGGAAGAACATGTGGAGGTGGGTCCGACAATGGCTATGTCGGATCCAGAACGTTGCAAAAACACAACACCTTCTATGTGTCTTCCTGTGCAATAATTGCTCCGTTACAAACCACCTAATCAATCATTGATAACGTTTAAAGAATCAAAAGGAGAGATGAAGGGGTTTGAACAAACTTTGGTGCGGATAATAATAGCTACATATAAATAATATCAGAAAAGTGGAAGGTTCCGTGAGATGATGATAATGAGAAGTGGGAATGGTGTTGATGTTTGTTTGGTCGTGGTGTTCCCCTTGAGTTTAGCTCTTCATCCACGAGATTTAGCTGCCTTTATCCAATGAAACATCAGCAACAACAAGAGTTCCCACGTTAGCAGCCATGTTGTACACTTTTTCCTTTTAAGATGAAGTTGACCAAATTTAGAAACTCATTATTATCATCATAAGAGTAACAAGTTCATATACTAAATTCATGTACTATTTTTTCCTGTTATTTGCCACCTTTTTAATAACAACCTTAAATATAAGCTTTTAGAGATCAAACACTATAGAAACCCGTCATTTTGCATATTTAACAAGGTAGTCTTCATAATGACACTATTTCTTTAATTCGAACCTTTCTGAAAACCTGTGTTTGTTACATTAACTATATTAAGCTTCTGCATTACCCATACAGAAAGAAATGCATAGAACCGTTGAAGATGAAAGCAAAGAACGAGGCAAAACACATGAGATAATAAATTACTACATAGAATAGAGTAGCTTGTTAAACTTTCAAGGGCATCGTAATAAATATGTAATGGCAGAAGGATCTGTCTTCACATGCAAGTGCAGTGATGCACGTGCAGCAGCACGTACGTTCATGTAAAAGAGAATTTATTTGGACCAATGCAACCGCCCTAGCCACGGTGCACACTATCTGCATAATATCACCACTGCACGTGTCAACAAATTTTAGAAACCAAAGTAGAAAATTCTCAGGTAACGATTCACCTTCATCACCCTCAATTATTGTACTTGTCGTCTTGTTTCTTATTCAGAGATTCTCTGTATCTTTTGACTATACTGCTATTAACTTCTGATTGGACTTTTCAATTACTGCTCCGATACCAATCTTTTGGATGCATTTATTTTATTATTTTTCAGATTGTTTATTCCAATAATATATGTTCATATTTTATTCTGGTTATTGTTATTTAGTTATAAATTAAAGAAAATGATGCTTAGAAGTTTCGTAACAGACAAAATTATAGCTGATAATATATATATATATATATATATATATATATATATATATATATATATATATATATATATATATATAAATAAGATTATCCAATTCGAAAGTTTATGTAAACGTGAGTCTCGTAAACTCGTAATTGAGATAAAAAGTAATTATATAAATAATATCTTAATTTAAATAAGTTTATAAAATTATATAATTTTAAATAAATAAAATTTATATGTTTATAATAATAAATATTATAAAACGTAAATACTTGAATTGTTGTCATTAATTTTGATATATTTCATTATATATATAACTTTTAAATTCGGAGAATCGCTCCAAACTTATGAATTTACACAATCTTACTAATTTCACAATCGATTCTATAGAATTTATGTAGAAAACGAGTTTATTTTTGAGTTAACTCGAAAGCCAAGTATGGAAATGTAAACTCGTAAGAATTTACGAGTTAATTCGAGAGTTTAATAAATATATATAAGATCATATAGATTTTAATAATTGTATTGTAAAAGAAATGAAGAGAAATTTTTTTAGTTAACTTTTTCTTCCGATTTATACGATTGAATAATATAGTTCACGTCATCCTCATATACACAGTTTTAATTTTAATTAATTTTATTACTTTTAGTTGTAAGAAATTAAGATAGAGTAAGAATATCTCTTAAGGCATCGTAGTAACAAAAAACAAATAATAACAATATTAAATTTAATTAAAATATCAAGAAAAATTATATACAACAAACGAGAAAAAGTAAACTTACAAATAAAAAATAATAAAAGGAGGTTAATTATTACAAATTAATCAACTTTAAACCTTTATATTAAGTGAATCAAGTCATATTTAGTCATTCATAAAAAGAAATGAATCAATATTTGTATAGGGTTACATTATTTATAATCAGCCTTGCCATATATTTCTCCACTATTTTGATAAGTATGTTTTTATGTGCGATTTTCATTGTGTATTGAACAAAAACTAGTATTTTTTATTTATTTTAAAATTCCTTGAATATATGAGACAATTTCAGAGAATTTTTTAACTGTTTTATATCTCATCCTTCGTAACCATTACATTGTTTGGATGTATCTAACTTCAGTTGTATGATTTTATATCAATGTAAGTTTGTTGATTTATTTTAATTTTCTAATATTTTCGCCTTGTATTTTATCTAATAAACAATTTATTAAATTATTGAATAAATTAAAAATAAATATAAATATAAATCCAAGAGTAACTAAATTACATACATGAATATATTTGCTTAGTATGTTATCCATTTCATAATATTTATTAAACTATTTAATCAAAATATATAAATTTAAAACATGCATTTAATAAATTAATTACATTATAAATTTGGTTTTAGTAATGTTTCTCGAAGTAAAGGAGGAACAAATGTGCTAGTGGAATGAAAATTAGTTTTCGTAGAACATTTTCATAGAAAACAATAAAATAAACAAGATAGGTAGGACGAAGAATAGAATCAAGGATACAAATATTTATAACTTGTTTCAACATGATACCGAGAATCATACTTTAATATCACCTATATTAAATTATGATTACCCTAATTATATAATTAATTTTTATTAGCATAAGATTTAAGAATTTAAGTATTGTATTAAGTTATATAAATACTTAAATTTGTATGTTAATAAAATTAAGAGAAAAAGAACTAAAAGATTAAACAATTTCGCCTTAATTACACCGTCAGAAATACTGTTATTAGTATACTGTAATATTAGGTAAACATCATAGGAAACTGCCATGATGTGTTTTGATTGCTTTAAATAGTTTACACATTAATTCGAAAAAAAAATACATTAAATAGTTTATAAAAACAATACAAACTTTCAAATCAATATTTGTTTCCGTGTACCTATGACCTTAATCTTAGGTACGTCATTTCCAAAGTTCCAACCTCCATTAAAACCCTGGTCAGAGTTTCTTTTCCATTTTCAATTCTTTCTCTTTTTACGATTCTTATTACAAACCATCATAATATATATATATATATATATATATATATATATATATAGATACCCTAAACCCACTCTTTTATATTTTTAATATTTGAGGGAGGTGTTTTCTTCTTCTTGACAATAAGTATAAGAGTATCATCAGGTGGAGATTTGTCAAAAATAAAGAATTTTTTTTTTCAAAATTTATTTATTGGTCTCTCTCTTGGTGGAATCACTGTAAGTGAATGTTAATTTTTCTTCTAAATTAAGGATGTTTAAAGAGTTTCTATGTGAAAATAGATATTATATAGATGCCTAATTTTACTTTGTTTCTTCAATATTTTTGCTTCTAGATTTCAAAAATGGATGGAGGAACCGAAGAAGGCAGTGTCGCAGGCATGGACATGTTTTTGAAAAATTATAAATTTGAAAAAACAGATGGCTTTGTATCCATGTTGGGCAAGATAAAAATTGCAGAACATGTATTGACTGGGAAGAAGGTCATCATCCAGATCCTTAAACGTGGCAAGATGAACAACATGAAAATGGAAGAACAAGGTTTATATTGTTTTTTTTTTAATTTATTAATATATTATTAATTAAACGCCTTTAGATTTTTTTCTCTTTTTTTTCTGAAATTTTGTTTCGTGAAATTTATTGATGTATAAATTTAGGTACAATATATAACACATGTACATCCCAAAATATATAACATAAACCATATAAAGAATTATCATATAATAATGTTGTAAGAAAGTTAAAAATGTTATAATAAGGTTACAGTTATCCTAAAATAATCTTAAAATTTAAAGTTTTACTCAAGTTCTACACAATCCCAAAACTATAAACTTAACCGATCGGTAATTCAGTATTACCAAAAATTTAACCGAACGGTTCAACTAAAAAACTAAAAACAGTAATAAGACCGAACGATCATATTTTATACTGCAGCATTCTTGCTCTCCAACTCCTGCTCCAGCGTACACTCCACATCGCAAGGGAAAAATCGAACAGGAACATGGACAAAACAGGAAATAAGGGTAAGCTAATGTAATTTAGTTATGCAAACATACATATAATTCGTACAAGTACAACCAATGCAGAACCGAATACTCCAACATACCAACACAAATACAAATATGCATTTACAAATAAACACTATACTTCATGCATAAATCGTACACCTGACTTGACCATCCGGATTGTATGATATGTAGCTTGAGGCCGTTCATGCACTCAGGTGCTGTAGTAACTGGAAAACCATCAGTTGTCACCCGAGTTTAGTCTATTATAACTCACCCAAGAACCTATGGACTAGGACCTCCTGCCATTCTCACACAATGTCTTACCCATCTCTACTTGAGAATTGGTAATCATCAGAATATCATGATGAACTCCGTGAATTTCACTATCCATATTCATACTATAACACCACTTTGATACACTTTTCACTGAGACATTTACCACTTCAATACACTTTTCACTGAGACATTTCTCCTTGGAATTCTCTTCCACATTACTTGAAACATATGCCTTGTTTGAAATATCAATACAATTTCCCATACTCAGTAGATCAATACAACTATATCAACCCATCAAAGTCAAACAGTGATAATAGTAGTTAAAGACCAAATATTCATTCATAGCAAAAAACCGAACGCCAACAACACAAACTTCGAGTATGACTGAACGGAAAGATCAACAAATCTTATGAACAAGACCGGACGAAAGAATACTCCCCATATGTGAACATGACCAAATGGTCATGTAAAGAGTAAAACTCAAGCATGAGTCGAACGTCTTTGAAGTTGAACGCCAAAACAACCAAATTCTAAAGCTAAAACCGAACACTTGATATTTAAAACGAACACTATTGTTTTAGACCGAACGCCATTGGCTTAGGCCGAACACTATTGGCTAAAACAGAACACTATTGAAATAAGATACAAGAATAAGACTGAGTACTACGAAGAGACCGAGTGCTAGTACAAGAACGAACACTTCTGATACCGAGTGTTGGTAACTGACCGAACACTACCAAGACAGTACATGACCGAGCGGCAATAACAGTTAAAGCCTATGATAGACCGAACGCTGTTTACAATCAAATGTTATGTCTAGACTGACTGTTATATTCTCTTGAATATCAACCCAAGACCGATCGGTCATTAACTAAGGATCCACAAAAGTAGAACTTAGTTAAGACCGAGTACCAATACAAACCGAGTACTGCCAAAAACGAGCACTAACACATAGTACTATAAATAACAAACGCTAAACCTATTACGACTAATAACACACAATAATACCCACCCTGAGACTGTCAATATAAAAAACAATACTTTTAAATTGAACGTCAATATTAAACCGAACGACACTTAATCAGATTATCCCTACGAAACCGAATGCCACTAAGCTCGATTCCATGACCAGACCGAGTCGTTCTATACCGATCGCTCGATTTTCTACAAAACTTTCAGAACCTCTCAACCACTTCACAGATTTCATCCAACCACATAATATTGCATATAATTCAATCAAACATACAATTGTTCATACATGCATGCAAACGTTCAAACAGAGATTCCAAACACAAACACAGGAAAACATAATTAAACTACTAGCTTCCCTTACCTCTTAATTGGACAAAGAACTTTCAGTGCAGAAACTTGCTCACCACCAAAAGTCTTAGAAATATAAGATTCATTTATTTGTGAAAATAGACCAACCATAAGACCAGAAATGTGATCAGAATTTAATAGAAGAGGTAATAAACTCATGCAACCAGAAACTTGGTTTGCATGTGCCGGAAAACAAACGTTCTAAGAAGAGGATGAACTTACCAGCTCAAAACAACAACTTGATCGGTGCAAAGTGAAGCCTTTGACACCAGGAAGACTCAGGCGTTGCCTGATTGATGATCGGAATAAAAAGAAAGTGAGAATTTGTAGGAAGAAGGAAGAGAATTGTAGAGAGAAGGAAGAGAATATAAACTCAGAAACTTTGAGAGAAGAAGTGCATGCAGAGTAAAGTGACACGAAAGTTTGAAAATTTTCCTTATATACTACCGTCAAAACCGATCGGCCACTCAGCTACACACACCTAGCTTGCACTTTCTGAATTTCTAAATTCTTACACCTACACCCGGCTTCCACTCACTGCTGAATTTAATGGTTCTTACAACACACAATTGATTCATAATTTTTTTTAAATAAAGTTGTTAATAAACATTTTTAATAACAATGGTTAACTGTGAGGCTTGAAATCAAGATATTATATAGATTATATAAACATAATTTGTGAGAACCTGGAAATTTGGATTTAAAAGATTGGATTTAAGTATTAGACTAATATAACCAGATATTTTTTTTAATATAAATAGACTTTTTTGGAAACAAATATGGTTCATTAGTCTAATTCCATTCTCTCTCCAGAACCAAGTTCTTCCTTTTTCTCTGTCTTCTCTCTACCACAACTCTGTCTTCTCTCTTCCATTTTTCCTCTCTAAACCATTGAATTTCCGATCAGGTGGCGCCAAAACGTCCGCAAAGTAGTGGGCTTCGAAACTAATCGATTCATTTCAGGTTCTAAGCTGGTAAGTTCCTCCATGCAACCTTTTATCTGTCCTTGAACTAGCATATGCAATCTTTGTTAGTTGCATGTGTCTTGTGCTTTCATCTTCTTCAATTTTTCCACTTCATTCTAGCTCTTAGAGTTGTTTCTGTCTTCAATGTGGTGTTATGTAGGGTTTTGTTGAGTTCTCACAACTCAAGGTTCGGTTTAAGGGTTCTTGTGAGTTGTTCAGTCAACTTACTCTAAGATAAGGGGAGCTAGGATACATTTTTATATTGATTGCATGTGATGTATGCTGAGTTTTGTACTGTTGTACTGTTGGTATTGTGTTTTGACTTGGAAAGATTTAGTTGCATGTGTTGAACTTTGGGACAGTGGAACTGAAGTGTGATGTTTGTATACTGTTTGGATGTATTTAATTTCTTTAATGACTATGTTGAAGTGCTTGTGGTGAGAGACCTATTGTATCAGTGAATAAGTAGAAAACTTGGTGTTCTATTAGGGTTTTAAGTCACTTTAAGAGGAAGTGAGGTAGTGATTTTGGGCATTGGAGGTCTTGAGTGCAATTGGGTTGTTTGGGTAGCTCAGATAGGTCAATTTTGACTTGTTAGGAATCTCAAACTGGTCTAAAATGAGTTACAAGTATTAGAATTGGATTTGGGTCCCTAAGTTGTTGATTTTGGTGTTCTAGAGTAGAAATTGATTCTAAATCACTTTAGAATTGTAGTAGGAACGTTTATAATCATCTAGACAAGTCTAATTAGGTGTAAAACAAGAATTAGGGGTGTTAGAAATTGGAGAAAAGGCCTGGAAGTGGTAAGGCCTGTTGTGAGTGCATGATTCTGCAGAATTTGCGTTCTGCAGATGATGTAGAGTCGCTATGCGAGTTGTCTCGCATAGCGAGTCCCTGTAGAGAGTGCTTATTGTCTGGGTCATTCGTTGTGCAAGCTGGTGCGTTGTGCGAATGACTGGAGAATACTACTCTCTGTCTAGAGATTCACATAGCGAATCTAGTCGCCATGCGACTGGGGGTGGTCTGGAGTCACTGCCATTTTAATTCGAAGAGCGAGATGGGCGCAAAGCGAGAGGATTTGGGGGTGTGCTCTCTGTCTGAGCTTTCGCATAACGACTTGGGTTTGCTATGCGAGAAGACCTGAGGCTTGTAGCCTCAGTGAGTTAATTCGCATAGCGAATTAAGTGGGTGCACTATGCGAGGGACGTGAGGTACAACACCTCAGCGAGTTAATTCGCCTTGCGAGTGAGGGTGCACTGTGTGAATCCTTTGAGTCTAGTCTTTCCTTTTACTCTCTTTTTGGTTAAATTAAGTGTGTGGAATGTTTGGAATGCATAGTATGAGGGTGGTAATGTGATTATATTGAAAGTATGCGAGTGTATGAAACATGTTTGGTGATTGAAAGTATGTGGTTTTAAAAGTATGGTTGATGGACGTAATTCCATGAATCTCAAAGGGAGGTTACATGGTGGTGCCCTATATTATTGGACGTAATTCCATGATCTTCAAGGAGAAGATTCATGGTAGTGCCCTTAGTGTTTAGAATGATTTGCATGGTAGCTCAGTCTTGGGGGTTATCCTAAAACTACAATGGTCAATCATTTTAAAGTAGAGAGGATTGAATCATGTTGTGAGTAGTAGCAGGAGGTCCTAGTCTTGGGTGCTTCCAGTATGGCCCAAGGTGAGTGATAACGGACTAACCTCGTGAGTGTGGTAGGGTGAAACCCATTGGCAATGGCTTTACAAAGCAGTAGAGGCCACCATGAGTGCATGACTCGCCATAGCTCGACAAACATTCTAAGTCCGAACGAGTCAAATTTAAGTGCAACAAGTCATGTTTGTATAATGTAGTGTATCTGTCCTTACTTGCATGTTGCCTATGACTGTTATAACATGATTTTTGTATATCTAGCTCACCCTTGCTTCTGTGTTTGTGTTTTGCTATGGTATGCTTTTTTTTTTTGCAATGATCATCCACTTGGATGTGAGTAGAGGTGGATGAGGTGCCTCTGGAGCAAGCTTTGGAGGAAGATGATGCTACAACTTAGTCTAGTTAGGACTCTTAGTTGTTCCTTATGATTTTGAAATACTCTACTGTGTTTAAGTTTTAAATTAGGACTTATTTTGGGGTGACTGTAACTTTAATACTTTACTTACAGTCTACTTCTAACTGTTCTCGTATATTAAAATGTGAACTTACTATATTATATGTTTCTATATAATCTTGGATGTTACATAATTTGTAAAAATTCTTCTTAAAAAAATTTACATAGATAAATCTTAATTTACAAAAAAATATTTATTTATTTTTATCTAAAAGTGTTTGCATATTACTATCTAAACACTAGAGAATTTTTATTTTATGTTTTTATATACAAACAACTTTAGAATTGTGTTCACTCTCGAATAATTTGCCAAATGTTTGTTTAATATATATTTATTGTCATATAGATAGTATGATGAATATGATTAAAAGTAATAGCAACAATTGATGATATTAAGACAGATTAATAATAACATATTAATTATTTTATTCTTTTAATAGAGATCTTATGATATTTTTAGAAATTCTGATAAATTCCTGTTATATGCTTTTTTAAACAACATGGTGATTACTTTCCTGAGGTTTTTAATTTTATGATCTCATGGTTTCTGCATAAAACACCCTTTTCAACACACTTTACTATTAATTCAAATTTAATATTAAAAAATAAAAATTTGTCAATAACAAGACTGCTGAATTAAGTATGAGTAATTAAGATGAATTTAGTAAATAATAGGCTGTGCTATTTATTGGTTAATTGTTGTTGGTTGAAATTTCACAGGTTATATATGGAAAATTATATGTTGGACCAGAAGTTGATGTATGGAGTTGTGGTTTAGTTCTGCCTTTTGATGACGATGAAAACATTTCAAATCTCTTCAACAAAATGAAGGTATCTCTAATTTTATGGTTATTGATTGATATAAACTTTTAAATAAACACTAATTTTGAAGATTAAATATGATTTTGATATCTTGATTTTGAATGAAAATGAAAATTATCTTTTTTAATTTTAATTCAATTTAATTCTTTAATTTTAAAAATGTATGAAATTTCATTTTCTTAATTAAATTTTATTAATTTTATTAAACATAAGATAAGTTTTTTATAATATTTGACATATTTTTTTAATATTAATTCAGAAACATATTTAAAACCTAAAATGAAATCAATAAAATTTGATTAAAACACATTTTAAAAATAAAGAATGAAATTAGTTTAAATTTTAAAAAAATCTAATTTTTATTAAAAATTAAATATATAAAAGTATATTTAACTCTGATTTGAATTATGTTAGTTTAAAGAAGATTTAATAATTAACTCTTCTTATACACAGGAAGTGCTTTTCACTCTTCCATGTTACCTATCTCCTGAAGCTAGAGATTTGATATCAAAGATGCTTAATGAACCTATGAAAAGGATAACAATATCTCAGATCCAACAACACCCATGGTTGCAACTTCATCTTTAACCTGACACAATAGATACAATGTAATATTGTAGCCCTTTTCTACAAAGGGTAGATTATGTTAAGTAAATTGGTTTAAGTGGGTTCTTTTATGCTAATAAATCTTGATCTGGATGTGGACAAAAATCATGCATTTATATTTATGTAAGATTCTAGTAGGTGTCATGTTTATTAACAGTTTAAGAATACAAAGTTATACCATAGTAATTACTACTATACATTTTGTCCTATGTTTAAAGTTCTTAGATGAATTTAAAATGTAATCATAATAATATATACTTTTTTTTTCTGTAGTGAGTACATTTTCTTTTGTTTTTTTCATTCCACAGGTAAATAGGTACTCAACTTATCTCGTAAACTTAGTATTTCCAAATACTCCAACAAGAAATCATAAACAACTTAGCCTCCTAATCTTCACATTATTTGAATCATAGTGGTGGTTCTAAGAAACTCTAGTTATGTAATGCATAGTTTAATAAAGGTTATTGGTAGAACATCCTAACAAGTAATTATATTTACAATGATACTCAGAAATTTTATTGAAATTCCAAAAGAGTCAGTCAGCTAGTTGAACGATCGAGTTAAACTAATACTAATAAAATTAAGCAATATTATTACAAGTTAGGTTAAGTCATAATTAAGGTAATGTTAACCTGAAATCTATTACAAAATCTATAGATAAAAATTTAGGAATTGTGATTGTTTTGTTATATTTAATACATATTTTTGTAGGCATCTTTCTAATTTAGTCAAACATCAGAAAACACATAATAGAAGAGATATTGACTTAAGTTTGGAGTTACAAAAACATATCAAAGAAAAAGAGTTGATCTTGACTCACCAATGGAAACAATACTGAATAATAATTTTCTTTTTATAAATTTATTATTTTAAAGTTTTAGATAAAATATAATATTTGTAAATAAATTAAATTGATATTTTATTTATATGGTGATTTTTCTTAAAAAAGAAAAAAATACATTTTTAACTACAAAAACTTTACATATTTAAGGTTTTGACAACACATCCCATCAAAATTATATCAACAGGTTAATATTGAAAAAAATTTATATTTGAAAATTTTTGTAGTTGTTATAATTCAATCAGCATGCAGTATAAAAGAGATAACTTTAATTGTAAAAGATTCTCTTGTTAGAAAAAATCAACTTGCTCACTTATTTCTTCGTTAGCATGGGTAATATGGTAATAACGCTTAAAAATAGATGTTTTAGAATTAGAATCCAACGATTAACCAAAGCATCTGAGATTGAAACGCACCGTCTTTTGTCGCGTAATAGCATCGCTGACGCAGATGCAAACATCGAAGGAGAACGCGATGCTTTGTTCCTCTTTTGTTCTTCCTCTTTCCAATCTTCAACTTTAGGGTTCCTTTAATCTCAACGTTTCTCCTCAATCTCAAGCTCCGTTCACTCCAACACTACTAGGGTGAGCCTTTTCCCTTCTCAATCCTCAAACAATTCTCTCTCTCTCTCTCTCTCTCTCTCTCTCTCTTGCTCTCTCCGTTAATCTCGCTTTTCTTTTCGTGCTAAGATTATTCTTCTCTTTACTGTTGGGAACATAAACAAGCGCTTTCGATCGGAAGTTTGCCAATTTCCAGATTTGAGATTCTGGATTGCGTTGCGTGTGGATAACAAATAGCTACCATTGCTTAGATTTTTTCTCTCGTTGAATTGTTCAGAGATTATTATATAAATTAAAATTTTTGTTTTAATATTATGTTGATTTGCTTATTCTTTTTATATTTGAATGAATTATAATATTGTTTTCTTCATGATGTATTATTGTTATTGTTGTAACGTCTATCAATTTTCAGCTTCCGTTTTCTGTGATTACCGTTACTATTATGATATGTACATCCATTACTTTTGGAGCAGTAGATGCCTTGTACACTTCCAACAAAGTGGAACATTAGCTGGTGTTTAGTGGTGATGTCAACGTTTGAAAAAATCTGTTGTTGTTAAGCTTGTAGTAGCTTATTCGTAGTTGGAAAGATTGAAAAACAGTCAAGTTAAAGGTGCACCTAAGGTAAGGCAGCATAATGGGTCAATGAGGCACATAGGGTGCCTTTTATGCTTCGTGTCTGTTGCTACTTTTGGTAATTGTAGAATACCATAGGAGGCCGCTGATACAAGTTGCTAACTGTGATACTTAAACACGTTAAAATTGTATGAATGGAAGAAAATAATTCCTCAGTTTCAAAATATTTGTCAGTTCAGAAGTATAGTTCGTTTCTAATTGTTTGTCTCCGTAAAAAATCAGCGTAGCGCTATTTATTGTTAATCTGGATTTTATTATTATCAATTTGTATCCCCAATTAGTGGAACGAGAGGTTTTTATCAAAGAAAAAGTTAGTTTAGAGAATTTAGGAATGATCCCTCAAATTAAGGATAATTAATGACACTATTACTTCTATAGTTTGACCCCGGTGGAGTATCTTGATTGTCGACTTAAGTATTTCATAATGATATTCAATGTATATATATATATATATATATATATATATTGTTGTGTCCTTCCTTTTGGAGATTAGAAGTGTGACAGTTTCCATGTCTATGTCAGGTGCTTCATATCTGATCTACAATACATTAATGATAGTATACGATTCTAGGCCTTGGCCATAATAATTGTGTTGAGATTTTGTTCTTGAAATGTTAATGAATCACACAAATCTTACATGAATTGTGCCATCCAGGCAGAACTGGTTGTGCCCCTAGTAATGTCTTTTTTGTTGAAAAATTGGGTAAAATGAGAGGGAACAGACTGAATTTAATCCCCAATTCGAACCAGGGTGGTCTTCTGTAACTGTTCGTGTTTTCTCTCATTCTTGGGGTCTCTTCTTCATTACTTCACCTGTTGTTTGTTACTCCAGAAGAAACAGAGTAAACCACTCTTTTTTTCCACCATTTCTTTGTATTTTATTGTGGTGCCTCAGCTCTTCTGCTTTGTACCAGCAGCCACTTTTTTTCTGCCATGCTTTTATGATTTGGATCTTTGTTTGTTTTGGTGCTTTATATGTTGTTTTGTTAGCTATTTGAGTTTGAAATGCCAATAGATGTGTGGGCATGTTTTGATGTTTTATGCATTTCTTTATTTAAATTGCTACTAGTGTTATATTTTTTGGTATGAATTTGTTTTTTAAATGTGTTAGTTTTACACACTATGTTTTATTATTGTTCATGAATCTTACTGTTTATGATATGGGTTGATATTTATTTCAGAAAATAGACCTCCCAAATCATGATTTAAATCCCAACTCTACTACCATGTTAATCCCTGTTGTGCAAAACCTTAGATGCCAATTATTTGAAATGGTGGAAATAACTAGTTATCCACCTTTGGACTTCTACCAGTGAAAGTATTTGACAGGTTTTAGAAATTGAACAATTAATATTTCCTTTTCAGTTTGTACCACAAATTGTGTTGTTTGAGTAGTTGATTTGAGTGAAAATTAATGCAAAATACAAAACAGTCAAATCTTTTATTGGTTTCTTTCTTTTCTATTGTTAATGTTTGCCTTTAAGGTCAATATTGGAGCTTGAGACCCTCACTAGCTGGGTGTGGGACATGAAGCTCCTATTTAAAATTGATGCTCTATTCCCTTAACATCCTCTCTTTTGAAACTGGATCTTCCTCTACAATAACTGATATCATAGCCAGTTTTTCTATTCCCGGAATGTGGATGGTTTGTTAAACGCAGGGGAGTGGGTCATGAATTGATTTGGTTCTAGACAGGGAACCCTATTTGAGTTGGATGCTCTGCTTCATTCAGCAAGGTGTCTGTATTTTGTCACTTGCTGACTCAAGGAGTTTTGATCCCCTATCACCTTTAGGATACCTTTCACCTTTTGGGAAAAAAGTGAAATCTTTCCTGAGCTGTCCATCAAACACCAGATTAATTTTGCATTAATCTGTGGATTCTCACAAATTATAACTTATCTGACTGCCTACACTGCTACATTATCTCTCAAATCTGACATAACAGATAAGCGTTCACATCCTAGTTCATCTGGCTTCCATCATTGGTGGAGTCTGACAGGTTTGATGTATGCAATGCAGCCATCGTCGTGTGAGCTTAGAGGAACCGTTTTCATGTTACTTGAAATAACAATTATGAATCACCTGTCTGTAACCTTTGCCTTTGAGCCATGTGCCACCTCTTTTGACTGCAATAACAATAAAAGAACATGAAAGATGATGTGGTGCTACTATATTGTTATATATATTTTTTAGTTGTTTCTGTTCACTCCTGCTAAATTGTTAAGTAGCTCATTCTTTTCCTGTATAAAAATTTTACTTTATAATTAATGCTTATTAATACTGCACAACAGTGCTGTTGCTGCCTTCTTAAATATTTCAGCTATTGTGCTGAGATTCCTAGAAACCCTCTTTATTCGGATGTCAAGGCTATTTGTTGTGGATAGGGGTATTATAGGGTTCTCAGGGAAAAAGCAGTTAAAAGGGTGACACCTACTGCCATTGATAAATCTTCTCTCTCAACTCTCTTCTCTCTGGCAACAAGACCTGTAGTCTGTTTCTCCACTCTTCAGTGACCTGCTAACTTGTCTTGTATCATATCTGGTGATCTTCTGCCATTGACTTTCTATTGTTGATTATTAATGTCATGAATTGAGTAATTTATCATTTTCTGACAGTTATGTGTATATCCTATACATCTTATAAACCTGCATACAGAATAGTGGCCATCCTATTATCACACCGTGTCGAGGTCAGCTGGTTTGTGCCTCAATCCGGAATTGATAACTGTGTTTGTGACTAGATATGTCCACTTGAATCCGGTCTCTGTTTTCTTTTTTATTTACAGCATATTGTGTTGAGTTTCTCAGTTATTGTTTTTTTTGTTCTGTTTTATGTTCAAAGTATCAGTGATGCCTGAATTCAAGTGTTCTGTACACTTCAAAGTTCTAATTCTGATTCCCATTTCTTGCTAGACTTTTATTGTCAACTTGTGTGTTTAACTTAAAATTATGACTTTATTGGTTATAAGTGTGCTCAATGTGTGGTACTTTTTTTGGCATGTATGTGTGGATTTAAGGGATTCACCTCTCCTCGTGGGATGAGGATTTTGTTGTTTGTTTTGTTTATACACATGAAAGATAAATTATTTAGCATTGTATTTATAATCTTCAAAAGTATCAGTCATTCTGCTTTCCGCTATCCTGCCACAGCAGTTTTGGGGATAGTTGCTCCATGCTGCTATATGGGATCATTAACTATGTTATAATATAAAACTGTCAATTTTTTCATATAATACAATTAATCAGGATCTCATTTTTTTTTATTGCAACAGTTATTGAGGCAATTGTTCTCAATTACAATGATCTGGATCCTTTTTTCCCAAGCAATGTTGCCTTCATGTGAAGTATATCAGTCTTGGTGTACCCTTTTGCTGGTATTTTAGTTAACAGTACCTAAAAGTTTTAGCTGCTGCTGAGACTTTATATTCCGGAGTTGTTGATTTTTTGATAGGTACCCAGATTTATTTAAAACTGTAAAGACTTCCAAGACAGGTTTTTGGATGTTCATCCAGAAAAAAACCAGACAGCTTTATTAACAATGAAACAAGCACAGTAATCTAAACTGTTACACTAGCCCTGGTCTTTCGAGAGGACCAGACTCTCCCTAGTCTTCCCTTTACAAAACTTCCTAAAAAACTGCTAAAAACAACTGCCCACACAAAGTTTATAAAAGTACGAGACAACAAAACCTACCCATAAACTGTTACCTGTCTGTGCCTTTTATTTATCCTAATATAAACATTTCCCTTGAACCTATCATTTTTCTTCAGTGTTTTAGTGTAGGTTTTCACAATGGGAGCCATCCCTGTTTATTCTCTGAACCCCTTCTTCATTTTAAAGGTTGGTTTGGATTGGATGATGAATCCCTTGCCCTCAGAAAAGTGCAGCTGGGGTGACAATTGGATTTGTACTTGAGCTGTAAACCCTTGTAACTGCTCATGGATGATTTTGCTTGTTCCTCCCTTCATTCTACTATTCTTTTTTATGTTTGCATCTGAAGTAGATTTCAATATACTTTCCATTTTATGCTTGAATATACTTTTAGGGGCTGATTTTTATGTCGTGTCTTCCACAAATTTGCCTATAGATTTAGAAATGGATGGACCAGCTGGCCGAGGTGGTGCTGGCCTCGACATGTTTCTACCAAATTATAAATTGGGAAAAACTCTTGGGATTGGATCTTTTGGCAAGGTGAAAATTGCAGAACATGTATTGACTGGTCATAAGGTTGCAATCAAAATCCTAAATCGGCGCAAGATAAAGAGCATGGAAATGGAAGAAAAAGGTTTGTTATTTCTTATCAATAAATTTCAATCATCATCTAATTGTGATTTTGGTGTTAGATTTTCCAATATTTGCAGCATTTTGCTTTGTTTTGTGAGTATTGAGCGGTAAGATTCAAGGAATTTTGCATTTTCTAATCCTGTTACCCTTATATTCTTACGGTGTGGAGTTTGAGGACAAATATTACTGTTTTCCTGATGCTTGTGTATACAAAATTTATGCTTTCTACTTCTCAGTCATTTATTAATCAAATATACTTATCATTTCTTTTCCCCTTTTCTTTTCCCAAAACTTGTTGCAGTGAGGAGAGAAATCAAAATTTTAAGATTATTCATGCATCCTCACATTATACGACTTTATGAAGTCATAGAAACTCCATCTGACATATATGTTGTTATGGAGTATGTGAAATCTGGAGAGCTCTTTGATTACATAGTAGAGAAGGGTAGGTTGCAGGAAGATGAAGCTCGTAATTTTTTTCAACAGGTAGGATTGTTTACTATTTTGTGCAGTTGAGAAGACAACTTTGTCACACATTATTCAAGCTAATTTCTGATTTTGGAAGCAGATAATCTCTGGTGTGGAGTACTGTCACAGGAATATGGTGGTTCATAGAGATTTGAAGCCTGAGAATTTACTTTTGGACTCCAAATGTAATGTCAAGATTGCTGATTTTGGCTTGAGCAACATCATGCGTGATGGTCACTTTCTCAAAACCAGTTGTGGAAGCCCTAACTATGCAGCTCCTGAGGTTTGAAATTCTTTTTGTAATGAAATACACAATGATGATGATTATTGTTTTTATTGTTGTTGAGGAATGTGTGCATGTGTGGTGTGTTTATATTGTATCTTGTGATTTGTATTTCTTGGTTGCTAACTTGGTGATTTTTCATAGGTTATCTCCGGGAAATTGTATGCTGGACCTGAAGTGGATGTCTGGAGCTGTGGTGTAATTTTATATGCTCTTCTTTGTGGCACTCTTCCTTTTGATGATGAAAACATTCCAAATCTCTTCAAGAAAATAAAGGTATTATTGATATTAATTTTATTTAGTTAATCAATATTATTGATTAATATTAAATAAATAGGTGTTTCCTGCTTTCTCTTCCTTATTTTTGTTTTTAGTGTGAAAACTACCCAGGCCTTGGATATGTGGCTAACATTCTATGTGTTCAGTTCCTGCTTCTTTTCATGTTTATTTCTGCTATGTGCATTTTCTTTGTCCTTTGCCCATTTTTTAATCATTTTAATCTTCTGAAACTTTGCAAATGCAAAGGTTGTATTTTTGAGTTATTTATGTTAATGCAACCGTAGGAGTGTTTGAATTAAACATTGGTTGTTTTTAATTCATATTAGTATAATTTATATAGTAATTGATCTTTTAGAATCAGATAATCCAAAGCAAATTTATTCTTTAAAAGATATCATAACCCGAGATTTTTGACCTCATATTGTTTCATGTAGGGTGGGATATACACCCTTCCCAGTCATCTATCACCTAGTGCTAGGGATTTGATACCAGGGATGCTTGTGGTTGATCCTATGAGGAGAATGACCATACCTGAGATACGTCAACACCCATGGTTCCAAGCTCGTCTTCCACGTTATTTGGCCGTGCCCCCACCAGATACACTGCAACAGGCCAAAAAGGTTTATTTTTATATCTTTATTTGTCATTCTCTTTCCATCTCCATTCTCTTTATATAGTTGAGAATACTACTTTTGAAGTGAAAATGACTGGTTGGAAACCTTGAGTGACTTCACAAGTCTTAAGGGTTTTGGTATCTTTTCAGCTACTTTCTGTTTTCAAACTTTTGCACTTCACATTCATACACATTGGAAATTCTCGTGTGTGTATTAGTTGATGTATTATAATTGGTCCAAATGATATCATGGTTTTGTAGATTGATGAGGAGATTCTTCAGGAAGTGGTGAAGATGGGATTTGACAGGAATCAATTGATTGAATCCCTTCGGAACAGGATACAAAATGAGGTTTGTGCCCATGTCTTTCTCCTTCTACGTTTGCCAGATTATCTCTTACTACCATCCATATATTTCAGGGTACTGTAGCATACTATTTGTTATTGGACAATCGATTCCGTGTTTCCAGTGGTTATCTTGGAGCTGAGTTTCAGGAGTCCATGGTGGGTTTCTTTAAGCTCCCGCCCTCTTTTTAATATTTCATAAGTAGTTGGTCTCTATTTTCTGATTAAGTCATTTAGCTTGATAATGATTCAGAAACAAGATATTATCCCTATGCAAACTGGGCTATATGCTTGCTTGTGATATGTATTAGTATATGTTTGGCACCTGTGTTATGTTGGTGCAAGCCAAGATGAAGGGAATGGACAGCAGAAAATTGGGTAATTGGATACTCCAACCGAAGGTTGCATTGGAAATGTGAGGAAAGGGGTGAAGTGAAGGGGGAGAGCTTTGTAAAGAGCTTTTTAACAAGGTGGGAAAGGGGGAGGGAAGAGTTGGGATTTTATAAAATGTAAAGGGTGTAGCGGAAGGGGAGGGGCAGGGTGAACTTAGGGTGGGAAACCAGCTCCTCAGTGAGCTACTCTGGTCCTGGGTTTGGTTCCTGTAATACGATTTTCATGACACTGATCTCAGCGTTTTCTGTAATTTAAGTGAGGTTTCTATCATTTTAACCTTGACATTAACTATGTCTTTCTAGCCTGAGTTTGGTTCTTTGTGGATTTATAATAATGGAACCGTACGTTACTTGATATTATATTTTTTAGTTGTTTCCATTTAAAAGTGAATCCTATGCAAAGCTCATTAGTTTTGGGTTTATATTGTTTTTTGCTAGGATTCCAGTTTTAACCAAATGCATTCCAGTGAAGTTGCTTCTTCAGTTGTTGGACAACGCTTTCCAGGCTATATGGATTATCCAGGAGTAGGATCGAGGCCACAGTTCCCTGTTGAAAGGAAATGGGCCCTTGGTCTTCAGGTACGACAGTATCACCCATGGTGATGTTGCTGTTTGAGAGGAATTTGTTGGATGTCACTGTTTAACTTGTCTGTGTTGTATTTTATACAATTTATTTCCTCTCTGGATATATTGCAGTTGTGAAGAACTAACAAGTGTTTATAATTTATATCTAACGGTGTCTGATTTTTTGTAGTAGTTGCCATCTTAAAAAATGTAGTTTGATGTCGTGTTGGTAGTTACTTTTGTTCATTATCTTGTGACAGTCTCGCGCCCATCCTCGAGAAATAATGACAGAGGTCCTTAAAGCTTTGCAAGAGTTAAATGTTTGTTGGAAGAAAATTGGACACTACAACATGAAGTGCAGGTGGGTTGCTGCCATTCCTGGTCATCAAGATGGAATGGTTAACAGTAATGTGCACAGTAACAACCATTACTTTGGAGATGATTCCAACATTATTGAGAACGATGCTGTTTCTACCGCAAACGTGGTCAAATTTGAAGTTCAGGTAATTTAGCTTAGAACCATAATGTTTCACATAATGTGATTTAAAAAAAAAATCTTCTATGGCATCTGTAATGACGGATTTGCTCTGATAGTCGGATGATTAGTCTCCCTTGCTAAATTAAGGCCAAAGATGAACCGCAAAAATAGAAAAACCGAAAGAGTCATCTTTTTATTTTCCTTCCCTCGATGTTTAAATCATTGCTGTTTTTTGGCAGTGTTATACTCATTGGGGACGGAGATTGTCTTTTTAATTACAACTAATTCATCTCTTGTATTATTCCAGAGTATTCTCTAATTCTTACGTTCACTTTCACAGCTTTACAAAACTCGGGAAGAAAAGTATCTGCTTGATCTTCAAAGGGTGCAGGGTCCACAGTTTCTTTTCTTGGATCTGTGTGCTGCCTTCCTTGCACAGCTTCGCGTCCTCTAGAACAAAGAGCTTAGGATCACAAGAGACTTAAATAAGCCTTGTGTTTTATGTGAATAAGCTTTCATTGTACATATAAGTATCTTTTCTGTCCGAGCGTATCCTCTGATACCCGTTTTTCTATGGGTAAACATTATAAGGAGTCAATCCTAAATATGGGATTTGCTTCGTTAACAATGGTGTTCGACTAGTTGTTCCTATCTCTTGGTCATTTAATTTCATGGGAAAAGCTAAATAGCCCCTGACTGACACTATGTGTATGGTTTTCAACCAAGTGCTGTAAATGACTGTTGCTATCTGGAAGGGATGCCTAGGCTGCCTATAACTTTTGCAGATTAGCCTTGTTTTCTTATAAATCTAATTTCACATTACACCCTTGTATGAATGCAACCTCCTATCAGACTGGTACTGAGAATTTAAATTTTCCATTATCACTGTGCGCTAGCATTTTGAAGGATTTTACTTGTCCGAGATCTTTTGGATTGATTGATTCATAATATTTTCAGATTTTATAATTTTGGATAATATTGTGGATCACGATATCTGAAGTAAAAGAATTGGGTATTGTGTAATTTAGAACTTTTTTTATTCAGATAATTAGGAAAAGACTTGGTTATGCAATTCGCAATTACTTTTTATATTTTAGTTCCACAATTTAGATTGGTTAAAAATTCGAAAATGGATTCGGGATCTTACAAACGTTGGAACCTTAGCTATACTTAATTTTATATAACATGCCTGGTAAGAAGAATATATTCATCCAAAAAGAAATGAAACAGTAGTATTAGGAGGAGGATGAATGCCTTCGTGGCAAATTAATTTTTAATTTATATCACTCAGGGTCATAAGCTTCATATTATGTTACAAGTTTCTATAAAATTCAAAATTTAAATTTATTACCCTAAAATTATATAAGTCGAACTGAAAACACTAGAAGACATGTCTCTCTTACACCACATGCATGCAACTTCCTTCAAGTTAAAAATCAAATAGCCGATTAGCCAATCCGAAAGTAAAAATTTGATTTAAAAAATGGTTTACAGATTACTCAATATAAAAATATTATTAAGTTACATAATTTGAAATTCTTTTGATCAGATTGTGCAATTTACAACATATCCTCTTCTAGCCATAGATTATACCATCTTAAAGGCTCGACATCTCTACTTTCATGGTTCTTATAAAATGGAAAGGGCACACTATTCATTTTCTAAAATTGATCAAGTGCAGGAAAAAAATCATAAATAATGGGATGCAGGAAGAAAACACCATTTTGAAAGATATGTAGCCCACTTGTTTGCTATAAAATATTTTCATTTCATAAATCCGATTTTACCGTACATGTTACATAGCATATTTCATTGTTACATAAATGAATGGTAGCTAGTTAACACCACAAACAGTAGGAAGATCAAGTGCATTCCATAGTAACAGTTCATCATCAATACTGGATGAAAAAGAGGGTGAAGAGCAATCCATGCCAACTGATGTTTGTGGCTCTTTCCCATCCATCGCTTCTATGTGTTCTTCATTCTTCTCAATAGCCTCAATTTTGTTTTTGCTGCAAGCCATCTTGAGGTTGGTTAGTTCATTAGAAATACAAACCCCACTTCTATTTTTGTTTACTGATTCAACTTTCAACTTCAAGCATTCAGGTATTCCATTGAAGGCATAGAGGGAAGCTGAAAACTTCCTCTCATATTTCATTCTCTTCAAGACTTCTCTAAACATTGAAGGCTCATCACCACAGTTTTCAGCCTCCAGCTGCTCCTCAATCTCTTCAGTGATCTCAAAAAGTGAATAATGATAACTAGATGGAACAACATTGTCCAGGAACTGAAAATCCTGACCACTCAAATCAGTTCCTTCTTCACTGTCTTCCTCTCTTTCCCCTCCTGAATTTACATCAGCACTTGATGTTTGTGTCACACTGTTGAAGTCAAATTCCATTACCATTTCTTTTTCGTTTTCCCTGCAATCATCATTCTCATTCAAACATGATTCAAGACTATTTGTGATGCAATCCGTTTGTGCACTGTCATTACTAAACTCATTGTTGTTTGTGCTGTAATCTTCAGGGTCATTAAGGAAATCTGAGAATTGGTCCAATGTGAAATATGTTGACTCAGTTCCACGTACATCTTCTTGTTGGCTTTGTTGCTGGTTGATTAAAAGAGATGTGGAGGAGGAAGATGAAGAAACAGTGCAAGGCTTTGTGCTAGTGTCATTCCTTGCTTTGAGCCTTTGAAGGAGGAGATTGGTAATCTTTGAGGGAAGAGCAGGAGTTGAGGAAGATTGATAACTGGGCCAGAAGTTTGTTCTAGTGTTGGCACCTCGAAGAAGACATGCAGCCTCATCATAGGCTCTTGCAGCTTCCTCAGCTGTATCAAAGGTTCCTAACCACACTCTTATCTTCTGAATTGTATCCTTTATCTCAGCCACCCATCTTCCTGAAGGCCTTTGTCTCACACCAACAAATCTCTTCCTCAATTTCCAGCCACTTCCTAGTGCAGCAGCTTCCTTCATCACCTCATCCCATGCCATGGTTTCATCAGATAAATTTCTCTCTTTAACTTCTTCAGAAGCCTTTCTCTTCCTTGCCATTTTCCTGACAAGTTAAACTGCTTGCCTCCTTGGTTTTCTTATGCTTCTAAGTGGTTCTTTTAAGGTACCGAGCTTGGTTTTGCTGAGAATTTTTGGTGCTTGTTTAGGCTTTTATAAGGAGGGGTAGTGTGGTGAGTGAAACTTTGGAATAGTTCAGTTTTTAGAGGGGAACAGGTCACACACTGATATTGGTTCCATTTGTTTGTTTCTTTATAATTTAGGCTTTATACTGAACATTTGGCAGCTTCTCAGACTTTTTAACTGGTGCAAGCTGGTTGGATATGGATAAAGGGTATTTAGATTTCACTTTCTCTGAACATATATAAGAATTCAAATATGCTATAATGCTAGCTTGAACTGGTCAACACTACATATTAAAACAATATTTGATTTAGTATCTATTTTAAGATTATGATTTTCACGCTGTTCATTTGCTCTTTCTGGCAAACTTTTTAGACATAAAGGAGATTTGAGACATAACTACGCGGCATTTTGTCAAGAAAAGACAGAACAGAAAAGAAAAATCCCAGTGTAGCCAAAATCTATGAACTGAGATGCAGAAACCGTAGGTAGTTGCAGTTGGCGTTCGGATTATATATAGCTTGGAATCAGTTTAGTTATTCAAATGATTTTACATTGTTGTGTCATCAAATTTTGATTGATCAATAATTGTGTCATCTTCTGATGTTATCTGCAAACTTCTTACAAATACATTTATTTTTTTCTTAGTCACTAAACAAATATTCAGGAAGCTGGGTCCCAAAACTTGTCTTAAATTTGATCACAAGATCATTAAACATTATAATGTGTCTTAACAAATATTCATGGTTTGTCTGTCTTAAACAGTTGTAAGGAACAGAATAAATTTAGGAAAAAGTTTGGCCCATTTGGACTTATTTTATGTGTCTTGACTCAGCAAGAATAATAATGGTCTTAACAGAAACTGGCAACAAATATGAAAGTTGACAAGAAAACAAACACAAACACATTAAAATGAATAATGCTTTCGTGAGGCACATTTGGAGGGTATTGTTCTCTACATACATATCAGAGAAAGTTGTCACTGTCATGTTTTTATAAATATAAATATCATGATATTTTGTACTGAAATATATTTATGCCATTCTTCTCATGTTTTATATTTAAAATGTTGATGTGTCACAATTGAGTCTCAACGTAAGTGGATAGTAGTATTGCTTAGCATTTTTTTCAGATATTGAATGTGAAGTTAATATAGGAGTAAAAATTGTATAATTAAAATGGTCGATAAAAAAAGTGTTGTTTAATATTATTATTATTCAAGACTTGAATAAGCTCTTAAGGTGAATTTTGCATTCAATACATAGGATTATTAAGAGATATCTCAAACAATGAATGACACTATGTATAAACAATTTTCGAACACCATATTATTAATTTTAGAATTAAATAATCATAGACAATGGAAAAGAGTTGTTTCCTTACATTATGCAATCGCAAATCACAAACTTATCATGGTGGTTTGCAATTGATTAATGGCATATATAATACTATTCCTGATAATATTTTATACGAAACAACAACAAAAATAGACTAAATTATGTTTTTCAAACCTATAATTATTTTATGCATAAATTAATTTACAAAAACTCTCTCATACTAGTTTTTTCAAAAGTTAATATTTAACTTACACGATAACGAAGAGAGGAAAAAAAATATGCAAAAACTAATATTAGTTAATGAGCAACATTTTTTTTGTTTCCAAGTATTATGTACAAATAAGTTTATCCAAAACGGGTGGCAACAATATTTCATGCAAACAAGAGAACATATGAAACTTACAAAAGGATAATCAAATATAAAATCAAAGTCAGAAGATGAAGGTACATTGTCTTAGCATAACAAACAATCTGTTAAACTCTACAATGTTACTTACAAGTGAAGCCATAAGAAGCTAATTATGAACTTAAACTTTTGAGTTAAGTAGAGGAAGCCAGGGGCTATTACAACACCTTCCTGAATATTTGATTGGCATCAAAGCTGGATCATTATATGCACTGGCCAACTTATCATAAAATTCAGACATGTTAGGGTCATTTTGATCTTCTCTGTCCTTCTTGATCAAACACTGCATGCAGGACACTTAGCTTCATCAGATTGGAAAAAGGCCAAAAGAAAAAAAGGAAACACAACTCACAATTAAAAAAGGATAATCAGCTGTAAGTTACTTCAAAGCAGAAGGAAATGCTATAGTCATATTAGCAACATGTGTTTCTCTACACTGGAAACAGCTCCTCATTGAATAGAAGAGTGAGAATAGGAAGAGGCAGAATCAAAGCAGATGCAGCCCAAATATCCCAATTATAACAAGTCTTTCTGAAAATACACTCTTCATAATGACTTGTTGTGTCTTTACATTGAGTAGTACATGGACTATATATAGGCTCTTTGACATGGCCCATGGCCCTTCAACTACATGCATTAATTATAACTACAACAATTAATTAACTCTATTGCATGCCTTAATCATTACTAAAGCACTCCTAACCTTTGCAATCTCCTAAGACAATTAATATAACAACTTGCAACTACCCATATTTAAGTTTACTTAACAAAATCTCCCTGTAAACTTAAATGTTTCTTTTGTCTTTCATCCTTCTTTCCTACATCCAGACTTTGCCACCTGCATCCCACACCTAGTTTGCACCTTTCCTTAATAGTTGGGTTCTTCATTGTAACCGACTTGTACTAAAGCACTCCTAACCTTTGCAATATCCTAAGACAACTAATATAACAATTTGCAACTACCCACATTTAAGTTTACCCAACAAAATCCCTCGTAAACTTAAATGTTTCTTTTGTCTTTCATCATTCTTTCCTACATCCTAACTTTGCCACGTGCATCCCACACCGAGCTTGCTCCTTTCATTAATAGTTGGGTTCTTCATTGTAACCGACTTGTACTTTGTTTTCATTGTGGCCGACTAGTTCTTTGATTTGATTGACTTCTTCTTAACCTTAGCCAACTTGTCTCTAACTGGGTTCTTTATCGTTTTTGTGGTTGACTCATCATTAACCAAGTTCCTCTCAATAGGTTGAGCTCTTTTTAAGAGATTGAACAATTCCCACACCTTTTTTACACCAAACTCATCATCCATTTCAAGTCACCACTTCTCATCTTGCAGCTCTAAGATCCTTCTTGGCGTGCAACTGCTCTTGCAAACTTAACTTCTTGTTCGAGTTCCAAGTGCCGCTTATGCAAAACCTTCTTTGTTCTCTCTAAGCTTGCCTATAACTCTGCATTGCCTCTAACTTCCTAATTAATTCTTTGTTGCAAAATGCATCTTGCAAGCTTTAACATTTGGACAATGAGCTTATCTTCGTACATGTTCAAGCTATTCGAGCTATACAAATGCACCATTGAGCTATCCAAGCTTCCCACTTGCTCTACCAACTTATCTGAGCTATTTACATGCTCTACCAAACTACCTAGGCACCCCTCTAAGCTTTCTAAGACGTTCACTTGTGCCACCGAACAATCTGGGCACTCCACTTGCTCCACCGACTTAATCAAGCTATGTAGACGCCTCACTAAGTTACCCAAGCTCACCTCATGCTCCATCGAGCTAACCTCATGCTTCACCGAGCTTTCCACATGCTCCACTATGCTCTCCATGACCCTTTTTGGGCTATCTGAGATTTCAACACTCTTTGCCAAGCTTCTAAGCTATCTAGGTATCCCATTAAACTGATCGGGCCATCCGCACATCTCATCGACCTATTCATGCACTAACTTATGATACTTGGTTTTCTTGTTGAATTCTCCACTTGTTTGTGCTTGGCCCCCCAAGCTACATCCCATCATCAACAACACCCACCGGTTCTTCTTCAACTTCTTCGACGAGATTGATTGTCTCTTCTCTTTCATTTTTAGATAGGCAATCTTTTGCAAAATGCCCAACCTAAACTGATTTGCACTCCTTTGCATGATGACCATACTTGTCACACTTGAAACACTCAACCCCTGAGTTGCTTGGCCGACCTCATCTCCATTGACCTTGACCTCGGCCAACCAATTTTGTTGGATGGACTTTTCTTTCTCTTCTTCCTTTCCACAGCTCCTACCACCAGGATCGCTTCTTATACCTCTTTAGTATAGACCTCTCTACCTTAAGTGTTCTGAGCTTCTCCCTTTATTATTGCCTTTGCTTGAAGTACTTGATCGAGAGACTCCTCCGTCTTCTTCCTTCTCTGCAGCTCATATGCCTCAAGCGACCCAACAAGCTCTCCAACCGAGAGCGTTAACAAGTCCTTGGACTTCTCAATAACGTATACAATATTCTCAAAGTTGTCGGTTAACAACCTTAAGATTATCTCTAGCACTCGACAAGTGGGTTTTCCATTCCTTCCAAGATGGTTTACCACGGTCTCAACACGAGAGATGCACTCAGTAACTTCTTTAGCCTCTTTCATCCTCATGCTTTCAAGCTCGCCTATGAGAGTTTGAAGCCTAACCTACTTTACACGATTATCCCCTTTATAAGCCTTCTCCAATATATCCAACACTGCTTTTGAAGATTTAGAATTTGCTATCTTCTCAAAGCCGGACTCATCGACAACTTGGTACAACACGTACATGGCTGCTTTGTTCTTCACTCACGATTCTCTCAATGCAGTAAGTTGGGCAATCGTCTGTTCTTCGATGTCTACCGATTCTTGGTGGCCATTTTCAACTACTTCTCATACTTCCTGAGAACATAGGAGGAACTTCATCTGCAAAATCCAGTTTTCATAGTTGACGCCTTTTGTTAACTTAGGTAGAGGCATACCGTTTGCAAGGTTGGCCATTTTCCAAGCACTTTCTGGTTCTCTTTTTTTTTAACACTCATACACTGAAGCTCTTTAGCTCTGATGCCAATTTGTTGACAACAAGTCTTTCTGAAGATACCCTTTGTATTATGACTTACTATGTCTTTACAATGAGTAGTACATTGACCATTTGTAGGCTCTTTGACATAGCCCTTCAACTTCATACAATAATTATAACTACCACAATTAATGAACTCTATTGCATGCCTTAATCATTACTAGAAGTACTCCTAACCTTTGCAATCTCCTAAGACAATTAATATAACAACTTGCAATTATCCACATTTAAGTTTACCCAGTATGAACTACAAAAGACATTATATGGTGACTTTTATGATGCAAGTGAACAATTAGCAGACAGGTTTTCTGAGTGAATAGAGCGAAGACAATGTTAACAAGGAGAAGCTAAATGCTTATCAGGGCATGCAAAAACTGCAGTAGCAATACTCATAACTTTGTAACTAAACAAGAAAAATGTATAGTAGACAAAGTAATCAACAAAAAAAAGTTAAAATAAATTAGAATGAGTTTTCAACCACCATACTTCCATAGGATAAGACTTGAAAATAGGCAAGAAGCGTTTCCGGCAATACTCATTGAATAGAAGAGTAAAAATAGGAAGAGGCAGAATTAAAGCAGATGCAAGTGGAAGCTGCTTCTGCCCAAATATCCCAATTACTATAATATGCATCAGTATCAATGAAAAAATTGTGTAGTTGTGCACTGTAGGCCAAAACTCTCCTCCAGTATGGTACTTTGCCACATAAACATTTAAGAGCTGTCACAGAAACAAAATTTAAGACATCATTAGAACTTTAGTAATCACATGGGAAACAAATGATTGGCCCTATTTTGCCTCAGGAATCATATCAAGTGAGAGAGAACCAAAACAAAAAGAAGTTAATTTAAGTTAATTGAAGCAAGTATGAGCATTAGATGAAAACATGATCACAATTTTTTTCCAGCCTTTATGCAGTGGTGAATGAAAGGCTTGCTTGATAACACACGCATAGCACCCATAAAATCATTTTCTCATTGAAGAGTCTCTCAATAGAATTCCTTTCTTTTTTATTAATGAACTCAAATAATTAAGAAGTGTTCAAAAAATAATAATTTTAGATAGTTCTATTATAAAATATCTCCTTTTCTCTATTTTGCATTACGACAAAACAAAATGAGCCTTTCATATTGATCTGCTGTGTAGTGTTCACAATGAAGAAGGTAAAATAGAATAGTGTACAGTGACCAAGAATGAAAAAGACCAAAAGACAATCCAGAAACTGTCTAACAATTAAAGCTCAAAAACATCGTGTTCAAAATTGCCAGAGTTAGACCAATTGTGACAAGCTTTTATTGTGACAATTTGATAACACTTATATTTGCATCTCAAATCATTTGCAAAGTGATCACTTTTAATAAGGTAATATGCTAGCCATGCTATATTATACAAGAAATAAGGAAGAGAAGAGTATATATGGAAAGAGGAAAACAAAAACAATTTGCAAACCTGGTTGCGATAAATGATGTATCCCAAACAAAAGTAGACTAAGAGAAATGGAAGTATTAGAGGAGCAAGGATGAAATATGTAACACCAAGAAGATCAAAGAAAAGAATCCTGGGAATTTCACTGTGGTAAGGAATTGATGGTGCCTCAAAATCATCTGTGTCGCCATCTCCATAAAAAATTACTTTAATATAGTTGTAAAGAAGTGGAATCAATTGAAAGAGTTCTGATGCTATGTTAGTCCATCCGAATGTCACAACATATGCTATGAAGAATGAGGCCTGCACCAGACATGAAGTATAAATCATGAACATCTTATGCACAACATATGAAGCAGTTTCCTCACAGCATCAACAAATAATCATAAATTTTCATTTGAAGGAAATGTATTCCCTCGATATGGTGAGATCTATAGAAAATATTGCAGAATTTTGTGAGTTGTGAAACAAGTAATTGTTCTGACCTGTGCTGGTACAGCTTCAGCTAGTACTCTGGGAAACTCTTTGGGCTCAAGAAAAACCGTCAATCGATAGAAAGCTGACCCTGATAATACATTTGCAAAGAAAATGTTCCATATAGTAAACCATAATACTTTAGTGCATGCACTTTTTTGTATTTGACTCCATGATATGTATCCTTGCAAAGATGAAAGCATAATCATAATAGGTGGCACAACAGACAGAAACATCTGAAGAATCAGAATGGGAAGGTATCCTGTTATAACTTGGCTGACAACTGCCCTGCAACAAGCAAACACAGGAAGCTCTACTTTAGTTGCCATTCCACACTGTTACTGTTTCTCATCCAAAAGTATAACATTGCTGCAACTTACAAGCCGTCAAAGTGGATTCAAAATTCTTAAAATTACATAATACATCTAATTCTGCAACTCGGTACACCCACCAATACTGGTTCACCAAATCTACCTATCTAATCCAATTAGCCTGCATATGTTCTATATTCTATCTCATAAAAACTGCACAAGTAGGAGAAATTAGAAGTACACAGCACAAAAATGAAAATAAGAAATGTATCATTTTCATTTTCCTGTATAAAACAAGAAAATATAGTTGATGGAAAAAGAAAAAGAATCAAAGAGAGGGAGAGGAATTAGATAACTTCCTTTCCAAGTCAGAGAAAATAATGAAAAACAAAAAAAAAACGCAATAACTCAATACTAGTCAAGCCAACTAACAAAATGCAACCAAAAGCTATGAACAAAATGTAACCCTTCTGAGTATCATTTGAAGACCCTCAATTGAAAAACACACAGAAAAGAATCAAGAGGATAGAAAATCAAGTCTTTCCCAAAGATGTGTTCTTAAATTGGGCCAAAAATAATTCCCATTTCTCATGTAATGCAATGCACAAACGTTTATAGATTTGATCTGATTATCTAGTGAGCGTAAGTAGGGAAAGGAAAAGTTTAATGGGTAACATTTCCTACTTACATTCTCAATATGTTTTTCAGAGCAGGGAACATGGTTTCCAACTGATCAAGATGGGTAAGACCTTGTACTAGAGCAACTGGGATTAAAAATAGCATTGTAAGAACATTGCAGGCAACAAAAGCCACCAGCTTGCTGATCCATCTTCTAATGAATGTGACAGAAAAGAAAGGCCAATAAACATCTTGAGGCTCTGGAGCTTGCTCAGTAATCCAGTGTGTGGGGTTGACACTTTCTTGAATGTTTAGAGCTATTGCAGCACCAAATCGTGACTTAAATGTGACAAAGGCAGCTGGAACTTCCTTTTAAATTGAAAATAGTTGTTAAACAAGTGCATATATTATATATTCAATTTAACCATGAAACACTATATCTACTGCTGGATAGAATATTCATATACAAAAGCTTTTCACAAAGGATATCTACTACTCAACCAATAAGTTAAGGAGAAATCCAAGGTTAATCAAAATCAAAACAAAACCTGATTACATGAATCACATGACTGATCTATTTTTACAGGTCTGAGCTTGGCGTTGAGTAATAAATGGGTACATTAAGTCTTATTTGCAATAAAACAAAGAAAAATTCAGTTCGGCATGTGGTTGAGAGTATTGGAATACATTGTTCCATGCCCAAAACAAATGCATCTTTAATTCTTCTCTTTGGTTTTCTACTTTCTTCTAGAAAACTTTGTGCTAAATGATTTATTTACTCAGTTGACTCAACTTCTCCCTATATGATGCTAGTTTCTCACACTCCTTTGATTTTCATTCCGTCCACATTACTTTTTTTTTTGAGATTTTACTAGTTAAGAGAGACTAAATCTTAAGGTAGATATTAAACAACCCTTGTGGAAAAAGATTATCACTTTAGTCCTGAAGGTTATTAGTAGACGTGATAGATAAATTTACCTTTCCTGCCAACGAACACTGTTCTATTCTCACATTATCCGCAATGTCTCCTAATGTCTTTTCATAATGATCTAACATATCAACTTTATGGCCAAAAAGTCCCAAACATCCATCACGCCTTTGCCGTTGAGGAGTGTTGTCTTTATTCTTCAGGTGGGTAAGCCTTTTGTACAGTCTCTCTGCATCTGTCTGTGAGGAATATAGTTTAATCAGAAGAGTATAATACAGACCTATAGGCAATATTAAAAAAAATAATTGAAGTTAGATACAACTATACATTTCTAAGAGCATACACACTTTGGTTGCCTATTCCAATTGAAGATCTCTAAGAAGTTCAAAACTTTACAGTAAAAAATATTTAAATCCAAACCCACCACCATCCCTCTGCCTCCAAAAAGAGAGAATTTTTGGCCTATATGTGGCTTTGAACTCATTGGTGTTCACAAGAAGTTTAAAATGGTATGAACTCACTAGCTGTTCTTTTTATCTGTTTTTTCTGTTCTATTGTTTTATTTTAGTAGGAACGTTCCTTATTTCCTACCATCATATTTCTTTTCTCTTAACGGATTGTAGATATTGAGAATACATATATAGGATCAAGAATTTGAGGCACTATAACCTATGTAGTACGGATACTAACATGGACATTGGACACAGACACTTTGACATAACACGCCGATATGTGTCGGACACGGGGTGGTGCATCCGAGCTTCATCGACTATAACAGAAAACTAAAAAAAGGAAAAATTCAGCAAATGTCAAGAGAAAATATTTAAACCAACTAAAACTCGATGAAACTGCTTACAATTAGAATTTGAAGTTTACTGCTTCTACGAACAACCTCATGTGAATGATAAGTAGAAGGATGATATTCCTGGAAGAACTGCTCAACAATATCGGTGCAATTGCTTCCAACTGGAACAGGAATACCTCTTACTAATATAGTAAAGTGATGAGGCTCATGCTTGGATGAATAGAAACAAGCAATTCTTTTTGATGAAATATACTCATACTCCTGAATATGGGAAAAGCATCAAACACGAAATTCAATCACTATCTTTTGTCATTTAGCGAAACTGGAAAAATCTTGTGAATTTACAAAACAATTTGAACAAAAACTACTTACATAATAGAGAAGAATGCAGACAACTCCAGTGAAGACATATGCGGCACAAAAGTGGATCCATAACCTTGCGAAAGGCCAAATCTAGCGATCAGAGTTACCATGTTATGATATAGATAAAAAGTCATTAACACTCGTGAGGAAATCTTTTCATTCTCACAAATGGTGTAATTACAACAAACAAATAGATTTTTGTCCTAAGTGCTAGGATGGACTTGCATATTTTGGGAAGAAAAATGGTAATTAAAATCCAAAACTAGCCAATATAAATGCATGACAGTTTGTAAATCAGTCGTGATCAGAACTTCCTCTTCCATTCATACAAGGAACATAGTAATAAGATAGAGATTTGAAACCACAATGGTATACCTTTAATGAAGAAATGAAAAAGGGAATGAGAGGCTAACTACTGAATGCAGCCAGCAATGTCGTTCAATAACATAAAAATATGCACAGAAATGGAGAGGTGAACCATCTAGTAATATGTCATAATACTACATGATAAAAGCTTTAAAATGTAATAAGGATGACACTGACATACCTAGAAGTTTTCCCCTTCCAGCGTTTAGTCATAATATGAATGGATCAATCCCAATTTCTTATAAAGATTTCTTTCTAACACTTTATAGCTAAAACAAATTTAATAAATAAATAATCAAGGCCCAAATTAGAGGAGAAAAGCATCTTGATCAATAATATTCACCTGTTTGAACCATTGTTAACATTAGAAATGCTGAAGGAATCCAAAGACTTGTTTTGAAAATCAGAGTTATCACGAAGCTGACTCCCCATACAATTAATTGGCAGAAGAATGAGTAGCCCCACAATTCCACCAAAAGTAAATATTTTAAAACTGCACAATATACGAAGAGGAAAAACATTAGTAAGCAAAAAAAAGTGATCCCTTGAAAAAAAAAACAGCATGGTGACAGAAAATTGAAACACCAATATATATTTTAAGGAAATGTTGATATAAAAGTAGTCAGAGACACAATGATCACTAATAAAATTTAGTCTGAGTTAACTAATGAATACACATTTGAATCAAATTTACTACAACAATGGGAATCCAGTTCAGATGCAGAAACCACATATACATATTTTTACCTTTATGTATAATCATAGATAAGTTACACTCATGATGTAGGAATGTCCATCAAAATTAGTGAAAGAGGCTTCATTAGCCAATATAATGAGTTTTAACACAATGACATGATAGTTCTTTAAATCTAGAATCCATTGAATAATTTAAATCACCTGAAGACAAATATGCGCATAAAGACAAAAGCGTTTAAGCCTGCAGTTGATAAAAATTCTTCTTCAGAGGTCTCCCAGGCATTTCTCACCCAATCAGTAGAAGCTAATAAACGTTCCAAGTTAGATTGACCACCCTCTTCACGTTTTCTTTCAGAAACTAAGCGTGGAGCATAGACGATAAGATTACAAGGTTGTTTTCTCAATATAGAGTAGAGGGTGAAAAATATAAAACATAGCCCAAGGTTAATTCCAACTGAAGTTAGAAGAGCAGAAAGAATCATTATTGAAATCTGCTTCAAAACCAGCAGATCAACTCTGTGCAACTGACAACACAACAGCAGTCCTGACTCCTGAAATCAAATAAATGGAACTCTCAATAGTCTCTTTGAACAAATCCAATCTGGCAAAGTGAAATACAGGAGGACAAAATCACCTCAAAAAATAAGCACAAAAGAAAAACTTTCACTTAGAAAAAAATTTAAGAAAATTGGCCATTCAAATGCACTATGAACTGGAGGATATTGAGCTTTCCACACAAAACTCGGTGATCGGAAATATTCTTAGCACAATGTATATAATTTTGCCTTTCAGTAAATCTAGAATGGCTGTCGTTAAGAAGCTGACATTCTCAGTCTTCGTATGTTATACATTGAGGATAAATAAAGTGCATTTTCTTTCTGCTGTCAACACTTAGATAGTGGAAAACGTTATGATGGTATAGCTGAAGTTTTGGACTTTCAAAAGTTAAGTATTATATAGCCTTGATGTTTATACTAATGTTTGGTGATCTCATGTAAGCTAATTATGCAAGGTCAAAATAGAGTGTATAAGTGGAGGGAAACCTTCTCCTCTACTCAAATTCAACTAATATTCTTATATTGTTTCAGCCAGTAAAAACAACATCACAATAACACAACCATAACAACAACAATATTAACATAAACTCAATGTCTCAAGGTTTTGGATCACACACACACACACATATATATATATATATATATATACACACCGCCAATGCAATGGACTGGTTAATAAACTTTACTGGTATCTTGCACACAATCGTAAGTTGAAAATCTAGAAACAAAAACTTGAGACATTCTAAGTCTACGCAAACACAGTGAGCATTATAGGTTACCTTGCCCCAAGAAGAAAGTTTATCATTTCACAAACCCCAAGCGCTCCATTAAGGCTAGAAATCTTTGTCAAATGCAGTCTTAAAAACTTTCTATCAGTTTACGCGTCAATTAATTCAACATGAAGGTAGAACAGTATGTGGTTGATACAAGATAGGGGCTTCAGATTTCAAAGGGTCTGTTAGATATATTAAAGTATTACAAAACAGATCTACATCAAAAACATCTTTTTGTACAATTTCTAACAGGACTTCCTATAACGATACATCATGCAAGGATATGTTGCTTTACAAATTTTTGTTAGATATGATAACCAATTAGGTAAATTTCACAATAAAACAAAGATATTATATAATATATAGCCCAAATGATAGAAATTAAAGAGTTTGTGGAAAGAGAGAAACCTGGCTAGGAAGCAAAAAGAGAGAAGCATCACTGAGTACAGTTGCGGGAAAGATTCATGATAAAAAAATTCATGATACAAATGCAAGGAAGGAATTTGTGTGTATGTGAATATGAACAACAACAGCAACAATATGGTACCCAAAGAAAAACAAAATAAACTACCGATCAAGTTTGTTCTCCCGCCTTTTTTGGTGGCCAACATGAAACTCTACGTACATCCACGTGTCAATGCCTGGTTTGTTTGTTTCTGTTGGTTTCATGTATTTTTCTTGAACCCAAATGAGCATTGTTTCGATGCCTTTGAGATTGCGTGTTCACGAGGAAATGCGAAAGTTCCTTAAAGCCATGTTAGTGGACAATAGTGTTTTTGGAATAAGTTTAATATAAATTTTAATTATCTTGTTTTTAGTACATTTTAAATGCCAATTTAGACTAAATCTACTAGTTACATCTTGCACTCTTTGGGACCTCAATGGATATAATGCTATGATAATCTATAATGTCATATGGAATGCATATGTTAATCCTAAAGCAAGTTTATATTACTCCAAAAATATATTCTTTTGAAAATATGTGGATTTAAAAAAAATAGTAATAAATGAGATTTAAAATACATGAAATATACATAGATTCATACTTTGAGAAATTATTCTAGGAACAAGTTGAATGTGATATTTAAGATTATACCGTCACTTCCTACAAATTTGTATGTATAATATTCAAAGAAGCCAGTTGAAGTGTAAAATTAATTTACCATAATATCCAGTTGATAAATAACTAAGTTTCTTCAAAATAGTTTGATTATTATTAGCTACGTGCATTTAAGGATTTTTGCTAAGACAAAAAATATATTTTAATTTGTTACATATTTAAAGAAATTAACCTTTAATTATATTTTTTTTTCTTAATTAACATTTTGGTCCTATTTGTGAGGTTTATTAAATGTGATTTGTTTTTTCAATTCAGTTCTTATTTTATTTTAAAGAATTTAAGGTGGTTCTTCTATTTTTTTTTCTTTTTTTTTTCTTCTTTCAGTTTTCTCCATCATTCACCTCTCTTTTCTTCTTTCTCCTTCTCTTAAGGTTTCTTTAAGATTTTTCTCTTCTCCTTTCTCTCTATCGGGCAAGTGTATGTTTGTTTGTAAATAAAATAGAAATAGAGTTAAAAAAATAATAATTAAGAGTCATAATAATAAAAAATATTAATTATGCTTAATCCTTTTATGAAAAAAGAAAACATGTAAATTGATTCTAGGACGATAATGTAGGAACAACTCCCACGATTGATTATTATAAATATCAGTTGTTTATTTAAAGTTTTACAAAAGATGACATGAAAATTCTCTCCAAAGCATAACCACTCTCTTTAAGTCAAGATATGGTTGAAATAATAATACTTTAATATTCAACAACAACAGTAATAATTTAACAATAAATATGAATAATAAACCCATCAACTTGGTGTCACACAGATGTCATACCATGACACATGTTATCTACACAAGTGTCCACGTAAACAATCCACGTCAGCCCCCACACAAAATACATGCAGAGCTGCCACGTCATCATCGTCCTCTTCCCCTACATAAATAACCTTCTTCTTTTGTCATAAACCAAGACTCTGTTCCTTATTTTTGCGACATTTTCGACACAAATTTCAGTTAACCTCTGCATGCATCCTCAATATCTTGTTCAGTCTAGTTAAGTAATTATTAGTTTTTTTTTTTTACAGGAGGGTATCAGAAGGTTCTGAATTCTGCTTTTGTTTTCCAAATTGGAAAATTTTGGATAACACTGAAATTTGATTGTTGTTGAAGACAATGAATGGTGAGTTTGAGGGGTACGAGCGCAAATACTGCCACCTTTCTGCAAAACTATCAAAAGCATGCGTTGAAGCTGCTGCTATTAATGGAGGTACTCAAGATTGCTTTTCATCTTTGCTACTTTGATTACGTATTGTCAAAGTACAATCTCTGTATCTGTCGGCATGATATTTTCAAATTCAACTCAAATTTAAGTAATTGACTTTAGAGAAAATTAAATTACAAATATATTTAATTTGTGGATCAGTTTTTGGTAAAGATTTCTATTAGTGTGCTTTAACTATTATGATGAGTAAAAAAAAGTGATTATTTAAGTATGATATCAATCTGAGTCTTGTAAGATGAAGAAAAAGAGATCTCCATTAAAGATCCACAGTTAATCTCTTTGATGGAAGAAGTTTCATTGAAAAATGAAACCACACTTCACTCACTTAAGAGATAATAAAAATCAAAGAAGGTTCCACATTCTAACATATGAAGTCTTAAAATTAATCATTTTGTCTCTTTCACTGCACTTATAATCTTGCTTTTGGATAATATATCTTCCTGCTGACTTGGATGGTAGCATTATCTTCAAGTCTTTCACCTTAGATTTGTTAAATGTTTATTTTCTTAAATTGGTGCTTATGATGTGTTAAAAAGTCATTCACGTTATATACACACACATATACATATTATATAATAGAGATTTTTTAAATTTGTATATTTCTGTTCAATTTGCAGAGCTAAAGAAACAAAAAGTTTCAGAAATAAAGGAGGGAATTGAGGAGGCAGAAGTTATGGTTGGTAAAGCTTTTTATTTTTTTGGTTGGTAAAGCTTCTTTTATTTCCTCTGTATTCTGGCTTTCTGATGTGTGGGTGCTTGTGAATTTGTAGATTCGAAAAATGGACCTTGAGGCAAGAAGTTTCCAGTCAGACTTTAAGGCTGTGCTTCTTCCTAAGGTGAGGGAGTACAAAGCAGATCTAAACTACATAAAAAGAGAAATGAAGAAAATTGTATCTGGTGTGATAAACCCTTCTGCACGGGATGAGTTGTTAGAATCGAACATGGCAAATGTTATGAAGGTATATTCTTAAGTTAACATCTTTTACTGATGTTAAAGGGCAATCCACTGTCCTGTTTAACCAAGGCAACAATTCGGTCCTCCTTATCCTTAGTGGTTACATCAATTTTTTTTTGTCATCTTTACAGAAAAAATGGTGATATTTTCAGTCCTTGAGTGGAACTGGAAAATAACATTTTAACTGGTTGATAAGTGATAGTAGATGTTGTGATTGATTAAAGGGATTCAATCTGGACACTCATGTTCATTGGAAAGACGCCGCGAATCTGATACTTATTGCTGCTATGATTACAATAGGCATCAGCTGATCATAGAGAAAGATTAATGACGTCAACAGAAAGGTTGAACAAGTCTAGTGACGGAATCAAGGACAGTGGAAGAACAATGTTGGAGACAGAAGATCTGGGAGTTATGATTCTTCAAGATCTGCATTCCCAGAGACAAGCTCTGCTGCATGCACATGACACGGTAACTCTCTCCTGCTTTAACTTTTTTTGTGTTTTCTTTTAGTTACAAGATGCTTTTCAATATTAACTTTCATGTAGTGGTAAATTCCTTTGGTATGCAGCATTTATTTCGGTTGTACCCTTTAGACTTTTGAGTATTGCGAGACATCGCTTGTCAGAATTTACATACTTGCCAGCTCTAATGTACACATATGTAGACTGCGTTTCAGGTCTTTTATTAACTTTCTGCACAGAGGTTTTATATTTGCACGTTAGCTACTGATGGCTATTTTCCCTCATGCAGCTTCATGGAGTGGATGATAACGTAGGCAAGAGCAAGAAAATATTGTCTAACATATCAACAATGATGAACAGGAACAAGTGGATTTTCATCACCGTTGTTGTGGTCCTGATAGTTGTTATCACCTTGATTCTGTATTTCAAGCTTTCTTAATAGCCACTACCAGACCATTACTCTTTTGATCATAGACAAAATGCATTCTCAATTTTCTATTACAAGTATATTGACACTGGTAACGTAATGAACCTAACATTAGTTGTAGAATGACACCTTTAGGAAATGAGAAACTCCACGAAAGGTGTTTCCCTTTGCTTCCTCGATTAATAAATGTGTTCTACTCCAGCTTTTTGTTTGTTACCAACAGAATTGTGAAAAATAATGAAGTTATTTCCACCAACTTTCCTATTTTACAGCTTAATAATACAACTAGACATTATTACTTTGTGCTATTTAATTTGAGCCGAACAAGTAAAATAAGATAGAACAAATTAAAAAACTATCATGTATCAACTGATTAAAACTAACTGCAAATCAAGTTAAACCTTGCTAACTCAAATAGTACTTCATCCACCCAATGTACTGACCAGATAATCTTCCGAACTCAAATAACCGTTATGTGTGCTTATTTTGAATTGATTTTGCAAAATATTTAAAAATCAACTCAATTTTAGTCCCAAGAACGAATTTCTACAATGGCAGCCACTAAATCACATCTATATTTTGGATATGTAGGACTATTCTATTTATTACACATTCATAAAAAGTTTTAATGAAGGAAATATAACCTCGTGGGAGATTTCATACGGAAAACGCATCATCTATCACGTCACAGGGATGCAAACAAGGCATATTTTCTTAAGCGAACAAACACAATATTTTATGCTTGTAAACTATGTATGGCTGTTTGGAACATTCTCATCAAGGGTTCTCACTAATGTTCATGCAGAATACGGAATTCTGAGGGCCATCCTTTGAGCAAGCCAAGGTTTCTCTGGTTCTGGATCGATGAAAGGATGAGTGACGAACTGCATAGCTTCTTCATCCAACAATTCTCTACACCATGTTACTCGCTTCGATGGACAGCAACCAGGTCCAAAACACCTACAGTTATGATAAAATTACTTCAGACTTCAACTCAGCAAGCACATTTTGCATTTAAGGCAAGTAAAAAATGTTTCCATCAGCATATTCATGGTGTCAGCATAACACATCATAATCTTTATTCAAATCAAACTCCTTAACATGAACAGTTCAGTAGCTCAGTAGGAGATTTCTACTTTATAACTGTTGCAGAATTCTAGAGCTGTTTGATACGCTGCAAAGCATAAACAATGTAAAATGGAATGTGACATGAGCTACCTGTATTCATAAAAGCAAGCACTTCTCTCGTTCTCCATGTTCCCCCAGTTATCCCAGCCAACATGTCTTATACACTGATCCATGTAAGTGTATGCAAAGACCACCCTTCCAAAAGGGCCCCACGGTCGTCCAAGATATGCATACGATTTTCCTCCATTACCCGTGATAATGCATCTGCAATGGCACCAAAGACCACTCGGGTAAAATACTTAGGAACCAAATTTTACTTGTGTGTGGGTGTGTATGTTTGAACAGTAACCAATAATTTTAGAAGGCTTAAAAGTGAATGCACAAGTTAGTATTGTTTGATCGTGAAGAATTTGTCAAATGGTGACTAACAAGACATCAATGACCTGTCTTTCACAAGGGTCTATCTCCTTAGGTTTAAGATTTTAAAAGGAATGGTTTAACTCATAAGGTTTAAGTTGTCCTTTTAAGCATTTTAACTCATAAGTCAGTATCATTTCTGCCTTGTTGTTTCTATAAATCTACGTAACTGCGTTCTGCTGTTAAAGGTTGGAAGTCCTTTGAGACTTGGAACTTTACTCTATGAATACTTATTATGAACTATGATATTAATATATTTCGTGTTCCCATATTTCTTTTACAATGGGTTTACAAATAAAATCATGCATGGCCAGTACTTTTTGTAAATCATTGGTTGTAGATATATGACCCTAATCCCATCACCAGATTTACCATTTCCAAAACTATTTCCCTGAGAGTAGAGCCCAGGGTCAGTGTTGTTAGTGATTAAGGATGATACAATCGTTTCATATCATTTATTCACACGTGCAAGGTAAAGATAGTACAATAAGAGAAACTCGTTCATGCTAGCTTGCCATGGGTAGAGAATGAATTCTAGTAGTTTTGTATGGAGATTAGATATTAAAATTACACTTAGATAAGAACTAACTCCTTCCTCAGTGGACAACTTAAGAACTTCAAGAGACTAAAGCACAGTGATAGGGCGTATATAAGATTGTTGAAACTGGAAAGTAATCAGTTACACACCTTAAGAATACATAACCAGTTGTTTCCTGTGATGATTTTCTGCTCTGTGCAGTTATGAAGCCCTCAGACTTGCAGTGGATATGACAATGCTCCAAAAGTGCAGTGCCATTGCCAAAGATGAAGTCCACACTTCCTTCAATGTAACAATCTTTCAAATATTGTTTACCGTAATGTAAGTACAATGTGTCCTGCACCGTAATCATTGAAGAAATTTATCCACTTGTAACTTTGATAAAATGTCACTACTAGTGAAACAGAATCGGGGGACTGAACCTAAGACCAGATAGTCTACTGATAATAGTTCCAAGTTAATTTAACATGCCTCTCTTTTCAAGACAATGAGCCAGAAAAGTAACAATCATAACTCATCCATCAAAGAAATCATTACTATAGGGTATTCAAATGTTTTTAAGAAATTCAAGATACGTGAATCACCAACACACAATGATGATATGCAGCCCGAAAACTATATAAAATGACATCAAGATATTGAAGCTACCTGCCATCCAAGGAACCTACAATTGTAGAAGGCACATCGATCCGCTGTTACTCTAATTGCAACTGCTTGACCTGAACCCTATCAAAAAGAGAAGAAAAAGGAAGGAGCACTATATAAGGTCTAGCATAGTTTCTACCTAAAAATATGTATTGTCTCCATTAAACTTGTGAAGAAACAAATTGGGATATATCATATAGGTGTATAAAGCAATAATACCAGATCATCTAAAGAATCTACAACCAGATAATTGCCTACCAAAACAACTAATGTCAAAGGATCTCAATTCTCTATCTTCAGCAATAAGTAGATCCAAAAATGAAAAGCGTCAATTTACCGGTATTCTTTCTATTAAATAAAGATTATGACAGGCCATTTACATGTGTCAACATGTCAAAAATTGACAAAGGGCAGAGTGGTACAATGAAAAACCTTGAAACCAGTGAAATTTTACAATAAAAGCAATGCCATTACCTGAGGGGCAGAATTCTCAAAAGTAATATTCTCGGCAATAAAGTCCTCCCCTTCCACAATGGTACTTCCACAACCGAAGGTCCCAGTCCCTATTATCCTCGCAGGCTGCAAAAATGCCAACAGAAAAATCTGACACACACCCACTAATTCAAATGATAAAAAAAACAAAATGAACAATTTTGACTAACCCATTAGAATTGAGAAATGATCAAAACAAATTAACAATTTTGACAAACACCCAATAACCCAAACCAATGACAATATCATAAATATGAACAATTTTGACACATGCCCACAAACCCATCTGAGGAAAAAGTCGAAGAGAAGAAAAGATGCGTACTTGATGGTGATTGATTCCGGAGACAGTGTTGTTCCAGGTAAGCACAGTGTCCTCAGGGGACAGAGCAGCGAGAGTGATGAAATTCTTGGTCTTGGGGATGTACACCGGCTGCCGGTAGATTCCCGGCGAGACCCGAATCACCGTCCGGCGAATGTTGCCAAGCGGCACGGCGTCGATCGCCGCCTGCACCGTTAGGAAATCAGCGGTTCCGTCCTGTGAAACCGTGATTATGCACGCTGCCATTCTGTAGAGAGAGGGAAGAGAGATTTTTGTGACAAAGAAAACGCACGAAAGGTATCACTCACAACATCTCTCAAGATGGAATAAGAATATTGTAATGCTTCGTGTTATGTAACTGAGAAAACAAATGGAATGGTGAGTCAAAAACGAGTGAGTGAGTCAGTGAGGTGGCAACAGTTAACTCAGTTGCTGACATACTCTTATTTCATCTAATCTTTTGTCCATAGATTCCTTCCTGATTCACTTCTGGGAAGGGAACACCATTCAAGAATTAAAAATATACATACATTTTTTGTTTTCAGTTAGTCATTTTAATTTTTCAAATTAATCATTTTCCACTTTCAAATTTTCCTCACATATATTTTTTAAATTTGTTTATTTATATCCACATCTAAATTATCGTCTCCTTATTTTTCAATTTTGTTCTTTAAATATTTTTTAATTCAAATAATTATTTTATCAATTTTTTAAAGATAATTTTTGAAATTTATTACTTTTTTTAATTTATGATCTTTCAAACTTAACTATTTTTTCAATTATAAAATTACTTTCAAAAATAAATAAAAATTATAAAAATATATTTATATTAAATAGTAATAATAATAGTTTTATTTTATTATTATTAAAAAATAATACACGAATGTATTTTTACTAGTATTTATAACTGAAAACTCTTATAGAAATTTTATTATATTAATGGATTAAAATTTAATACTTATATTAGTTTCAAAATTTATACTTATCTAAATAATAGTATATGTATTATTACCATTATTACTATTTTTTTATGTGATATGTGATTTATAATTTAAGTGAAGAGAATGTTGGAAAAATAGTAGGAATAGTAGATTTTCAAGAAATGTATATATATCATGGAATAGGAATTTATATGACATTATATAGCATGGAATACGAATTTTTGTGATTTGAATCATTTAACATCTTATGGCATTGCACTGTCAATTCGATTAAGAAGCAAATGAAGAAAATACTGTGATCTATCTACCATGGCTAGAATGGTTATCATGGAGAGAGTGAGAAAGGTACAAGGATTACAGAAGTTGTATAATAATTACCCTTATTTTCTCATAAAAAACCTAACACTAAAATTTGAGTTTAATTACTCACATAGTTGAAACATATTTTACTCTTTAATTTTGAAACACACTTTACTTTTTAACATAATTTTTAATGTATCATTTACATTCTATTATACTTGATATAATCTAGATCTATAAGATAAATTTATACATAAAAATTTAAATGATAAATTTTACAAAATTATACATTCTAAATGCATAATTATAATTTAGTAGAAAAAAAAGTCTCCATTATAAAGATAAAATAGGTAAAAAAAAAACATTTACAACTTTTTTCCACTATTAATTTTGATAGAAGACTAAAATAGACTAAAATTTCTTAAATAAAATTAACAATTCAATAAATTACCCACAAACAACTAGTGTTGTTATGGAGTAACCATTTTTAATTGATGTGAGTAAATAAAGCAAATAAATTTTAACATATAACTTTTGAAAGAAAATACTAAGTACACTTAATATCGAAGTATTTAATATAAACATGGGAGGATTGTCATTGTTTAATGAATGATTGTAATTGCAATTGTTGACCTAAATTTACTTGTAAAGAAAAAATAAATACTTCTTCATTGATTTTACTCTTACCGAACTCAGAATAATACTATTGAATAACCATTTAATATAATTATATTAAGATTAATGCACACAAATTAAATAGATGGGTTTCATTTGAAAAGATGTAAAAACATTTTGAAAAGAAAAATGCTGAAGTTTTGAAACAGCAAATACATTAAAACGAAAATAGGGTGAAGTCGCAGCAGTCTTTTTTCAGTATCGTCAAAGGTTCGTTACTACTACTGTTTAAGGGTAGCCGCCCTTACGGCTTATCGCCGTTGAAGGCTCGTTGTTGTCGAAAGCTTTGTCGCATTGTACCGTCGTCGAACTGTCGGAGGCTCTACCACCATGTCGAAGGTTCGGAGTACACTTTTCCTTTAGCGAGAAGCAAAGCATATCACTCTGCCCTACGAAATTTTTCCCTTTCTCTTTCAAAAGGGATAAATAAAATTGGAAAGTACGGCTGTATTCATCTGGATAAACCGAGTGGGGTAATAATTGATTTTGTTTATAATTTTGTGGATGTTTTAATGGTTTAGGAAGATTTGATTTGATTTGCTTTTTTTATAAGGGTAAGTTGTCTAACGGATAGAGTTCTGATTGATAAAAGAGAGAGAGGTTACTTACATAAGAACATTGACGGCAACGCATGGTGGTATAGGCGGCGACGATTTAGGTTTTCTTTCAAATACTTCTTCTCGTGCTTTTAGTTTCACCGTGATGTTCTGAGAACAGTTTACTCGGGTTCCCAAATGAACACATCTTTCATCTATCATAAACTTATTCTCTACATTTCTCAATCTGGGTTAATCATCTCTCCATTACTTTTCAACCTTTTCTATATCTTTCTCTCTCTAAAAGCAATGCATTTTTTCTGATTACTTAAACATGTGGGGTTTTATTCTTGCCCCCTTATCAAGGTCTCTCCGGATTTTTTTTTTCTTTTTTCTTGAGTGATTTATTTGTAATGTTACTAATTTTAAGTATTTATAGTTCTTCAATGTTGAGTGAGTTCATGGGAGAGTGGGTATGATGAGTTGACTCAATTTATCTCCTTCTAATTTAGAAACACTTTTAAAAATCTAATTATAATCCAAAAGAAATTGGATCTGAAAACGAAACATGCTTTAACAAATTCTAGAACTTTAAATTGAAAACCATCTTTGGAAGAACCAAACTGTACCTTCTTCTTCGCAGCTTCCTTAATACCAAGAACATACATAACGCTCTCATCATGTTTGCTTATCCCTTAAAAATACACCCAAAAGTATAATTCTTAAAAATATCACATAGGGTTGTTTTTACTATAAAGTTGGATAAGACCGCAAAATATTTGCTTCAACATGCAACTTTTCCCACTTTTTTTGTAACTTTTTTTCTCAATTGCTGTTGTTGGGGAATTGTAATATGCAATTTTTTGTGTGCAGAGCTTTGAAATTAAGGAAGCACTACCGGAGACAGTTGCAAGTCATGAAGGCATGTACTATAATTACTTCAGCATAGGTACTTCAATCTGTACATTAGTAGTGCTATGCAGGTGCCTTTAATGAAAATGTCTGGAGATGGTATCATGTCTATTTTAGATTTTTAATGTCTTTAGTAGTAGTTGAGATTAATCATTGAGAAAGATGTTGTATATGTTGTGTTATTTTAAAACCAAATTGCTCCTTGAATGGTATTGAATGGTATTGATGCATCTTAGGGAATATTGCAAGAACTGTGGAATCTTCCTGTTTCTTATCAAGTGTAGAATATACTTTTCTGTTTCTTATCAAATTACTAATCACTAAATTTTTCTGTATTGAATTTTGTGGAAAGTTCTTCTGCTTGATATGGTTCTTGTAAGTCTGTTGTCGTCTACAGTATGGATAGTTCTTTATAGGTTGTTTAATGTACTTGAGAGGAAGTAAAATGAGATTGATGCGATTTTTTTTTATGTTTAGGATGAGTTTTTGAGTATGTAAAGAAGTGATGTTATTCAGTGTTAGATCTGTTTTATCACTTCTGCTATGCTTTTAATTATTTTGTGTCTTTCATTGGCTTTGTTAATCTTCTTTATGAAGAAATTGGTGTTCTGATTTTGAAAGTTTTTTTGGAATGTGTGATTACAGGATTTTTATATTAGTGAAATTCATTTCAGAGATGATGAATGGGATGCCAACAAATGGGCATGGGAAGGGATACTGAAAGTTACTAGCAAGGGAGAAGAATTGGTGGGATGTTGTATTGGAGTTTTTAGTTCAATTCAGTTACTCTGAACTAGAAAATAGTTCAGTTCAGGGCAGAACTATTTTTTAGTTTAGGGTAGTTTTTTTAAACTAGTTTATAGTTAACTATAAACTTTTATAGTGGAGTGCACTATAAGGCAGTTTGCCCACCCCTACCACCACCACATGTTGTTCTTCTTTCCATGTCCATGTGGCTTCGTGTTTTCAACCTTGTCTTCAAAACCATTGACAAACCCAACCTAAGACCCTTTTCACAGCCATTTGCATCCACTGCACTCGCTCACTCCACCCCACCCTCTTTCTCCGACACCACCCCTTCCACGCCCCTTTCACACCCAACCACCCTCCAAGTCCTTCAAACCCTCCAATGTCTCCACCACCACCCCTCCCTTGCCCTCTCCTTCCTCAACCACCTCCACCGCACCGGTTTCCTGCACACCCTCTCAACCTATGCTGCCATCACCAAAATGTTCGCTTTTTGGAACCTGCCCAGAAAACTAGACTCCCTCTTTCTCCACCTCATTACCCTCTCGAAACACCACCATCTTTCCTTTCACCTCCTTCAACTCTTTGAAATACTCTTCCAGGACTTCGACCACCATAACCAGTACTTGCTGAGAGCTTTTGGTGGCTTTGTCAAAACCTGTGTCAGCCTCAACATGTTTGATGAGGCCATTGATTTTTTGTTCCAAACTCGGCGTCGCGGAATTGTCCCTGATGTTCTTACTTGCAACTTCCTCTTCAACAGGTTGGTGGAACAGGGCGAGGTCGATAAAGCACTGGCTATTTTTGAGCAACTCAAGAGGTTTGGTTTCAGACCCAATTGTTATTCCTATGCAATTGTCATCAAGGCGTTGTGTAAAAAGGGTGACTTGAGGCAAGCTTTCTGTGTTTTTGAGGAAATGGAGAGAGTCGGGATCACCCCTCATTCGTATTGCTATGCTGCTTACATTGAAGGGTTTTGTAATAAACATAGGTCTGATTTGGGGTATGAGGTGCTGCAAGCATTTAGAAAGAGTAATGCCCCTTTGGAGGTTTATGCATACACTGCGGTTGTTCGCGGGTTTTGTAATGAGATGAAGTTGGATGAGGCTCAGGGTGTGTTTGATGACATGGAGAGGCAAGGGTTGGTTCCTGATGTGTTTGTTTATTCTGCGTTGATTCAAGGGTATTGTAAGGGTCATAATCTGCTCAAGGCTTTGGCTTTGCATGATGAGATGATTTCGAGGGGTGTGAAGACGAATTGTGTTATTGTTAGTTACATTCTGCATTGTTTGGGAAAGATGGGCATGACTTTGGAGGTGGTGGATCAGTTTAAGGAACTAAAGGAGTCCGGGATGTTTCTTGATGGGGTTGCCTACAACATTGTTTTTGATGCTTTGTTTAAGTTAGGGAAGGTGGAGGATGCGATAGAGATGTCGGAAGACATGAAGAGAAGGGGTGTGGCTTTAGATCTTAAGCACTACACAACGTTTATCAAGGGATACTGTCTTCAGGGTGATCTCGTTAGTGGGTATAGGGTGTTTAAGGAAATGAGTGATGAGGGTTTCAAACCTGATATTATAACATATAATGTACTGGCAACTGGGCTGCTTAAAAATGGTCGTGCTTGTGAGGCATTAAAGCTTTTGGATTGTTTGGAGAGTCAAGGCGTGAAGCCAAACTCTACTACACATAAGTTAATCATTGAAATTTTGTGTTCAGTGGGAAAGGTTTTGGAAGCCGAGGTGTATTTTAACAGTCTAGAAGATAAGAGTATTGAAATCTATTCTGCCATGGTTAATGGCTATTGTGAAGCGGACATTGTAAAAAAAGCCTATGAAATTTTCCTTAAGCTGTCAAACCAAGGAGATATGGCTAACAATGCCTCCTGTTCTAAGCTAATTACTAAACTCTGTATGACAGGTGACATTAAGAAAGCTAAGATGTTACTGGAGAGAATGTTGTTGTCAAATGCTGAACCTAGCATGATAATGTATTCAAAAGTTATAGCTTCACTGTGCCAGACCGGGGATATGAAGAATGCCCGCTCTCTTTTTGATTTTTTAGTAAATAGAGGACTCACCCCTGATGTTATAATTTACACAATTATGATAAATAGCTATTGTAGGATGAACTTCTTGCAAGAGGCCCATGACCTCTTGCAGGATATGAAGAGGAGAGGAATCAAACCTGATGTCATTACCTACACAGTTTTACTTGATGGAAACTTTAAAGCAAATTTAAGGTGTGTCTCTCGTCATGGAGAAGGAAATAAGACATCATTGAAAGTTTCTTCCATCTTGAGAGATATGGAGCAAATGGAAATAAATCCGGATGTTGTTTGTTACACTGTGTTGATTGATGGACACATGAAGACGGAGAACTTTCAAGAAGCAGTAAGCCTATTTGATAAAATGATTGACAGTGGACTAAAACCAGATACTGTAACATACACTGCTCTGGTCTCTGGCTTATGTACGAGAGGGCACATGGAAAAGGCCATTATACTGCTTAATGAAATGTATTCCAAGGGAATGACACCAGATGCGTGTGTCATCTCAGCTTTAAAACGTGGTATTGTAAAAGCTAGAAGGGTGCATTTTCATTAGAAGTTTATCAATTAGACGGTTTGCACTTGGATTTATTCTGATTTCTAAAGTTTATCCAGTCAAAACCTAAAGGTAAAGCAAAATCACATATGCTATTGGCTTATTTGCTAAGACGTATGACTGAAACATGGTCTTTTAATTACTGAGCTGAAGGATTGTGTTTCTTTCTACAGGTTGAAAAGAGAAGGACTGTGCTGAAATTGCATATTGGTTACCAGGTCATTGCAGGTAGGTATGGATATGCTTTATACAAAATTAAAATGATACTAATTACGACAATTAAGGAGTGTAGTTAAGCAATGTTTAAGAAAGTTTTCTTGTTTCTAATTGTTTAGCTTAATATAAGATGCATATTGTGTTTTAACTGGATTAAATTTGAGTTTGTTTCAATTTATATTTGAATTGAGGTCTTTCTTCTATATCTAATGAGGTATTTGTTCTGCATTGTATAGAAACAGAAAAGTATATTTCCTTACCTACCAGTGGCATCTTCCTGGCTTTTCTTGTCTTGGGGTGACCCAGTCTTTACCATGTGATCTAAACATTGATTTACCTTCTCTCAGAGTATGTCAAAGGTTTGTAACCAAACCCATATCAACCATCCTGTGAATATCAAATAACTGTGCTCTGTTATGAAAACCATCCCTACACTTGATGAAATAAAGATTTGTTGAATATGATTTTCTTGCTCATGATCACAGTTTGTTTTCCATTAAAAGTAACACATTGCAGTTTAGTGAATATGCTGATGAAAATAAACCTTGACAAACCAACAATCCAATGATGGTCCACACATCTTAAATCTCCCACTACATCTCTTGCATTAATTAAAGCATTGCAATTGGCGTTTAGTTTAATAAAGACAAGATATGCAGGAGTAATCTCCCATTGTATCTACACACTTGGTTGGTTCCAGTGAATTAGGACACAATTTTTGTTATTTTTCAATAAAATGAAATGATTTGTCTTTGGATGCCTTGTTATTTTGTAACTAAAAGAAGACAGTTAAAGAAGAAAATTGGAATATAAAAGAAGAGTGATGAAACCCTTCTACAAAATTCAATAAATAAGCCTTCCACCAAACAGACAAAAGGTAACCACCGACGAAATTTAATTATAAATCTACAATGAGGACTATCTGTTCTATAAAAAAAATGTCAGAATGCATAGTATATAAGCTGAATAGAAGATCTTATTTTCAGGAATCTGTTAGGGTCCTGAAGAACCTCTGGCCTTTGGGAGAACAGTCCTGGAGACTCAACCATGTGACAGTTCTAGCAAGTGGAGAGCTCAACATAAAAAGTATTTTTTTCCCATCTATGATTTTCACTCTTCCAGTTATTAATTGTCATGGTCGATTATTTTATTTATCTAAAACAATATGCAATAAATTAATCCCTCAATCCAGGTTTGGTAAAATAGTCAGTGTGACAAGATTACTTTTGGGTGATCTTTAAGACTTTTCAAAATTGGATCCTGGTGGTAACGTATTTTCTGGTTCTGTGATTTATGAAATATGCGGATGATATCATAAACGTAGCTATCCCTTTTAGTCCTCTTGTATATCCTTTTTCTCTTTCATTAGTCTAGACACTTCACTTAATCTTTTTGGAAATGTTTCTGTTAGGTTCTTTTTTCTGAAGAAAGTTAAGAATCACCCTAGAACCAAGGTTTACGTGTATGCCCCCAAAGGAGCTTTCTCCTTTTCAAACTGGAATAAGACCAGTACACTGAAAATTAAAAAAAAGAGATCCCCCTTTACACATAAGAGAACCTATTTAGAGGAATTATGGTAAACCGGATAATAGTTAGGTCATGCTTTATAGAATATGGAAAGATGCTTTGCTGTTTTTACTAGTTAAGTTTATTGGCCTTAAATGTTGGGGAATGCTTAGTTTAATTATTCTCATGAGAAGTTATTCTGATTTCAAGTGATTTTCAAGTACCTTTTACTGGACACATGGTATGTGGCCATACCTTGTAAGTAAATACTAAATTGCCTCTTTATATACTTCTTTCCCGATCAATGTTCTAGTTGAGTATTGATATGAAAACATATAATCCTTCTCGTCTTTTTGTTAGGTTGCGATTCAATATTGATCTTCAGTTTCATTCTCTCTGCAGCTTCTTTTCGGCATTATTATTTTTGCAATGCCTCTATCCATGTATTTTCCCTCAACAAATATGCTTGAAGATCTTCTGTTAACAGTGAAATCAGATAAAGAATAACTCTGTACAGTATCCGTTGATGGAAGAACACAATCATGATGTTATACTGCTATCGGAATACAATTATTTGGTAAGTCGGCTTGTCACATCTAACTAACTGCATGAAGATGATCTTGTGTCCTGTGATTGAATTTTCTAATAAAAATACGTGCAGGTTCATATGGATTTTTCAGTGTTCCATGTCTAGCTAAATCCCGTGACTACAATTTTGGCTGTGATGAAAGAGGGAAGTGGAGATGAAACGAAACAACACGCTCAAATATTAACTTGGTCGTAGTTTTCCCTTGTTTTATTGACGCACTATAAACCTATCCTGTTTGCCTAGCTTTGGCTGTGACATGGAAGTGGAATTTAATAATGTCATAATGATTGCTTGCCAAGTACTAGGTTAGGATATGGTTTACCAAATCATTGTTTCTATTGGCCTGATTATACCTCACTTCTACAACAATAGTTGTATTGGAAACTAGTACCTGGTGTACTTATAAGTTGCACCTACTTCTGTATCTAGGTTTCTACTTTAGACATTTTATCTTTTCTCTTCTCATTGTGTAAAAAATTTATCATTATAAATGAGATCATAAGAGAGGTGTATCCAAGTCATCTGGAATATATTTTCTCTATTATTAATCTTAAGTATTTCATGAGTGAATAAAAAGAATTATTTGTTGATTATATTTGGTAATCGCTCTGTATTTCTTGCACTTGTAGTATTAACTTGCACTTACAAAGAAAACTATCTATATTTCTTATGTTGACAAGGTTTGGTATGTATGGTACAACTTATCCTGTAGTTTTATAAGATTTGACTGATGCTGGTTTTTATAGATGTTTTCCATTCATTAATTAGTCCTTTTGTTAGTCACTTTATGACAACTAGAGTTAAAATTACTTAGGAACGACGTATCTATGCATGCACCTTCTCACGGCATTCCTATATTCTCAGCAACGATTATTTAAAATAGTGTTTTACTACCATTTTTCTGGCTGTTTCTTTTGTAGGTGCTCAATATTTTTTCATTCCTTATCATTTAATAATAGGTCAGTGATGAGAAGCTTGGAATGAATGCACCTTTTATCGTTTTCATGCACGATGACCTATATTCGACCAATCGAAATGGAATGCTAAAAGACACCAGTTCGGAAAAGAAGCTTAAATAGAAATACAAAGTTGAAACGAAATTTTTATTTATTTATTAAGGAATCCAACTATACAGAACTTTAAAATTCATAAATAGAACTAGACAAAAACTATAATACAGAACCATTAAAAATATTCATAACAAGGGCTTCACCACAAGAAGTTGTGAGAGCTAAATATAAGGTAAAAAATTATTTAGTATTTACCGCAATCAAACGGGACAAACGAACTACCACTCCCGCTGGTTTCAATTGGAGCCTTGGGCCTCAACTTCTCTTCTGCTAATATAGGTTTGTAATAAATGTAGTTAGAAAGTAATGTATATTAAATAAGTGTTACTACAGTGTTTCATCTGGTGAGCATAGGATCGTAATTGCCTCGGTAAATCTTCAAGCTAAAGAACAAATCTGATCAATCATATACATGCCCGTATGCCATATGATTGAATACTTTATTGATAGCACTAGGGTTTATAATCCTTCAACAATCAGCAGCACGATACTGTCATCTGATCATTATTTCAACTAGTTATGGTATCTATGGTTAGACCTGGTTCCACGAAAGAAAAAATATCCACACTGTAATGACCCAAACTTTGAAGCAAACACCGAGTAACTGTAGATGGGCATTATTTTAGAGTCAGATCCAGCTCCTGCTTGTTTAATCCATCATAGAACAAAATCATCAACTTTTATTTTCAAGAATAACTTCAAACTTGCTGCTTCATGACATATATACAGAAACAGTAGTTTCCTAAAAATCTTCATCAGTACCAATGGCTCAACAGAAAATTGAAGAGCGAGACTTCAAGAAATCATGGGCTGATTCAAATTTGAAGTACAACAATGAATGGAAACCGTTATCTGGTCATCTAACAAAACTTTCAACCATTCTACTTGCCGATTTGCTGCCTTGAATCAATAACATACTGGCTTATGGAGATTCCGTGCAAACAAATCTACATCCTGCACTGCACAGAGGCTATTACCTTTGCCTTGCATGAAGCTTTGGATGCACACCTAAACTTCATCCTTCCACCCAACTACAACCAGGATTTTTCCTTGCTCCACTAGCTAACATGGCTTGCCTCATCTCATTGGCTTCAACAGTCCGGCCTGCAGCAACATAGATATCACGCAGGAGAATATAGTATCCACCTTCATCTGGTTTCAACTCCAACAACTTCTTTATAATCTTTTCCCCCATGTCAACATCACCATGAATCCTGCAAGCTCCAAGCAGAGCTCCCCAAACAACATCATTGCATGGAATAGAAATATTTGCAAGCAGATCATAAGCCTCCTGTATTCGCCCTGCACGCCCCAACATATCTACCACTGCTCCATAATGCTCAATCCTAGGTTCAACTCCGTAGTCCCTTTCCATTCTCTCAAACAATCTAATTCCATCATCCACCAACCCCTTATGAGCAAACGCAACCAGAAGCGCCAGAAGTGTCACTGAATCAGGCACAACCTCCGAACGAACCATCCATTCAAACAACCTGAAAGCATCATCAGCATTCCCATGGTTCGCACATACGGTCATCATTGAGTTCCATGTGATCAAGCTCCTTCTCGTCATCCCATGAAACACGTACCATGCCTCCTCCAAGCATCCACACTTCCCATACATATCAATGAGCGCATTGCAAAGAGCAACCATCCACCCAAACCCATTCTCTTCCACGAAATGGTGAACCATCCTCCCTGTCTCTACATCTCCCAAAGTTGCACAAGCTGAGATCACACTCACCATGGTAACCTCGTCTGGCCACACCCCTGCATGCCTCATCTCCCTGAACAACTCCAGAGCATCTCCAGGTCGCCTAGCCCGGGAATACCCCGATAACATGGCAGTCCACGCAACCACATCCCTCTGGGGCATTTCATCAAACACCCTCCTCGCAACGTCCAATTCACCAGCCTTTACGTGCGCCACAAGCAACCCAGACCAGGACACAACATCAACCTCCAAACCCAGGTACAAAACATCCTCAAATGCCCTTCTTGCCAAAAGGGTCATCCCCCTATGGGCATACAAGTGTATCAGCCCGTTCTGAACGTGCAAGTGGCTGCAAAACCCGAACTTCAAAACAGCGCCATGTATGTCGTTGTGGTGGGTCAAAGGGATGGTTCTTGAGCGGGACTTGAGCAAGAAGGTGAAGGAAAACTGATCTGGGGCGACGTCGTTTTGCATCATGAGGTTGAAGAAGAGGGAAGAGAGAGAAGGGGAGGTGGAATGGGAGTGGGCGCGTATGAGGGTGTTGTAGAAGAAGGTGGTTCGGTGGGGCATTATATCGAACATGCGGTGAGCGTACCTCAAGTCTCCCAACGGCGACACCGCAGCGAACCGGAAGAGCTTGCCGAGGACCACCACGTGGTCGTCGAGGTGGGTACGGAAGGCGTGCGCGTGGAGGAGCTTGAGGTCGCGCATGCACGTGCACCTCTGGGCCATTTGGACGAGGGTTGACGCAACAGTGGCGCTTCCCATTGTTGTTGCAATGCAAGACGAACACTGTTCCTCAGATACCAAACGTTGGGAACGAATGAGACGAGGGTATTATAGTAACCTTTGTTTTCTGTTCCCTTAGAAGGAAGAAGGAAGAGTCTAACTGTAACAGCACAATGTCAAATGTGACGAAGCATGTATGTGATGTCATGATGATACAATTTAAAAATAAAGTAAAAAAAAAAACTATTTGTTCAATACTTTTTTTCCCAATCCAATTATAAGAGAGGATAAAGCAATCTGAAATCATACATATGCAACCATTTTACTTGTGTTTTTTTTTCTGTATACAGCAACACGGGATTAACTATCATATCTTTCATAAAAAAGATATATTAAAATTTTAAATTAGAAGATAAATATAATAAAAAAAATATGTAATAGTTAATTTTTTTATAGATGGGTGTTAAATATCGAAATTCTAACTCCTCGTCACTTTTTTTTTATAAATGTTCCGTCACTGGTACCATTGTCTTGGTGACATGCTTACCTTGTATCAACAGGATAGTGGGAAAAAAAATCAGGAATAGGGAAGATTTTACACAAATTTTTAAATTTGAAAAGATAATACAATATACAAAATCATTGTTTTAAGGCTTTGTGATTAAATTATGGTTAAATTTCTATTGGTAAAATAATTAAATAATATTAAAAACATAATGTAATGACTATGTAAAACAAATTTTAAAAAAAATATGCATATATTCCCAATTCAGATACACGTAACAATCTAAATTATATATATTAACACGTCTCAATTTCAATAATAAATAATAATTTCTATTAACAATAACAAGTTTATTATGTAAAATTAATTTTTTTTTCTATTTTTTAAAGAAAACTATCAAAATAACATCGATTAAACATTTTATTGACAGATATAAATTGGTTTTCGGTCATTATTTTCAGTTTTTTATTATTATTTTTTTCTATTTACTTTTTTCTAATTTTAGTCTATATAGTTTGTTTGAACTGAACATCAAAATCTTAATAGGCCTTCGTATCTGACCAACTGTTCAGTCAGTTTTTCAAAGCAATGAATTAAAACAACTGTATACATTTTATAAACCTTAAAAAGATCTGAAATTTACTAATCCAGTGTTACATTCCATCAGTATAATAAACAATTGGAAGTAACAAGTTGTAGTCATTATAAACGAAACACAATCTAAATACGTATATATTCAATAACCTGTCAAGTGCCAAAATGAACAAATCCAAATGAGTAAAACCCATCTTAGAGGAGCTTCTTCCTCTCAAAGAATGTCTTCAAATGCCATAGTTGCAAACCAGCCACAGACAAGCAAACTAAAATTGAAAGAAAACTGTAGTTGAACATCTTGCTGTTAGTCTCGTCCGTAAGAAATTGCCTCTCTGTCTCCCTGTATCAGCCATGAAATAAATGCCATCAAAATTGAGCAAAACCTCTGTCCTTGTAATGAATAAAAAGATCAATCTCCAATAGAGAGTGTGTGATCATACTAAGTCAAACCTTACAAAGTTTAAACATAAAATAGGAATCTCATTCGTCAGTTTCATCACACCTTTCTCTCCTTGGTTTGTTGTCATATTTATGAGGCTCAAACAATATGTAATCAAAGAATTTGATCACAAAAGGTGGAAAACAGGAGAGAAGGATATTGGTAGCATTAAAAGGGCAAATTTTCTGATGAGCACCAACCCATTGAATGACCAGGGTTATGTCAGATTTAGTTTTAAACCTTCTTTATTTCTGTTTTGGTGGTGTGAGAAGGTTAATCGTCTAGTGATTTCATCCATATCGCTCTTTTGGGTGTAATAAGACAAATTAATAGAATTTAATTCTGCATGACAACATGGACCAAATCACTCTTGAATAGTACAAACACTTGGTAGTATGTAGTTAACACTAGGCATACAGAGAGAGATCCATCTCTGAAACATATTCAAATTTTCTTAGCCAACAACAATACGTTTCATACATTTTTTATTAAGAGACTTTGAATGAGTGAAGCAGAACCCAATAACCATCAGATCACATGGAGAAACATTGTTTACTGAATCAAAGAGACCAATAGCACCGGTAAACTTGTAAGCAGAAACTATGAATTTGTACCTTTCGCGAAGATAAAACATCTCGTCGTGGATAGATGTGACAGCGTCATTCAACTTCTTTAACTCCATTTCCATTTCCTAAGATGTCAAGAAATAACACTTTAGAAAACACACAAGTACTTAAATCTATAAATCAGACACCCCTTTACCTGACAAAGATAAGTTGGTGTTTTAGAATTAGCTTATTCATATGTATTAACTTCATTCATGAAACATCTTTCAGGTGTTGTATTAGCCACTACAATGACTAGCTTTTGTGATGTGATTCTCTCAATATTCTTATCAATTGATATTAAGTGGAGTCTTTCACCGTGCCTCTTATAGCTGCAAATAAGTGGTAACGCTAGTAAGACATTATATATACCCCTTCACACTACCAATGCAAAATATCAATTCGAAATTCTAGGCAACTCCGTGCTTAGGAAATATTAATTTATTATAGCTCATAGTAAGTCTCCCCACATCCTCAAACTAGGATGAAGCAATTCTTTGTATACGCATTCCTGATAGAAGAATGTAATGGATAGAAAAGTTCGGTATAAAAGGCCTAGTAAACCGCATTTAGCATAATCAATCATAAATATTACGGAGAACTAAGTATGGCGAATTGGTAAGACTCCAAACTACTCCAACGAATTCTATGAGAGGGAACATGGTAAGACTTACATCAATGTGGTTTTTCCTGCCACCATTATTCCAGTCCTTTGCAGCAACCCCAGTTTTCCAAACAAAATCAATGGTAACAGTGTCCGTGGTATGCGCTACCACCGAAAAACAAGCACTGTAATCACCAGACTCAGCTGCAGTAAATGCAAACTCACCATACAGCACATTATCCCCAATGTGATAACCATTTCCATTAGGCGAATGCACCTGGCAACAAACCACGTTATGCAAGCCGATATGAATAAATAAAACATTGCATAAAATAATTACGAAACCTTTTAACAAGTAGACACTAACTAACTATTGGAGATTCAATCATTCTTGTTGCATTTTATAGGGGAGGAAAGCACACTTCCAGGTTATTGCAGAAGAAATTTAAATATATTTTTAATTTCTAAAAAATGGACAAGTTTCGAGTTTAATTTCCGTGAAAAATAATTGTTTCCTTTTTCCACCAAAACTGAAATAATTTAATTGTTATGCATCGATAACGTTACATTGCAAATCAATAAAGTATTTATGATTGATACAACAGATGTAAAAATAAACAAATTTAATGATTTGTGATCGGATGATTTAGACAATGCGTAGTCATCTTTTCAAACATTTTCTTGATTATTTTCCTTCCAAAATCTTAGTTTCTATGCTGATTCTAGAATAGATAAAATAATTAAACGGGTAAATAATATGTATTCTAGGAATCTTCAGTTTTCTTTAAAAGTGTTTGATGCAAATGCGTAGTCATCTTTTCAAACATTTTCTTGATTATTTTCCTTCCAAAATCTTAGTTTCTATGCTGATTCTAGAATAGATAAAATAATTAAACGGGTAAATAATATGTATTCTAGGAATCTTCAGTTTTCTTTAAAAGTGTTTGATGCAATGAGGTAAGGACACAGATCATAGGAAATGTCATGATGTATCGACAGAATAACACAAAAAATTTCATATTATTTTAAAGACGAGAATCAAACATTAAAATCAAAACTCACGAATTAAAAGTGAATGAGTACGATCGAAAAGGATCGAATCCCATACCCTAACAGTGATCTTGTGATGATCAGGAACGGTGCCGACGCTGTTGGGGTTAATGACGTGGTAATTGCCGGAGGAGAAGGTGTTGGCCTTCATGTCCTCGGAAATGCACTTCGTGTGAGTGGATTTCAGCTCGAACATCATTGACTCCACAATGCTACACATCAATGCAGGGGCCAGAAGAAAAACCATAAGAAGAGGAAGATTGGACATTATGGCAATCGAATGTTCTCAATTTGGGATTTGAGAGGGTAATGAAAATCGCATTTGTTTTTCTATGGAAATGAAGAAGCAATCAAAACGACAATCGACAAGAACACGCCCAACTCAAAGGCTGATATGCACAACGAACTTAACTACCTCCTCTTTCAGAATTTTTCTTTTTCCATTTTTGTGAAAGGTCATTTTGATCCCCAAAATATATGAAGTTAGTCTTTGAAATCTCTAAAGTGCAATATGTGAATCAAATTAATTCAACTGTAACGTACAACGTCGGTTTAAATAATAATATTAATATGTACATATTAAACTAATAATAAATTTAAGAACTTAAAGAAAGCAATGAAAAATATCATTTGATATTCTTTGGTTTCGAGAGCGCTGTCACCAAAGCTTTGGTTAATAGTGATATACATTAATTATTTGGTTTAGGGTTTACAAAGCCAAATACTTTGACCTTGGCTGCATAAGCAAAGAATCAAGTTTTCTTAGTTGGTCAAACATTGTTGGAAGTCTTAACTCCTAAATAATTTTCTAGCTCAATATTGTAGAATTGAAAATAAAATAATGTTTTTAACCTGATACGAAATTTATTATTAGAATTTATCTTAGTTAAATTTATAATTTTTGGGTTTATTGTTTCAGTGGTTATTGAACCTCTCGTTAATGTCTAGTCTAAGGTTAAATATGTATTATCTTGGTACGAGGAATTTGTGTTGAAAGTCCTATTATTGACTAATGATAAAATCAGTTTACACTATACAAATGAGTGTAAATCTTATCTTACAAACCAATTTTATAAAATTGAATTAAGTTTAAAATTCACTTCTTAACATGATATCAAGAATATTATTTAAAACCTATTCTGGTGAAATTTGTTGTCTATTACACCTATAATCTCATTCGCTTTTAGAGCACACTATCAGACAATTTATTAATGTCTAGTATAATGCTTGGTGTGAGGAAAATGTGTAAGGTTGAGTTAAACTTAAATCTACTTCTTAATACATGTCAAGAGTAAAATGAATTGTGTAAAATTGAGTTAAACTTAAAATTTACTTCTTAATATATGTTGAATTAGAACTTATAGAATAATATAAAAGATGGCACTTATACCCATTGAAACATTTATTAAACGAAAAAAAAATAAAGAAAAAAAATTATCAATACTATAATGGTAACACTACATGAACTTAAAGGATTATTATGTTTATGTTCGAGAACACGTTAAATACATTCATAAATTACAAAGAAATCTACCTAATTAACTTAGTTAAAGATGAAGTTTACTCCATAGAAAAATGAAAATTAATTATAAACGTATGTATATGTCCTCGAAGAGAAGAAAATTTCCACCCTATGCTCCATATGTCCATAGGTGGGCCAAATATATAACACACCGAGACTCTAAAGAAAATATCTTTAGATTACATTTTTGTCTTTTCGTTTTCTTAATTTATTAGTTATAAAATCTTCCTTCTTGTACCCAAACAACTATAATAAAATAAATAGAAATATTGAACAAAATTAGAAAAAAAAAAACTCATAACATGTGCTGTTCTAACATTAAAAAAATTAATTACTTTTGAAAATCAACTAAAAATAATTTATAAAATTATCTTATGATTATTTTTTTTTTCTTTATTTTTATATTCGTTACTAATTGATGAATATTTTCCATAAAGAATTAGTAAAATACATAATATCAAATATAAGTCAAACTCGCATATAATGAATTATCATTATTTTTAATTTAAAATTTTAAGATAATGATTTGATTTTATTCTCTTAATTTTTATTTAATGGAAGATTTATATTTAAATTTTTAATAATTATCAGAAAAAGAATTTTATAGCCAAATAGATTTGTTGAGCACACATGCATGATTGAATTGAAGAAATGGACAAAATATAATAATTAGTAGGGTCTGATATTGTCTACGTAATTGACAGAAAGTGGGGTTTCTTGCATGTTATGTCTAGTGAAGACTCTAGTTTCTATGATCTATCACTTGACTTATGTATATGTCGTTAAATTAAAATATTCCAGTCACTATCTATTTTGTTTTAATTGTTATGATAATGAATTACGATAGAATGACAAAGATAGAATTAGAAACTTTCATCATAATAATAAACAAACATCAAAGCATCAACATCAATTAAGACTTATCGCCATAAAATATCAGGTCAATCGCATTTCACAATTAATGTAAATCTATATACGCATCTATTATAAATTATATATGTATATATGTAAGTAAGAGATAGGAATTTAATTAAAATAGGTAAGTGTATCTTTTAATAACATCTTGTTTCTATTTTAACATAACATTTTTGCCGTCCTCGTTTTCATTTTCTTAAATGTGCTTGTCTACTTCCTAAGTGTTCATTTTATTTATACACGTATATTATGTGTAATGTATATATGGACCAAAGTTTTACACCAATGCTATAATGTCAAATAATTCACAAATACATGAAAATAAAAAACTCAAATTAATATATTGTTTGTATATGTTTTTGAAATCTGGATCTTCTTTAGCCACGCCTCTTTCCATCCAAATCGGTATTGTCCACTACATCCAAATCATAAGTTTATTCACTTTTTGAAGCTTGGTTCTTTTAAATTCCTATACACAACTTTAAAACATTTTTTCTTTAATAAATGATAACATATAAAAAACAATAGTAATAAAATAATTACGTATATATCACTACTTTAAATAAAAGTTACGGTAAACAAAATAAAATATTTTAAGCACTAAATGATCTTTACAAATTTTGAATAAAAAACCATAATAAAATTTAAAAAAAAACTGTTGAAAATATTTTTAAGTAAATGATGATTTTCTTAAAAAGAAAAACATTCTATAATTTAGTTCTAATAATATATAATGTCTCAATTTACATCATTTGCGAGTTAGAATCAAGGTAGAATGTTATATTCTAAATCAGTTAGAAATATAACCTGTGTATAAAATGACGTATTCTTTATTTGTTTAAAACTTCTCATTGCGCACACAAATGACAAGAACTAGCATCTTTATAATTAATATACACTTGAAAACCAATCATAATAACTCACATGACACAATAGCACACGTAAACTCATTAACACAAATAATTCAAATAAAAAAGAATAATGATAAACACACTTTTAAATACATAATACAAAAATAAAAATAATTATAAAAAACAAACTTATATATATATATATATATATATATATATATATATATATATATATTAAAAAAGTAAAAAATAATAAAAAGTAATATGAAATAAATATAAAAATTTTATGTGTCAAATAATCACGATTGAATAACAAATAATCATCAGACAACGTATCATCACTGTTACACATATATATATACCTCTTTTTATACAGTACACACAAGGTTTATACATGATCAATAAGCACCAATATAAATAATAATCATGACCTCTTTTATGTTTTGGGTGTTGTCTCAGTTATTTTTTATTATACTTATCTGATCTTTGTAGAGTTTAAAAATATTGTCTAAAGTTATATACATATTAATTCTATCAAGTTGGTGATTATTTTGTTTGAAAAGATAATATAATATTCTACAACTTTTGTATTGACTTTAAGCTCTAATCTAATTGTTCACCATGTCTAAAATTACAAAGAAAAACTTTTATAACTTGAGTTGTTGATATCTTTTATTTTTTCAACTAGTCTTACAACTATGAAAATCATTATTTTTTCAATTAAGTCCATACTTAGCAATGTCATTATTTCTAAAATTGAAATACACTCTCTAACGTATTTGCCACACTTTTATATGTTCGTAGTTATACTTTTGACACTATTACAAGGATTATGGCTCAATTTTTCTCCTGTATTCATCCTATATATATATATATATATATATATATATATATATATATATATATATATATATATATATATATATATATATATATATATATAGGTGAACCTTTAATGTAATTTTTACCTTAATAAATCTCTCACCACACTTTTGTAGCACACATAACAACTATTATTAATAATTTTTTTACCTTTATTTTCAATTTAATATTATTCTCATGTACAAAAATGAATTTAAATTTCCAAACCCAAAACTTCAAATATTTCAAATATATTAATAAATCAACTTGCATATTATTTTATTAATTGATCTAAATATCCCATTATTGGTCTATAAATATAAAATCTTATTAGACCTTAATCACGAATCATTAATCCTAATTCATCAATTAAAACCTATTAAATTCTTAAATCCTAATTGACACATTTTAGGATAGTTTAATATATAATATATCAACATAACATTCGAAAATTTTGTTGTGAGTGTTTACTAAAAGACACTTAAATGTATATATGAGATAGATATTCCTATCTTCACTGGTCTAGGACCTATTCCTCACATGTCATATCTTATAATTAAAGTTTCTCTTAAAAGTAGAAAATTAAATAAGTGTAACTTGAAATTATTGGATAAATTTTAACCCTAGTTTATTGCCATACGTTCAGTTTATAAACACAACCAAACTTTATTTTACTTTTATAAAATATTTATTTAAAGTACAATTAAATAATTTAATTAAATCAAATAAAGAAAAATATTATATGTTATTTTATTTTATTTTTAAAAAAAACATGAAGTTACACTAACAGCCTGCTAATTCCAAATTCAGTAACATATTATTGACAAAATAAATTTATGTGTAACATTAAATATAATGTACACCTTATTTATTTTTCAGGGTAATGCATTATGAGAATAACTTCATTTTTTTCATATATATACTTTGTGTCAGTGGCTTATTACTTTTTAAGTCTAAGTGGTATATTTATATATACTCTCAAGTATATACAGAGATATAAAAACAATGATAAGCGAGTTTAAATATATAAGATTAGTGCTTAAGTAACAATTTTATCAAAATAAAGAGGTGCACATGGACACTCTCCTGTGTTTGTGTATATATACATATATGTCCGTCGGTGCTTTGAGAAAAACGTTTTCTCACCATGTATCAAGTTATGGCTAGTGTGAAAGCAGCTTGTGTGATGATGGAAGGAAGAGTATCAGGTGTGAGGAAAGGAGCATGGAGTCAAACTGAAGATGAGCTTCTCAGAGAATGCGTGCAACTCTATGGCGAAGGAAAGTGGCATCTTGTTCCTCAAAGAGCAGGTTTTTATCTTATCCCATTCCTCTTTTCTTTACATAACATCCTCCTAAGTTGTCATATATAATAAACATTTTTATGAGTCATATGTTGTTATGTTTTGTACACACGTAGGGTTGAACAGATGCAGGAAGAGTTGTCGACTGAGATGGTTGAACTATTTGAAACCAAATATCAAGAGAGGGGATTTCAGTGAAGATGAGGTCGATTTGATGATCAGATTGCATAAGCTTTTGGGGAACAGGTTTCTGTCTGCTCTATAACATTTATTCAAACACATCAAAATAAACAATACTTTCATATTATCAGTATTATATAGAATACCTTTAGTTTTCATACACAGTTATGCCATGCATTGATAATATATGATGTTAACTTTTGCATGGAAAAATAATAGCAACCATGAAACGAAAACTTTGTCGGATGCAGATGGTCTCTGATTGCAGGAAGACTTCCGGGAAGAACTTCAAACGATGTGAAGAATTACTGGAACACCAACATGCGCCGGAAAGTACAATCTCACAACAGAGATGAGGAGAACAACAACAACAATGTGAAAGAATCCGAAAGAACTTGGAAACCCCACAAAGTGATAAAGCCTGTGCCTCGAGCTTTGGCAAAAGCATCGGCCATGGTGCATGGGAAATTGATGAGTAGTTCGAAAGTTGGTGTTAGTGAAGCCGTTTCGGCAGGGTCTGAGAATTGGTGGGAAACTCTGTTAGATGATAAGGAAGATAACATTAACAACAGCACGTGCTTCCCTGTTGCGAAAAATGGATCATTTGAGCTTTGGAATGAAGAACTTGACTCCATTCCTTCTGAGTTTTTTGCAGAAGCTGAAACATGGAACGATTTTCTTCTTAACTAAGCTACCATATTCGCCATCTTTCTTCTCTTTCCTTCTACAAGATGGAATTTCAATTCATTAAAGTTCTCAAACTTAGGATTTTGTTTACTTTAGAAAATAAGTTCTTGCCAAACGCACGGGTTAAGAAATAAAAAAGAAGAAATAATTTTTTTAGAAATTATGGAAGAATGATGCATAAATGCAGTTTTATGAATATAAAAAATATTTTCTTTTTTAATTCTTTAACCAGTGCTTTATTCTATTAGAATAAAAATATATAATTTGCACTTATTAGTAGTAGTGGATATTGTCTGTAGTTGGAATCCTTATTATTTATTTATTTGAATTTTCCTATTAGTACAGTGGTGTCTCTAAACATTTATTATGTCATTCTATTTTTCAGATGTTTCTTGTTTTTAAATACCTACCTAGGAAATGCATAATATGACCTGTTTTATATTTTCTGTACAAATAATTCAAAAGAAACAAAAATAAAAATAAGTTAACATTTTTTAATCCAAAAGTAAAATAAAGAATAAATGGACAAATAATAAACATCACCTAAACTTTTTACATTTATGTTTTAATAACCTTTTATAAAATGTGAAATTAAAAATTCTACTGTTGAACAATTTTTTTTATTCAAAAGGAAAAAATAATTAAATCAAGACTACCTTTTTAAAGAAACAATAAGGTATGGAGTTGGAGGATGACAACATTATTATATGAACGTGATATTTTACATGAACATTCTTAAGTATCGTCTTTTATATATTTTAAGAAAATATATACAATAGCCTAAATTGTAACTTTATGCCATTGATTTCTTACATGTGACTTTGGTTTAGGATTTTACTCCATGATTTTAGTCTACAGATAGAAAATTTACAATTTTGATTGAATACATATGATTACCTGTATTAATTTCTTTTATTTTGTTTCAACTGAACTTTTAACATGTTATCTAAAATACTATTAAGAAATAATTTTACTGATTAAAATAGAAAACTTAAAAATATAGAAATTGATATTTAAGTAAAATTATGAACAATAAACTTTAATTTATATAAAACCTTTTACTACAAAAAAAAATCATGAAAAAAGTTCTCAATAAATCCCTCGCTAAGGATAAAAACCGATGCTTATGTGTCATATTAGAGTGGGATTAGACTCATTCTACCTATTTAATTAAGTAATTTTTAATATATGATTTACATTTAAGTTCTTGTTTAACTCTCACTTTATATTCATCCGGAATATTTAAAAAAAAATTAATATGATATATAGTGCCTTACCCTTTCTTGTCTCTTGCAATTTAAGATATATTGTTACTAGCGTGTGTTAGACCCTTGTTATACCTTTAATAATTTTTTTGATTAGGTTTTATATTGTATGTTGGTTTAATCAAATTATGATATAATTTATTTTTTATTTTAAAAATTGTTCATGTGCCATTAGAGTGAGTGAGCTTAACCAACTCTAAAGTTATTATTATTTTAATATTGGATTTGAATTGGCCAAACGGACTACTATAGCATTCCATATTTGATCCAAGCTTTTTTTATGGAAGCTAATGTGCCGCATTTCTGCAGTTGTTTATTTACTTTATTTAATTGAAGCTCTAAAATCGGTTCATTAATGAAAATTAACTCCTAAAAAATATTAATTGGATTGATTTTCTTACGTTTATTCTTTTTAGTTTTACTTTGGATAAATAAATATTTATAAGTACGTAATTTTGTGCCCAAACATTTATTTATATTTTAAAAAATGTCATATATATATATATATATATATATATATATATATATATATATTTCTAAGAAATTTTAAATTCTTTCATATTCTAAGAATATATATCAGAAACCTTCGCGAAAAAAATAACAATTTTAAACGTTTGAACAAAATGATATAAAGTATTAATCTAAAAAAGAATTGGAAGAAAAAATTACTTGGGTTCTCCAATCATTGTTGTTATCAAAAAGACTTGGTTGGTAGTTGTTCTAACAAATATTGGGTTCCAGAGCCAATGTACGTGTGTACTAGTCATTAAGATGGAAAAATAAATTTGTATTAATGTATATATTTACACATAAAATAGCCGACAATTAAATACGTACTTTAATAGATACAAATATGTAATAAATATGTTTGTATTACGTAAGTATACATTGCTATTTAGATTTTTTTTTAAATTAAGTAATAAAACTAAAATTCTTAGTAAGAAAATGATTTATAATTTGATTTTGTGAATTTATGAAATTTAAGTGTTTTAAAGAGGGTTTGAACCTATGAGAGACAACGTATGAACCCTCGATGCCAATGAAAACAAAAACAAATTGATGCCCTAGTTCACCGCAATGAGAAAAACAAGATGGATAAAATATAAAACAATTTATCAAAATTCCTAAATGTATATTTATTTAGCTAATTTAATTATGGTATATAATGGCATTTCAATATCAAGAGTCTAATTCAAATATTTATTCATTATATTATATGTATAAATTATTATAAAGATCAAATATGCTTTCCGTCTTAAATTATTATAAAAAATTATATATATTTCATCTCTTGTTTGAATATTTCATAAAAATAATGTAAAACATGATCTTTAACAAACAATGTATGAAGATTTTTCATGTAATAAACAGTATGTATTTCTGATTGGAAAAATCTTCACATGATTTTCATAAAATCTACCTAAAAATTATTTAAAAAAAATCCAAGGAAAGTTCTACAGGGACAGAACTGAATGAGACATAAACAAAAAGTATAATGGATACAGCTATACAAGTATACTTGAATCCAAAATATAATTAAAAGAAAGGTACATGTGGATACTTCAAATCAGTATGTACATGCAATTAATCGGGTCAATGAGGAGTATATTTTGGAATCACTTGATTTAAATGAAGTTAGGTATAAAAGAAAATAACATGGCAACAATAAAGAAGAAATTTTTTTTGTTAAAAATAAAAAAAATATTAAAAGTAATGAGTTATAATTTATTAATAAAAATATTTTTTTTCTCGTTTTGGTTTTACTTATTCTATTTAGCATTTTCTTTTTATTTCTTTTCTTTCTAGAAAAGAGGGCATAAAATTAGTGCGTGTGGAATTGCATGTCCACGGAATCTGAGAATCCATGATACGTGCACAACACATACACACATATGTTGGGGTCTTTTCTCATCAATGATATGAATTATAAAAGTGGGGCCATGCCTACTATGTCGACACACGTCACTGTTTTATCAATATTTTTCTCTGTAATTTCATTTTCGTTAAAATTAAGTTATCCCCACCCAGCATGGCACATGGCATGTTCCAGTTTCATATGTGTGAAGTTGGTAATTATAATAGGAAAATTATTACAATTTTAATGCCATTATAATTCACTCAGTTATAAAATAGAATATTTTTAGTTTATTTCTTCACTTAGTATAGTTTGTTAGGTACCCTTCTTTAGTTGTATTAATGAGTGCAACTACCTTAAATGCCCCTTTTATTATACTTTTTTAGAATAAAAAGCTATATTTTATTTCTAATTTAATTCGTTCTTTTTATAAATTTTTTATGATATGTAAAGTAAACTATCAATAGTTTTACTTTTTTTTTCCTATTCTTTTTCTTTTATGATAAATTTGTTTATAATTTTTCGCACTTTAATTATTTATTAATTTTATCATTAATAATTTGATTATTTAAAATATCTTTATTTGATAACAAATTAAACTAATGATTAAATAAAATAAATTTGAGAGATTTATTATTAATTAATTTATCATTTCTTGATGTCTTATTAATATGGATAATGTTAATTTATTGGTAATTTATCTCATCCTTATCCAAGAAATTACTAATAAATTTAATTCAAAATTTGTTAGAAAGAGGGGAGAAAGGTTGTGAATTCTAACTTTCTCTGTTAACAAGAGATATAAGGTTGGTTTGATGAATTTGAAAACGATGGTGAGAAAGATTGTAATTTCAACTCTCTTTAGTGACAAATACTATCAACTAAAATTGTTGATAAAAAAAAAGTTTAACTCAATTTTTTCTCAATAAGATAAATCATTTAAACTTGTTTTTAAGTACTTAGATAAAAAATATATCATGTAAAAGGTCTCTTTTATGATTTAAAGCAAATACACACATGTTATCTTCACAAGGCTTGAAATAATTTTTGTAGTTAACAACATTTTATAGTCATCACAAGTTTGTTATACTCTTACAAAGAGGCTAATGACATACTCGCTACCATGGCCCAAGTACTTCAAGAAGAGCTAGAGTTATTTATGCAAAGTAAAACAAAGTTCTTTCTCTTAGGCTATTATGGAGAACCTATAGTAGATTAGGAGTATTTAGACCTTATATTAAGGGTCAAGTAGTGTAGGTTTCTTTAGGTCATGTAATTCGGCCAACTAGTGTAGGTTTCTTAGGCTTGTATTAAGGCCTAATTAGTATAGAGTTTCTTAAGCTAGTTATCCAAACTATATTGAAAGTATGTGACGTGTGTTATACTTCCATTTAAGAGGATTTAGCTTTAATAGTGGCCACATGACACTTTAGGAATGAAGATGATTCTAAAAGTTAGTGGCCACATGTCCTTCCTTTATTGGAGAGGATTTGTGGGCACTTGTCCACTCCTTAGAGGGTCACTAGGGTAGGCATGCAATGTTTTGGTTTTTAGGAACACCATTAGCCTATAATAGAGGTGTCTCCTCTCCTGTATTCATCTTGGATGTTATGTAATGTTATGTTACCCATTTTTGGCCATAATACTTCTCTTAGTTCAAGACTAGAGCAACCCATGAGGCCCCTCTAGTCACCTTCCTCTTTGAGTTGGCCTAACCTCTCTTAGAGCCTTCAAACACCATACCACCACCTCTCCACTACATATGGCCGTGAGCTTCTAGCCTCACAACACCATAGCTTCTGCATTTTCCAGCCTTTATCCTTGATTATCATTTTCCATTTTTGCACCATATATCTTCAAGGGACCATCTCCATTGCATCCTTCTAGTTTTAACCCAACCTAACCAAGAAGGTTGCCATCAGGGGCTATCAAAATTCTGAGGGATCTTGGAAATTGTCTCTCTTAGTCTTCACATGTAACCAATTATTACTAGAGGACCTTTAACAATCACAATATGTGTGATATTGAATATGGATAAAAAAAATATCTACTTTTGATCCTTCAACTATTTTGACATCTCCCAAGGATCTGGATTGGATGTTGAATGTCGAAAATAAAACACGTCAAAGCCTTTTTTGTAGTAGTGCTAAAGACTAGTCCAAGTCCATCTAAAGTTGCGTTGATTATTGCAACATCACTATTAGAACCATCAACAAATAAGAGAAGTTGCTCAAGTTATTCTAGGTACACTATGTTTACATTCCCAAGCTATCTTCCAACTCAACCTCATTGGACAGTTGTTGCAATATGTTAACATTAAAAAAAATTGGAAGTTGTGCCAAATTGCTTAGCTGAGCAGTGTGGAATAATTGTTGCAAAATGACATCAAAGTTTTTCACCACAATTAATTGTCCATTTTCGTTGAAGAAGATATATGTTCCAAAGGTCTTTATAATGACTCGAGTCAAAAAAATAAAGTAAGACATTTGTGTTGCTCTCGAGAAAACACATAACATGTATGAGAGAAGGTATCAGAGTAAGATCTATCTTAGTTCCTTTAAAGGATTTTTAACAAACCATTCAATGGCATTTCAAGATTATGAGAAGATGAAAACATGGTAAGTTTTCAAAGAAATTTGAACCTTTTCATAAAAGTAGAGCTTGTCTTATGGCTTGTGCTTATGAGCTTTGAAGGCTAAACCACAAACCCTCTTGATGACATCTTTTGCAAGACCTTTCAGTCATGTTGTCCTCATTTACAAGACCTTACGCGATTTTAGAAATTTCTCTTCTTGATTGTTTTCTTATTTTTTATTAATTTAATATACCTTACACTAAGTATACACTCTTCGCACTTTTTGTCAAAAGTTAATGCTCCTACAATTGTTTCTATTTACACCTTATCGAACAATATAATATGAAAATGTATGTCCTTGTATTATTTTTTTTATATATGTATACATATACTTACATTAACATATACATGTGATAAAAAAATCACCTAATTTATCTTATATACATACACACAAATTATATATATGTATATATATATATATATATATATATGTGTGTGTGTGTGTGTGTGTGTGTATGTATGTATATGTGCGTGTATGTATATGTATATGTGTGTATATGTGTAGGTGTGTGTTTGCACCCGCACGTGCGCTTACATGCGTGTCTAAGCATATATATGTATGTGTACATATATTTATGTATACATACATATATATATTTATACATGCATGCTATCATCCATTTCTCTTCAACCATCATCATCTCTTCACCACCTAACATTATGGCAGAGCAAAATCACCTTTCTGCCACATTGATTTTGGCATTTACCCCTCCATCATCTTCTCCTCGACATACACATAAACACATACTCATCATCAGAACCCCCACTCCCAATTTAACCCTCAGCACCTCCAAGATAATATCCAATTCCCTTTATATCATTTTTCATTCCTTGATTATAATCCAATCACAAAACGCAATAGCTACAAAACAAAACTCATTCTCCATCATCTCACATTCAATAATCTTCTTCACAATGCAACCCAACCATTCACACACACAGACATGTACATATATGCACGTAATAATAAAAAATGTCTTATAAAAAATTTTCCTATGCTTAAGCTACCAGAGTTTATATGAACACTAATAATCAATTTTCTATCTCATTTTCTTTCCTTATGTCTAGTTAAATCAGTTTATTTTTCTTTTCACTTAGAATCACCCTTTATTTATAAAAAGCAACTTCCCTTATATCACATCACTCAGGCAGTTACGTAGCCTATTATCATTCCATCACAACTATTACCTCCGCATTATGCAACACCAATATAGGAAGTGGTGCAAAAACTATTTGACATGGCAAGTCCCAAAATAAAATATTTTTTTGAGGTGTTCTAGTCGGTTAGGGATACATTGCCCATTAACGAAAGATTTATAGACAACAGGGTTGGATGTTGGAATAAAGACCGTTACATTAAACGTTAACACTCATTAATCCATGATCAAGACAAATATACATACCACCACAACACCCTAAGGTCAAACTTGCATTAGTGATGAAAGTGAATAATCGATGAGCCTTAAATTGCTAACGTTGCCTCTTGATCAATATACAAACCATAACCTCCTAGGCTTAAACTTGCATTAATGATGAAAGTGAAGAGTCGAAAAGCCTTGCATTGTTGACATCACCTCAAAATTATATATGGACCATAACCCCACAAGCTCAAATTTACATCTCTTCACCACCTGACATACAAAATATACAATAATTCAATCAACTAAATTAATTGTAAAAATATAAGATGAAATATATGTGTTTGTGTATGTACACACAACTATACATATGTACATACATATAAACATGCACAATGCACATACGTACACGTGTGTACATACATATACAAGTGTGCTTGCGTGTGTGTGTATATATATATATATATATATATATATATATATATATATATATATATATATATATATATATATATATATATATATATATATGTGTGTGTGTGAACGCACTGTAACTATTTTATTATTAGAAAAATAAAAAATAAAAAATATTTTAAATAAGTAGTTTCGTGAATATATATATATAAAATGTGATATATTTTTGTTATTAAACTTAAAATAACCGTGTTTCATGATGTATGTAACTAATTAATAATGTGTTTGCATGTTAATTTATAATATTAAATTTTGTATTGGTATAAGAAGTTTTAAAATTTTGTGGAAAAATGTCCCTAGAAATTGTTACAATTTGTTTATTTATTAGACATGTTTGAATTGGTGGTTTGGACAATAAACATTAAATCTATGTCTGATATTTATTTTATTATTAAATTGTTAGATACATGTGTCTCAGTAATATGCTAAGGATGACATATGTTACTCATCTGCATTATAACGTACAACATTTTATATTTTTTTGTTTTATAATTTATTTTTATTTTTGTAAAAGTGGATATGAAATTATATGATTATAAATCATTTTAATATTTAATTCTCGATTTGGATCTATCTTTGTTTTGTCCTTAAATGGTTAGATACGAAATATTGATTTATATAATAGAGATTACATGGATATTAATTTATAAAATATTTTTTGTATTTTTTAATTTAAGATATTTTCTAATTATTTTTTATTCTAGTTTTATAAAAATATAAATTATTATATTAGGGTTGAAGAATATTACAATTTTATTATATATATTTATTAGTGATTTTTGTAAAGAAAGAGTTCATATTCAATGGTTAAACATGTGTGTCTTATATGTGTGTATGTGTGCACATGCACGTGCGCTTGCGTGCGTGTCTAAGCATATATATATGTATGTGTACATTTATTTATTTATATATGTACACATGCATGCTATCATCCATTTCTCTTCAACAATCATCATCTCTTCCTCACCTAATGTTATGACAAAGCAAAATCACCTTTCTGCCACATTGATTTTGGCATTTCTCCCTCCATCATCTTCTCCTCGACATACATATAAACACAAACTCATCATCAGAAATCTCACTCCCAATTTAACCCTCAACACCTCCAAGATAATATCCAATTCTCTTTATATAATTTTTCATTCCTTAATTGTAATCCAATCACAAAACGCTATAGCTACAAAACAGAACACACAAATGAATAGACGAAAGAGAATGATGGAAAGCTCCTAGACTTGGAACTTTAATTCCAAATGTTGGAAGCCATAGATGTAGCAGGATAAATGATGTTTGAAAGAAGAAGAAGGAGAACAAGGAAGAAGATGAACCAGATTGCAATATTCACCAACATATTTTACCGACAAATTTTTCTATCGATAATTACCAATGAATTTACCGATTGATAAAAAAAATTCGAAAAAATTTACTAATAACGTTTTTATCGATGAATTTTTTACCATTGGTAAGATGTCGATAATTTTAATTTACTAACAGATTATACATTATTGACATATTTTGATCGTCGGTAATATCAATTTTTCTTGATGCACATGTATTTTATTATTTCTAGTTAATGTATTTTATAATTATTTTCTTTAAAGAAATATGTCACGAGAGAAACTAGGAGTATAATTTTAATAATAAGGGTTGGAATGGTGAAGATAAATTTTGAATGATAAATGGTTGATGTGTGTATTAGATAAACATGAAATATGTGGTTGTTATATGAATATACATTTTCGAAAGTACTATACCATTTAATTAGTGAACTACTACGTCCACGGAAATGAAAAAAAAGTTATTGAAAAAAAAATCACTAATAAACTAAACTTATTAATTGCTAAAAATTTATTAATAAAATATTTGTTAATAAATTCTATTGATGAAAATAAGTTTTTTATAATTATCAATTGTCAAAATTTATTGATAACTACTTGTCAATAAAAATCACGATTTGAGTTTTCTTTTTTGTCTCTTCCTCTATTGTTGGTGTCTTCATCTACTGTTGGTGTCTTCAGTTCCTTCATCTTTTTCGTATGCTCTTTTGACTTTATTGCTACTATTGCCTTCTTCCTCCACTTTTTGTTTTTATGTTCATTAATTTCAATTAACTTATAACAAATATTTTGTCTGATTTGACAAGAAAATTGGATGTCCATCTTACTAAATCATAATTTTAAAAAATTCAACTACTAACAAATTTTAAAAAAAAAAATCAATTACTAACAATTACCAACAAATTTTCAAATTTTTTTGTTAGTGACATATTTACCTAAAAATTTAAGAAAATTTGTTATCAACATATTTAAAAAAAGTTGAATTATTGGTGGATTTTATTATAAAATGGTCAAAGCCCAAAGTAAAAACTTTGAAGCCCGATAAAATTTACAAATGTAAATATCCATCAATAATAAAAATTCTGAATTGTCAAAGAATTTTACTAATGAATATTTGAGTCGCTAATAAAAATTCTAATCTACCAATGAATCCTTTATTGATGAATATTTTGATTAGTAATTAAAATTCTAAACTTTGTTAGTAACTTTTTTGTTCGACAAATTTTTTAGTCAATAAAATTGTCATTAATCTAACAATTCCTTGTAATGGTTCAAATAATGAGACATCATATTATACGTCGATCAATTATATTTAAGCGATTTAGCTCAACTTATGACTCAGGGTTTAAGAGAAAGATGCCAAAACTTGTGATCGATCATGGACCACTAAAGATTGTTGCAGTTGTCCCAATTGATCATAACTCTTCACTAGTTTTGTGTATTCATCACGCTATTAAGTAAGTTCTTCATACAAGTAATGTCGAATAATTGGTCATGACTCTTCACCTAGGTCCAACGAAACAACAATGCATCGATAACCACAATGACCATCAGCTACGACATCAACAACATCGAGAATGTAAGGGCGACAAATGGAATGAAATCAATCTAACATTGGTACTCTCCTTCATTGAACATATTTAGCCTTTTTTAGTTGTGCTTTTTGTGATGAAGATTTGGTCATAGAATGCAAAGTATCAACGTGCTTAAAATATGATAGGCCACGCTTCATAAACCTTTCAATTGGCCAAATTTTACTCTTCTGTGCATCCTCAATTTTGACTTTAAGCAAAAGAGTACCATATATTTCATTGTAGGACAAGCAATTTCAACTAACTTTTGCTTGATGTTCACCTTTCCTCCAATGTCAACCTTTTTTAAGCGTTCATGAACCATATCAAGTTCATGTTAAATGCATAACTTTGGCTACAATTCATTTGACACAATATTTGAAAAACTAAATCTGGTCCACATGACATGAATTTTACCCAAAGGAATCATTCCATAATCATATCGTGCTAATTCACAAGCTTAAAGGTGGACTGTATGTTCATCTAAAAACGCATCGACAACATGCACTGTCCAATCCTATATGTTTGACTCGTTCAAATTTCTTAACAATGAGTCCTAAAACATATCTTGATATGCGTCCAACAAGTCTTTTAAATCTGCTTCCTTTAAAAGTTTCACTCATAAGATTGAAACTTTTTTCAAATGATGTCTTTATCTTATTGTATTGGAGGATGATGATGTTATGGATAACATCCCAACACAAACAAAGGTCTCCCATACTGGTCCTTAATACTCTCTTAAGTGTCCAATGAGCAAACTCAATCTTGATACAAACGACATTAATATTACAACACATATGACATAAATAAGTAAATAAAATAACATTAAAAATTACTTGTTTGTTGTTGTGTTTCCTAAATACATAACTCTATTTGTGCACACCTTTACACGGAATAATCCATGTGTGATTCATATATTCAAAGAATAACGGCTATAAAGTAGAAACATACTGAGGGTGATCAACATAGTCACTAAACATGGACTCCTATTCACACATGACTCTTATGTTCCATCAACACATCCCATGTCTCAATAGAATTCACTAAAATTTTTCACATAACTTTGACATTTTTCATAATGTAAAAGTGATATAGCAACTGATAAGCTTTATGGAACACACAATCCTCAAAACACAATTCCAAAATCAACAAAATACACACACATACAAACATACGATCCTCAAAGAACAATTAAAAAAAAATACACAATTCTCAAAGTATAATTCCAAAATCAACACACACACTATCCTCAAAACACAATTCCAAAATAAAAAAAAATACACACACACACACACAGACACACACACACACACAAACACACACTATTCTCAAAGCACAATTCTAAAATCAACAAAATACACACACACACACACACTATCATTTAAGCATAATTCCAAAATTAACAAAATCTCATAATGTGTTAAAACACACACATTATCCTCAAAATACACACACACAAACTATTCTCAAAGCACAATTCCAAAATCAACAAAATCTCGTAATGTGTTAAAACACACACACATTATCCTCAAAGCACAATTCCAAATCAACAAAATCTCATAATGTATTAAAACACACATACACATTATCCTTAAAGCACAATTCCAAATCAACAAAATCTCATAATGTGTTAAAACACACATACACATTATCCTTAAAGCACAATTTCAAAATCAACAAAATCTCATAATGTATTAAAACACACACACACACATTATCCTTAAAGCACAATACCAAAATCAACAAAATATGAAAATATGTTAAAACACACAAAAATTATCCTGAGACAATTTTAAATCAACAAAGAATGTGTTAAAACACTTTGAATATTTTAAAAAACACACATTATCCTCAAAGCACAATTCCAAAATCTCAGTGTTAAAACACACAAAAGTTATCATCATGCAAAATTTCAAAATCTCATAATGTGTTAAAAAAACACATACACATTATCCTAAAAGCATAATTCCAAAATAAAATAAAATCTCATAGTTAAAACACACAAAAATTATCCTCAAACAAAATTTCAAAATCAACCAAATCTCATATGTTAAAACACTTAAAAGGTGTTAAGACATACACACATTATCCTCATATTACAATTCCAAAACCAACAAAATCTCAAAATTTGACACAAAAATTATCCTCAAGCAAAATTTCAAAATCAACAAAATCTCATAAATTAAAACACATATGTACACATCCACAAATTATCCTCAAAGTTCCAAAATCTTTCTCATATGTTAAAACATGTTAAAAAGATCACTTTTCAACTAATCCCACTAAAATCGAAAACAAAATAAGAAAAAATAGAAAATAAAAAAATTGAAAACAAATAAAAATTTATTCTATTTGAAAATCTAATCATGTAAAAATATTCCTTAAATCCTTAACCATTACAAGATGTGATCAGATTTTGGAATAGAGAGGAGAGAAAGAGACATGAATTTGAGAGAGATAACTGAAAATAGAAATGAAGAAGGAGATTTTCGGGCCTTACACACTAAAGGAAAATAAACTATTTCATTAGACTCACTATATTAATCAACTTTGATAATTTTCAATAGCATATCATGAAGCAAAAATATTTTGTGAATGCAGGTGGTCCCTGATTGCAGGAAGACTTCGAGCAAGAACTTCGAACGATGGGAAGAATTACTGGAACATCTACACACGACGTAAATCACACTCTCACAACAAAGATAACAACGTAAAACAGCATGAAGAGACAACCGTAGGTAAAACACCTACCTGCGACGAAAATTACAAACACCACCAAGTTATAAAGCCTGTTCCTCGAGCTTTGTGAAAAACTTGCCCCAAGTTGCTGCAAGGGAAGATTAAAAAAATAGTTCCAAAGTTGGCGTTAGTGAAGAAGGTGCAACTTCTTCATCAAGTTCTGGGAATTGGTGGGAAACTCTTTTAGACGAGAAGGAAGACAATTTTGGAGCGTTTGAGTTTTGGGGTGAAGAGTTTGGTTCAATTTGCTTGTGACTTTCTTACACAAGGTGAAACTTTATTTTTAAAAGTTTTTTTTTTTCCACTTTCTCTCAAACACAATTGCTATTTTTATATATTTTATTTTCTCTAGCATAAAAAAAGAAATAAAGAGCTTTCAATTGAAGGGCACAGAAACTCATGCAAAAACTCACCCAAGAAATTTGGTAGGACATGTGGGAGAAAAAGTCTCAAACAACCATATGCTAAGCAAGCCCATAGCTATCATAGGACAGTTAGCTATTGCCATTTCTCACCTCTTGAGATCTATGCCTGTAATATTCATAAAAGTCAGTTCACTCATCATATAGCACAGTTAATTATATACAGAAAACGAAAAGAAAAGCAAACGGAAGTACATTGTCATGATGTTAAGTAGTGTTACATATTCATTTTCCTCTTCATACACCAGTTTATATTAAGTACAATATATGTACATTTGGATCAGAGTTTTACACCCATAACATAATACAGACCAAAGAAAATACTCTCTAAAAAAGAACAGTTAGTTCCCAACAAGACAGTATAACATCTTATATATTGTAATAAGGATGTTTCAGCTACGTCTCTTTTCAATCAAATTGCAGCTATATATATATACACCACATCTAATGGTCCAGACGATTGGTCCATTACTCAGTAATCAATATATTTTGAAGACTGGTTGATTGGATAAAAAATGGTCGATTGGTCCCAAAAACTTAAATAATCTGCAGTAACATCGATCATTAATTATCGAAATAGATTTACCATAGCCGTGGAGCATTAAATGTAATGTACCATTAATTACCATTATATTAGATAAGTAACTATCCAAACATAATCTGCACAGGGTCTGAATTGGTGGTTTTGACAATAAACTGCCATACGTTTTCTCCTTAAATTGTTAGATACGTGTGTCTCAGTTTATAACCAATCTGATGATACTTTCTTTAAAGGGATGGAGAAATGGAGATATATACAGCTGAAACAATGTAGCAAAACTAGCATCTGATTCTCATGGATGGATCCTCATCAGGTCCGAGGAACGAGGCATGGTGTAAATTTGAAGATGACCTTTTCAAAACATGCATGCAAATTTATTTGGAGGGAAAAGGCACCTTGTATATCATGGAGGACTTAGGTGTAACACTGTAAGTGTTTTTTCTTTTAACAAAAAACTGTAGTAGTACTTTTTTGTTTTAATCAACTATTTTTCTTTTCTTTTTTTGTGTACGATTGTCTGCATAATTTTACTTCAGAATTGATCTTGTTATTTGATTTTAACAAGGTATCCTTGTTAGATCCCGTGATGTTTAGATTTGGTGAATCCTTTGAGGTCTTCTACCTTCATATTTCAAACCAGTATATATACCTTAAGATGCATTTTCCTTTGAAAATTTTGACTATATCATCTGTACTATAAAATACATATATATGTTAGTTATTTAATATAACATGTTCATCTAATAAATTGAAATTATGAAATGAATGAAAATTTAAAGGGGTCTAAATAAAACTTAGAAACACTGAAATTCATTATGTTTTCTATTATTGTTTCCTCCTGCATCCAAATGTAAATCTGAACCTTCTTTAGTTTTGATAAATATGAAAGACGAAACAACGTAAATACTTTCCAATATTCAGTATTATACCATTCTACTTTCATAACAAAATAAGAGACACGAACTTTCTACAACACTCCAAACAAATTATAGTAATAATAAACCTAAAATAACATCTCCTTGAAACATTAACAAACTATTCTGTTATATCCTGGAACTGGTTTTTCTTAACAGCTTTATAAGTTTATTTTATATGGGTTTGAATATTGTTGGGACTCAATTCTTGGAACAAAATAATTATGGAAAGAACATAGAATCTGTATAAAACTAAATAAATATGGGAGTACTTAAGTATTTAATTTGGACACGACATAATGTCTTTACATTTAAACATGTACTATAACTTTGAAACTTATATGTATATTGATGTTGTTTTTGGAAAGGACATTTATAGGCACAACGGCTATGCTAATTAGTAGGGTGTGAGACAATTTTGGACAAGAGAAACATTTAAAACTTATATTGAAAAGAAAGTAAAAACAAAAATTAAAATCTTTTTTTAGAAGTAAATTCTTTCTTCATTTATTTTTCACTTTTACTTGAACCTAAAATTAAAATAATTATATTTTATACAAATTTCTTTTCTTTTTATTTTCTTTTCTCTTGTGTCTAAACATAAAATAAAAATAATAATTAAAGTCATTAAAAAATATCCGTGCTAAAAGACTTACCCAATGAAATTTTCTAAGACATGTAACTATGAAGTTACTATGTCTACAATAAGCAGTGTTAAATGTTCATTTCCTTCTTCAAAACCAGTTTACACTAAGTACAATATTTATTTTTGGATTAAATTTGTATACGTGTAATGTAATGTCAAATATATCAACAAACACAAAAAAAGAAGATAGCTAAAAAGGGAGTTGGTTCTGTAAGATCGTACAATAGCTTGTATATATAGTTTTACAATTTCGATCTTCTTTGTCCACGTTACTTTTCCTCCTAATCGCAATTATCCACAACATCCAATATCCATGACAATCGTATAATTAATCATCAGATTAGATAAAAAAAATTTGAAGATGAGTCAATTGGGTTTAAAATTAACAATGCTACCAGACATTGGTGAATTAAAAAAATTAAATGATAAAATTGATGATTATCCCAAAGTATAAATTTACCATACATTTGAAGCATTAAATGCAATGTACGTATTTTACTAGAGAGAAAACTCCCTAATGTGGGTGTGGGGTTTGGTGGTTTTGAGACTAGGCTAGTGTACGTTTTCGCCACAATAGCCATAAATTGTTAGATACGTGTGTCTCAATAAATATCTTATCTAGTGGTGCGTACTTTAAATAGGTGAAGGAATTGAAATATATTGAACTGAACAAATTATATAGGGAAACTAAGCCGAGTTATAATTAATTTTGGTTTATAGTGCTAGCCATGGAAGAATTATCAGGTGTGAGAAAAGGAGTGGAGTAAATTTGAAGATGAACTTCTCAAAGCATGTGTTCATGTTTACGGGGAAGGACAATGGCACCTTGTTCCTCAGAGAGCAGGTGCACTTGTATTTATTTCTTTATTTTATCTTTTTGTTCATTGCTTATGGCTGACAATGATCTAATTATATATAACTGAGACATCCTCGTAAAAGTTGCAAATTAACATTTTTGATTTCATGAATCAAATGTTGCTGTGTTTAGGGTTGAAGAGATGCAGGAAGAGTTGTCGATTGAGATGGCTAAACTATTTGAAACCAAATATCAAGCGAGGAGATTTTAGTGAAGATGAGGTTGATTTGATGATCAAATTGCATAAACTTTTGGGAAACAGGTTTGTTAGAAAAATGACATATATTTGATATGTGAAATATATGCATAAATCGTTTATTCAGAAAGCAAGTTTCTTTTTGAGATTGTGTTGAAAAAGTAAATTTTGTATATGATGCTGTAAAGGAGTTATTCAGATATTCAAAGAAGATTTTTAAGATATACCAAGATATTCTGAAACACACTGTTCTAAACACACCTATTTAATAATTATTTATGAGAATTTAATAAATTTCAATCGAACTATATGAAATGTATGTTAAAAGAATGTAATAAAAATTATGTTGGTAGCACTATTGTTTTTACACATTAATTTGACAATGACAGCATAAAGGTTGTGTCCGTTGTTATTTAATTAGATTGCTATATATGGCAGCCTGTAGAGTTACGTAGGAATTATGTATTTTAAATGATAGAGTACGTATCAATACAGAAAGTGTTTGTTAATAATGCAGGTGGTCCCTGATTGCAGGAAGACTTCCAGGAAGAACTTCAAACGACGTGAAGAATTACTGGAACACCTACACACGACGTAAATCACACTCTCAAAACAAACAAAACAACGTAAAACAGAAGGATGAGACAGAATCAACACTGAAATGTCATCAAGTTGTAAAGCCTGTGCCTCTAGCTTTATCAAAGACTTGTTGTCCCAAGTTGCTGCAAGAGAAATTTATAAATAGTTCAAAAGTTGGTGTATTTGAAGAAGGTACAAGTTCTTTATCTGGGTCTGAGAATCGATTTGAAACTTTGTTAGATGAGAAGGGAAAGAATATTACAGTTAACAACAAGACATGCTTCTTTGCAGAAAAAGATGGAGTGTTTGAACAGTGGGATGAAGACCTTAGTTCAATTGCTTCTCACTTTCTTACAGAATGTGAAACTTGGACCGATATGTTTCTTGACCTGGGAATTAATTAGTATATATATATATATATATATATATATATATATATGTATATGTGTATATATCTATATTTGTGTATATGTGTGTGTGAGTGTGTGGTGGCATAAGAAAGGAATATTGAGTTCTTCTAATACTCATAATGTATATGTATGATCTGTTATATAGAATGTAAAAAAAGTTATCTTGCTTTAATTATATTTAATTACACTTTATAAGGTCAACCAAACAGTATTTGCCTCCTCCAGATTACTTTAGCCTTTAGAAGAAACATTAATTGATAAAAGTCCAAAGTTTGAAATAAATTTCTCATAAGCAAAACGAGTTAGCCTCCCGGTCCGGCCTCATTTATTATCGATTCATTTAATGAATTAATTTAACTTGATTCACTTATTATTTTTAATTTATTTAAAAATTTGTTTCTTTTTTCATTTTAAACAATAAATAAATATTCATTCACACTAAATTCTAATTCTAATTAAAATATAAATAATTTAAAAATGAATTAAAAATATTTATCTTAAAATTTAAATTTTAATATAATCCAAAATCATGTTATAAAAGTACAATATCATATTACTCTTCTAATAGAATCCAAAATTAAAGAAAAAATGAGGTTAAAATTGTGCATTGCACCTCGTATCTCTAATGGCAACAAAGTTAAAAGTTTAATAAATAAACTTTCAAAATCACCGCATAATGGTTAATAAATATATCTATTAGACAAATGAATGTCACAAAATCGCAGTAGATGATTTACATACAAACTGCAATATTGACAACAATCAACCGAACAACCAAGTACCTTGAAATAATAGAGAATAAAGAGTTTTGAAGCTTAACTATAAAACAAACATAATTTTCATTTAAAAAATAATTTATATCTTGAAAATGATGGGAGGTGCAGGAAGTAAAAATATAGGTGTAGAAGAACAACCAACTAACAGTGATGTATTTTTTTAAGTTTAATATGACTTTTGATTTTTATTTTTGTCAATTTTGTTCAATGTGACTTTTTTTTTCTGAGTGTTTAATGTGGTTCTGATTTTCATAATTTATATTCAATTTGACAATTTTTTATAATGTCATCTAAATTGTTAACAACAAAGCATACACGTAAGTCATGTTTGAATGAGCTGTTGGATTGTTGTTTACATGGTCGTCCTGCAGAGTTGTTTACGTGGTCATGCAATGCTACTTTGTTCCTTCACCACCATGATGCAACCACCATTGGAGCCACCACTAGACCAACTTCGTTCCTCCATAATCGTATCTTTGTTGCCTCCGCTTCCTTATCATCTCCTTCATACCCCTCTCTTGTTCCTGAGTCCCCCTTTCCTAGGCCACCCCAACCGAATCACCACACCAAAGACCCCTTGATTTTTCTCAATAAAAGATTTCTACTTTAAACGAAAGCCAAGATGAAAGATTATGGAAAATGCTATGGTAATAACTTGAAGCTAAAATTGCAACGTGAAATCAAGTCGTTTGGCACTGTAACACCGTGTTTTTCAAGTTTGAATGAAAGGTTTAGAATCCATATTTCCCAATTGCAAACCCCAAAATCACTCCCAAAATTAGGGCTTTTGTAATTGTGGGATCATGGTTTGTGCTTGTGGTTTTTCAAGTCTCTCTTTTGATTCAAAGGAATTAAGTCCATACATATTTTTGTTTTCATCTTTTTGGTTTTATTTGTTAGGATTTATAGTTGGCGATGTGCGTGGTGAACGAACATGGTGGCGTAATTTGGGTCTGGTTTAGCTATAGGTTTCGCAAGATGGTAACGTTGGTGACATGATTTAGGTTTGGTTTTACTGTAGGTTTCACGTGAACGAAGATGGTCATGATGGTGGCACCATTTGGGTATGGTTTTTTTAGAGGTTTCACGTGAACAAAGATGGTGACGATGGTAGCATGATCTGGGTCTGGTTTTTCTGTAGGTTTCACGTGAACGAAGATGGTGATAGTGGTGGTGTCGTGGCTACTGTGTCTTGAAGAGATGGTTGAACAGACACTCCAATTTGTCATGGTTGGTGTTGGCGCAACAACGTGTAGGAGACCATGATGGCTACCTAAGGATTTTTGGTGTGTTGGGAAGAAGGTGAGATGACGTGGCAGGCCACGTCACAAAAAATGGAACACGTCATTCATTCATTGCTCATGTGTACACTCTATCATTAATGATTTAGATGACGTCATTAAAAATGACCAAATTGAACATAAATTAAAAATCACACAAATCCAAACAACATTCAAATTCATTTCAAACCTCAAACTATACAATTTCATTCAGACATACACACTAAACAAATTTCATCAATATGCAAAAACATCAGATTTGTCAAACTCATACACATTAAAGCAACTAACTTCCTTGAAAGGCAATCAAATAGCTTGATGACCCCTTAAGACACCCTTATATGCACAAGAAACTCAAATTATCCATATGAACAACACAAACACGATTAGGACACATCATTAGGATATCAACATATACTAGCAAAGAGAATTCAAACACTACATGCAAGTCAAAAAGGTTCACATGGTGAGAAATATCAAATAGACCAAGAAGGGACAAAAACCAACTTATCTTATTAAAGAAACTTATCGATTGATCTTAATGAACTCACCACAAGGATAAATCCTATGGTTTCTAATATCTAAAAAGATGAACGGACAATAAAAAATCTTAAAGAGAAAAAAAAAAGTTTTAAGAAAAGGTTCTAGAAAAAAAATGTGTACTTTTAAATAATAAAATTCATTTATAAAAATTTTATTTATACTTTAAATTTTTATTATTAAAATAATCGAGTCTTATCGTTTTAAATACACGGTCAATTATAAAACATTATTTTTTAACCTCATACAATATTTAGTTTAAAGTTTAATTTATTTATATGCTAATTTTTATATTAAACTAATATATAATTTCATATTTACTTTTAAAAATATCTTTTATAAAAATTTAATTAAATAACAAAAATAGAATATTATAGGATAAAACATTTTTTTATCAGCTTCTACATAAACAAAGAAAATATTTATTTATTTGATTATATATTTATTAATAACAATAAATACATTTTTTTATCACCTTCTCCATAAGCAAAGAAAATATTCATTTATTTGATTAGATATTTATTAATAACATTAAATACTACATTAAATACACACATATATTTGTTCTAAAGATGGATATAAAATTTTAAAATTTTTAAAACCTTAATTAACTAACATAATCGTGTCGTACTTAAATAAGCAAAAAATATAATTTATAGAAATATTACCTTTGTGTATCTTTTCTAAAAATTTACTTGTTTATCAACATATTTATAATTTTTTTATGTATTTTATTTTTAAAATATACTTTGTAAACCATTTTTTATATAATCTTAATTAATCAATACAAATGTGTCCGATAATTTTTTTTAATTTATATTGCTGTATAAATGTCCATGATGTGACTTTCGAATATTTTGTAATGAATCATTACTTCCAAGATCCTTTATACTGTTGAAACTACGTCCGATTGATTGATATGTTCTACATTAACTAACAGTAGTGTTAACATTACAAGGAGTAGTTTTAGAATTAAATAGATTTAGTATTAAAGTTTCAGAAGCACGTTTGAATAATCACGTTGATGCGAACACGTTTTCACAATTAGTGGACACGTCTTTATCAGACCCTTCTGTAAAGTAAACGCGTCGTTGCTCCAGTTTTAGAACAAACAACCCTTTCCTCTTTAGGTTGTGAACAGCCAAAACTTTGTTCCTTAGTGAACAATCACAACATGGTTTGTCTCACAACTAACACAAAAATCCAAACAAGTTATATTTTACATTGCATTCTGTAAAAAAAAAAAATCATTATGGGCACATCGTAAATTTAAAGATGAATCAAACATCAAAGGAATAACAGAAAATTTCAGAAAATGTGAATAGATAGATGGATTCGAAGTCAATTTTCTTCTTCAGTTTCTGAAGTGATATCAACAAATTTTCATCTGCCTTGACGTATTAATTAATGTATTCAAATTGTACACGCCGTGATTGTAGGACATAGCATTCAGATTCTTTCTTGTTCACATTGACACCTATATACATTCATTCAGACAAACCAAATATTTGTTCTTGATTTGAAATGGAATGACTGAATTAGTTAAGAAATTTGGAAGTATGCGGTATTCACGAATCACGATATTGAAAAAAATATATTTAAGTAGATAAGTGATATAACAACGACAAAAAAATCAAATAGACTTTTTTAATGATGAAATTCTACTTCCAAATAATTATATATTTAAGATTTGAATACACTAATTAATTTTAGCGTTATCGATGGGTGTCTCTCTATTATATTTCTTACCAACTTTCGCCTTTTTGTTTAATTTCTGAAGCCGTGGGACCTATTAAAAGGAAAGAATAAAGGTTGTATTTTTATCCAATTATGTTCATTGCAGCTCAAAGTGATGTTTCTCTGAGCTTCTTTACTTTTTGTTGATTTGGGAAGAACGGGAAGTTCCTCGGGAAAAAGGATGAAGTTTGGGAAAGAATTTGTCTCACAAATGGTGGCGGAATGGGAAGAAGCATACATGGATTACAACTCCCTGAAAGCCACTCTGAAACATATATCAAGGTTTAGGGAGTTAAACGAGTCAGCAGCAATGGCATCAACCCCAAAAGGATCACTGAAGAGAAGGTTAACCCTTTATAGAGCCTTTAGTGGTCTAACTGGTGGACAGAGAGGGTCCCCTAGGAAGAGTGAGGATGAAGTTATACTTGTTCGTGCTGAGGAGGGTGAAGGTTCAGAAGGGTTGTACCAGACCATGTTCCTCAAGCCTTCTGAAGAAGGGGCAGAGCAAGATCTTGTTTTTTTCAAGAAACTTGATCGTGAGTTTAACAAGGTCAATAACTTCTACAAGAAAATGGTGAATGAGATGGTTGAGGAGGCAGAGGAGTTAAGTAAGCAGATGAATGCTTTGATTGCTTTGAGAATAAAGGTCGATAAGGTGGGGTTCGGAAATGTTGCTAGCAATGCGAGCTCAACTTCAATTTCCATGAACGATCATATATATAATGCCAGACCTGGTAAATCAGAACACGTTATTTGTTTTTTATTCGTTTCTCCACAACAGTAGATGAAGAAATATGATAGTGATTAAGATGTTGTTTTGATATATACAATGAGCATAATTTTAATGTTGAGGAGTCACAATCTAACCGGTCTAATATCATTTTTAAGGTCACTCACGTGTGCGCATGGATGTGATTCATGAAATTGAGTTGACCAATGAAAGTCATTTGGAAAATGGAACTGGAAACTACGAGAAACAAACCAGTTCTGATGAAGGCTTTAGACCAGCTTCAGTGGAGATCCTTGATCGTGTTAAGATCAACATGACCACACTAGATTCTCCAATATCAACCATAAAAGGGCTTCTCTCGTGTTCAAAACCTGACCAATCATTTAGCAGGAAAGAGCTCACGAAAGCGGAGGAACAAATCAGCACAGCCTTAAAGGAATTCTATCATAAGCTTCGACTTCTAAAAAGCTATAGGTAACAAAATTTTCCCCTTCCTTTATTTACTTAGTAGTGAAGACTGAAGAGAGCCTGATCATGTCTTACAATGCTAATCTTCATGCTTGACTGGTATGCAGTTTCTTAAACTTGTTGGCATTCTCAAAAATCATGAAGAAATATGATAAGGTCATTGGTTGCATTGTTTGAGTGAGGATCATTGGCTGTATTGTTTTATGTTTGGCATTATCTGACTAAAACAATTGCAGGTCAGTTCAAGGAATGCATCAAAGGATTACTTAAAGATGGTGGACACTTCATATGTAGGCAGCTCAGATGAGGTTCTATCCTAAAACCATATTCTTTTGTATTCTTTCCATTAATCTAAAGTTGTCTGTCAAAGCCAAAATCCTCCTTTCTGCAGGTTAATAGGCTCATGGAAAGGGTTGAACATGCCTTCGTTAAGCACTTCGCAAATGGGAATCACAGGAAAGGAATGAACACATTGAGACCAACTACTAAGAAGGAGCGGCATAGAATCACATTCTTATTGGGTAAGGGCACCAAGAAGTGGTTCATTTTAAATTATTGCTGCAAATCTTGAGGTACATTGTGGTATTATGGTGAACATTGAAAAATATTCTCACTGACACTGTATTACATGTCAGGGTTATTTACTGGCTGCTCAATTGCTCTCATAGTGGCTCTTATTGTACTCATACATGCAAGAAATATTCTATATAGCGAGGGACGTACTAAATATATGGACAACATATTTCCTCTTTATAGGTAAGTTGCTAATGTTCATTTGAATTTGAATTATGCAGTTCCATAGTTTTCTGTATGTATATTTCTGAGAATGTCTGGTAGTCTGCTAATGATTTCAAGCTCTTATTGGTATTCCAGTACCTTGTATACCCCTTTTGGCAGAATGATGTTGAGAAAGATAATTAATGAACACAAGTTTTTTGCAGCCTCTTTGGATACCTAGTCTTGCATATGATCATGTACTCTGCAAATGTATACTTCTGGAGGCGTTATAAAATCAACTACTCCTTTATATTTGGCTTCAAGGAAGGAACAGAATTGGGATATAGAGAAGTCTTTCTTGTTAGCTCTGGCCTTGCAGTTCTCTCATTGGCTGCAGTCCTCTCAAACTTGGATATGGAAATGGATCAGAGAACAAAAAGTTTCTCAGCATTTACAGAATTAGTCCCTTTAGGCCTCGTCATTGTAAGTTAAATAAAAACATTGTTGAACTTAGTTATCTTATTGTCTATGTGCTTTGGATTTCAATATTTCTTGTTGTATTACAGGTTCTGCTTCTCATTACATTTTGTCCCTTCAACATCATATATAAATCCAGTCGCTTCTTCCTTATTCGGTGTGCATTTCATTGCATTTGTGCTCCCCTTTACAAGGTAAAGAAAGAGAATTCCAAGAAAGCACTTTTTGCTGTTATGCTCAAAATTTTACTAAGTAATATTGATTATTTATGCTTTCAGGTCAATCTCCCAGAAAATTTCTTGGCAGACCAGCTTACCAGCCAGGTTTATGAGTGTACCTCATACTAAATCTTATCACTGGTCACTATGTTAGGGAACTAATTGTATATAAGAGGAGAAGAAACGCCACATAGCCTAACTGCCAAGGCAGTTAGGAAAAGGGGGTTGGGTTCTGTTAGTTTCTGTTAGTAGTCTGTATAAAAGGGGGAAATGAGTTGTATATACTTTAGTTTTGGAGTCTTATTAGTTGACAGGAACTCTTTGGTCCTGTAGGGGGAGGTTAATCTCTCTGTATACGATTGTATCTTGTATTCTTGATTGTTTGGTAATACAAGGAGGTTATACAGTGCTGAGTTGGGTGTTTGAGGTGTGTAAAACTGGGGTTTCTATAGGTTCTTGATTAAAGAACCTATCATTTGGTCCGACCTGCCGGATCAAGAAGGCGGCAGGATCAGCGATGAATAGCCAAACGGAGGGAAGATTAGATAATCTTGAGATTACGGTGGAGGGAATTAAGGAGGAGACGGCTGCGATCAGACGCGACCTACAGCAAATGATGAGGTTGATGGGTGGAGGTCAGAATAATCAGGGGGTGGCACGGAAGAGAGTAGCAACTCTGTGAATGATAACCCCGAAAGACGCGACTATGGGGGAATACCACAAAATTGGCGAAAAAGGGTGGAATTGCCATCGTTTGAAGGGGTGGAGCCGCATAGTTGGATTAACAGAGCGGAAAGGTTCTTTGACATCCAGAGGGTGGCTGAGGAGGATAAGGTTGAACTCGCCTACATTAGCATGGAAGGGAGCGTGAGTTATTGGTTCAAATATTGGAGGGAAAAAACCAAGAATCGTTCGTGGTTGGGATTGAAAGCTGGGCTGATTAATCGCTTCGGAGGTGGGTTCAGGGGCACCATGTACAAACAAATGGCAACGCTGAAGCAAGATGGGACAGTGGAGGAATATGTTAGGAGCTTTGAGACACTTCTGGGTCAGACCCAGGGACTATCGGAGGAGCTGATATTGGGATTCTTCCTAGCGGGGTTACGAGAAGAGATCAAAGGCCAAGTACGAATACAAGATCCTCCAGATTTGATGATCACGATAAGGGTGGCGAGGGATGTTGAAGACGCCATGAATCGAGCACGTGGTGGAGTTTGGAACGGGGTGAAAGTGAATTCCATGAGCACCGAGCCGCTTCGACGATCGTTAGAAGCGACGGTGATCGTAATTTCATGACGCGGACCGGTGGGGCAGAGGGAGTTGGTACGACCAGAAGGGAGGGATCATCAACGGCGAGTAACGCCCATGCGAGAGGTAATACCACATCGGGAGGCGACAACAGGGGAAGAATGGTCAGAAACTTACCTTATCCAGAGTTTCTGAAGAGGCGGGAAGAAGGAAGGTGTTTCCGATGCGGCGGACCATTCGCTCCGGGTCATCGATGTGCGGAGAAGAGCTTAAGGGTCTTGTTACTAGCGGAGGACGAGGAGGAGGAATTGGAGGAAAACTCTAACTTGGAAGCGAAACCCCTGGAGCTGTCGGCTTGTTCGGCGGAGGGGCTGACGCCTCCCAAGACCATGAAGTTGACCGGGTTGATAGGGGAGAGAAGGGGAGAGAAGAGTGGTAGTCCTGATCGACAGTGTGGCCAGCCACAATTTCATTGGCCGAAGCGTGGTGGAGGAACTGGGTTTACGGGTGGTTGAAACACCTACCTACGCCGTGAGCTTGGGGGACGGTCGTAAGAAGTGGACAAGTGGACGCTGCGAGAAGGTGGGATTGAAGCTGGAAGACGTTGAGGTGGAGGAAGACATGTATGTGTTTGAACTGGGGGGAGTTGATCTGATATTGGGCATTGCTTGGTTGGCGAAATTGGGGGAAGTGGTTATTAATTGGAGAGATATGTCCATGCAATACGACGTGGCGGGTGAGAAGGTGTTGATCAAAGGTGATCCAGCGCTGTCAAGACAGCTGGTAGACCCAGACGCACTTGCAAAGATAATGGACGTTGAGTCATGGTTTCTGGTTTGGGAAATGTGCGTAGTGGAGCAGGGGACAGGCGGTGACGTGTTGGGCGAACTGACCGAAGAGCAGCAGGTGGAGATCAGAGCAGTTATGCATGCCCACTTCCGGGTGTTTCAGGAGAGAGAAGGGTTACCCCCTTCACGTGATGCACAACACCGAATAGTGCTCAAAGATGGCATAAATCCTATAAATGTCAGACCCTATAGGTATCCTTATCTCATGAAAGAGGAGATTGAGAAACAAGTCTCTGATATGCTGTGGGCAGGGATCATAAGGCCAAGCCAAAGTCCTTTTTCCAGCCCCGTGATTTTGGTAAAGAAGAAGGACGGAAGTTGGATTCTGCGTGGATTATAGGGCCTTGAATAAGGCCACCGTTCCAGATAAATTCCCGATCCCGGTTATTGAGGAACTATTGGATAAGCTCAAGGGTGCAAGGTTTTTCTCTAAGCTGGATTTGAAGGCGGGTTATCATCAGATACGCATGGGTGAAGAAGATATCCACAAGACTGCTTTCCGAACACATCAGGGCTTGTTTGAATTTTTGGTGATGCCCTTTAGATTAATGAATGCACCAGCGACATTCCAAAGTGCCATGAACAGATTAATGGCGCCTTACTTGAGGAAATGGGTGCTTGTTTTTTTTTATGACATCTTGGTGTACAGCCCCTCATGGGAAGAGCATCTTCACCATTTAAAACTGGTATTGCAGCTACTGAAACAAAATAGCTGGGTGGCAAATGAAAAAAAATGTGAGTTTGGGAAACGGAGAATTCAATACCTGGGACACCAGATATCGGAGAAAGGAGTGGAGATGGACCAAGATAAAATTAAGGCCGTGTTGGAGTGGGAAGAACCCAGAAATCTGAAAGCGTTGAGGGGATTTTTGGGCTTAACTGGGTACTATAGGAGATTCGTGCAGAGATATGGGGAATTAGCAAAGCCCCTCACGGAATTGTTGAAAAAAGGGAAGTTTGAATGGTCGGAGCGAGCCAGGACAGCCATGGCTACTCTGAAGGCTGTGATGACATCTGCACCGGTTCTGGCGTTGCCCGATTTTACGCAAGAATTTCACGTGGAGTGTGATGCTTCAGGGAGTGGAGTGGGGGCTGTGTTGATGCAAAATAAGAAGCCCATTGCTTTCTTTAGCAAGGCGCTGTCGGAGGGGTCTAGAAATAAGTCTATATACGAGAAGGAGTTGATGGCGTTGGTGATGGCCATCCAACATTAGCGACCCTATCTTTTAGAGAGGAGGTTCGTGGTTCATACCGATCAGCGCAACCTCAAATACTTGCTGGAACAGAGGATAACAACGCACAGCCAGCATAATTGGATAGCAAAGTTGATGGGTTATGACTTTGAAATCGTTTATAAGATAGGCAGTTCGAACAAGGTCGCAGACGCCTTATCACGGAAAGGAGAAGGTAGGATGGAGGAGGGTGAGCTGCGAGCTATCTCCAGGCCCTACTGGCACAATTTTCAGGAGGTTTTGAAAGAAGTGGAAGAGGATGACACGCTTCGAAAGATAATGGAAGATATTAGGGGGGACCCAAACAGCCATGAAGCCTATACGTTGGAGAATGACCGCCTTCACTACAAAGGAAGGTTGGTTTTGTCAGCTAAATCGAGTTGGATTCCCAAGCTCTTAGCAGAGTTTCACGCGATGAGCACTGGCGGCCATTCTGGAGTGTTTCGTACTTACAGAAAAATAGCCCAATCACTATACTGGCCAGGAATGAAGAAAACGATAACAGAGTTTGTGGCGGCCTGTGTGATTTGTCAGCAGCATAAGTACTTAGCTGCTTCTCCCCAGGGCCTTTTGCAACCACTACCGATTCCACAGGCCATTTGGGAAGAGATAAGTCTTGATTTTATTGTGAAGTTACCCAAATCCCACGGGTTTGACGCAATCTTGGTAGTAGTAGACAGGTTGAGCAAATACAGTCACTTCATAGCGCTGAAGCACCCTTATTCAGCCCGCACTGTTGCAGAGGTTTTCATCCAAGAAATAGTTAAATTGCACGGGATTCCTACGTCAATAGTCAGTGATAGAGATCCCCTATTTTTGAGCGTTTTCTGGAAAGAGCTTTTCAAGATGCAGGGTACCCAGCTCAACATGAGCACGACATACCATCCCGAAACAGATGGCCAAATAGAGGTTGTGAACAGAATTTTGGAGGGGTATTTGAGGTGTTTTTGCTCAGAACAGCCTAGGAGTTGGAAGACGATGCTTTCATGGGCTGAATACTGGTATAATACCAGTTATCAAAGTGCAGCAAGGTGCTCTCCTTTTGAAATAGTTTACGGACGAGCTCCACCAGCTTTGAGTCGTTTTATTCCAGGAGAGACGTCGGTGGAGTCAGTGGCATAAGATTTGTTAACAAGGGATGAGGCTTTAAAACAGCTGAAGGTACATTTAAGGCAAGCTCAGGAGGCAATGATTACTCAAGCGAATAGAAGAAGAAAAGAAGCAGATATTCAGGTGGGAGATTGGGTCTATTTAAAAATTAGACCCCATAGACAGTCGTCCATGCCAACTAGGTTGCACCTGAAGCTCTCTGCACGGTATTACGGACCTTTCGAGGTGTTACTGCAGGTGGGGAAAGTAGCTTTTCGTTTACAATTACCCGAGGCAGCAAGAATACACCCAATATTTCACGTTTCCCAACTAAAGAAGACTATGGGTGAGAAGAGGGTTGAGAAGGAACTTCCAGCTGAGTTACAAGCAGACAGACCCATGTTTTGGCCGATAAGGATTTTGGACAGAAGGACAAGGCAGCTGGAGTCAAAAGAAATACCTCAGGTGTTGATAGAATGGCAAGAAGGGGGACAAGAGGGCGCCACCTGGGAAGACGTGGCGACTATACAGGAGCAGTATCCGGAATTCAACCTTGGGGACAAGGTTGTTGGAGGGGGGGAAGTAATGTTAGGGAACTAATTGTATATAAGAGGAGAAGAAATGCCACATAGCCTAACTGCCAAGGCAGTTAGGAAAAGGGGGTTGGGTTCTGTTAGTAGTCTGTATAAAAGGAGGAAATGAGTTGTATATACTTTAGTTTTGGAGTCTTATTAGTTGACAGGAACTCTTTGGTCCTGTAGGGGGAGGTTAAGCTCTTTGTATACGATTGTGTTTGACGTGTGTAAAACTGGGGTTTATATAGGTTCTTAATTAAAGAACCTGTCACACTACTTTGACTCATTATGTATAATCTCATTTTTGCAGAACTTCTGCTTAAACTTGCATTTGTACTTACCTCAAATCTCCTTCTAGCAAATTAAAATTCTTAAAAGAATAACGACAATATCTTTTTGTTGTGATTCATCATATTTTGATCGTCCACTAATAGAATATTAAGTGTTCAATTTATTATAGATTTTCTATTAAGACAAAGCTTATTTTCTTTTTGGGCTCATCAGGTGCAAGCCTATAGAAGTTTGGAATTCTATGTCTGCTACTATTTCTGGGGAAACTTCAAGACCAGGTCAAACAAGTGTCTTCAAAGTGATGTCTATAAGGCATTTTACTTAATTGTAGCTATTATTCCATTCTGGATCCGCTGTCTCCAGGTATGAACTTCATACACTTAAAAAAGCATCTTTCATTTTTTAGTTAATATAAAATTTGATCCTTAAAGTCACAAGTTCTGTTGCTTTGGTCTCTTGAAGTTCATGTCTATACAAATTAGTACTTAGAAGTGTCAACTTGCTAACAAATATAGCATACCAAGTTGTCAACTCAAACAATATCATCCTTAAAAAGACTAATTTGCACAGATAAAAATATATAAACTTTATTTTTCACTTTGAGAAAGTTACAAAATGTTAATTCTTGGTGAAAATAGGGACTATAAACATATGTAATTTGATTACCTTTGTACAAAAAAATGTGATACAAAAGCTTCCCCTCATGGAGGATATTTTTACCAGGATTTTTTTTTCTGGTATATTCCCCTTCCATGTTTATAGGTTTGTTTTAAATCTCATATCACATTGAGGGGTGTGTGAAATGTGTTAGAAAGTTTCCATTTTTACTCATTGTCTTGTAATTGTAGTGAATCTAATATTATACTTATTATTTGAAGTGCTTTCGACGCTTACTTGAAGAAAGAAATACAATGCATGGTCTCAATGGGCTAAAGTACATCTCCACAATAGTAGCACTTGTGATGAGAACTACTAATGAGTTCCATAGAGGAATGGTTTGGCAAATTCTAGCTGCAACTTCTTCAAGCATTGCGACGATTGTTAATACATATTGGGATGTTGTCATAGACTGGGGTTTGCTTAGAAGAAATTCAAAAAATCCATGGTTGAGAGAAAAACTCTCTGTACCAAACAAAAGTGTATATTTTGCTGCCATGGTAAGTTATTATTAAGTTGCAAGTATGTGTACTCTTCAATGTTGTATCGGTTACGGTTGACCACTGCAAATGTGAATAACTTTTCAGGTGTTGAATGTTGTGTTGCGACTTGCATGGATGCAATCTGTTTTAGGCATTAGAGAAGCTCCTTTCCTGCATAGAACAGCTTTGACTGCTCTTGTAGCATGCTTGGAGATCCTTCGCCGTGGTATTTGGAACTTTTTCAGGTATACTCTGTTCTGTTTAATTCAATAGCATTACTAGCAATGTAGCAGAATGTAAATTTGTATGGAAATGCATTCTGATCTTGGTCATGATTTATGCCTAATTCAATTTCATTTTCACTGACAAAACATGGGATTTATGCATGAATCCTGATAGACTAGTAATAAGATCAGTTTAGAATATATATATATATAATTGAATACAAACTTCAACTTACAAGTTGGTTGTGTGTTAAACTTAAAGTTCACTTCTTAATATTATATCTTCTGTTGAAAGTTGTGTAGTAGTCTCTTATATGGATTTGTTCATTGTGTCAAAATTTTCAGCTTCTTCTTAGAAAAGCAAAAAAACCCTGGAGAGATTGTTAGGAATTTAAGATTAGTTATTGATACTTGGCTAATAAGATTGATGGTTTTAAGGTGAACACTGAACAGGTTGGAGAATGAACACTTGAACAATGTTGGCAACTACCGAGCATTCAAATCAGTACCTTTGCCTTTTAATTATGAAGATGAAGAAGACATTACTGTCACATAAGCATATCTAGAAAAGAGAGACATGAAAATGTAAGATTTGGTTTCACCTTTGTAAAACAGAAATTACTTTCATGACTCCCAATTTTGCCTGTCCATTCAAAATACAAATGTTGGGTTAATTCATTGTCAATTTTGACTAGTGCTGCAGAGGAAGAAAGGGTTGTTCCTTACACATCCAAAACATAATGGTAGACAAGTATTTCAAAATACAAATATATATCAAGTAAAATATACACGTAATTTAATCAACAGAGACGTGTTCTATTATTTTAAATGAATAAAATAATTTTAACAAATCTTACAACAACAAAATATTTATATCAGAGTTTTCCTTCAATTTCTCCTTTTATTGTTTCTATCATACTAGTCAAAGAATGTTTTCTTTTCTTTTCATTATCTTGTTGGAAATCTAAGTGTGAGTCTAAGTCCCACATTGGATAAAAATGAGAAAGTAGAACAATATATAGAGATAAAAGACCCATTAACCCCACTAACTCGTTGCCTTAAGATTTTTTGGTAAAGAGTGATGTCGATCTCTTATATAGTTAACTCAGATGTTATTGGTGTTTGTCTAACTCATATAGAATAGAACCTCTTCCTCCACATATTCAACATATCTCTTTACAATATTTAATAAAAAGAAATTAAATTCAAATTTCCTCTACATAAAAACTCAACTGTCTTTTTGCTATACAAGTTCGAATTGAGAAAATCATACTTATAAAACAAGATTTCGTAAATTATAATTTGGATTTTAACTTTCACTCTTAATTTAAGGTGTGTGTATAAGGTTAGATAAAATATATTTACTTGGATATTCATGGTTTCTGTAATTAATATTTATTTTTTCAATTTTTGAGAGATTAAATAATTGTATTAAAGACAAGTGACAAAAGTGATATTCAAATTTGCTTAACTTTGACTTATTATCATCTCTCAAAATTTATTGAGATAATAGAGTGGGGCATGATTTTGTTTTTGGCATTTATTAAGATAAAGAATGTGTCATTAATGTCGTGGATATATACTGTAATTTTTATGTATTTCAAAGCTTGCACATTGGTAAGCAATGGTGCAGGTTCATAAAAGTCGCTCATTTTCCATAATATTATATAAATTTAAGATGATTTATCTATAATATTATATAAAGGGATTTTCCTCATTTTATTTCTTATTTTACCATTTAAGTAATATTTTTTAAATCAATTTTACCCTTTAAATGATTATTTTTTAAATTTAATTATTTTTTAAAATTTAATTATTCTTTAAAATTAGAATAACTATCTATGATAAAAAAATTTATCTACAAATAAAAAAAAATTACCTATAATAAAATTGTAAAAATTAATTATAAAAAAAAATTAACACATGCGACGTATATATTTTTACAATGGAAGTTATGCTTTCAATTTTTAAATATCTGTATACATAGATAATGATTTTGTAAACTCGTCTATTTGAATATTTTAAAACTATACGTAGAGTTATATATTTTTAATTATTTATCTACCATCTAAACAAATAAAGACTTAAATTTGATATAAAAGAATCTTATTCCATGCTTACATATGAACTTAATAATAAGTAAAAAGAAAATATGAATGTAATAAAACAGTTTATATTATTTCAAATAATAAAATTGGGTCTGAAATAGAAATAATGTTCCTAAAACGACCTTTTTCCCCGTTTAAAACCGAGTTTTGACTGTTTTCACCTTATTTATAAACTCCATTGTTCCATTTAATAAATCTGTCATAAACATTTAATGAAAATGATAAAGGAAAAGTGATTGACGTACATAAGGCTAATTACAAATTAAGAGCATAATTATAGTTATCATTAGTTGTTGAAACTTATCAATAGTTATAGTTATAAACTTACGATTTTAAACAAAAGTATAATTAGTAATTTGTGCATTAAAATATATAACGTCATTGTTGTGCGTGTTTGCATGTTGCATGGCTGATGCATGTATGCTTTAAGAAGCCCAAGCTCCCCGACAGAGAAAACTAAAAAGGAAAATAGAAACCAAACGAAAATTGGGTTTCATTCATCATCCTCAAATGTCATTTTCTTTCTGTTTGTTGACGATGAGTCTGACAAGATTCCGTGATTAGGGCATTGATGAAGATTACGGACTCATAATTAACTGTTTGGTCAATAATGTGATTTTAGTTTTCTCTTTTGTTCTCTACCAAGTTAATTATGACCTATACTTCATTTATTGTGCTCTCATAAATCACACAAATGGTAGTGTTTAAGCATTCTAAACAAATGTTAGTGTTTGCAGTTTGGATTTAATGAATGAATGTGACACCAAAAAAATAAGCCATTATATTAATAAAAGATAACGATACTTTGACAATATTTTAACACCATCTACATGTCATTCTGTGATTGGTCCATGCTGGTGTTTATGATTATTATTATTGATTGTCGAGTAATTTTGAATCAATCACATAATAACACGTAAATGATGTTAAAATGTTGTCAAAAAAATGTTGTCAAAGTATCATTATCCATTAATAAAATCATTTAATGCAAACACAAACCTATCATGCAAAATAGTAATCCTTTACATTCTTAGATTAGAATAAGTTGAAAACTATGAGTTAACATAATCTTTGATATCCTCCATTACCCCCTTGTGTAAATCACTTACATTTTAGAGGTGGAATTTTTCTTACGAGATAATATAGGAGATTCACTGTCATTTAAGTATAAGATAATATATAAAATAATTTTCCATCAGAATATTAAAAGTTAGTTTTTGTAAATCTTACTTTTCTTCATATCACAGCTTTTATTATTTTTAACTAATGTGAAAATTTTGGATTTTTTTTATGAAAACTGTGTAATTTTTGTACGAGAATGGCATATTTTTAAAAAAATATTGTTTCTTAGTAAATTGTGTTTGTTCGTACAATTTCTCATTACGTAAAAGCTGTGTATCTAATTGAAAACTTTATTTTCAATTTAATATAATAAAAAAAGTTGTATATGTAGAAAACAGTTTTCGTTGTAAAATAAATAAATAAGGAAGCATATATGTCTTCCTTGGCACAAATTTTTGTCATAGTGTTAGATTTAAACTTTTTTTGGAATTCTTAATAATTTTTCTTTTAAACGTGAATCTCTTTATATTGTTATTTTCTCTCTGAACTTATCCTATTGTTTGTATTGTTATTTCATATGAAACATATTTTTTGACGATTTATTAAAAAGACTTTTGATAGTTTGAGTCAGCTAACATGATTTTGATACTGATGTGACTTTCGAGGAAGATCACCAGAATGAGACAACACCGTTAAATATGACTTCATTGCTTCTCAGTTTCTTGCAGAAGCTGAAACATGGAACGATTTTGTTCTTAATTAAGCTACCACATTCGCCGTCTTTCTTCTCTTTCTTTCCATATATAGGAAAGGGATTTCAATTTGTAATAAGTTCAAACTTACGATTTTATTTACTTTAGAAAGTAAGTTCTTGCCGAACGCAACAAAAACAAGAAATAACTTTTCCGAAAATACGAAGAATGATACATAAATAATTTTAAAGAATTTTACTTTTAATTCTTTAACCAGTGACCTGTAGTCGATTAAAAAAATCTTTTCACTTTTTATCGGTAGTTGATGTAGGTGGAATCTCTATTAAAATTTTCGTTTAAGTTGATCTTTCCAAAGAAGGACCTTTATATATATTTATTGATTCGACTAGTCCATTAAGTTATTAATGTAGTAATTTTATGTTAATTATAACGATCATAATATCATATTAAAGGGTATTGTTGCGTTAATAAAAATAATGATAAATTTAAAATTTTGACAAGTGTTCATTTTGTTGGATTTTTGGTCATTTTAAACGCTCAAAGTACATTCTCCCACAACAAGCAGCTGATGTCATAAGCCAAGGTCAGTTTCGGTTTGCCAACAAGAAATTTTCTGGCTCATGTGGCTGCAGCCATAGTTAAACTACTATTAAATGGTTGATTAATTTGATTTCCAGTAACATATGTAATAATTATTAGAGCTCTTATTCTTATTCCATGAATAAATGCTTTAGATGATTGAATTTATACAAATAGTGGTATGCTATAATTTTGTCTACTCAAAATATGCTCTTTATAAACCATACTGTTCTTACAACCTATCGTCTCCCACAAACTATGGATAGCACGGTTCAAACTATCGTTTCCCACAAACATAGTTAAGGATTATTTTTGAAACCAAAGAGTCACGATTGATTAATGAGAAAGGTTAGTCCACAAAGAGATTATCTCTAACATGGGTTAATTTAAAATAAAATATGATTATTATTACAGGTTAGAAAATAAAGCCAAACAATTAGTTTATAAAAATATTATCTTTAATATTGATTAATTTAAAACAAAATATAATTATTATCTGTTAGAGAATAATTAAACCGTTATTAATTTAAAATTTATTTTAGGATCTATATGTACAAATTTGAAATAAAAAAAATTAAATAATAATATTTAATATGTATTAACGAATATTTACTAACTTCATTGTCAACTTCAATTATAAGATCAACCATAATATAAAAGACAAACAATTAAGTGTAACACTATTTCACACCCGAAATAATTCACTTTTTGTTTTAATTTATTTTGAAATGTAATAAGTTCTAAACCCAGTTTTCTGACAAAAAAACACATTTAAAAAGTTATTAGACTTTTAAAAATACTTCTGACAACATGCAGATAATGAAGCATTTTTCGTGCATGAATCAGAACATAGCAATTCAGAAAAGGAGAAACAATAAAGAGAAAGGAGAAAGAAAAGAGAGAAAAAGAGGAAAAAAAATAAAAGAGAGATGAGAAAGAGAAGACAGAAAAGGAGGAAGAAGAAGAAAAAAGAAAGAGAAAGAGAGAAGAAGTAGAAAACAAAAAACAACTTCTTGACTTCTTGTTGACAAAACATTATAACTCATCTCTTTTTGTTTTAATACAAGGGAAAAACTTTTTCACTGAGCAACAGTATCAATAGAAAGAAGAAATGATGATATTGTCTAAATAAAGAAGACTTGTTACAACATTAATAAGACATTAATTTAATTATATAATAAATTGATATCATTCTCGATTCAAATAATTAAGATAATGAATTAACGAGTTTTTATTGTTATATAATATTTCATTTATTTATTTTATTTATTATATAATATTTCATTTACTTATTTTTATTTAACATGAAACTTAAATTTTTAATATTAAATTCAAAAGCGATATGACTCTTTCCTACATATGATGGCATCATTAGATACCAAAACATATAATCTGATATTTGAATTATATCACTTACTGTCAGTATTTTTTCTTGAAATACAATAAAACTCAATTGAGGTAATATAATAATAAGGATTTTCCGCAATAAGCTCCAAAATATGAAGTCAACGTCAATTAGTGGTTGAATTTGAGTTCATTATCTAAAGTTTCATAACCTACTTTTACATAGATACACTTGGTGAAATCGCATATTAGGTTGAATTATGGAAATTTAGACTTGATTTTGGATGTGTTTTAAAAAGATTTTTGGAAAGGATTTATTTTGTTATGCAGTTGATTAAAATTTGATCAACAGTTGATTCTATTTTCTAGAAATCATTCTCATATAGTGCCATTATTGTTAACAATATTACTGCAAAGAAAGTATAGTTTAACCATTTCTTATCGTTGTGTTGGGATTCTAAGCCTCATAAAATGAAAATTCATGTTCTGCATGTTGCAATCTTGGAATTAGGTCATAGTATGGGACATTGAGTTCGGGACTTTGTAATCCATATAGAATCATCGATAACTTATTACAAAAAGGTATGTGTTATCGTAAACTTTGGCCATTGATATAAGCATTTTTAATTGGACCACCAATCAGTTACTAAGAGGCCTAATCTGTACAAATGATCATACACTGTCAATTTATAATTGTATTAGTTTTTATTGCTCTATCACGAAAATGTTAGACTTTGGAGTTTATTTGGTATTCAATTATTATTATTTATTTATGTTGCCCTAATTTTGTCTAAATTATGCTTGGGCCACTGTTAGAATAACCACAACCTTTTCCTGTGTAGGTAGTGAACAGCCAGAACTTTGTTTCGTAGTGAACAATCACAACATGGTTTGCCTCACAACTAACACAAAAATCCAAACACGTTATATTTTACAATGCATTCTGTAAAAATATATATATATTATGGGCACATCGTAAATTTAAAGATGAATCAAGCATCAAAGGAATAATAGAAAGTTGTGTAAACAAGTTTTGGAAAGAATTTGTCTCAGAAATGGTGGCAGAATGAGAAGAAGCATACATGGATTACAACTCCCTGAAAGCCACTCTGAAACATATATCAAAGTTTAGGGAGTTAAACGAGTCAGCAGCAATGGCATCAACCCCAAAAGGGTCACTGAAGAGAAGGTTAACCCTCTATAGAGCCTTTAGTGGTCTAACTGCTGGACAGAGAGGGTGCCCTAGGAAGAGTGAGGATGAAGTTATACTTGTTCGTGCTGAGGAGGGTGAAGGTTCAGAAGGGTTGTACCAGACCATGTTCCTCAAGCCTTCTGAAGTAGGGGCAGAGCAAGATCTTGTGTTTTTCAAGAAACTTGATCGTGAGTTTAACGAGGTCAATAACTTGTACAAGAAAATGGTGAACGAGATGGTTGAGGAGGCAGAGGAGTTAAGTAAGCAGATGGATGCTTTGATTGCTTTGAGAATAAAGGTTGATAAGGTGGGGTTCGGAAATGTTGCTAGCAGTGAGAGCTCAACTTTAATTTCCATGAACGATCATATATATAATGCCAGACCTGGTAAATCAGAACACATTATTTGTTTTGTATTCCTTTCTCCACAACAGTAGATGAAGAAATATGATAGTGATTAAGATGTTGTTTTGATATATACAATGAGCATAATTTTAATGTTGAGGAGTCACAATCTAACCGGTCTAATATCATTTTTAAGGTCACTCACGTGTGCACATGGATGTGATTCATGAAATTGAGTTGAGCAATGAAAGTCATTTGGAAAATGGAACTGGAAACTACGAGAAACAAACCGATGAAGGCTTTAGACCAGCTTCAGTGGAGATCCTTGATCGTGTTATGATCAACATGACCACACTAGATTCTCCAATATCAACCATAAACGGGCTTCTCTCGAGTTCAAAACCTGACCAATCATTTAGCAGGAAAGAGCTCAAGAAAGCGGAAGAACAAATCAGCACAGCCTTAAAGGAATTCTATCATAAGCTTAGACTTCTAAAACGTTATAGGTAACAGTTTTCCCCTTCCTTCACTTACTTAGTTGTTAAGACTGAAGAGAGGTTGATCATGTCTTACAAGACTACTCTTTATGCTTGACTGATATGCAGTTTCTTAAACTTGTTGGCATTCTCAAAAATCATGAAGAAATATGACAAGGTCATTGGTTGCATTGTTTGAGTGAGGATCATTGGCTGTATTGTTTTATGTTTGGCATTATCTGACTAAAACAATTGCAGGTCAGTTCAAGGAATGCATCAAAGGATTACTTAAAGATGGTGGACAGTTCATATGTTGGCAGCTCAGATGAGGTTCTATCCTAAAACCATATTCTTTTGTATTCTTTCCATTAATCTAAAGTTGTCTGTCAAAGCCAAAATCCTCCTTTCTGCAGGTTAATAGGCTCATGGAAAGGGTTGAACATGCCTTCGTTAAGCACTTCGCAAATGGGAATCACAGGAAAGGAATGAACACATTGAGACCAACTACTAAGAAGGAGCGGCACAGAATCACATTCTTATTGGGTAAGGGCACCAAGAAGTGGTTCATTTTAAACTATTGCTGCAAATCTTGAGGTGCATTGTGGTATTATGGTGAACATTGAAAAATATTCTCACTGACACTGTATTACATGTCAGGGTTATTTACTGGCTGCTCAATTGCTCTCATAGTGGCTCTTATTGTACTCATACATGCAAGAAATATTCTATATAGCGAGGGACGTACTAAATATATGGACAACATATTTCCTCTTTATAGGTAAGTTGCTAATGTTCATTTGAATTTGAATTATGCAGTTCCATAGTTTTCTGTATGTATATTTCTGAGAATGTCTGGTAGTCTGCTAATGATTTCAAGCTCTTATTGGTATTCCAGTACCTTGTATACCCCTTTTGGCAGAATGATGTTGAGAAAGATAATTAATGAACACAAGTTTTTTGCAGCCTCTTTGGATACCTAGTGTTGCATATCACCATGTACTCTGCAAATGTATACTTCTGGAGGCGTTATATGAACATCTCGAGCATAAAACTAAATATTAATGGATGATATGATAAAACATGTTGAAACGTTGTCATATGATGGGGTTTGCTTCAAAAAATCCATGGTTGAGAGAAAAACTCTGTCCCAAACAAAAGTGTATATTTTGGTGCCATGGTAAGTTATTATTAAGTTGCAAGTATGCGTAGTCTTCACTGTTGTATCGGTTACTGTTGACCACTGCAAATATGAATAACTTTTCAGGTGTTGAATGTTGTGTTGCGACTTGCACGGATGCAATCTGTTTTAGGTATTAGAGAAGCTCCTTTCCAGCATAGAACAGCTCGAACTGCTCTTGTAGCATGCTTGGAGATCCTTCGCTGTGGTATTTTGAACTTTTTCAGGTATACTCTGTTCTGTTTAATTCAATAGCATTACTAGCAATGTAGCAGAATGTGAATTTGTATGGAAATTCATTCTGATCTTGGTCATGATTTATGACTAATTCAATTTCATTTTCTCTAACAAAACATGGGATTTATGCATGAATCCTGATATACCGTGGATGCCTAAGAAGAGGTTGAATTGGGTAATCACAGCTCAATTTAATAAAATTGGAAAATGCTAAATAATCAGATTTTTTTTCATTAAGTTACCGTACTTCTTGACTTGACTCTCAGAAGAATCAGTGGTTCCTAATATTTTATCTTATCAAACATGCTACACTTCTTGTTGTGCAGGAATTAATTTCTACAATTTCACTTTACTGTTAAATGCAATATACTGTTTTCTAAAACAGAAAAAATACTTGCTTATATTTTCTTGTGAAACCTTTGCCAATCTCGATTAAAAAACTTGATATCACCTTTAACTAAAAAAATGGATTTTGTTAAGAATTTAAGATGAATTAAAAATTCTATATTGAATAAAAATAATTAAAATAATTAGTATATAAGAAGAATGATTCATAAATTTTATTTCTTATAGTTTTGAGTTAAAAGTTGTCACTTAGTTTTTTGTATGAACTTTTTTATGATTCATTAGTATCAAAATATTTTAAGGAAAAAAACCTAACAGGAGTAGGGAATATTATTAGGAATTTAAGGTTAATTATTCTTACTTAGCTAATATGGTTGATGGTTTTAATGTTAACACTGAACAGGTTGGAGAATGAACATTTAAACAATCTTGGCAACTAAAGTTGTGTTTATTATATACTACTTCAGTTTAAAAAAATGAAAATTACTCTCACAAAACAATCAAAATTGTATTTGTCGTATACGATTTCAGTTTAAAAAATTGAAAATTATTCTCGTCAAATATAACTTTATCAAATTAGTTGAAAGTTAATTATATTGAAATCGTCTTCAATATGCAACTTTTTTGGATGATTTAAAAAAATTAGAGTCTAAATTATGTTTTGTAAATATTACTTTTTATATACAGTATAAAATATGAACTCTAAACATAACTTACTCATTGTTGTATTTATTTATTCTAAATTTGTTTATTCTAATATTTTTTTACCAAATTACACCAAAACACAATTCATACTCGTAGATGACACACTAATCCTCACAAAATTTAATAAAATACATTTTGAATAACTTTCATATCATTATTATTAGTTTAGATAGGATTTGTTTTTGACTTTTTTTACATAATCAACATAACATCTAATCAAGGAGAGGAAGGGAGTCATCAACAAACATTCAAAGGTTATATCAACTAACTAACATGAATCATATTATATTTAGTTGTAATTTTGATCCTATATTTTATAAACTTTAAAAAATTTATTCCTATTTTTTTTTCAGTAATTTCAATTTTGAATTTTTATAATTATGTGAAATTTTAAATTCTGATTTTAATTTTGACTCTTAATCTTAAGGTGTACGGTATAAGGTCAGATAAAAAATATATTTATTTAGATTCATGATTTCTGTAATTATATATAAATAAGATTGTTTCATTTTCTTCTTAAAAGGACTAAATCCGTATGTTTCAACGATACGTGTTCACAATTAATGTCATACATTACAAACCCCTCTCCAATTGGAGTTATAATTTAACTATAACTATAGCCAAAAAAATTTCTTTCAAACACGTCAACCTGTATCTTTTTCTATATCATTATTTATATAAGATAATCTTCTTCATCACTTATCCCTTTCAATTGAATCCGTTTGTCTCTACCATTAATTAAATTTTAATTTTAAGAAAAAATTAATAGTTAAAAATAAATTTATGTTGTCATTATTTTTATTATAAATTTAAATTATATTAATATTGCTAGCTTTCTTTCTATTTACGTTTCACAAGTTACAATTATTAAAAATTGAGTTTAAGTTTAACTCAAACCCACACAACCTGTACAAGAAATAAAGAAACAAGAAATATCCCTAAGATAGGTTCGAACCATGACTATTAAAGTTAAAAAAATCTTTCAACCGTCCATTAGTATTCTTTCTATTTTTCTTTGTATATATAATTGATATTTTCTTGTTTATTTCTTTAATCTATAATGTTTTATCTTTATCTTAATAACCTTTTTAGGATTTTGAAAAAAGCACAATTAAAATAACTTTGTATTGTAATTTGATTTTTTATTATAAATTTAAAAATTAATTTAATAATTGGAATTTTTATTTGTTAGTAATTTTAGTTATAGCTAAATTATTTCTTATAAACTTTCATTGCCTTTTCTTATCGACCATATTTTTTATATCTGAGACCCTGTAAGATATTTTAATAGGAATCATAGCAATTCATTTATTGTGTTTTCTCAATATAATCAATTAATTTGTGAGAATAAACTCTTTTTTTCACGACACTTCAGGACTTATTGAGTTCTTGAGAACGCAATAGCAATGCGAGGCTGCAATGAAAAATGTACAAGGGGAAAGGTTCAGTGCACCTTTTACATCCGTTATTTTATATTAATTATTGGAAATTTAAGGACGAATTTAAGACTTAGAGAAAGTTTAGCTGCAAGTATTAAGCCATATTGTTTTAAGGTTTTAGATCGAATTTTATATAAAGTCGAAAGTTCGTCTTGGCTTAACCGCTTGAAGTGTTTAAAATTATATTACTGAATTTACTTTTACGTTAATTTTTCGTAAATCTATGTCATTTAACAATGTAAATTCGTTTTTTGTTGGTAATGTGTTGTCAAATTCTATATTTATGTGTATTTGGTGATTTTGATGGGTTGAAAAAAAATGTTACCATAGTTAGAATTCTAAGTGTGAGTCTAAGTTCGTAAAAATGAAAAAATAAAACACCAATTAAAAACCTATTAATTTATTATCTTAAAGTTTTTGATGGAGAGTTATATCATTTTCTTATGTGTTCAGCTTAGGTTTCATTGGTATTGAATATGTTATCGATGAAAACTTTAATATAAATAATTTTTATACTTCATAACTGAGATTTTATTGTAATTTTGGAAATCGGTAAGTGAGACTATTATATATATATATATATATATATATATATATATATATATATAATTACAAAATTCTTGGTTAAATTTTATTAATTGTTAGTTTCTAATTAATAATGTCTTTTTGTTTATTAATTATAAGAAACATTGAAAGAAAAACAAGATATGTAACTAAAAATATTGAAAATAACTTATTTATTTTTAGTTTTGTATAATTTCGTTTAAAGTAATTTTCAACAAATATTTCCATAATATATTAATTTTAAACTCATGTCTACATAGAAGTTGGTGTTTATTTGTATGTTTATTAAAAGAATTTAAAGGTTGAGAAAAGAAAATAAATACTTAAATGTATATTTAAGTTTTGAATATAAGTCAACTTAAAAAAAATATGTTTATAAGTTTAGAAAGACAATATGTTTATAAAAATATAAACACTATACTTTTTAAAAATATAAAAGAATAAATTATGTACAAAAATAAAGTAGATTCTTCAAAAATATAAAGTATATGCATAAATATGTAGAATAAACTCACTAAAAACGCAAATCAATATATGAAATGTATATTGTTAGACCCGTCTCATAATGCATTGAAAAAACTTATTTAATATATGTTGTTAGATTCCTATAATTATATATAGACACATTTTTTGTATAATGTATATTGTTAAATTGGTCTAATCAATATATAAACAAACATATATGAAGTACATTGCAAGACTCGTTTAATCAGATAATATATAGAGTTCTTTAATATGTATTGATAGGTAATTGTTGGAATCATTAGGTGAAGACAATTAGTTGGAAGAGTCGAAGAAGATTCATTTCTATAATATTGGTGATAATAGTCATAATGAGAAATACTTGAATTTACCCTACGGAGTTGGAGAAACAACACATGCATATTACTAGCCGTTGGTTCTTGAAGATTTTATAAGTATTTTAGAAATGATAGGTGCATGATTTCTTAATACTAGTTCATAAATCAAATTCTCTAAAGATTGAGTCGAATATATACATTAGTATAATGATGTTTGAAATAATGGTTTTAATAAATATATTCTCTTCTTATTTAAAACTTATAAGTTTTAAATCAATCTTTAGTTTACCCTTCTGATTAAATTTTTAATTTTTTTTTATGATCATGAACACGGAAGTAGAGATTACTTTAGGTGAGACAACTAATACTGACAATTCTTGAGAACAGATTAAAGAAAGATAACTACACTTTGTTTCAACACTTTGTTTCAAGATAGATTTGATGATTTATATTGCAATAATTCCTATATCAATACTTTGGTTGTTTTGAAAGACTTTCTTTCCGTAGAGGAATATTGTAATATAATTCTAAAATATCTTATTGTATAGTTTTGCTTAATATCACTTATAAAATACTTTGAATTAATAAAGAATTATACTAATTTAGAGTGTTATAATATAACCTCAATATTTTTATAAAAATTTCTTATTAATAAAGACTAAAAATAGTTATTAAAATACCAATTCTTCATATGTTTAATAAATATTTTACATTAACTATTATGTTATAAATAATTAATATATATTTATCCTTAGAATATTGTCGCATTGGTAATTATAATCGCATCCAATTTTAAGAATCATTTTCAAATCTCTTTCTATAATTCTTTTATCAACAATAATAAATTTAATTAATAAAGGCAACTAGGTTATCTCAAATCATTTAAAAAAATAAAACAAAAGAAAAAAATTACTAAAAAGCATCCTCATAACCTTTCTTTAGGATTTGAAATTATAATTATTGTATTCTTATAATTATTGAACACATAAGTAAAACATCAAGATTTTATTAAATTACCAATATCAAATAGAAGATAAACAATAAATTACATTCATTCATAATAACCACCAAAGTGACAATATATATCTCCTTTCTCAAGTCATCCATTTTTTCTCTAGTTTTCTTAAAACATAGAGATCCCACTAACATTACTTAATACTTAATTTTTCAATGGAAGAAAGAGGAAATGTCTACAATAAGACCTGTTATCTAACTCCTATAACAATGGATTATCTAAGTTCTATGAACTCTATTTATAGTTTCCCAAACTATTATCATTTTGAGTATTTAAAGGTCACTTGGGCAAGGCTATTACTTGCAGGGGAATGTTAATCAGTGTCCTGAAAATGTTTAAATTATAATTAATAATCATTTATTCTATTATATTTATCTTAAAATCTGAATTAAGTAAGTTTATTAATTAAAATAATATAAATTCATATAATATATTTTTTAAAGAATTTTTTTTATTATTTTAGATGTTTAACATTTTATTACTTAATAGTTGATATATTAGATGGTTTATTTTTATTTTTTTTCCTCTGCTAATTTAATTTTTTTACGTTTAATTATATTTTATTTTTAAAAATATTAAAATTAAATACAAAAAGTTAAAAAAAAGTACAATAACCTTAAAATTATTTTATTATTTAATTATTTTTTAACTTTGTTTTTTATGTACATTAAATCAATTGTAAGACTGATTAACATTGTTGTCTTCTAATTGAATAAAATTACATCAATAATGATTGACATTATTGTCTTCTAAATAAAATAAAATTACATTACAATTAAGGTCAGAATCACTTAACATCACAATTAATTATAATTTTTTATAAAATTTATGTTTATTAATTATTTTTAATTAGTGTTCGAAAAAGTAATTAACAAGACTCTCACTTTGCTAATCAAGCAAGATTTGATATCTAAGTAAGCATGTTTATTTATTTATTTATACTTAATTAAGTTTCAAGTGTCTTATAAATTAAATATTTTAAAATTATAAATTAGATAATTTTAATTGATTTTCTGTTCAAAAAAATTATGTATGAAATACTCAATTTCATATATTTTTTTAATTGAATGTATCATTTATTAAAAAAAAATAAAATAATTGATATTTTATTTAATTATTTTATTTATTTATCTTCACATGTTTATATTAATCATACATTTTTACCGTACGTAAGATGGACAAAATAGTCAATAATGAAAAAATAAATAACAATTAAAAAATATAAACATTTATTGTGATTTGAGATGTCTTTTGTCATCTACGAAGTTATGACCCTACTTCATTTATTTGCTCTGATAAATGAAAACAAATGGTAGCAAAAATGATTTAAAGCACTTAAACAACACGTCATCCCAACTCTGTGGTTTGTGTTTGCAGTTTGGATTTTCTTATTATCTATGGATACAATGAATCAATGTCACACAAAAAGTAAGCGATCTTGACAGGAAAGGAACCAACTGCACTCATGCTTTCAATAACATTATATTAATAAAAACATTCATGCAAAATATTAATCCTTTACATTCTTAGATTATAATAAACTGAAAATAATGAGTTAACATAATCTTTTATAACTTATTCCTTGTGTAACCATTTACATTTGAATGTTGGAATAATGGGAGATTCAATATTAAGTATAAGATAATATAACAATCTTTCATCAAAATATTAAAAGTTAGTGTTTGTAAATATTTTGTTTCTGTTGGATTGTGCAACACTCTTGTTTGGATAAACATTCACTTCCTTTATTTTTTGGGTGACTGATCGGTTTGAGAGTGTTGACAGAAGATCCTTCAATACTTAAGTCAAAATTTTTCTCTGAAGGTCCAAAATAATTCAATTTTGAAAAAAAATATCTTTTACCTTTGACATTAAACTCCTATTTATAGATTTATTAGAATTTGACCAATTAATTTACTTCTTAATGATCATTAATATTAGTATTAATTAGTCATCAATAGTAGTTATCATATTGATTGTGAATCCTTTGCTATACCTGACCGTTCGGTCTATTCTAATCTTATAGTAACACTTTCTATTCTTAAATAGTGTAATTTTGTATATATTTAAAAAATACTATTTTAAAATAAATTGTATTTATCATATATAATTTCTCATAATAAAAGTTGTGTATTTAAGTGACAACTTCACTTTCAATTTAAAACAAACAAAATAAGTTTAATAAGTAGAAGCTAAATTTCGTTGTAACACAGACAAATAAGGATTGACACAAATTTTTGACACCTTCTTGTACGATTCCTTTGTTTTATTTTAAATTTAATTGAAAATTGAATATATGACTTCTATTATACCTAAATCATATACATAAAACACAATTTATTTGTAACGATAAAAGATATTTATAGATAAAATTCTCAGTAAATATTGAGTAATGAATAAGAAGTATTTTAATATCTATTTATAAATTATATAAATATCATATTACTTATAAGGTGAGTATTTATTATTCGTAAAAAATTAAAATTAAAATTAAATTTATATTTTATTAAGTTAAATTTAGTTAAAATTAAATTTATATTTATATTATATTTTGTATTTTTTTTAATTTTATTTAGATTTTATAAAATATTTTTTTCTAAATATTTTTATATATTCAAAAGTATCACAGGTATTTTTTTTAAATAGATTTCCAGCGAGTAAGAAAGTGAGCAACAGATGGATTTCTTTTTGTTTTGGGACATATATCCACAAATAATAATTTTTATTAAATTCATGTCTTACTCATGCTAATTAGTAAAATATTTGTACTCATGAATATTTGTGAATAAAATTGACACTAGATAATTAATATATATAAAGTAAAATATTTGTATTTATGGATATTTATGAATAAAATTTGCACAAGATAATTAATATATATAAGTATTTGTTATTTATAAATAATGAGTAAAAAATATTTTAATATCAATTTATTTATTTGGTCGAGTACCAATATCATATTACTCTTACGTGTGAGTGTTTATTATTTAAAGAAATTAAAATTAAAATTTATTTTACTTTTTATTAAGTTAAATTAATTAAAATTAATTTATATTTTATTAAATTTAATTTAATTAAAATTATATTTTAATTTATATTATATCTTATATTTTCTTTTATAATTTTATTTAGATTTGATTTTAAAATTCTAAAAAATATTTCTTTTAAATATTTATAATATCCACAAATTTTTTAAACAAGTGGTAACAAAACAAATAATATACAAATTTTTTTTGTTATAAAAGGAATAGACATTATTCGATCTAATCTATTATCATTTCTATAACTTACCCAAAAATAATATTTTTTATTAAATTCATTTATTTTGTAATTTTAATATTAAATTCCACTATTTTAATTAAAAGAATAAGAAATTTTTTCCATATTTTATTAACACAATATAGAAGGGATTATATAAGGTACAATTACTAACTGATTGAGAAGTCTAGTAAATATTTTAATTTTTTTTTGTATGAAAAGTAATAATCTGATATCAATAATAATAACTTAAATTAAATAATCTAAACTCTTCCCTTTCTAGTTTATTTCTATCCGTTTTTCTTATTGCTTTCCTTAATGAATGCTTAATTACTAGCTGCATACATTTCCATTTCTCTGTTTACTTGAAAGTGTTTGATTCTGAGTTGTTTTGCACGTGTATTGATTTCATGCATACTTTGTGGGGACTGCCATTCTTATTCACCATCATCATTGTTGGTGATGATTGGTATCCTTTGGAGAGTGGAAATTAATAGAGGTAGATCTCTTGTCAGATTTTTAGTGAAATTATTGATGCTTCATGTTCCATTCAATCGACACCATTCCTTCAACATCCTTTTCTTATTATTAGTGGGCTCTCATGTTGTCACCTCTGTAGAAACCTTCCTTCTTTTGTCTTAAAAAAAATCGTACAATTATTATTAACTTTTCTACAATACAGTAACTATTATTCGTGGATAAACGACTTTTTATATTTATTTTATTAATTACAAATTATTTCTATTTTAAAATAAGATTTATTATATTTGATTTTTAATTTTTTTATTTATAAATAACACTTATTTGTATGAAAAAATAAAATACAACAAACACTAGTATTATTCTATATTATCTTTTAAGCATTGATACTTCGTGTCATATTTTTGTTATTATTTGTATTACTTAGGATGACAAAAAATTTGTGTTCGCAAATATATTTATGGATAAAATCTACGATTGATAGTTAATACTTGCAGATATTTACTATATGTGGGTTGCAGGTATTTTAATATCCGTTTATAAACGGGTCGGGTTTGGGTAGTATCTACAAATATCCGCTATCCGCAAAAAATGAAAATAAAAACTTAATTTATATTTTATTAAGTTAAATTTAATTAAAATTAAAATTAATTTACATTTTATAAGGTTAAATTTAATTAAAATTAAATTTTAATTTATATTTAATTTAATTTATATTATATTTTATATATTTTTTGTAATTTTATTTAAATTTTATTTTAATAATTTATAAATATATATTTTTTAAAATATTTGCGAGTATCCGCGATATTTTTAGGCGGGTATCCATGCGGGCAACGGGTCGGGTAGCGGGTGGATTTTTTTTGTCGGATAAACAATATTTATACCCGATCCGACCCGTTGTCATTCTAGTATTACTTTTATATAATTATTACTGTAAATACCAAGAAAATGACATTTTAAAAGAGATAATGGTCTAAAAATAACGAGACTTGATTATTTTAATATTAAAAAGTTTTAATATAAATAATTTTATTATGAACGAATTTCATTATTTTAAAACACACAATTTTTACAAACTAATTTTCTAGACTTCTCTAACTTCTTTCTAGGATTTCTCATCCTTCATTAGTCTAATTGAGAAATCGAGATCGTAGGATTGATCCTTGCTACGAATTCTTCAATTTGCACCGATCAGTTTCTTTGTTTGAGTAAGTTGAGTTTCAACCCTTTTCTTGTTCTTTTTCTATTATTTGGTGCATGTGTGTCTTCTTTCACTTGCATGCATATTTTTAATAATCTATATGAGTCTCTTTTGATTAGTAGTCATAATGGTATGTCTTGATCATTCTTGTGATGTTTCTATATGTTGATAAAACTTCCTACAAGTTGGGAAGAGTTTCATTAGTTAGAGTATTGTGAGTTGTTTTAACAGGTGAGGGAAACTAGCCTTTGGTCTGTGAAATTAGTTTAATTGTGCTACTACTTGTTGATGATAAAAGAAATGGGTCAATATGATTTTTGCTTCTGTTAAATTTGTTTTGGTATGTAATCATGTGTATTGAGTTCAAATTTTATGAATTGAGTGGTATATGGATTAGTAGTTTGATATAGAAATTGAATGAGAAGACTCTGAATTCAACAATTTTCTTGATTATTATTGATTAAACTTTGGTTTATAGTTGTTGAAATAAAATAAATGAGTAAAGGTATCAAATGGAGTCAATTGATCAAGCTAGATCTTAGATCCTTCCTGATCACTTTTGGTTTTTAATACGACATTGGGTGGTAGTATAGCAGCGTTCTAGGGTGATGGACGTATAAAGGCATCATTGGGCGCCACTTTGACAGTGGATCTCTGACTAGGTTCTCGCTAGGTGAGCCTATGCTCCGATGGGTGAAACCAAAGTCAGTAAGCTCACTAACTTTGTGTCGTTGGATGCCACCATGTGCCTCTGGGCGCCACCTTGTGTCGTTGGGCAACACTTTTTTATTTCATTCAAAGGTATTCCAAGGGCCTTCTATTGTTAAGCGTCAATGTGCCTCGTTGGCGCTAAGCCCTTAAAGAGCTAGCGTTGAGCGCAACTCCGACTTCCGTTTGGTGCCATCTATTTTATGATATTAATTGTTATCTAAATGTTGTATCTGGTATGTTTAATGTAGGACTATATGAGGTTAAAGTGATAATTTTTTTATGAAGTTTTGATGATAATGGTTGAAAAATTTATGAATAAATATGTATGTGAATAATTATTAGTATTGTATGTGTTTGGTGTAATTTTGTGGATCTCATAGGGAGATTCTATGGTGGCATTTCATTAGTGTAAGCATTGATGTGAGAGTATAGACGTTGGAGATTATCTTATCTATCTAATAACCACTCAAACTCAGGTAGAATAAGGTATATAGTGAGAGGTGCAGAAGATCCTAGTTTAGGGGATTTATTTTGGCCAAAGATGTTAATGGACTAACTTTGTCTGTGATAAGGTGAAATCCATTAGCAATGACTTTGCAGAGCATTAGAGACCATAAAAAATGCAAGATCTCTCGAGATTTCACACGAATGTCTTATTTAGATATTTGAGTCTAATATAAGTCTTCATATGTGATATGGTTGTCTTATGAACGAGTGAAGTATGATGATATTTCTATGATTGTTGTATCAAAAAAAAAATTACATGTTAGCTTATCCTTTCTTTTGTGGTATTCTATTTGTGTTGTTTTCTTTCTTTTGCGATGATCACCTTTACTGGTGTGATCAGATGAAAGAACATGAGTTGATCTATCTCAAGAGATATATGTGTTGTTACTATCTCGTGGTTAAGTTATTTTTTCTTCAATTCTAGAATCTTAGAAAAGATTGTTATCTTTCTTGTTTTAATATTGTTGGCATAAAGATGAAGCTTAGAAGTTTTGATATGTCTCAAAGTCAAGTCTCAAGTGCTCAAGTTCCAAAAAGACCTTCATGGAGACTTGGTTTATGTTAAAACCTTTGTAATTCAGCAGATTTATGTATAGGGTGTTGCTTATCCTTGATTCCATGTATTGTATGCTTTAAAATTTGTTTTAGAGTCAGAAAAACTCTACAATGATCGATTATCACATAGGTGTTTTGAAAGTAGCTAAAAACTCATTTTGTCTCTAGAACAATCGATTACCAACTAATGATAATTGATTATCTATAATCGATTATGACTTACTGTAATCAATTATCACGACTACTGATTGAAGTTTTTAGGCATGTTTTTAACCGTTGTGCATTCATTAAATGCATAATCGATTACCTCATTTAGATAATCCATTATTACACATTAAATAGGTGACAATAGATTTTTTAAGGTATCCTTGAGTGAGATCTCTATATATTGGATTGAGACTCTCATTCTAAAACACAACACATATGAAATCTTATCTGTTCTATTTGTGTGTTTTGATAAATGTGTTCTAAGTTTTGTGTAATCCTTATGTTGTGGCTTTGAGAACTTGATGTTGGTATAGAGCGAGAACTTTCACAGGGATTGTGATTAAGTGTTGTTGTTGATGCTGAGTGAAGCTTGTCAACCTTGGTGAAGATTCAAAGACGTGGTCATACTTCGTGAAACATTCGCAAGAGGTGTTCATCTCTTATGGCTTTCAGGGGAAGTGAGTTTTATCTCTTGGGTAATTGGAGAAGTGGTTTAAACCTTAAACATGTTATTTTTTTTGTGATTGTAACAATTTGTTGGTTTTATGATATGGGTCATTAATTCTCATTTGATTAACAATTGGACGTAGGATCCTTGTGATCTGAACCAATATAAAATCACTTGTGCAATTTTCTCTTTTCCTTACTCACTTATTTGTTTTAATTTATTGTTAAGGAATTAGAATTATAAGAGAAAATTATTAAAGGCACAATTTGTGATAAAAACCCAATTCACCTACCTCTTGGTTTATTTTTCACGCTAACCATTTCGCTGCACTGCTCTGATAATTGGTATCAGAGCATGAGGATGTAGTGATGTTGTCTTAGGGTATTGAAGGCTTCAACAAGATTTTGGCCTTCTACTCTTTCCTGAAGAATCCTGAAGTGCACATCAACATGAAGCAACTATTAGTGGGCGGTCTAAAAAAGGATGAAAGACTGATTCATTTCTTTATTGTCTGACTGCTATGTCCTCGAGCTTCAAACCATGCGCATTGCTCCAAAGCATATCTCATGATTATCCATAGGATAGTCAATGAAATCCTGATCCATTGGCCCAACCTCATTTGTGACACAATCATGAAGCCAAGAGGTTTCCACACTACCCTCTTCCCTATGCTTTATTGGTATCCAGAATCTATGAATATAAAGGGGTAGATGTATTAGGAGAAGCGTTTCAAAGTACTCACAATGAAAGTTAGATAGGAACTTCTACCCTCCACCAGATTAGTTTCGTCTTACAAGAAAATACCTACATCCACCGTGATGATATGGGGAACCCAGTTGAAGAAGATGAAAACCAGTAGATGGATGACATCCAAGATGAAGTGGGACCTTTTGCTCAATTTCCTGTCACCTCCTCTTACTCTTTAGAAAGTATCTCTAGGCAGTTGTCTAACATGTCTGTCGTTCAGGCTTTTTGGCATGAAGAAGTATGTGCTCTCCTTAGGGATCTAGATGGTAGGGTCAATGTGTTAGAGGACCTAGTTAATCCTGTAGTTGATAGTGATAATGATACCTTCTAGATTTCCATGCATTTTATTTACATTTTGTCTTCCTCTGTTATACTTTTTAAATTAATGACAAACTTGCATTATTATTTATAAATTATATTCAGGTGGAGTTTTAATATTAAAGGGGAGAAATTATTTAATCATACGTAACACTTTTTAATAATGATAAAAAAAGGTGAAGAAATATGTTTAAAGGCTTAATTTTATTTATCTCTTGTCTATTAATCCTTTTTCTTTGAGTTATGTATGAATTACAGATTTAAACATGTTACAAAAGACTTTAAATCAAAGGAGTTTTTATCATCATCAAAAAGAGAGAGATTGTTAGCATAAAGATGAAGCTTAGAAGTATTGATGATGTCTTAAAGTCAAGTCTCAAGTGCTCAAGTTGCAAAAAGACCTTCATGAAGACTTGTTTTATGTTAAAGTCTTTGTAATTCAGTATATTTATGTACAGGGTGTTGCTCATCTTTGATTCCATGTATTGTATGCTTTAAAATTCGTTTGGAGTCAGAAAAACTATGCAATAATCAATTAGCACTTAAGATAATTGATTATCAAAAGATGTTTTAAAAGTAGCTAAAAACTCATTTCGTCTCTAGAATAATCGATTACCAACTAATGATAACCGATTATCCATAATTGATAATGATTCAATTATCACGACTAGTCGTTAAAGTTTTTGGCCATGTTTTTTTTATCGTTATGCATTTATTAATGCATAATCAATTACCTCATTTAGATAATCGATTATCACGCCTTAAATAGCTAACAACGGATTTTTGGAGGTATCATTGAGTGAGATCTATAGATATTGGATTGAGACTCTCATTATAAAACACAAGACATATGAAATCTTATTTGTTTTATTTATGTGTTGTGATAAGTGTGTTCTAAGGTTTGTGTAGAACTGTCAAAACGGGTAACCCGGCCTGACCCAACCCGACCCACCACGGGTTGGCCACTTAGTGAGTCAACCCAACCCGGCTCATTTATTAGCGAGCCGAAAAAATTTGAACCCGACCTGACCCACCACGGGTTGTTGGGTTAAACGGGTTGGCTCATTGGCTCACTTAACTTTTTTTCACCCTTTTCTTCTGATATTCTTATAACATGTTACTTTGATCGATCAAATTGAAATAGTAATAATTGGAACAATTGATATAAAATAAAATGAAACAAAAGAACTCTATTGTTATATATTCTAAGTTATCAAGCATAAAATTTTTCCAATTTAGTTTAATGAGACATACACAACCGTTTGACTAAGAAACTACATATAGTCATTAACAAAAATATATAGCAGAGGGGAACTTTTGGATAGACAACAGCACAACGCAGCACGAAAAGCTCTACTACGAAGTAAAGGTTGTGCGTTTTGAATAATTAATTTAATTAATTTGATTTCAATAAAAAAAATAGGATTTGAATAATTAATTTAATTAATTTGATTTCAATAAAAAAAATAGGTGGGTTGGTGAGCCAACCCAGCTCACCACAGGTTCAACCCGGGTGAGCCAACCCAGCTCACCACGGGTTCAACTCGGGTGAGCCGGATTCTTAGCGCGCCGGGTAAAAATTGGCTCGCATCAAAATTTGGACATTTTTTCCAACCCAACCCGACTCAAACCCGTGGTGAGCCGGGTTGGCTCACGGGTTTCAACCCATTTTGACGACACCAGGTTTGTGTAACCCTTGTGCTGTGGCTTTGAGAACTTGGTGTTGATATAGAGCGAGAACTTTCATAGGGATTGTAATTGAGTGTTGTTGTTGCTTAGTGAAGTATGTCATCCTTTGTGATGGTTTTTTGTTTAAGTTAAGACTTTATCTCCAAATAAAATATCTAGTAGCTCTTCTTTGATTATTACATGTCTTGAAAGTTATGATATGTGGCATGTTAGACTAGGTCACATAAAGTTAAATTCCATTAGAAGAATGAGGTTTCTTAATTTTATCGTTAAATCTTTCATTGATTTGAGACAATTTTTTTGAAAATAAAGGATCCAAAATGTATAATTATATAAATATATTTTTTTAGAAATTACCTTGTCGGTGTTATATCATATGATGTAAATGTAGTTTTAAAATTTTGAGTTTGTTAATTTATTTTATGTTTTGGCAACGAATGACAATTTTTCAGATTTGGTGATTTAACCAATATTTATAAGAGAATATGAGTGTGATTTACAATGATTTGGCATAAAAAGAAATTTTGTAGCAAACGTTGATAGCAACATAACTTAAAATGAAGTTGTGTTGTGTTTTCTCTTAGACACTATAATTATACTATTTTTATATATAATAAAGATAGCAATATATACAGCGAAACTTTGTATTATGCTTGTCGTATTCTCAAGTAGAATTCCTTAAGAAGGTTGTAATAAAATTCCTTGAGTTATAGAAAAAATGAGAACCACATTTAAAATGTTTCAAAGTGTGGGAGCGCGCAAAGATTAATATACCTCTTAATAAGAAAAGAAAATTTCTTAGTTAGGTAATCTAAAGTGAGTGAACTTTTTTATGATACTATTATGGAATCTAAAAATATTTCCTTTAAAGGATAAATTGACTAAAATTATTTGTGATATCTCTAGTGTTGTTTTTTCTTCTGGTGACTAAAATAATATTTGTGATTCTTATTTACATGAAATTCAATATATGAAATTCCTTGAAATTATTGAAGAGATATTAATGCAAATTGGATTTTGATTTCGGTGACACCAAATTAAATATTGATTGTGTTTTTACTTAAGGTAGAGGTCCAATATCATTAAAATCTGCTAAACAAAATGTTGTTTCATGATATAACATGGAAGCAAAAATTCTTATTGCAAATACTATTGTTGTTGAGGCATATTTTTATTATGTATATGATTTATCATTATTAAGTAAACCTATACCTTATATTTTAATGCACTGTGACATTCAAGTTGTTATATACTATTGTTGTTGACGCATATTTTTATTATGTATATGATTTATCATTATTAAGTAAACCTATACCTTATATTTTAATGCATTGTGACATTCAAGTTGTTATATCTAAAGTTTTTAGCAAAAGTGTTAATGAAAAAGGAGGGATATAAGAGTAAGGCACAAATCTATTAGAAACTTAACTACTCGTGGTATTATTTTTCTTGACTTTGTCAGGTCATAAAAATAAAAATTACAAATCTTCTTATCAAAAGGTTGATGCATGAGTAAGTACTTAAATTAAGTCATATAGGAGAATGAGATTAAAGCACAATGACGATCCCATGAAATAGAATTCAATGGGTAATAACACTAGTAAAAAAAGCCTTTTTTAACGCGCTATATATACCTCGGTTTTACTGAAACTGAAGCATATAAAAACGCGGTGGTATTTTCATAAATATTGAGTAGTTATATGCCTCGGTTGTATATTAACCGATGCCTATAAACTTTACTGTCTCGAGTAGAAGGCGAACCGAGGTAATTCCCTGTGACTGAAAGGCTTTAGGCACCGGTTTAAATTTGACCGAGGTAATACTCCGAAATTAGGCACCGGTTTAAATTTAACCGAGGCAATACCCTAGGTTAAAATCACAAATTTCTCTCTCGCTCTCTCGCACTCTGCACTCTCGCCCTCTGCCCTCTGCCCTCTCGCCCTCTTCCCTCTGCCCTCTCGCTCTCTCGCCCTCTCCCCTCTCGCCCTCTCGCCTCTCGCCTCTCGCCCTCTCGCCCTCTCGCCCTCTCCCCTCTTGCCCTCTCGCCCTCTCCCCTCTCGCCCTCTCCCCTCTCGCCCTCTCGCCCTCTCGCCCTCTCGCCTCCAGTTTCTCTTCTCCACCAAACCCCAACCTCAGGGCACGCCGCAAGCCGCCGTTCAACCCTTGCCGCAAGTCGCGTTCATCCCTTGCCGCAAGTCGCCGTTCAACCACGCCGTCGGCCGCTGCCGTTCCACGGTGCTCGAGAGAGGGATCTCCTCATCGCAAGGCTTTCATCGTCTTTAGCCGTTCGTTCTCTGGTACATGCAAACCAAGTACCGGTTGCATGTTGTTATCTTGTCTGAACCATTTTTGGTTTTGGCTGTTTGGTTAGTTTAAAGAGTTGTGGAACGTAAGGGTAGAAGGAATTTCAGTCAGGCGAAGCGTATTCTGTCTTTAGGACGTTCGTTCACGCTCAAAGGTAAGGGAAGCTTATCTAATTTAATTGTATGTTCGTTTGTACGTTCGTTGATAATGAATGCATGTTGCTGAGTGGTTGAATGTATATAAAGTATGAATGCTGATATGCTTGGTTATATGAAATATGATTAATTAGTATGATATGTATTGTACAAAGCATGAAAATTGATTACGATATGAATTTATAAAGTTTATGAAATTTGTATTAAGAAATGAGTTGAAGATAAATGAATCCTGGATATGAAATTCCTCTATGATAGTGTACGTTCGTCATTGAACGGTCATTGACCGTTCGATAATATTAGTAACCTTGGTTAAAATGGGATTCTTTCATTAGGAAAGAATCCTATTTGAGGACGAGCGTCTTCGTATGGAAATACTATGCTTGAGCGTTCGGCCAAGCGTAGTTGCATCTGAGTATTCGGTAATAAACTTAAAATTTGTAAATATATGTATTCGTATATTTAGTTATTCTTAAACACAATTTCAATAGTATTTTATTATATTCGTTAATCTTTCTATTATAAGTTTAGTAGTGCTCGGTTTCACACCAAGCTCTCGAAATGAGTAGTGCACGGTCTTATACCAAGCGCTTGTACTCGTTTATGGTTTGATCTATCTTGATGAAATAGCGTTCATCCAACTTCAGTAGAATTTCCCTTTTACCGTGTTCGGTCATTGACTGTCATTAGGTTTATGTATGTTAATCCTTCTAAAGTATGGTTCTTTAAACATCTTAACGTGTCTACATTCATTGGTTCCGGCCTAAAGCCTCAGTACTTGATATGCTCTTTGAGTGTTGGTTTGAGCTCACGAGAGTCAGTTCATTTAACTGATCCATGCTGTAAGTAACGTTCGTCATATATTATATAATTGTACTTGGTTTCTTCCTCAATCTGACAATAACCCTCTCGGTCTTATTCTATTTTGGAACGAGAGACTTCTCTGTCTCGTTCCTAGTGTTCATCCTCGTTCTGAGTGAGGACTGAACGTTCGGTATTTGAGGTTCTTAAAATCAGTGAACAAAGATGAAATTAAAATGATGGATAATGAAAGATGAAGAGAATATGAGATGGATGAAATGTTGTGGATTTTGAACGAGCGTTCCGAGGAGGAACGACTCATGAATGAATATTGGAATTTGTAAAGTATGAATGTGGTAATGCTAAGCTGGCGGTTCATTCTGATGTTCCGTGAGTACTCGTCCTCACGTAGAGGAAGGTAGGTCATGTGTGGGAACGGCAGGAGCTCCTAGTCCTGAGGGGTACTTTGGACAGATATGACTAACCTCAGGTGGCAGCTGTTGAGGGCATCCCAGTTACTACATCACTCGGGTGCACGAACGTCTTAGCTACACAGATTTCATACAGTCGGGACAGTCAGTCTAGTAGTAGGTCTTGCTTGAAACGTATGTTGAAATGTATCTTATGTGTTTGAATGTGAGAAATGTATGTTTATACTTGATTTAAATTACATAAGCTTACCCTGTGTTTTTCCTGTCCTGTCTTGTTATGTACGTCCGTCCTTGTCATTGCAATGATCATCCGTGTGGATGTGAGCATAAGGAGACGAGCTGCTGGAAGAGGCGCTGGAAGAAGAAAATTTGATAGAGGTAGAACTGAAGACCGAATAATAGGACGTTCGGTCAGTAGTTTAGTTTGTTTGTAAGGTGGTCATTCGATCACCTTCTCCTTTCGTTTTGTGTGACCGTCCGATGTTGGTTTTGTAAACCGTTCGGTCAAAATTGCTTATCTTGTATAGTTAAGTTTGTAACTCTTTTTGTAAGGCCGTTCAGCCATAACCGTACGTTCTCTTTTAGTGTAAGACTGATTTGTATTATTATTTAATGTGATTATTCTATTATATAGTTTTAAAGTGTATTTTTGGGATGTTACATAATCCAATTTTCTATAATAAATATATAAAATAAATTTTAAAAATAAAACTTTTGTAAGTGAGTCAACCTATTAACCCATAAAAACAAAATTATAAAATTTATAACTTAAAAAAAAGTGGGTTGAGTTTGGATGAATTTTTTTAACTCAACCTCTAGTGAGCCAAGTAGTGTGAGAAAACATATATAACTTTGATGTGTATTAAGTGAATGACTATTATATATTTGCGATGGATAAAAAAAATATAACTTAAAAAATAAATTTATTTGTTCATAAATATATATCATATTTAATGTGTTTTAAGTGAAGGATTATTATATATTTGTAATGGATAAAAATGTATAAATATTAAAGAATAAATTTATTTGTTTATAAATATACTATGATATTAAATTTGTTCCAAGTCGTATATTTAAAAAGAGATAGAAATATTATTAAAGTAGTATACACCAAGGTAGTACGTTGAATTGGAAGATGAAATTGTTCTTCTTTCTTATTATTCTTGCTTTATGATTTTATATTAATTGAATCTCATTCTAACAATTGATTATAGTCTTTTAATATATGTTGGATAATTACGAGTTTTATTTTGGACATGCTTCTTCATTATTTTATTTTATATATTGTACATGTTTTTATATTTATAATAAAATCATATATGTGTATATGCCTACCATTGTAGTTAGGAGAAAGAGTCTTGATAGTTGATATATCCAACATGAATTCATATATAGTTTGAATATTAACTATTTGTGTACATTAACTATTCTCATTCAAGTTTAAGAAGAATATAATGAAGTTGAGCATTACGATCATGCAAAATTTATACTACTCAACCGATTTCTGTTATTTATTTGTATGAGCATATTTGATGAATTTAATTACAAGAAATATAACAACATAGTTCTAATTTTATGTTGGTATAATCGATTGGTTGAATAGATAAAAAGTGCATTTGATAAATTATATAATCATAAGACTACACATATATATATAGTCTATAGTCTATAGTCAATGGAGAGATTACTGAACCTTAATATAAAGTCGGTCTTCTACTTAAATAATTATATAAGTACACTTATGCTTGTGCTAGATTGAAATGATTAAATAAGTTATAACTAAATCATACTAGACAATAATGTATCTAAAAGAACATGAACCATAATAATGTGTGTTAACTAAAGAGTTATTTTATCTTTTTATGGTAAAAACTGGAGATATGACAACCTTATTTTATTATAAATATTGGTAGGTCTCATGTCACATTACATTCTTTATTGTTCTAACATCCTATTATTAGAAACAGACAAAAATATTACTAGAGGCTCTGTCCAGGAGCCTATACCTGCTTTTAGTTGCAGGCTGCGGACCGGACATATAATTTGCCGCACATTGTCTCCTTCTGGAAGATGTATGAATACAGTAATTTGAATAGTAAAAATACAACCAATAGATATATAAATTAACAAAAAATATGAAGAAAATTTTATTTTTTAAAATATAATTTTAAAAATTAATATTTAACAACTTGAAAGTTATCAATGCCACACGTGTCTTGATTACTTACATACATTGCAATAGAATTAAAAAATGAAGATGCTTATGTTGATGCTCGTACAAAAAATAATAAAAATACTTAAGAAAACAAAAACAAAATAGGCTTATTTTCGCTACTTGAAAAGGATAGTGGCAATTGCTAGATAGATCTATTTCCTAAAGAAAAAAAAAATCAAACTCAAAAGAAAGATAAGAGAAAGTGTTGTGACTTCAAATTTATTGAGATAATATAATTAGAATTAAATATTGCCTTCATGATATTATGAATTTTGGAAACACTGAAACTCAAATATAATTTTGTTTTTAAAAAAATATTGGAACGTTGAAAAAAAATATATTTAAACATTATTTATCTTTTATCCGATATGAAAGTAATGGATATATCATAATATAAAATATGATAAAATCTATGATCGTAAGACTTATTAACAACTATAGTATGTTATATGTTTTTTAAAGTTTTATTATAAAAAAAATATTTAATTTTTTTTCTAAAAACTGTAGTATGAAGTTTGTCCAACCACATCTTATACTATGAGACTTACATCCATTAAGTTAATCTATTTCGTATGGTTTTACATGAGATTTTAGGGACTGAAGTTTTCTAAAAATTTCTTATTAAATGATTCAGAAAAATATGATTTAATTTTAGAAAGGATTAAAGTTAATCTATGAATTAGAGACTCAAATATAAACAATGAAACTGGTAAAGCTTTGGTTTTTGTACTTCGATTTCTAAACAAATCAAAGCAATTAATAGAATTGATCATTGGGGAAATGGTTCGATATATATAATCAGACATGATGAGCTATAATTGGATCGCGAATGATAACATCGTTTTGTTAAAAAAAATAATTGTATAAGCACGGACAAAATTGGGTTTTCGAATGCGCCGTTTGTAATTGTAGGACTAGAGTTTAATAATATTTTTATTTCATTAATGATTTAATATTTTTTAATTTTTTTTTATTCGATGTGATTGTTATATTCTTTTAAAAAAAAGGCTTAATACCTTCGGTTAGATTAATATTAATATTATTATTTTTATTTCATTCTTAGAATTAGATAATAGATATATTAAAATATGGATGATTGTAATACTATATATAGTTTATTATTCTTTAACACATTTATATAAAAATAAAATAATCATATTGAATCTTTTTAAAATATATAAAAATTTCATTTCATTAAAAATAAATAAATAACAAATATTAAATCATTATTACAAATTTAGAATAAAAACATTCTATTAAACTAATAATAATAAGCTGTGTCTGGTTTAAAACTGTAAGGATATGTTTGGTTTAAAAATGAAAGTGGAAATTAGATATTTAGCTTATTTGAAAGGTTTAATCATTTTCGATATCCTTCTAGATTTATTTTAAATTGGTCTTTCTCGTAAATTTTATCTTAATTAGGTATCTCTTTGTGCAAAATTGAATCAATTGAGCTATTTTTGTCAATTTAAATTAACGGCGTTATGTTTGAGTTATGTGACATGCTGATATAATAAATGTTATCTACGGGGCAATGACTTGGTGAAATGCTCTTTCATCGTCAGCTCTTTCATCCTCAGCATTGGCAGTTCCACTTTGGCATCGAGTTTGCAGAGGAGCACCAATATCAGCCAGGCGATCCGTTCCGCTATCCCTGACGAGCGATTCACTCCCTTGTGATCGCAATTGCAGTACTAAGACTCCGACAACGGATTCTGCGGCCATCGGTAACTATCTCGACGAGCGCGTCCTTGTAATCGACGAGGAACACGATGTAGTTCATGATGTAGCACGTGACCGGGTGGATTCCATCTCCAGGCACTGGAATCTTCGAAGATTCCTTGTGAATCGCGGATTCAAAGTTGATTAACATCGTCCGGATGGCCTCACCAAGCCTCGCCAAGCCTCGCCTTTGAAGCGCACACCTGTAATATGATGGAGGAGGTTGATTCGGAAGAGAAGATGGACTCGATTTGTTGCTGGTTTTCACAGATCGCGTTGTACAATTTCAGCATCCTGAACATTTTCTTTGTTGTTTCCTTGAACTTAGACACGTTTTCCGGAAAGCCGAACAGCGTCGTCACACCATCTTTGCAAATCGTGGCAAAACACGAGTCCGCGATCTTCCTTTCCGCCAAACTGAAAACATAGTCGTAGAGCGATTTGTCGCCGCGAAACAGAGTTTGTACAGCAACCTGGATGGAGTTGAACGAGGCTCTCGGAGGAGGAATCGAGTGCGACGAGGTGATGCATAGTGGACTGCAGACTCATAACGGCCTTAAGGTACTGTTTGGCTTCCTGACGCGTGTTACTGAAAAGAGGAACGGTTGTACCAAACTTCTACGCCGTCAGTGAACACCGAGAGGCACACCGGACACTCGTCTTCGATATCCTTGGAGTGCTCCTCTTTCCGGTACTTCACACCAGCATCGACGCTGGCGAGTTCGATCTCACGGCGGGAAGCCTCCGACGCGACGGAGGGCTCGCTAGTGGAGGGATCCTTGTGACGGCGGTGCGAGGGGCATTTGAAGGCGAAGATGAAGATCTAAATTAGCACCGGGATGGTCACGAGGGCGAGGTGTGCGAGGATGAACTCGTGCGGGGAGAGATCAATGGAGCTAGAGGGTTGGCGAACGACGGTGGCAGAAGAAAAGGAAGGACGGTGATATGGAATATAGAGCTGGGGTGCTGTCGAAGGGATGCGGGGGCGAGAAGGGTATTTTTATTTTAATTCCACGTCACTAACACCCTAACTCTGCCACATGTTTTCCATTTGCATATTCAGCATGTCACGTCATTGGAATGTTAACGTCGTCCTCTCCAATTGACGGAAATGGTTCAATTGATTTAATTTTGCATAAACAGGTACCTAATTGAGTTAAAATTTAACTGAAAGACCAATTTGAGATAAATCTACATAAACAGGAACAAGAAAGATGATTAAACCTATTTGAAAATAAAGGAAAGGACATTGTTTTTTGATTCAGTTCGGACCAAACGCAAGGAAAGAAAAGTTTTATATATATATATATATATATATATATATATATATAATTAAGGGGTTTTTTCAGTTGGTATAGTCTAGATAAACAAAAAAAAACATACTTTAAACACAAAAATATTTAAATAATTTTTATTTTTAATTTAAAATAAAAAAATCAGAAATACTTACGTAATTCTAACTCACCTTTCTCTTTTATCCAATTTGTTTCTCTCGCATCTCCATCATCTCTCTCATGAACACACAACAACATGCGACACCACACTTTGTTGCTCTTACTCTTGATGACGTTGATGTTGATTTTTGAATGAAGGGATGTGTTATATATTTTCCCTTCTGATTGTTATTAAATTTCATTTTTAAATTTTAGAAGCTGTAGATCTTCAAAAATGTTTGATACTTTGACTATTATGTGGTCATCCTAATTTTACAAACATTTGCTATGTTAACAAACCTTTATAATTAAATTATAGTGTATTTACTTATTCAATAAATATGTTGAGGAATGTGATTTAATAAAATTCATTAAGCTCATATAGTTTAAAGAGTAAGAAATATTTCAATAAAGTCTAATAAAAATGAATATTCACGTATTAACAATAATTATAACAAATCTTGTTAGTTTGATTACACCATGATATTCTCCAATACTAAGTATCACATTATTATTATTATTATTATTATTATTATTATTATTATTATTATTATTATTATTATTATTATTATATATTTAAGGTAAGTCGTTATTTTATTGATATTATTTAATATTATATTACCAGTTTTATTATAGCATCCAAACATTCTATAAATATTCTAAAAAATCTTATTCACTTTTTCTTTCACTTAAAATATTTAAACTCTTTTATTAACTTAAGTGTCAAATAGTTTTTTGCAAGTAAATCTTTTTCTTATATCAAAATTCTTCAACATTCTCAAATTTTGCTACCTATTCGAATATTCACGCTTAAGATTTGGTTAAGAATATATAGTACTTTTACTTTTTTTTCTTTATAAAAAGGGAGAATTAAAAATATTGTTTGGTTCATCCGTCATTTGAAGTTTTACTTTTAAGAAGAAAAAGAATGCTTGATAAATTTCTACACTTATTTATACTATTATTTTATCTTTTCTTTTATTTTTCTCCACAAATATAAAAAATTTAATGTTTATTTTTTGTTATATTATTTTGAAAAGTGAATTGTCAAATGGTCCATCGAATGTGTTAAAACATTATTTCTCAAAAATAAAAGAGAGCAAAGATAAAACTTGTACTTCTTTTTTTTTGGTTGACTTTTATTTGATCAACTTTTCCTTTTAAGATAGTATAAATGAAATTATCATAACATCTTTTTGAAAAAAATGAATTTTATATAAAACTGTAAAAGCCTTTTCATAAGACATTTTTTTTCTATTTTAACTTGAATAATAGATAATTTTTAGGTTACATATATCTAATTTTGTTTTGTATCTACTAAGTTTTTTTTTTTTAAGTTTTAATGGGAAAATTCGTTAACACATTCTCAAGAAAGCTTATTCCTGCTAAAAGAAAAAAAAGTAAATGTTCAAGATTTGAGTGAGATAATATATTTATTTAGACACTAAGGTTGTGTTCGCATAAACATATTCTTGTTCAAGAGGAAAGGATAAAACTGATTTAAGAGATGTATCACGTTCGTTTAAGTAGATATTCAAAGATGAATTTAAGTAGATTTATGAAATATGTACTTTTTTTGTTCACTCGCTGATACGTTCAGATTTGGAGTGAATTCCTTTCAAATGTCACATTTGCCCTCCATATTTTAACGATGATCACGAATGAAGAATGATTTATGGTGATGCAAGGTTCATGGCTATATTGAAGATGAACATATGTTGAAGATGGAGAAGATGAACAAGAAAGCTTGAAGAAGAGTGTATTTGGTTCTTGTGGGCGCCATATTCGGTTCTAGTCCATACAACAAATTCAACGCATGTTGTATTCAGTTCCCGCTTTTTGGTATTCAGTTTCACTTCTTCCTTCATCATGTTGTATTCGATTCGCATGGTGATTTATTAAGTTCCAACAAGCATGCACTTGCTTCCTCCACGTGCTGATGTGTTTTGAAACTTGGTGGTGGCGTGCGCTGTGAGCCGTGATGAAGCTGGATGTGATGCAGAGGTCCATCCAGTAGTCCATGTAGCAGCTCGATAATGCTTCTAGCATGGGATTGGAATGAGTACACTTTGAAGATGGTGGACCTTAATCATGTGACCGTGACTTTGTTGGTGTTAGAACCCTTGTTAACAAGTTTTTTGTCTTGTAGGAAGGAGGAGGGTGGCTTCTGAAGACTACTAAATTATAATTTTTATACATTTTAAATCTTTTTTTTATTTTTTTTCTCCTTATAAACATTTTTACAATTACATATAACATTAACAATTATTTATATTACTTTTATAATTAGGAATATTTTGATAATCTTCAATTTCTATCAATTAAACAATTTTTTTTATTTATCACATGAGTCAAATCTTACACTATTTTTCATAAACTTTACTTTCAAATGCAGTATCACTTACTTCTAAATCCACTTAAAAAACCAGCAATCAATTCACTTTCAAACTTCATCAAATTTAACTACTCACCCTCTCCAAATCAATTTTTTTAAAATAACACACCCTAAAAAAAGTAAGAATGCTTAATCTAAGATGGAATGAGAGAAAAGATCGAGAGAATTAAAGATAGAAGAAAAAGAAAAGATTGAGAGAATTAGAGATAGAATAAAAGAGAGAAGTAAAGTTTATTTGAAGATAAAGATAGAGAAAAAAATATTATAACAACTTAAATGCGTAAAAATACGTGTATTTTCATTTGGAAAAAGAAAAAATACAACAAAACAAAGTGATATTTAAAGATAACTGCATTAATACCTTTGTCGTATCTGTAATTTTTCATATCCTTTTCACAGAGACAAACATCAATGAAGATGGAAGTTAATAATGCGTCAAGTTGATGGTAGAGTGACATAATTAATTATAAGCCAATCAAGTTTAATTACATATGACATATGTCTGAATAGAAAATTCAACGTTGAAACATTCAAATTGCAAACTATTATTGAGGATAATAGAATATGGTGAGACAACAATGTAGTGAGCTCCACCACAATGGAACGCTAATAGGAAATGATAAGGTGAAATGTGATCGATAAAAATAATTAAATAACAACAAAAAGAAAATATTTAATATTAATTTTATTTATTTAATTCTACTTTATTTTTATATTTATTATTAAGGAATAAGTTATTTTCATTTATTTATTTTAAACAATAAATTATGTTTTAAAACCAAAAACAATTTTAACCTATCAGGTTTCATTTGTCAAATCAAAGTCGATTATATGTACGAATAAACATTTACTGAAAATTGAGAGTCATTTCACTTGAACGAAATAGCTCAGTTTGCATTGATTTTGCCATCACTTCAAATGAATAATCCAGAATCCATGGCTGGATGAGTTATCCTGGACTATGCATGAATCAATACTTTTTTTACAGCAAAACTATACCAAAAAGAGCTGGTTGGTGGGAATTATTGAATTTGAAGAAAAGGATAATATTATATATTAGTAGGGTCTGATGTCTGCCTAAAGGCTACTATTTTCAGCAGGCTTTGATGCATGTTATGTCTCGTGATAAGATAACTTTCTATGAGCTATTCTTTGACTTTTACATATGTTAAATTGAAATGACAATTTCTTTTTTGGTTTTAAGTATTATTATTATTATTATAATTAATAATTATTAAAAATAAATCGATCATAATTTTGAATATAATAAGTTCATCTTTTATTTTTATTTTAGTTTTGTTAGTAGATTTGCTGCATGTAGGGATATACGGGTTAGCATGATGTTAAAGAGTTTAAGAGATAGAATTTATATTCTATTAGAATTGTAAGAGTGTGTTTTGATTGTTAATGATAATTGTTTGTGTGAAAGTAGAACAAGTCGTGTGAGATAAAGCCTATCTAAAGAACCATTTGAGTAGACGAATGTTTATTCATATAAGGAAAGTTAGTTTATTTATAATGATTTAAACTGTTGTTATTTGTTTGAACTGTTAATTTGGTTGAATAAGAAATATTGTTTGTGAAACTGATTTGATGTGATTAAGATTATCCCATTCTGAGGGTTATTTTGAACTAAACAAGGCATTTTAAACTAAGAAAAAGTTAGAATTGTCTAGATAGACAAGTTGAATAACTTGTTTTAGTCAAATAAGAAAAAAATATATTGATATAACCTGGAGCGATATTACATAATCGTTGGATACCACCTCTTAGAACTCAAGTTAGTGAACTCTGAATATCCTAAGTCTTAGCGCCACTTTGGGACTGTTGGACACTCACAAGTCAGTGAGTTCTAGTGGTCTAGGGTGCTAGATGCTACCTAATACCACTGGACACTCAGTTATCAATAAGCCCTAGAAGGTTCTCACATTGGGAGCCAAGTGTAGAGCATTAGGTTCACCCATAGTTTTACTTATGAGTTATCTCAATAAAATTTAGACTTTTGCTTCGTTAACTGTTTGATCAAACTAAAATTTTGACATATATTTTTTATAATATGGTTTTCTTTTTTGATCATTAAGATTGTTAACTATTATATGTACCATTTTTTCGTAAGGTCATGTTTGATGTACGATGGTGTTTCAAAGAACCATGATGACCTTTGTGATTGTTATTATTTATTTTTGGACTATTGAATATGGTGTGTGATTGCAATAACATGTATGATCTTTTCATTTTGGCGATAATTTATAAATATTAGTATGATTTTAAATTACTCTAGCTTATCATATTTTTTATGTTTGTTTATGCAACTGCTATTAATGTATGTTAGACACGTGTAGAAGATACTATAGGTAGAAGGGTTGAAAAATATTGATGGTCAAGTACAGTATAGTTGTTGCATATAGGTATAAATTTTTGCATTGTATAAATTCTCCAATTGATTAAAGGTGTTATTTATTTTTATTACATGTAATAATTCACTTTGTAAAGGTGTTAAATTGAGATATTTCATATACTTTAAAATATTTATCACCATCCCCTTTGTTTCTAAGAAATTAAAATATTTCTAATGAATTTATTATTTCAAAAAACATTAAAAGAAATTGAAATTTTCAGAATGCGTGAAATTAATTTGATTTCAAATTATAAAATTTTAATTTAAAATTAATAAGGATTAAAAAAATACATCCTATTCCTTTTAAAATTTATTTAACTTTTTTTTTTCAATTCGACTGGTTAGAATATCATAAATTTTACCTTAGTTGGGATGTTATTAACTTAATGAAGATTAATGTGTCATTGAGTAGTTTTTTTTTTCAACTAATATTAATCATGGTTTTTTAGAAATATATGTTAAACTTGTTTATTTTTCAATCGTTATTATTAATATGTTATATTTTATGGATATGAACTAGTCTTATTTTTTTAACTCGAATTAGTTATATTTCTTTAAACATCAAGAATATTTTTGGAGATGAGTACAAATATAAAATTATTTCTTGACATATGTTAATCTCGAAGGACATAAACAAATTCTCGTGAAAGATGAAACACATTAATTTCAAAAGTCAAAATCTTAAAACAATAAGATTGTGTGTTTTTAGTTATATAGTGACTTAAATTCTTAACCATGCATTGACATTCAATAGTCCATGAAAAGTTAAACGAACCATTGACATCAAAATGATCATTCCCAAAGGACACTGCTCTATTCCGAATAGTTAATTAGTATTCGGCAACATGGATCATTTCCAAAATAAATTCACTATGCCATTAAACGTGATGTAGGGTTATGATAGAAAAGTTGGAATAGGTGCTTTGATAATAAGCCTGCATCCATTCTCACCACAAATTGTTAGATACGTGTGTATACACCTACCTCTCTCTCTTTCTCTATGTGTGTATATATTTTACAGGGTTATGCATTCTGAGAATAACTCTATCTTTTCAAGACAAATATATACTTTGGGTGATGATGGAAGGAAGAGTACCAGGTGTGAGGAAAGGAGCATGGAGTCAAACTGAAGATGAGCTTCTCAGAGAATGCGTGCAACTCTATGGCGAAGGAAAGTGGCATCTTGTTCCTCAAAGAGCAGGTTTTTATCTTATCCCATTCCTCTTTTCTTTACATAACATCCTCCTAAGTTGTCATATATAATAAACATTTTTATGAGTCATATGTTGTTATGTTTTGTACACACGTAGGGTTGAACAGATGCAGGAAGAGTTGTCGACTGAGATGGTTGAACTATTTGAAACCAAATATCAAGAGAGGGGATTTCAGTGAAGATGAGGTCGATTTGATGATCAGATTGCATAAGCTTTTGGGGAACAGGTTTCTGTCTGCTCTATAACATTTATTCAAACACATCAAAATAAACAATACTTTCATATTATCAGTATTATATAGAATACCTTTAGTTTTCATACACAGTTATGCCATGCATTGATAATATATGATGTTAACTTTTGCATGGAAAAATAATAGCAATCATAAAAAGAAAACTTTGTCGGATGCAGATGGTCTCTGATTGCAGGAAGACTTCCCGGAAGAACTTCAAACGATGTGAAGAATTACTGGAACACCAACATGCGCCGGAAAGTACAATCTCACAACAGAGATGAGGAGAACAACAACAACAATGTGAAAGAATCCGAAAGAACTTGGAAACCCCACAAAGTGATAAAGCCTGTGCCTCGAGCTTTGGCAAAAGCATCGGCCATGGTGCATGGGAAATTGATGAGTAGTTCGAAAGTTGGTGTTAGTGAAGCAGTTTCCGCAGGGTCTGAGAATTGGTGGGAAACTCTGTTAGATGATAAGGAAGAGAACATTAACAACAGCACGTGCTTCCCTGTTGGGAAAGATGGATCATTTGAGCTTTGGGATGAAGAACTTGACTCCATTCCTTCTGAGTTTTTTGCAGAAGCTGAAACATGGAGCGATTTTCTTCTTAACTAAGCTGCCACATTCGCCATCTTTCTTCTCTTTCCTTCCATAAGGGATTTCAATTTGTAATAAGTTCAAACTTACGATTTTATTTACTTATTGCCCAACGCACTGGTTAATAAGAAAATAAAATCAAGAAATATATATATTTTTTAAATGATGGAAGAATAATGATGCCTAAATGCATTTTTATGAATATATAAATTGCATACTAATATATTAATTAATCTATGAATATATTAATCAATTACCAATTTAAACATTATTTTATTTAATAAAGAAGAGTGATAAATAATTAATGTTAATGATCAATTTAGAATTTAATTATATATTAATTACAATTTTTATGTACAATAATAACGATTTTAAAAATAATAATTTATAATTTATAAAATTATTATGTAAATTAATTTTAGTGACTAATTAATTTTTATCTTTAAAATTGGTTGGTATTTAAATTTTTTTGATACCATATAAGTTCATCTATTGAAATAATTCAAAATACCTATTCTCATGCAAAATATCAAATACAAATTATAAATTTTATTAAACATTACGTCTTTTAAAATATACATGTCTACATAAGTTTAACATATAAAACTACTACTTTATCTCTAGCATGTTTTTAGTATTATCTCACATATTTTTTATTATCAATTATGTATTAAATAACTTTTGAGGGTAAAAGTTATATTAAATCTACCAAATTAACACTTGTATAGATTTTGAAAGCTACAATATTTATCTGCCAGATAGCTGTAAATGTGTCAAATGGTTATAAATTATGATACCCTTATAACAATTATATACTATTATACATATTTCTTACATATTGGAGAAACTTTCTTTGAATAATGAATAGACCTAACAGAAATTGAGTTAGAACTCTTGAATTTATGTACCCAATTATTTCAATTAGTATATATAAATATAAAGTTGTAAAATATTTGATTCAATATAATAATTATCGTTTCTCATCTACTTGTAATATGAATACGAGTAATGATTGTTATCGAATGCGTTACATAGTAACTGCACATATATATGAGTTTATTTGTCTATTACAATACAATATATCATCATAATTATAAATAATTGAGAAATATAGCAAGCATAAAACAATTATAAATATATGGACCAAAATACCAAACGTTGAATGCTAACCATGCAAGTTTTTTAGCCTTATAGTAGTTGATTTCCCTAATAGCATCATATGTCCTGTAATTGAACTATGAAAAATGAAATATTTTCGAATATACTTATATAACAAAAAAAGTTCATAACATTGAGATAACAATGAGTTTCAACCAAGGAACCCCTTGAAAACTCAATCGGCTAAGAACAAATTTCAACCAAAACATCCCTCCTGGTCGGACTAAAACATTTAGCATACACAAGTGTTAAGTTTTTTTTTTTTCTTTTCAAACCCCTTCATCCCTTTAGTTACAGGTACTTGGGCTTGCGGGGTTAGTGTATTATAGATATCCTTCTAATCAATAAGTTTTGTTAGCAAAAATCAAAGATGAAGTTTTGATGATGAACAGATTTGCACAAGTCAAGATCCATAAAGACAAATTGAAGATCTCTATATTTTATAAAGCTTTTATAATAATCAAAGTTGATGTAATAGTGCTCAAATATGTATTAGGGTTGATTCTTGTAATTTATATTTGATTTATTTAGTTAATAGATTATTCCTGAGAATAATCAATTAACACTAGCCGTTGGGGGTTTCAGATTTGAAAAACTAGCCGTTGTACTCATTATTAATCGATTAATATTTATGTTAATCGATTAAATGCGTTAGATGGCCCGTTTTCGAAGAATGGAAGGGTATTAGGCTGAGTCTATAAAATGGCTCACTCTTTATCTCAAAAATAACTCTTCCCTTGTGCAAAAGATCTCTGAACTCTTTGAGAACTCTGTGAGATTGTTGAAGCTAAGGAAACTCTTGTCTGCAAAGTCCTGAAGTGCTTCTGCGGTGACAAAGGAATAGCTTGTTCATCCTTGGTGTATCCGAGGAAGTGCCTGGAAGAGAATCATCCTTCGTGAAGCATTCGAAGGAGGTGGTCATCCTTTGTGAAGATTCAAAGGAAGTGTAAGTTCGTCTCTTGTGGTTTCAAGAGAGGTGGTATTTCTAAACTCTTACAAATTGTTTTTCTTTGTGACTAATATTTGTAAGTGTTTTGTGTTAGTGAAAAAGGTTTATCTTGTTTGAGATAAGCGACTGGACGTAGGATCCTAGTGATCTGAACCAGGATAAAATCACCTGTGCAATTCTTCTCTTTCTCTTACTCTGTCATTTATATTTAATCATTCGCCCAGTAAGAAAAATTAAGAGAAAAATAATAAAAGACACAATAAAAATATATAACCATTTCTCCCCCCCCCCCCTTTTGGTTTGTTCCACGCTAATAATTCCGTTGCAGCAATTCTAACAAGTTTGACTGATTGGTAGGCTGATTGACTGACCAACATGCAAGACCGACCGATTATAGAATGAAGTTCCGATTAACATTTAGCCAATGATAATCATGAATCAACCAACTAATGTTGATTATGGTATGATTGAGTCATGATTAAACCAAAAAAAAATAAAAGCTTATAACACTAACCATAAATAAAGGTCTAAAATATGGTTGTTGAGACATACATGCATAACTATATAATATGAAATCAACCATTATATGCATCAGCAAAGTCTGAATCTTTTAAGTACATGACCAACAGATAAGTATTTTTTTGCACGATTTGTCTTGCAACAAGAGTGTATAAACTAAAATTTTTACAGTAAGTAGTGTTTATTGCTTTGTCCCTTTAAACTGGGCCGGTGACCTGTACTTTTGAGCTTTTCTTATTTCTAATTCCTGGCATGGGAAGTTACTTCCAGCACTCCTTCAATTTCTACCTGCACCCTACAAGATTTGAAATTTCAGTTTTTCCCTCCAATTTTTATTTGAAACTGTCCTCCATGGAAGGCATTGTGTTGGGGTGGTGGCTGAAACTTGAAAGAGAATTATTGCAACAAAGAGTGGTGGAGATCTAGGTGGTGTTTCAAAGCCACTAAGGTCGAGAAAGGGGGTAGTAGAGCTCGTGGTGGTATTTCGAAATGATGAAATTATGGTTACAGGAAAATATGCTTTCCGGATTGGTGTTTTCGGAAGAGTTGGAGGAAAAAAAAAATCTAGAAAATATTTGAAAAATATGCCTTTCAAAGTGCTTGCGAAATTATTCTTAATCAATAATTTCAAGCCATTAACTATTTGAAATTTTATTGTTAAAACACCACCGGCAGGTGACTCTTTATAAATGTCATTTAATATATTATTCGTCATGTACTATAGGATACCTAATCCTCCAACTGTCGACCAATAACCCGACGACAATTAAACCAATGCAGGACATTCTCATGCCCGTAATGACATCCGACCACTTAGTGTGGTCGACCACTAGACAACCGACTATAATAACATACGACCATGTGGCGTTGTCGTCCAGTTGAGGCTCGACAATCGACACGTCGTCCGCCCAGATCGACACGCATGATGATCGACATACAATATGCGACATCGTGATCTAGCGGTTACAAATAAACAGTTACGCATATTGGCTAACAAGCGCCGTGAATCATGGAAGTACTTGACTCAATATCTAGCAGTTATACCTGATAGATAGCCAACTCCAGTAACCACCCGAGATTTCAGGTAAACGGTTTATTTTACTCCTTTAAATATACACAGCATACCAGAAAAAAGGTACGTTTTTCCCCTAAAAAGATAGATATTCTCATTTTTCAGACAACACCCTTGTTGACTTGAGCGTCGGAGTACTTTTGCAGGTACCCAGCCCACCTTGTTCAAAGGAGACAGAAAAAAGGTAACACAGTGAAAGCAGCACAGAGAAACAGCGCAGAGCAAGTTTGTTAGGTTCGTATCTCGTTCTCCACATCCCTACCGAAACATTTTGGCGCCCACCGTGGGGCCGAGATTACTATCCCAACAACGACCACCGGAGCTATGGAAAATTCAGATACGCATGATTTGATCAGGCAACTGCAAGCGCAAGTTGAGGCACAGGCACAAACCATGCAGGAGATTCAGCGCAAGCATGCAGAGGAAATGGCGGCATTGAGGGCGCAGATCCCAACACCAGAGTTATCTGCTTCAAACAGGCAGGAGGATAACGAAGCGAGCCATCATGGGGGACCCTCCGAACGTGTTGCTGGAGGAAGGAGGGGGCCTACTCCTGCGCGCCTCACCAACCTGCTTCCATTCACGGAAGCCATCATGCAAGCGAATATGCCGGACAAGCCTCCCCCAACTCTGGAACGCTATAGTGGATCTGAAGATCCTGATGACCATCTACGCAATTTTATCGATACCATGGCATTCTACACAGACAGCGATCCGGTTATATGCAGAGCTTTCTCTTTATCCCTTAAGGGTGAAGCTTTGGAATGGTTCCATAAACTTCCCCGCAATTCCGTAGATTGCTTCGCAACCATAGAATCCTTATTCCGAAAACAGTACGCAGCCAATCAAAAGCCGGCAATGACTGCTACGGAGCTCGTCCATACCAGGCAGGAGAAGGATGAGACTTTGAAAGCTTTTATGCAGCGATATATAGAAACGGCCAGGCGAGTGCCGGATATTACTCCCACTTTCATCATCAGCAATCTGTCATCCTGCTTGAGGCCGGGGGAGTTCTCGGAACAGTTATATGCTGATCCCCCATCATCCATGGAAGAATTGCAATCCACTGTGGCCAAATTCATTCGCATTGAAGACCACCGTAATGCCAATGCCAGAAAGAAGCACCACCAAGATATCCCCAACCAGGAAACTAAAAAAACGAAGCGACCCCCCAACGACTACAGACCGGACCGAGCACCTCGGAAGGAGTCGGGGTGGATATCTAAATATGATCACTACACGACCCTCAACGCCCCCAGGGCGAGGGTACTGGAAGAGGCCTTACACACCGAACTTCTCACAGCGCGGCGAAAGACCACCCCAAAGAACGCCGATAGGAGCAAATCTTGTCGGTTCCACATGAACCAGGGTCACGACACGGAAGAGTGCAATACGGTAAAAGACGAGTTAGAACGGCTCGTCCGTGCGGGTTATCTCCAGAGTTACATCAAGGAGAGAGTTACCGCAAGAGCAACAACTCCTCGTCGAAGGGATCCTCCCAGGCGAAGTCCCCGGCGATCTCCCCCTAGAGATGATCGACACCGCAGGCGATCACGCAGTCCGCCTCGACGCATAGAGAGGGAACGCTCAGTCCGGGGCCGCATCGACACTATATCTGGTGGTTTCGCTGGAGGAGGCGTGTCGTCTTCAGCGAGGAAACGACATTTGAGACAGCTGAAATCGGTCCATATGGTCGAACGACAGGCTCGGTCGATCCCGGACATCACGTTCACGAATGCTGACTTCCACGCTCCAGACCCTGATCATGATGATCCTATGGTCATCACGGCTAACATAGCTCGGTATGATGTCAGCAAGGTCCTCGTTGATCAAGGAAGCTCGGTCAACATTTTATATTGGTCCACTTTTCAGAAAATGGACCTATCCGAGGATCTCATCGCCCCATTTAATGAGCAGATTGTCGGATTCTCAGGAGAGCGAGTAGACACCAGGGGATACCTTGATTTGCGAACTCGACTCGGAACCAGTCGGGAGGCACCTGAACTTCGAGTTCGATTCTTGCTGGTCGAGGCGAACGCATCATACAACGCCTTGCTAGGGCGTCCCTGTCTGAACGCATTTGGAGCAATTGTGTCTACTCCCCACCTCGCCATGAAGTTCCCAACAAATCATGGTACTATTTGTACGGTGAGGGCCGACCAACGAACGGCCCGACAGTGTTATGTGGCGGGGTTAAAGGTCACCCCTTTTATTCCAACAAAGAGAACAAAAGTAGTCGACGCAGCAGTAGTCGACCTGGACCCTCGAACCAATGTGGACGAGCGCCTTCATCCGCAAGGCGAAGTCAAGCTCCTATCCCTGACGAGTGACACGTCTAAAACCACCAGCATCGGCAAGGATCTCACCTCAAACGAGGAGCAGGCCCTAAGTCAGATACTGCGAAACAATGCAGACTTATTTGCATGGACAGCCGCCGACATGCCAGGAATTCACCCAGGAGTTATGTCCCACAAATTGTCCATCTTCAGGGAGGCGCGACCAGTCGCCCAGAAGAAGCGTAGGTTCGGAGAAGAAAAGCGTCAAGCCATTCAAGTTGAGATCGACAAGCTGATAACTGCCCGATTCATCAGAGAGTTAACATATACCACATGGTTGTCGAATGTGGTTATGGTCAAGAAGTCAAACGGTCAGTGGCGGATGTGTGTCGATTTCACTGATCTCAACAAGGCATGCCCCAAAGACTCATACCCCTTGCCCAGCATCGACCGCCTTGTAGATGGAGCTTCTGGTCATGTCATTTTCAGTTTTCTGGACGCTTACTCGGGGTACAACCAGATCCCAATGTACCACCCCGATCAAAGCAAGACAGCCTTTATCACTGAACGCGCCAATTACTGCTATGAAGTAATGCCGTTTGGATTAAAAAATGCCGGAGCCACTTATCAACGCCTCATGGATAAGGTCTTCCATCATCAGATAGGGCGTTGCATGGATGTGTATGTGGACGACATGGTAATTCGCAGCAATTCTATAGACCAGCACCTGCAAGATTTGAAGGAGGTCTTCGGGCAACTCAGACGATACAGCATGCGCCTCAACCCTTCCAAATGTACTTTCGGCGTCCCAGCCGGAAAATTCTTAGGATTCTTGCTCACACGTCGAGGCATTGAAGCCAACCCCGACAAATGCAGGGCGGTACTCGACATGACAGCTCCGAAGACCCTAAGAGAGGTACAGCGTCTTGTGGGTCGCCTAACCGCCCTGTCACGGTTTATTCCAAAGCTGGCCGAACACATCAAACCCATCCTGAAGAATTTGAAGAAGGGTTCCACTCAACATTGGGACGAGGATTGTGAGACTGCATTCAACACTGTCAAGCGCATCCTCACTAGTCCTCCAATTATGGCTCGACCAGACGAGGGATTCGACTTACAGCTATATATCTCAGCTTCCCAGCATGCTGTCAGTGCTGCCCTGATACAAGAAGCACCCTCCTTCAAGTTGATCTACTTCATCAGCCGTACACTGCAGGGGGCGGAGGAACGATATTCTCGAATCGAGAAGCTCGCCTTGGCCCTTCTCAACGCCTCTCGACGACTTCGCCCGTACCTCCAGAGCCATCAGGTGGTAGTCCGTACGGATCATCCCATAGCCAAGATCCTCCGCAAGCCAGATTTGGCAGGGAGAATGGTTGCCTGGTCCGTGGAACTATCCGAATTCGGACTCCGTTACGAGCCACGCGGATCCATCAAGGGTCAGCATCTGGCAGATTTCGCAGCTGACCTCACATCTACACCGGCCGACTCCCCTACCACATGGCTACTCAGTGTCGATGGTTCCTCCGACAAGAGGGGAGGTGGAGCCGGGATCGTTCTAGAAGGCCCCGACGGTGTGGTCGTAGAGCAAGCCATCATATTTAAATTCCCTGCCAGCAACAACCAAGCCGAATACGAAGCCTTGGTTGCAGGCTTATCTTTAGCCCGAGAATTCTCAGTCGACCATTTAGAGTGTCGGATGGACTCAAAGTTAGTAGTCAGCCACGTCAACGGCACCTATCAAGTCAAGGATAACCAACTGCTGCGATACTTCCACAAGGTTCAAACCTTACTACAGGGCTTCGTCACAGTTAATATCATCCATGTACCCAGGGAACAAAACGCAAGGGCTGATCTATTGTCTAAGTTAACTCATTCTAAGGAGCGAACACAGCTATCATCTGTTATTAGAATGACCCTCGACCATCCTGGGGTGGAAACTTTAGCCACCGATGTGTCGGCGCCCGTAACCGACTGGCGACAGAAAGTCAAAGATCTTATGGAGCAGCAGGACAAAGGAGGTAGCATTACGGCAGCCGACTCCAAGAGAATCGCGCGTTTTGTATGTATAGGCGACGACCTATACCGTCGTGGTTTTAGCTATCCTCTATTGAAGTGTATATCCGCGGAAGAGGCAGACTATGTGATACGTGAACTACACACCGGGATATGTGGATTTCACTCTGGCAAGCGGACCTTGAGAGGCCGTGTTCTCCGTGCTGGATATTACTGGCCCACTCTCGACCACGACTGTGAGACATTCGTCAAGAAATGCATCTCCTGTCAAGCACATGGCCATGATATCCGTGCACCTCCCGAAGACTTGCACAATATTGTCTCTCCTTGGCCATTCGCCCAGTGGGGTCTCGACATAGTGGGACCACTGCCAGTCGCCAAAGCGCAAAACAAATTTCTCCTCGTGGCGGTCGACTACTTCACAAAATGGATCGAGGCGGAGCCATTATCCATCATCAGTGCACAACGAGTGCAGAAATTCATTTGGCGCCTTATCTGTCGGTTCGGTCTCCCTAAAAAGATCATTACCGACAACGGTCGCCAATTTATTGAACGCAAGTTAGAGGATTTTCTCAGCAGTTTGGGCATTAAGCATGTCACGTCATCAGTCGAACACCCTCAAACAAACGGCCAAGCCGAGGCCGCGAATAAAGCCATCCTGACAGAATTAAAGAAGCGACTCGGCGAAGCCAAGAGTTTATGGGTAGAGGAGCTGCCAGAGGTCCTGTGGGCATACAGATGCACACCCCACGGATCTACAGGTGACACGCCATTCAACTTAACATACGGCACCGATGCCATGCTCCCGGTCGAGATAGGCGAACCCTCATTAAGACGACAAATCACTGATATGTCACTTAATGAAGAGCAATTACGGACAAACCTCGACGTACTTCCTGAACGTCGAGAGGTTGCCACCATCCGCGCAGAGGCCCAGAAACGCATACTATCTCGACGATACAACACAAAAGTCAAGCCCAGAGCCTTCAAAAGCGGCGATCTGGTATGGCGAAAGCGGGGAGAGGCTCGGAAAAATCGAGCCCATGGCAAGCTTGCAGCTAACTGGGAAGGACCCTTTCGGGTCACAGAAGACATGTCGAACGGTGCATATCGCCTCCAACAGCTTGATGGACACCCAGTTCCCAATACCTGGAACGCCACTCATCTTAAATATTATTTTAGCTAATATCCGTTTATTGTTCATTTCTTTTCACAACTCTATCAAGTTCAGTTATCAAATAAAGATTACATTCCATCATGCTTATTGTCTTAATTCATTTATCAATGTTATGATGTCAAGTCCCAAGGCTGTCGTACAGGACACTTCCACCTACAAAGGATTTAAGAGCAGACCCATTAATCGATGTTCGCCCTTGAACATCCAACACATGTGGAACACACTCCCATTAATCGATGTTCGCTCTTGAACATCCAACACATGTGGAACACACTCCCATTAATCGATGTTCGCCCATGAACATCCAACACATGTGGAACACACTCCCATTAATCGATGTTCGCCCTTGAACATCCAACACACGTGGAATACGCTCCCATTACTCGATGTTCGCCCTTGAACATTCAACACATGTGGAATACACTCCCATTAATCGATGTTCGCCCTTGAACATCCCACACACGTGGAATACACTCCCATTAGTCGATGTTCATCCTTGAACATCCAATATCTGGTAGAGGTTCACCCTCGAACACCCAGTATTTTCTTCACTCAACCATCGTTCTCAACTGTCACACGACATGCTATCAACACACTCGACACTCACACTTAGCCATCACTACCGCAAATACATTGCAGAATCAGCTAAGTTAAAAAGCAAACCGCAAAGTCACCAAACATACAAGTCGAGCATTCATAAAATTATCAAAGTTTAAACATTCATAGTCGTCAATCAAATACTCAAGTATTTATACGCAGATCATTACTACTTCCTACTCTATTACAATTGGGGGTGCGTCGCCTTCAACAGCTTCAGCAGTCTCTTTGGCAGGCTCGTCAGCTTCCTTTGCTCCCTCAGGCTCATTGTCGGCGACCTCCTCTTCATTCTCTTCCCCCTCCAGGACAGCGTCATCCGGAATTTCCTTCAAGGGCTTCAGATGACCTTCATGCACATCCTTCCGGACGTCAAATTCAGCTCCTTTGGTTGATACCTGAAGCAAGTGCTCGACTTGTCTCAAGGCCTTCCTGAAACCTCTCTTATGTTCGTCCATGATTGCATCCTTCAACTCCTCGATCAACTCATTTTTGTCAAAGATCTCTACCTTTAGTGCGTTTCTCTCTCGGGCCACTAACAACATTGAGTTCTTTGCTTGATCCAAATCCCGGCCCATCTGATCACGTTCTTGTTGAAGGGCCACGCCAGCTTCTCGAGCCTTATTCAACAATATCTCGCCCTCCTTCAGCAGTTGTTCAGTATGCTTCTGCTTGGCCTCACAGCCTGCATGGATCTCGGCGAGCTCTTTCAGCTGGGCGCGCACCTTCTCTAACTCGGACCGCATCTGACCCCTATCCGAGGCATACGCTAGATGCCAAGCCAACGCTTGTGCTCGTGTGTTCATCTCTAGTAAGCCTTCAGCAATCTGTTGTTCGCTCATGTTTTCGATCACCTTCTTCTCTGAAACATCCAAGTTGAGATCTACCCTATGACCAGGCATGAAGGCACGATCCCATATACCCTGCGGCAGGGGGCGTTCAGTTTCTTCAACCACCTCCTTACTTTTCTTTGCTGCCTCGCGGTTGATGTCGCCTGTCTTGGATTTCCTTTTGCGCGCGAGAGGCACCTCAGCTATTGTCGTCTCCGCAGCCGCTGCCACCACGACAGGAGGTGGACCAGATGGTGGCACCGGAGGACATTGTTGCCCAGCGGATGACCCTGGACGATTGCCTTCATCCCTCTCATCGTCGATGGTCTGAAACCAACTGCGACCACTTCCTTTCCTCCCCATTATCTCTGCAAAACACCAAAACCCATCCAGCATGGTCAGCAACAACATAACAAGTTACAAAAATGATAAGCAAGGACACATACCAAACACCCTCGCCCCTGCGTCGTCGAACTCGAGGCAATTAATAAGCTGACGAGAAGAAAGGGGGCGTGGCAACGCAGTCAACACACTCAACGCCTCTAATTCTTCAACCGTCATCTTATCCTCCGACCAAGAGGTGAACCTCAGCGGGTCCTGCGTCCAGTACAGGGGAAATCTAGGGTTCCCCTCATCATCGAAAAAATACTGTCGACCGACAGCGGTAATCGACACCTTAAAAAATTTTTCTTTGAAATTCCTATAGGATTGCAAATATAGCTCTAACAGCGCGTTACCCGGCTCCGAAATCAATGACACCCATCCCTTTGTGGCTACTGGTCGACATCTAAAGAAATGCAGAAACAAACCTACAGTGGGCCTAATAGCTAGTGCCCGACACACTATGGCGAAAGCCTGCACATACGCCCAACTATTGGGGTGCAACTGACTCGGTGCAACGTTTAGGGTACGCAGCACATCCATTTGGAAGCTGGTAAAAGGCAGCCTCACATACAAGTCGTAGAATAACACAGAATAAAAATAAAAGAATTCCTCAGAAGCATTCTCCCTCCCATGGCACACTCTCTCATCATCCCGGCAAGCTATCAATTTTATACAAGTTTGATACCCTAGGGTTCGCAACACGCAGCTATTTTCAATCCAGTCTGCTAACACAACCCTACTCCTAAACTGGCTTCTAAGTTCTTTCACCTCACGCGCCGCCCAGGCGTACTCATCTCCACTAATCGGAGATATTATACGCCCCCCCGGTCCTTCACCACACACATTTCCATATGTAAAAGCCTCCTCCCCAAAAGGCAATGTGGTAATTTCGCGACATTCCGCCGTAGATGACGGCCCCGGCGTCTCGCCCCCAGTGTTCTGCCCCTTTCCTTCCATAGTCAACACTAAACAAACTAAGATGAAGGAGATTTTAGGGTTACCTGATAACGTCTCGTAACAGGGTAAGCAGTGAAGATAGAAGAGAAACAATCTCGCTCAGGATGCACACTGTCAAACTCTGTTCCTCCGCAAAAGTGAATAACCTCCTTCTGAATCGTGCTGAAGAAGCCAAACCGTTTAATCGTCAGGCGCCGTCCGATCCTTTCTAATCTAGCGGCTATTACGACGCGTCCCCTCACTTCCCTACAGGAGCGGGAAAACCCAAAATTCGTAACGCCCCGTACAGCTGTCATACACTTCACACATTACTTAAAAGTCCTTCATAACTCTGTCATCACCCATTTACTCGGACTTGGGGGGCTTGTACTATAGGATACCTAATCCTCCAACTGTCGACCAATAACCCGACGACAATTAAACCAATGCAGGACATTCTCATGCCCGTAATGACATCCGACCACTTAGTGTGGTCGACCACTAGACAACCGACTATAATAACATACGACCATGTGGCGTTGTCGTCCAGTTGAGGCTCGACAATCGACACGTCGTCCGCCCAGATCGACACGCATGATGATCGACATACAATATGCGACATCGTGATCTAGCGGTTACAAATAAACAGTTACGCATATTGGCTAACAAGCGCCGTGAATCATGGAAGTACTTGACTCAATATCTAGCAGTTATACCTGATAGATAGCCAACTCCAGTAACCACCCGAGATTTCAGGTAAACGGTTTATTTTACTCCTTTAAATGTGTGAAATACTATTGGGATAAAAGTTGATAATTTTTAATTTTAGAGAGAAAAAATTACAATCAAAATCAAAATTCACTGATTTTTAAAACATATTTAAGCTTTTTAAAATTATAGGATCAGTCGATATTCAGAATAGTGCTTTTATCCTGTGGATTAATTTAGAATTAGGAATTTTAGTAGATGTTGGTATTTGGAAACATGTATTGACTTGTGTTACGTTATTTTGATTTGTTAGCACTGAATCGATTAATTGAAGATCTGTTTATGAAATATTAACAATGTGTGCTTAAATTTATATTAGCAATGTGTGCTTAAATTTAAAATGATTTGATCTTATTGAATAAAATGAATTAATTAATGTGGTGTTTAAGCAAAAAGAATCTCCGTCTAATGAAGGCAACGGTTAAGGATATTCGTTATACATTTTTTTATAGATACAAGGTTTAATAGGTTCGGAGGTCCCTATATTTGCGGGTTCGTTTCAATTGGGTCCTCCAATTTTGGAAGTGATCAATTGGGTCCCTAATTTGGTCAATTTGATTCAATAATAGCATTTTCGTTAAATGCCAGTTAAAGGCGTTAACTTTTTTAACAAGTGGCAAGCTGAGGCATCCAGGTGGCACCGTTTGAGCTGTATAGGTGGATTTTTAACATTTTTATATTATTGACAAATAAAATAAAAGCTAAATGAATTTTCGTGGTTTAATTATAACTCAGGTAGCTAAACAATGTTTCCTATTTTGGGGTCAGGTAGCTCGTGTCTTCAAAGTTGGGGAAATCTGCGAAATTGGGGAAATTAGAGAAATTAGGGATCGTGGTTGTATTTGAAGGTCAAATCCCTAAATTAAAAGTGTGTGATAGGAGGTCGAGCTTGTAGTTCTGCGACGCGGCTGAGTGTAGTGCTTGTGGTTGTTGTTGTTCGAAGACAATGTTGAAGGAGCACTCTTGCTATTCATCAAGTTGCAGTGCCAGGCGGAAGGAAAATGGTATGTCTTCACCGATCTGCTACTGTGGTCAAAGTTGTGTGGTGAGAACTGCCAAAACTACGAAGAATCGGGGCAAGCAATTTTGGGGATGCTCCAAGTATAAGGTATGTTAGATTCAACTCAACCTAATTAAGTTGTGGTACTGTTTGTGAGAAGAAGGTGGTACTCCCTAATTAAGTTGAATGTTGTCTTTACAGAATGGTGGTGAAGAAAGTGGTTGCAACTTCTTCAAATGGTGCAATGATATTGGTGGTGACGAAAGGGGAAGCTTCTTCAACAGTGAAGGAAAGAAAGAAACTCTGGTGAAGAGTGAAGACATGGATAGTATTAGGAAAATGATAGTGAATTTACAAAAATCAGTTTTCATTGTTCAAAAGTGGATGAAGGTGGTGATGTTGTTGGTGTCTGTTTTATGCGTAATACAGATAGTTTTAGTTTCAATGTTGATGAGGAAAGGATGATTTCTTGTAACTTTGTTGTAGGTTTGGTATGTTGTAATGAAATTAATGAAATGAATGAAATGGAAGAGTTGTTATAAATCCAGTCCATATACTGTGTACAAAATTACTGCTAAATTACAGCATTGTTATAATGCTAAATCATCTTTATAGAATAAGCAATTTCAATTTATACAATAAGCAGTTTCATTGTTATAATGCTAAATTACAGCATTGTTATCTTGTTTAGACCACAGATACATTGTTGAGATACTATTGGCTTCAGCTCTACTTCTGAGAGCTTTGAGTTTTGAGCTGCTGACATTTTAAATTAGACTCATCAGGTCATCCCATTAACCCTGAGTTATTCCTTGTGTTGCAAACACAAAGATAAAAAAACTTCTTAAAGAACTAATCACTGCAAACACAGGAAGCTAAAGACAAAACTTCTTAAATAACAAAAGCTTACAGCAAACTGGTATGAATCATTCCATAAAAGCAAAGATAACATTCCGTAAAAGCAAAGTTGACATTACAGCAAACTGGTATTAATCACAAAAGGTTCAACATCAGAATTTTTTACATCATTACAAGGTACAAAAAACGACTGTTGCAATTGTGTCAGTAAACATCAGAATTGGTTGTAGCTTGCTTGCTTAAGGCTGATTTGATGATGGTATGTTTTCTTCATTTGTTGGGTTGCTTTGTTGTGTTTGGTCAGGGTTGACTTCACCATCTTGGGTTGATTTCTGGCAAGAAGTTCTGTTGTGACCCAGCTCCTTACAAATGCCACATCTTTTATGTATACCACCCTTCCTCATTCTTGTTTCGTCCCTGACTAACTCCCATTCCTGCAACCTTCTTTTCTTCTTCGGCCTCCCTGGCAATATTCTCTTTTTTGGAGGGAGCACATCATTATATGGGGTAATTTCCCACATATTCTGACCATTAATTGGATACACAATGGAAGAGTACATTTCTTCATATGTTGACTTCCTAAAACAAACAGGGATGAAGTCATCTGCATCTGTCGCAACCGGAATCGCGACGGGACGACGATCCAAATAAAAACCAGGTTTTGAAAAAGAGATTTGGAGTCGCCACCATAGTTTATTATGGAAAACTACGGAAAAACCATAAAATAATAAGACATGGTCCACGAAAACCATATTCTGGGTTCGGGAGTCGGTTACGCGTAGGGAAGGTGTTAGCACCCTACAACGCCTGCCCTAAGGCAGTACCTTTAACTAAATGCACGAATATGATGTGGTTTTCAAAATGTTTAACTATCCCCTAAAATAAAACTCTAAAGAAACAAAATATATTTTTTAGTTTTTTGGGCCCGACAAGGATTGACCTTGCTCCTACGTATTCTCATTCAAAATGAGAAATCAGGGTTACGTAGTTCTAGCTTGAAAGACTGTTTGTTGTTTGGAAAAGCAGATGTTTTTAATTTTTGGAGATTTTATATTTTTAATATTTTCGAGAAAAAGAAGGTAATGAGTACTAGGCCGACGCGAACGGTCGCACGAGTACTCATACCTTTAAAATGATATTTAAATATTTTTAATTATTTTTGAAAAGAGAGATAACGATATTAAGCACTAGGACGATGCGAACGATCACACGAGCACTCATACCGTTATCTGCTTATTTAGGAAGACTTGAGAGTATTGAGTGCTAGGCTGATGCGGACGATCGCACGAGCACTCATACCCTCGTTTAATATTACGTAAATAAGAGAGAAAGATATTGAACACTAGGACGATGCGGGCGATCACACGAGTGTTCAACCTTTAAAATGTATTTTTTGAAATTTTATGTAAGAAAAGAAGAAAATGTTTTTAGCACAAGGACGACGCAAGCGGTCACACGTGTGCTTAACCTTCAAAACGTATTTTTTTGTAAATTTTTATATGAAAGAATAAAAGGATTTTAGCACAAGGACGACGCGAGCGGTCACACGTGTGCTTAATAAACCTTTAAAAATATTTTTGTAAATTCTTTTTATTTAAACTATAGATATTGTATTATTAAGTATATATTTTAAGATAAGTATATGTTTAAAATAAATAAATAGAAGAAAACAAAATAAGACAATAAAGGAAAATAAAATAAATAAACAAAAAAAGAAATGGGAGAGGCTGGACGAACGTTAGGACAGTATTCAGAATAGCGAGCGTTCGTTGGGGAGAGGACGAACGTCCGTTGGGGAATATAACGGACGGACGTTTAGAAATGTGAGCTGAATGACGAGCGTTCGTCAAGAGATATGACGAACGGACGTTGAGAACGAAGGCTGAATGACGAACGCTCGTTGAAGAGATGACGAACGGACGTTGAGAAATTGGAGCTGAATGACGAGCGTTCATTGGGAAGATGACGAACGGACGTTGAGAAATTAAAGCTGAGTGACGAACGTTTGGTTATTGAACGGACGAACGTTCGTTATTGGAATAACGAACGGACGTTCAAAAATGGAAGCTTAAGGACGAACGTTCGTTATTGAAATGACGAACGGACGTTCAAAAATGGAAGCTTAATGACGAACGCTCGTTATTTGAAAAGACGAACGGACGTTAAAAAAATGGTAGCTTAAGGACGAACGTTCGTTATTGAAATGACGAACGGACGTTCAAAAATGGAAGCTTAATGACGAACGCTCGTTGTTTGAAAAGACGAACGGACGTTCAAAAATGGAAACTTAAGGACGAACGTTCGTTATTGAAATGACGAACGAACGTAAAGGCTTAAGGCTAACGAACGCTCATTCGCTTAGCTAACGAGCGCTCGTTCGTTTGGATAACGAACGCTCGTTAGGGAGAAGGCTGAGCGAACGGTCGAAAAGGCTTAAGTTTTAACGAGCGCTCGTTTGTTTGGATAACGAGCGTTCATTGTGGGGATATGGCGAACGGACGCCAAATAACGAGCGCTCCAAAAGGGGCCTAATGCTCCGGACGTACGCTCATTTCTGGGCTGAGCCCAATCCAATGCTTTCTAACCTAGAATTTCCTAGGGTTCAGAGATTCATCCTCATTCCCACTCCTTCACGCCGGTTCGCGCCTTCTCCAGAGATTCAAGGTCTCTTGCTCAGCACCACAACTGATCACCACCTCTGCCATAGCCAGCCACCGTCGCCTCAAACAGAAAGCGCCTTGGCCTCGCCGCGACCCCTCACACCACCAAAATCACCGTCAGCCAAGACACCACCGTCTCCACTCCTCTCTCTTCGAAAACCAGCGATTCTCAGGGATGGTTTTCCTCCGTCTTCATCACCGATCCGCTCGTGCCATCATCATCCATCAACATCAACTTCACCATTGCTAAAACCTCCACGACGAACACGACCACTGTCACGATAATGTCCCTCCCCGTGCCTATACTCGTCCACCTCCTCGGCCACCTACACGGTCATCACCACCTACCAGGACAACCTTAGCGATGCCACTGCCACCACCACACAGCAGACTACTACTTCCAAACCGCCAACCACGAAACAATCAGCCACTCTCTTCCTCCCCATTCGAGGATTTTCTCGAATGCCGAATGCCCCCCTGCAACACCAATTTTCCTTCTCTGCCTCCCCTAATTTTTTAATGTTTACTGATTGGTTTAATGTTGGTTGAACCTTGTCTATTTGGTTTTGGAAACGATGAGTGTGTAGTGTGCATATGAGAATGAGTGGGATAGATGATTCCGTGATAATGGTGTATGGGCTGGCGAGATAGGGTGAATGGAGCTTATGCAGTAAGTATATATGATGAATCTGAATGTACAAGTGAACAAAAGACCTACCTGTTGCTATGGATGCTGCTACTGCTAGCTGTGTATCCGGTGACCTCCTCTAGCTTTTCGCTTTCACTGCCGTCTGGATGATGATTCCAGATGATGGTTCCCCGTGTGCTCTTTCTCCCTTTTTTCTCTCTCTGATCCCCCCAAAATCCTCTCCCAAAATCTTTGGAATTATCCACTTCTAACCACCTGGTCTCCCCCCTTTTCCTTCCAAAAAATCTTAGAAAATATTCCCTTAACCACCTGGTCTCCTTCCTTCAGACACCTCCCCCATACGCCACTTCCCCACGTTTTTTATTTCTTCTTTCTTCTTTTTTTTTAATTTTTATTTTATTTTTAAATTTTATTTTTTAATTTTTCAATTATTTTGATTAATTAACTCTATTAAAACAAAATCAATATAAGAAAAATAGAAATTGAATTAAAAGCAAAAATCTAAATACATAAAAATAGAATAAAACAAAAAGGTGAAATAAAATAAAAGAAAAATAATAAAAAAACCAATAAAAACACATTTTTTACAACCCGGACAAAATTGAGTGTTGACAGCATCTAAATTCAGAAACTTCATAACAGCCAACGCATGACAACATGGAATGCCCGAGATAGCCCATTTCCTGCATGTGCATTCAACTTTGTCTATATCAACTATAAACTTGTCGCCAGCTTGGGACACATGACGAACTTCAAACAGCTGCAGTGCTGACCAGCTTAAAAAACAAAATTAAAATTCAGAAAGTACACATACACTTAAACTGTTGAACACATGATAAATGAAAATATATTATGGTTACCTAGGAATCCAAAATTTGGTTAGCTGGGACTCCTTATTAAGTCTACTCTTGATTTTTGGACAAATCACCCCAGACAATGAGGCTATTTTTGTTCGGTTTGTTGCCCATCTGTTCATCAAGTAAAGGCGGATATCCTCCAACATGGTTATGATTGGCTTTAACCTTGTATGCAGCAATACACTGTTGAATGCCTCTGACATGTTGTTTACCAAAGTATCACACTTAGCAGTGGTGGTAAACCTTGATCATGACCAGTATCTACATTTCAAGAGATTAGGAAATATGGGTATCATAGTCTGTCACTTCCACAACTATGAATTGAATCACATTTCAAGAGACTAGGAAATATCATCATATCTGGGAGGAATTTTTATAAGGTATTTGAAAGCCTCGAGGTTCACTTCCTTTAATTTTCTCATTTCGATTTCCAGGCTTGTGGATGAGTTGTTGTAGCTGCCTTCCACACCATCTGCTTTAGCTGCTTTGAAAGGAATTTTTTCCTGAAATTTGCGTAAAGGTGTCTAACACAAAACCGATGATCAACTGTAGGGAGCACTTCTTCAAAAGCTTGCATTAAGCCCTGTAATTTGAAATTGACAGTGTTGTTAGAGGTCTCATATCAATAATAATGAAAAGGTTTAATACGTTTTTAGGAAAAAAGGGCATGTGAATAACTTTTTGTTGATCTGATATGAATGTCAATGATGCATGTACTGCCTCCCCACCAATGTCTTCATCCACAAGTTCCAGAAACCATTTCCATGTTTCTTTATTCTCTACTTCCACAATGGCAATATGCTAGAGGTAGCATCTGGTCATTTGCGTCTCTTGCAATAGCAGTTAGCAATTCACCACCATATTTACCTTTTAAAAAATCACCATCCAGCCCTATAATTGGCCTGCAGGACACAAAACTGTCCTTGCAGGCCTTAAGACAAACATAGAACCTCTTGAAAATATGGCCATCGACATTCTCTTCCACTTCCACCTTCACTATGGATCCAAAATTACGAGCTAAGAGCTCATTCGCATAATCATAGATCCTTTTATATTGTTCTTTGAAACACCCATCAACATGGTCTGAAGCAATGGACTTTGCTCTAAAAGTCATGTATCTAGATACACCAACATTCCACTTTCTACTTATCTTGTCACGAATTTCCCCTACCTTGACTTTGGGATTTTCTCTCACGGTTTTCTCCAATCTCTTACTCAACCATTTGGAATTAAGTAATTTGACTTTGTGCTCTCTACTACAAGTGTGGTTGTCAACAACAGTCCTTAATTGTCACGTTCGTACTGCATTCATATAACCACAATATGCCATCCAGGGGCACTTTCCTTTAGCACCCATACACTTCACTCTAATTCTCTTCTTATCATTTTTAACATATGTTAGATTTCTCCCATTTTCTACTGCATATGTTTTTATGGCATCCAGAATATCTTGCTTGTTAGCAAAATAAGTGCCCAAATCCCACTTGTAATCCACCATTGTTTTAGGCATAGTAAATGTTACAAACTTTCCATAACTTTCTTCCTCATCATCTTCTCCATCACTTTCTCCTCCACTAACCAATTCTTCTTATTCCCAATTATCATCAGACAGACCTCTATCATTGTCAGTATTTATACCATCCTCAACATCACTATCAGAAATGCGAGTCTGTGATGGTCCATCATCTTGCACATCAACTTCAATTTCACCAAACCAATTCCCAACTCCATGCCCGACCTCTTCTTGGATATCACAATCAACTAGGTCATCCATACTAGGAACACCCACATTGCAATCAACGTTGGCATCCTCACCACTGCAACTCCAACTACGAACATCAACATCATCTCTTTTAGACTCACCCACATCACATTCAACTTCAATTTGCCTCCTACAACATCATCTCTTTCAGACTCACCCACATCACATTCAACTTCAATTTGACCTCCTACAACATCATCTCTTTCAAACTCACCCACATTACATTCAACTTCAATTTGACCCCCTACAACATCATCTGTTTCGGACTCACCCACATCACATTCAACCTCAATGTGACCTTCTACAACATCATCTGTTTGGGACTCACCCACATCACATTCAGCTTCAATTTGACCTTCTACAACATCATCTCTTTCGGACTCACCCACATCACATTCAGCTTCAATTTGACCTTCTACAACATCATCTCCCTCAGTTCTTTCTTCTGAAACAGGAACTTCACACTCACCATCACTACCTCCTAACACTCATAATGAACTTGTTCACACTCACCATCATCACTATTATGCATCACAGGTTGAACTTCTTCTTCACCTATATTATGTGGAACATTTTCTAACAAGTGTACGATCTCAGGTTCACACACTGTGTGGACAACAAATAAATGAACTTCTCCATTTAGCCTAGCTCATGGCTCCTCTATCATCAGACAAAGCCTCTAACCTATCATCTAACACAGAACCCCCCTATACAATACCACAACTCCTTAAATCCATCATATCCAAGTCCTTTTACTACACTGACTATAATGAAGTAACTCCACACGTCTAGGTCAAAAGATAGAGTTGTACTTTCCCCCTCATACTTAAGTGGTCCATCGTTTATGAAGTGACCTCCATGGTGGAAAACAACTTCAAAATGATCCTCCATGTAATACACTATAACAGTATATATCCTATAAAATAATAAGACGACAACGACAACAAAAATTATATAAAATTAGAAGCAGGACAAGGAAACACGGGGACCAACTACAACATAACTTAAACAAAACAAAAAGCACAAGAAACAAACATGGGACCCCATTGCAACATTAATATAAAGCACAACAACAATTAAGGTCTACTACGACACTTCAAACATGGGGGACCACTTTCAACAGCAATTTCAACAACAATATAAATAACACACTACCACACCACTTCGAATATGGGGGACCACGACTGACCATGCATCATTGTCAAAATTATACAAAGAAGTAAACATTTACTAACTTGGACACGTGCTACACCTCCAACGACCTTCGCGAAACTCTTCCACATAACTCACCGCTAAAAATTACCTGCTTCTACTCAAAACCACTGATAGATCACTACAACTTTATACAACGAAAGCTTATTATGTCTAACTAATTTCTCACGCAAAAACGATGCTCCCCAAATGATGTCATTTCCAACAACGAACCCTAAGTTCGCAAATTTCCCCAATTTCTCATACACAAGCTACCCAAAATAGGAAGCATTGCTTAATATGTTTAATAATTTAATATGTTTAATAATTTATAATTATATTTTCATTTATTAATATATTTAACAATTAAAAATGTTAAAAGTCTATCAAGGATGTCACTTGGATGCCTCAACTTGCCACCTGTTAAAAATGTTAAACCTAGATACAATTCACTTATTCTGTCTTCAAGGAATTCATTCTGCTGGTATCAGGTTATATTATGTATAATCGTAGTCAAAAACATCCTTTTTTTTAAATAAAAAGTACTTTAATTATAAATTATAATTCACTTCTACTTCTCGTTTCTAAACTATTTTATATCAAAAACACCTTTTTTTAATAATAGAAAACCTGGCTTAGTTGCAGGAAAAGCGGACATCAAATAGACTTTTAATTTCAATAATGCATAAGGTTCATAACATCGAAATCAGAGACAAATCATCTTAACACAAGATCAACAGAACACTAGACGATCAAAATTGAATTAAATCGCCAGACGTGATGACAAAAAGAAACAGAATAGCACGATTATAAAATAACTTGGGTGAATCAGGAAAACTGAACTATATAGCTTCCAGAGCCTGCAGGACATCAGCCTTCAAATCCTCAAAATCTTCAACTCCAAAGCTGAAGCGAACCAAGTTGTCATGAATCTTATACTTAGCCCTTTCTGACTGAGGAAGATCCCTGTTGGCCCAATACATAAAAATTAAATATACAAAAACCATCGCCAACCAACCACAATCTCTAAACAAATAAACAAAAGAATATACGTCTTTATACTATAAAGTACAAAAAGGAGCAGCCAAACATGCTTTCAGTACAGGGTGCCCGTGTAGCATCAAATCACTTAAACAAGAATTCGAAAGGCGTACCAGTAAGACAAAATAGCAGGTTGATCCACAATGCTCTCACAGCCACCAAACGAGGCCGCAATATATGGGATTTTCAGGGAATCAACAAATTTTATTGTGGTATGTAGGTCTCCATCGATCTGCATTATTGGCAATTTATTTCTAAAAAATCATTTTCATATGGTGGCATCAAAAACATCATTCTTCGTAAAAGAAAAACACATAATGGACTTTATTAGCAACCACATAATTTAATAGCGACTCAGCAAATTCCCACCTCAAAACTGACAACACCACCGAAACCAGTCATCTGCCTCTTGGCAAGCTCATGTTCGGGATGACTCGGCAAGCCTGGATAATAGACCCGCTTCACCTGCCAATAGAAATATGTCATTAGAGCCAGTTCACATCAGATTCGCAAGAAAATCATGAAAATATCGATATAGTGAAATTGTAAAACGGTAATGTTAGAAAATAAACTGTGTATTTCGCAATGCAACAAATATCCAAGCATACATGCACACAACTGACTTGACGATTCTAAAAGGAAAAAAATAACCCATATATGAATACAGTTTCATTTACAAGAAATTATACCCTAGTATAGCTTTAGCATCCATCCCAAAGCCTACTATAAAAATAGTAATAAGACTAAATTACTTATCATTAATAGACAAGATAACAGCAGAACGATAATTCGAATAACTGTGCATCACAACATAAAAAATTCAAAAAGAAAGTAGCATCTTCTCACATGGCACAGTTTAGTACTCATTCTTCCATCCCTTAAGGAAATACTTTTTACAAACACAATTCAACCATACTTCTAAACGAATGTCAGCAGGGAGGAAATACAGGCTTTAAAAATACACATCATCAGCATAAATATGGTGCTGAAGAAAAAGTCTAGTAAAAAACATGTTAACCATAAATTTCATTTTTTATATATAATAGGAGGGAATTGAACAGAAATTGTACACAAGCTCATTCCACAATATAAAAAATTTCAACTAACAAAATGATCAGAATATAACAATGACATGAAGAGAGAGCAGGGCAGCGCATGTCAATGCCATCGTACCTTGGGATGTGCCTCTAAAATTTTGGCCATCCCCATTCCAGTTGAATTCTGCTGCTGTACACGAAGATGCAGCGTTTTCATGCCTCTGATTAATAGGTATGCAGCATTCTGTGAAAAAGGCATTATTTTAGACACAAAAACCAATTAGGATATATCCTTTCACGGAGGGTGGACTATGTAGTAGAAATGACTTACCGGGTTAAGTGTACCGCCCAAAATATGGTGAAAAGTCCGAATTTGTGAAACCACCTTAGTTGAACCACTTATGCAACCGCCAAGGACCTGAAGGGAGAAAAAGGCTCCTTGATGATTAATTATGAATAACTGAAATGTCAATATTTGAGATGTTTACATTAAAATAAGTTTTGAAGAACAGACTGACTTACATCATGATGTCCACCCATGTATTTTGTTAAGGAGTGCAGAATCAGATCAGCACCAAGGGCAAGGGCCTTCTGGTTCAAAGGTGTTGCAAATGTACCATCAATGCAGAGTAAAGTCCCCTTCTTGTGGCAAAGCTCTGAAACCAGCTTAATGTCAACACATCTGAGGAATGGATTGGTAGGAGACTCAGTAAAGAACAGAGACACCTGCACGATTATATAATACCATATTAACTCTAGACAATATTAACTCCAAAAATATCAGAAATCCATAAAGTGAAACCAACAACTCTCTTCAACACTAACATTGTGCTGCTCCAGTGCAGTTTCTAAAGCTCCAACATCTGCTGGATCAATTACAGTGGTCTGCTCATCAAAACAGAAACTTTGTTACATATCTAAAACAAATCTACTATAAACATGGTTATGCATGCCCAGGACAAAGGTAAAAATCTACCAAAAATAACCCATCGCAAACATCAAATGTCCACCTTACCAATTAAGAGACAACAAGATTCACGGTAAGATATCTATTTAAATTTTCCAGTTGAAAACCTAGCAGACTTTTAGTGAGACATCTATATCAGGTGCATCAATTGGTCATTAAATTTGAAAAGGCTAAAGCTTTTGTCACTCTAGGAAAAAAAAATTAGGAAACACAGCAAAAACATCAAAAGCTTTATTCCACTAGATAAGTTAACCCTGTAGATCACACACATCTCCTTTAAACTCACGAAAACCAAGCTCACAGAGAAGTATAATTCCCCATTATTTTTCTACTAACAGTTTGATTAAAATTATGAATATATATAATATTTTTAAAAGCAGGAAAGAAAATGAGCATTATTTTAATCCAAACAATTATATTTAAGCAAAAGAAACATGAACACATAAGAAGCTGTTAGCACCCCACACAACTAAATACAATTAAACCACCAAATGAGCAGAACATATACCGAGATCCCCATCTTTGGAAGAAATGTCTCTATGAATATCCTAGTCTTCCTATAACAATCTGTAGTGGTCACAAGATGTCCACCAGCTGGAATCAGTGCCAGAAATAGGACTATGCTAGCACACATCCCAGATGCCATTATCACAGTTGATTCGGCCCCCTCCAGTGCACTGGTTCATAATGACAACAAGCCTCATTAAATGACCCCAAAACTCGACACATCACATGTTCATAAAAAACTCGAAACACACAAACCTTATCTTCTCCTCTAGAACCACAGTCGTTGGATTTCCATATCGCCCGTACTCATAACTAACCTGGCGATTCTCCTGCAAAATTATTGAAGGCTCAGCCACACCAATACTGGACGTTTATCTGTTCATTATTTAATGAGGCGAATAAAAACAATTTAACACTCCAAAGAATAGTACCTTGAAATCAATGAGATCAGCGGTTTTCTTAAAGAAGTAAGCAGAAGTGTTCACCACAGGAGTGGTAATTCCATCAGTCACAATACCTCTACCCAGTCTTTCAGCTGCATTGCTCAAATACAAAACCAAAACATAGCCAATAATCAACAATAATAACATCGAGGAAATTAAAACTAGTCTAATCTTAAACCATACAAACTAACCACAAAACATTATAAGTTAAATCCTAAATCAAACGTCACGTAAACTAACAAAAATACCAAATCTCAGAAAGCATACAGTAAATAACGAATTAAGTATGTACGATACGAACAAAAAAACAGAGAAGGCCTCTTTCTGAATCAAATCACATCCGATGTGAAAAAAAAAATCTAAAGAAGTACAAAAAATTTGAAAGGAACAATTAAACAATGGTTATCCGAGCAAACCAAACCTAAATTTAATTATATAGTTTTAAAAAGTAAACGAATCAAAGAAAGTAAAAATATAATAAAAATTTATGACATAAAAAGAAAACGACAAATTTTCATTTATCACGTACCGGCATGAATCGTTTTGCTTGCATCAGATTTCAAAAACGAAGAACAAGAACTATGATTTAACTGTACAGCCCCGTTCTCATCGGCCGCGGCGGCGACGGCGTCGTCCTCAGCGGTGATGTCGACAGGGAGAGGCACCGTGGCAGCGTCCGCGGCCGAAACCGCGGGCGGCGCCGGAGCCCCGGCGGCGGGATTGTTGGCGTTGTTATTGGACCACGAAGCGGCTACGATTTGCGCGACGCCGATGTTGCTACAGTTGCGTCGCGCCTTGGTGCTGAGCTGGCGCTGGAAGTTGGGAGGGAAGCGGAGGATGAGGGAGGAGACGCCGTGGAACGCAGCGCCGGATCCGGCGGAGGAGCGGAAGTTGCGGCGGCGGAGGTTGTCGAATGACGGCGGTGGCGAGAAATCGGGATCGGAGCGGCACTCGAAGGTGGAACGCATGTGTGAACTCGAAACGGCCATGTTTGTCGTCGTTTCAAGGGTTTTGTTCGTATGATATGTTTCTGTTGTTCTCCTTCACCAACTTCCCTCTTTCTCTCCTCTATCTATACTACCAAAACCAATCTCTAAACTCTTCCATTCGCAAATGGATCCCTCACGCCCTTATATAATACTCAACTTTAAAATATAAACAGTATATACGCGTCACTCATTTGTCCTCTTCTTTTACCCTTTTTATCATCACTACTACTGAAAGGGATTTTGCATCTCCTACACCCACCGAATTACAGATCGTGAACTCTGCAAAACTCAGCCCTTCGATTTTCATCTAACGACTCATGATGGCTTCATGCGCTTCGACTTACAACTCAAGCCTGGCTCTGTCTGGAGCGTTCGTCTTAAATCTCACGGCTCCTGTTTTCCTGATTTTTTCAGCTGTTCAAAGCTATTGCCTTGTTTTTAGATGTTAACTTTTTGAGTTTTCAACACCAACACGTCAATAGGTAAACACGTCATTATTATCACTATTAGCTAATCGATTTGATCTCATCGTGTTGAATTTAACAAGACTGTGGTCTCTTGGTACATTTTTATCGGTCTTTTACATCATAACAAATTTAACCAAAAGGAAGAAAAGAATAAATAATACTGTATGTCTCATAATATAAACAATTTAATGCGCTTGTTTTTCAGCACAAAGATTTTATTTAAACGCAAGTTTGATCCTCTATTTTATGTTATTTTTTAAATAAAGACATTTAACCGTCCAAATTAAACAATTACCACGTTTGTTAATAATTGAATATTTCTCTAAAAACATTTTGCACTGTTAATATATATATATACATCATTTTCACTGATATAAAATGAAATTTCTTATTTCCATAAAATTATCTTACGAATCATAGCGAAAATAATTATTAATTCGTATTAATAAGGGTAGAATATAATTATTGTGTAGATTACACTCATTGATTAGATCTTATTGGGCTAAATATTGTTGCCCTAAAAATATGTAACATAAACTTGATTCTTACAGAAGTCCCTGTGTTGCTGGGGTACAAGCGGCTGTTTGTTTACCCTGTCTCTGAATCTCACGTTGAAGTGTGAAAATAATAATATTTTAGCAAATATTTAGAAACAGTGTGGTTCATGAAAAGTGTGCAAATTGTACCTTATTTAGTGCATAAATGTGTTTAGCACTTGGTTTCAATGTCCTCCTCAATATTTTAAATAAATTAGTAAAATCATATCCTTATATAAGTTAGCTGTAGTTTTTTTAGAGTGACATCCCTACGAGATATTTATTAATTTTACTTAATTTAAATTTAAAAAAAAAATCTATGTAAGTATCTTTAATTGAGTTTCCTCATCATAACCATTAATAAGGTAACTCTTCCAACCATTAAAAAGAATGTCATGGTTAATCACACATTCCTTGAAATATAGATATTGTTTTAGAAAAGGTACATTATTCCAAGGAATCTTCTAGATGTTCATTTTAACAAATTAAAAAGAAAAAAATATTTTTATTTAATGCAAACCAAATATAGAATTTTAGCTTTTGTCTAATATTTTCATTCATAATAAAAGATATAACATTCTTTAACATACTCCTTCTCAGCGTATCGATCATTAATTTTAGAACTAACTATTTATGAATATTGTCAGACCTCGGAAAAACGCATTCAAACTCCTCCTGTCAGTTATTTAAAACGCACCCAAAATCCTCTGTGCGGACGCCAGGTGTCAATCAACGAGGATTCAAAAATCAGATGGTGGAAGGCAGGTGTTGGCAGGAAAGCGGACGTCCGTTTGGACGTGGGAAGCAAAAATTGATTTTTCGGAAAACCCGTACCCACTCTCTTCTGCATGCACCTTCTTCTTTCCAAACTTTGATCTTCCATTTCTCCTTTTTCTCTCTAGAAACTCTCCCTTCTCTCTACTAAAACTCATCTTTTCTCTGCTCCGATTACCGTTCAGGCACCGTAGGAGCATTCCTGACGTCCCAAGCTACAATCTGAACCGAACAGTTCCAAGTTCTAAAACTGGTAAGTCTTTTGTCCTTAGTCGTTCGTTCTATAGTACATGCAAACCAAGTTTCGGTTGCATGCTGATACCTTGTCTGATCCATTTTTGGTTTCTGGCTGTTGGTTAAATTAAGAGTTGTGGAACGTAAGGGTAGAAGAGATTTTAGTCAGACAAACCATACTTCTGCCTCTAGGACGATCGTTTACACTAGAGGTAAGGGAAGCTTAATTAATTTAATTTATATGTTGTTGCACCGTATGAACGTCCGTTATTTGACTGAATGAATATTATGCATGATGGTTGATATGTTTGGATTGTATGAATGTTGATATGATTGTTTATGTGGAATATGAATTATTAGTATGATGTGGAGTGTAATAAGTATGCAAATTGATTATGATATGAATTTTATAAAGTTATGAAATTATGTAATGAGAAATGAGTTGAAGATAAATGAGTATTGAATATGAAATTTTCCTATGATAATGTACGTTCGTCATTGAACGGTCTTTGACCGTTCGGTGTTCCTAGTAAATTGGTTGACATTGAATTCTTTCATTTGGAAAGAATTCTAGTTGAAGATGAGCGCCTTCTTGTAGTAATGCTGCGCTTGAGCGTTCGGTTAAGCGTAGTTGCATCTGAGCTTTCAGTGACAAACATAGATCTGGTATATATATATATATATATATATATATATATATATATATATATATATATATATATATATGTATTTGTATATGGTAGTTATTCTTAGGCACGAGTCCGATAATATCTTATTTATGAATCTTTTAATTGAAGTTTATTACTGCTCGGTCTCACACCAAGCTCTTGTGATGAGTAGCACTCGGTCTTATACCAAGTGCTCGTACCCGTTCATAGTAAATCAATCTTGATGAAATAGCGTTCGTCCAATTTCAGTAGAATCTCCTTTACCGTGTTCGGTCATTCACCGGCATCAGGTTTCTGTATATGAATTATTCTAAATATGATTCTTTAGCGTCTTGACGTGTCTACATTCATTGGTTCCGGCCTAGAGTCCCGTACTTGATTTATTCTTGAGTATTGGTTTGAACTTACGAGAGTCAGTTCATTCAACTGATTCACGTTATAAATAACGTTCGTCTTATGGTATATGATTGTACTCGGTCTATTCCTAAATCTATTAGTAACCCTTTCGGTTTTATTCTAATCCGAAACAGGCGACTTCTTGGTCTCGTTCCTAGTGTTCTTCCTCATTCTGAGTGAGGACTGAACGTTCGGTTTTTATGGTTAGTAAAATTGGTGATAAAGATGAAGTTAGAATGATGGATAATAACAGATGAGTAGTATATGAGAGGTATAATATGATGTGGAATGTGAACGAGCGTTCCGGGGAGGAGCGACTCTTGAGTGAAGAATTGAAGTTGGTAAAGTATGATTGTGGTAATGCTAAGCTGTCGATTCATCCTGATGTTCCGTGAATACTCGTCCTCATGTAGATGGGGGTAGGTCATGTGTGGGAACGGCAGGAGGTCCTGGTCCTTAGGGGTACTTTGGACAGATAGGGCTAACCTCGGGTGGCAGCTGTTGAGTGTATCCCAGTTACTACACCATCCGGGTGCACGAACGTCGTAGCTACACAGATGTCATACAGTCCGGACGGTCAGTCTAGTGATAGGCTTGGTATGATACATAACTTGAATTTTCTCTTGTGTGTTGGATTGTTTTATGTATATTGATGCATGAATTAAATTATATAAGCTTACCCTGTGTTTTTCCTTGTGTTGTCTTGTTTGTACGTCCGTCCTTGTCGTTGCAATGATCATCCGTGTGGATGTGAGCAGAAGGAGACGCGCCACTGGAAGAGGCGCTGGAAGAAGAGAACTTGGTCGAAGTCGAAGTTAAAACCGAACAGTAAGACGTTCGGTTAGTAGTGTAGTTTTTGGTAAGGTGGTCGTTCGATCACCTTTTCCCTTCTTTTGTATGACCGTTCGGTGTTGGTTTTGTAAACCGTTCGGTCAAATTTAACTTATCTTGTACAGTTAAGTTGGAAAGTTTATGTAAGGCCATTAGGCCAGAATCGTACGTTCTTTTAATGTTAAGACTGATCTGAGTTACTATTAATTGTTAATATTCTATTATATGGTTTATTGCTATATTTTTAGGATGTTACAAATATTTAGTTTGAAGGTTTTTTTAAACAAACTGGTAACGAAGCTATATTATTAACATTTTTCTTATATATAGATTTGAGTCTTATAAACATGTGTTTAAGAATAATGAAAAATAAATAACAAAAATATAACATTCGATACAAAAGTAATTTTAAAAAATCTATTTTTACTTTTAAATCTTTGTGTTTTACAAATAAATATCTAAGTTCATGAAATTTCTTAGAATTAAAGAAAGTGAATAAGATATTACAATAATTATTTTAAAATTTTATATTGTTAAAAAAAATATCTTGCAAACATAATAAAATTGTAGAGGTTAAAATATGTCCATTGTTCTGTTAGTTATAATTTAAATATTATTATAATTTGTGTAGATATTATTTTTTAAGAATTATACTTTGAAGAATTTACAGAACTTAAAGATTTAAAATGAGAGTAAGCTAAAGAGTGTAGAAATTGTGATGGTGGGTTTTTACAAAATAATGAGTGTTTATGATGGATGACGAGGACCACATAACATGCATGAGTATGGACACAGCATGCACCACAACAGTGGGCACAAAGATAGAATACAAAAGGAGGTTATGTGCATGTATGTGGATGCGGTGCTAACTTTAAGGGACCAGTGAAGATGGCTATGTCACATTCACCATTCAGTATTAAGCAATAACACATAAGGGGACCATAGGAAAAAAATCAATCATGTCATGACTCATCCAATACATCATTTTTTATACTTTATTTATCTATCTATCATTGAAAGAGAACATAAACTTTTGAATACAAAAATCAGTTGTGACATTTACTTACCCTTAAAGTAGAGCCAATAAACAATGACCAAATTCATGCCAACTAATTAATGCCCCATGACATAATAAGATTAAACTAAAATTGAAATAATGGCCAATGATAAAAAAATATATGATCATATTTTTTTTTCTAAATTAATCTATTTTGATTCATCAAACATCTCTTAGTGGTGTGATGTATTTTATCGTATATAAAATATTTGTTAGAGCAATAAGAATTGAAAAAAAAATAAAGTTATAAAAAATTACATTTTACAATATTTTAGTTCACTAGAAAATAAGAAAAAAAAAACACGTGGAACTGTATAAAAAAATTATTGTCAATCCAAAGTTTTTTCTGATAGTTTCATTCCAAATAACAATTTAAACATTTGTTTTAGATTATTTTATATTAAAAAAACATTTGTGTATTCTTACTGGTGAAAACAAAATGTTTGATTAAAAAAAATTAAAATATTTTTAAGTGTTTTTTATGAGAAAAAAGAAAAATAAAATAAAAACAACCATCATAAAAATATAACATAAAAATATAATATAGAAATTCCAAAATAAATAAAAAAATCACGATTGTCCGAAGAATAACATATAAGAAAAAAACAATTAACCCAACCCTACAATATTCTATTAAAAAAATATAAAAAAAATAAAATACAAACTTAAAATGTCTTTTATCTGAAATATTTAAAATTATAAATTTAGGATTCAGTATATTTAAAATTACTATCACTCAATCTATTATTTATTTTAGGTGATGTTCATTAAATCAACATTCTTATAGACATATTTAGAAATACAAATGAAATTATTGGTGTAAAAAAGAATGCATGTTTTCATTTAATATAAATTATGATTAAGTATTTCTTTCCTTTTATATTAGTGTAGTTATTTTAAATACAAATTCGAATAAAATAAAATAAAAAAGATTGGTACAAATATGGGTTTATCTTCTGAAGTTAAGAGGGTCCACATGTGGGGTATAATTTGAACTCCAGAAATAAAAATTCATGGATTGGTTATAAGAAAAATAAGCCATATTCTTGATACAGTACAGTTTGAAGTTTGAGGTTTGACTATTGACTGTTGACTAATTACGGAGATGGATATTGATGGTAGTCACCAAGTAAGCTATATTTAAATCAAATTCTTTGTAAGAAAGTTAAGACGTAAAAATATAAAAAAAAAGTAATAATAATAAAATTAATTATATAAATTAAAAGGTAAAATCTTAGAAAAGTTACACAAACAACTTTTATAAATTAATTTATATGTGAAATAATTTTAATTTATAAATATTCATTTTTTTTCTTATACATTCTTGTGGAGGAAAATATCTTAAGTCGAGTAATTAAGGTCAAGCCACTTGTTGCTGACCCGATTTAATGTACATGACAAAAACAACTTCCATTTTACTTTTACAATCGGTAGGTAAGGTTTTTAATATTTATTTATTTGTTTTTCTAAAATTTCATTATCTTTTTAAATTTATTTTATCGAAGATTTTCAAGTTGTTATCTAAAAATATCATTAGTTAAAAGATGACTCTATCTAAACCAATTTTTTTTCTATTCAAGTTAGCTTTTAAGTGAGTTTCTTTTCTATTGTAAATCTTTTTTTCATTTTCATTTTGTTATATATGTGAATATCATAGGTAAATTCAATCAATTTTATTCTCTTAGTTGGTATAGCTCTTTATCAAGTTTTTCTTTGATTAAGCAGTGTAGCCTATGGTTTATGGAGATTTTGGTGCATTTTTTGTTCTTAGTAACAATTGAAGCTATTGTTTTTTGAGAAGTATATAACTATCAAGTAAAGGAGCTTATTTATATTATAATTACAATCATAGGTTAATGTGGTTAGCTTAATGATAAATTTTATATCAATGTGTTGGATTTTGTTGGATGAGTTTAATACAGTAGAAAAGTATTTTCAATTAGAGACGTGATTTTGATTATAATATATCACGTGGAATTAATAAAACTTGTTAGAATTAATAGAATTGGTAAAATTAGATTATATAACATATTATTGAGATATGTTGATTTTATCTTTTATGCATAGAATCAATCATATTTATTATAAGTACAAAGTATTATTGTTTAAATGTTTTTAACTTATTTAAGAATAAAGCTTCTTGCTCAAGTTACTACTTGAGGATTGAATAAGAAAAATGTCGAAACAATTTTCTTTCTCTAAGAAGTTGTATTGCTTAAGCTTTAGTTGATTATTTGAGTAATGAAGTGGCAAATTTTATGAGAAGAATTTAGAATTGAGGTGCTTAATGCACTAACCAAAATCACTCACGTGATGGTACAACACTTGAACAATGAAGAGAGTCAATATTTATTCTCTATGCATTAAAATGTTAGATGCTCAAACCTTTGTTTGTCCCTTAAGCGTGTAATATGTCACACTAATTCTCTTTTAAGGTATTACTCAAGGGATCGTGTTTTCACTTAAGTGATATAATTATTACTTAAACCATTTTGAAATAACTCAAACAACATCCTCAACTATTCTATAGTTAAGCTCCTTTTTATTTAAACTAATGGTGGTTAATTACTTTAGTTGAATATGAAAGATTTCCTTACTCCTTGTGTGACAAACTTAATAGATAATGTGGATCTGTATCAAAAAGTGTTTAATAAATATATTATAGTATGAATGATACGTTTAAGATTAAATTTGATATTATAAGTAAATAAGTATTATTGTAATATATATATATATATATATATATATATATATATATATATATATATATTTGTCATGAATATATTATTAACTTATTGATGCGTTCCATATGTATTAAGTTAGATGATTTGAAAATATATTGATGTTATAATATTGCGTTGTCTTAGAAAAATAATAAATAAAAAAGTATCATGTAGTAAGAATGGATACAGTTTTTTGACATGAAGTTGTGAGTAAATAGTCATTAACACAACAAGATATATTTGACATAGGAAGTTGTTAAATGTGATATATATAATTGAGGTAGGTTCCTAAAGAGATCAAATATTATGATAAATGTTAATACATAAGTTTCAACTTAATTATAGTCTTTTAAAAGCATACAAACATTATATATATTTTTTCATGATATGAATAACCTTTGGTTTGCTTCAAATGCAATGAGTCATATATTGATTTTAATTATTATGCGTTTAATTAAATAGTCAGTTGATATAATAATGATACTTAATATAAACTTTTTGTGGAATAGTTAACTTATCATTGTGTGTTTATTGCTATTTGGTATCCTACTTTGAAATGGAAGCAAATAGTTTTATAGGAAACTAGTCTCTTGACCTATGCATATGCACAAGCCTTTTTTTCTCTTTTTCCTTTTTTTAAGTAGGAATGGTAAAAAGGATTAGGCTCGGCGAGCCAGCCCATCCATCCTGGCTAATATGTCCATCCCAATCAACCCGAACAACTCGCATAGCCTAACCATCACACTAGATTAGTCAATCCTTCCATCCCATCAACTCGACCATCTAGTCCATCCTGGCCAGATCGACAAGCTTGTCCATCTCGCGTCAGTCTGTCAACATGACCATCACGCAGTCTGTCTAGCCTGAACATCCCGTCAGTTTGGCCATACAGGCCAACCTGGCCAGATCGACCAACCTATCCAGCACGATCATCCCATTAGTCTGTCTATCAAGTTCATCTTGGGCATATTGTCCATCGTAGCCAACTCGACCACCCAGTCCATCTCATCCAGCCCGGCCAGATCGATCAATCATCCATTTTGGTCATCTTGTCAACATAGTCCATCTGCTCCATCCCTTGCATCTGATCCATCAATGTGAGCCTAGCCATCACGTTAGCACGATCATCACGTCCATCTTGAAAATCAAGGCCAGCTCAGCCAAATTGATTGTCTCGTCCATCCTGACCATCAAATCAGCCTGGTCAATCCTTTCAATATCGATCAGTCTATCCATCTCGGTCATCCCTGTCAGTCATGCCATCCCAGCTAACTTGACCATCCCCTCAGTTTAGCCATCCCGTCAATCCATCCATCCTAGTCATTTTTGTTAGCCCAACCATCTCGTCCATCCTAGTGTCTAAGCCAACACAGGAAGATCGATCATCCTATCCATCCCAACCATCTAATCAACTTGGTCCATTCCCTCCATCCCGACCAACCCATCCATTCTGATGATCATGTTCATCCCAATCGTCCCAACTAGCTTGACCATCCCTTCCAGCTCGTCCATTCCGAGAATCCCGTCAATCCATTCATCTCATTAACCCACCCGAATCTGGTCATCCCGTTTAAGTAATAACTAAAAACCCATACTATGAAAACTAAAAGATAAATCTAAGAAGGACAACAAAATAACTGCCTGAAACAACTTCTTTCATAACCATGAGACAAAAAGAAATGTGGTTGAAGAAAACCTAACATTCTAATGCAGAAGAAGAACAAACTTTGAAGAAGAAGAAGTTGAGACTGAATAAGAAGATGAATGATTGAACAAGTAATGTAGGAAGAATAAGAGGAAACAATCAATTTACGTGGAAGAGAACGGGAAATTTAGATGATAAAAGGGTAAATGCCTAAAAAACCAAAAAATTATGACATTAGACCGGATATTTTTGATAATTCTCTAGGGTATTTTTTTATATAGATAATTAATAGTGTTAAAGGGCGTAAATTTCTCAAATGTTTTATTTGATGTACTTTTGGTGTTATTGTTTATATTAAACCTATGTAAACATATGTTTGATTGTCATTAAAGAGATTAATTGTAATTTTATATATGTTTTATTTAGACTTAAAATTCTAAAAATTACAATACATAAACATTATATTATTATCTAAAACCACGTGAGATTTATAAGAAGGAAACATAATATATACATATTAACTTTTTTATTCTAAAATAAAGCATCATTTATAATGTTTTTATGCATATTCTAAGTGATATTTTGAATGTGAAATATAATGTTTTTTTATCAGGGTCCTAAGTATGGTCATGTGGACAGGTAACGTTATCCGAGTAGTTTTAAAGTTGCTAACAAGTATTATTGAGAGTTGAAGCACAATGAAAATTTATCTATAAAAGATTCTTTAATACTAAATTCAGTAAATAAATTTTAAAATTATAAAAATAAAGTAATAAGTATGAGTATTTACGAAGGAATATCAATTATATATTCGCATAACAAAAATTTATGAATCATACTATTGTTAGTCTTTACAAATGTATAAGGAAATGCATTCGCCTTTAGTTTGTATAAAGATTTAGAAATCATGTATTTATTTTAAGTTCTCTTATATGTTTAAAAAATCACATATACATCTCATATCTACAAACATATAAAAAATACACGCATAAATAAATATTTAAGAAATCACGTATATATCTAAAATATCCATAAAAATATAAAAAAAAACTATAGAGAGAAATACAAGTTTGAAAAAACACATACACATCTCTAATATCCATACAACATTAGTGTAAATTTAAAGATATTTTTATAAGTAACGTTATTTAGGATTAATAATTTGAAAAAACTTTTGCAGTAAGAGTTTTTATTAATAGTTTTTTTAATTTTCTATATTTTTTAATTTTATGTACAATAAAAGTTATATAATATTTGTGTGGGAAGGATGAAATATAAAATCAATTACTAGTTTTTGCATGTTCTCTTTATTCTTGTCATCGTAATTTTTATCTTGTTATCGTAATCATTTGATTTTTGGATGTGGATACGTGAAATCGTGTTTTCTAACCATATGACTTTTTTATTTTTTATTTGAAAAGAAAGAGAGAACAAATCAAACATTCCTTTTTTTTAGATCACTTTAATTTTCAGGACTAAAGAACCTTTTTTTTTTGTGTGATGTATAACAATTGTACTAAGCTAAAATTTAATGATCCACTAAACTGACGCTAATGAATTAAAAAAGTTGAATGTACGATTATATTTGAAGTCACTTTTTTGGATTGCTTTCCCAAAATGTTTTCTGTTTTTTATAAAAAAAATAGCAGTATATATAATTGAACAGGTCATCAGTAATATAAAACTTGTTTTTAAGAGTATCATTTGAAAATTGTTATTACTGTTTAAAGGGTTTAATAGACATGTATTTAAAGTGTAGATTATCTAACAACTATAATTTTTTATTGGCATGATTTTTATAAAAGTCAAAACTTATCATTTATAACAGTTTGGGATTTAATCTATTTTTTATTTTATGTAATTTTATAATAAATACCACATTAATAAATTAATTTCAATACAAAAACGTATCAAATTATTTTTCTTAACATATATACCATACAAGAACCGATATATTAACTAATAAGAAAACATGCTCTAGTACAATTTTCCCTACGTCCAATCTGAGCCGCTGATTTCATCAATAAAATTAGAAAAGCACGTGTCCTCGGTAAATGATAAGTGAATTCCATCATCAAACCTTATCAACCGTTGATCTTTTTCTCGGACCCAAATGCATCTTGGGTGGGTTCCATGCGATGCCCTAACTTACTTTCCCTCGCTCCTATAAATTGAAACCCTGTTTCTCGACGTCATGACGTTATGTCACACGAACTTGTTTATTTGCTCCGTAGCCGCTCCTGGTTGCGGTAAATGACCTACTTCTTGGTGTTTCACTTCTAAAGTACTAAAGTTATGCAGTTTCAGCATTTGATTTGATGATATTTTCTTATTTTTTGAGAATAATGTCTGTTTTCAACGATCTGTTCTACTGTATGCATATGTTGCATCGGGACATTTTTTTTTCAGTTTTTTTTTCTTTGATTTTCTAATTTTTTCTTTATTTTATGTGATTTGAATGTTAGCGATTTTTGATTTGGTGGTTCTGTTTTCCATTATCTTCACTGCACTGGTACTAAGGCTCTGTGAGGGTTTAATATCACCAGTTGCCTAATTGATGTGCAACAATGAATTTCGGGCACCGCTTTGCAGAACTGACTTCAAATGTTTGAGCTGCCTGTATCGCCCGTACATAAGCACCATGTTTGGATTTTAATTCTCAAAGGGTTATAGGTTGATTGAAGTTGGACCAATCATGTTCTGTGCCTGTGTTGCATGCTACTAAAGGGGTCTTTTCCATTGAGTTATTGTGGTGCTTGTTGAACCCTTTTGTTTGTTATTTGAGTTTTCTTTTTTAATCATAATGGGAAACAAAGTATTCTGTTTTAAAGTTTAATACAAAATTGAGCTTTAGCTTATGGTTTTGTTTGTCTGCCTTCTTACTCAAAGGATTTTTTCAGTTGAATGGACATGGAAATCCGCAAGACGGGTGGCATAGGATGTGTTTTATGTCAATTTTGCCCTCTTGCGATGCCCCCATTGCCATTTACCTATGGAATCCCAATCTGAAAGTGCTTAAAAAGGCTTTGGAATTTTGAGATTATGTTTTGGCAGTGTGAATGATTATGTTTCATTGTCACAAGTTCTCTTACGCATCTGTAATGTAATCTGGATAGAACATTTTATAAAGATGATTCATTAATCTATTGTTTTTAAGGTTTTAGATAAAAATTTTGGATAAAGAATAGGGGGAAGTTGGACTCAGGTTTTATTGATGATGTATTTCTTTTCATAGACCCAACACCTGGAATCAGAAGATGGTAGTTTTTCTGCTAGTTTGCTGTTATTTCTTTACCTTTCTCCCAAGTTTTCCGTCCATAGAATATTAATAGTAAAGGGAAAAAGAAAGGCAATTCAACCCAATCACAAAGTACGTTGCAGTAAATGAACATGTGTCTATTTTTTATCTTCATCTCTGCCTAAGTGTTCGAGATGGTGTATGACCAGAAGCTCTTCTAAGGTGGCCATGATGTATGGGTTGGTCTGAATAAAATTGTAAACTGAATCTATCCAAAATTGAATCTAACTTAATGATGACAATTGAACCTTTCGGATAAAATAATATCAACAAAATTGCATTGAAACAGTTCGGTTCAGTTACATTTTTGTGAAGTGGTTCAGTTTACAAGTATTTTAGATTTTCTATAATTGCAATGCTGAAAGAAATATTCTCGAACTTACAGAAGAAGCATGTTCCCAACATAGGCCAAATTAATCTTTATCTTTTTCCTCTTCCATGGGAGCACCCCTCTTCCTCTTCCTCCTCCACCTCTACCGGTGTTCCCATCTTCTTCCTTCACTTTCATTCCACTCATCACTTTCTTCCTTCGTCGGTCTCTCCCCCATTCATCTTCTTCCTCAAAAAGATGTTTCAGATTTCACATTGTGAAATGTATTTTTTACTTTGTATTTCCGAATGTATAATTTGGATTATGAATTTTGTATTCAGGATCAAACACTTCAAAATGTAATCTTTGTATTCTGGATCATACATTTCAAAATGTAATCTTTGTATTCTGTAAAGTAGAATCTAAAATCTACTATATTTGTTTTTATTGTAGATTGTATATTTTGGAACTGAAAATGAAAATAATGTAAAATTGGAACTTTTAAGTGTGTAGAGGTGCAAGAAGAACTTATAGAGATGCAGGAAGAAGCCGCCTTCACCCATTTAAAGAAGAAGCCCATCTTATAATGTAGGCAGAAGCCCATCTCACATTACACCTGAACAATTTAATTTTCATATTGATGTAATTTTTTTTTAAAATAAATAGAAATTATTCAAGCTTTTAGTAAAAAATTAGCCTTGAAAAAACATTTAAGGCTTATACTGTGCCATAAATATTATCGGTATCGCTTATATTATTATTGAAAATTCGATTGTCAAATAATCTTGAAATTATAAACAATTATTTCTAATTTTAAAGTAGCTAGAGACAAAGGTTTTCTTTCTACATACCGCAAAAAGAAAGTAAAATTTACTCATTTTACAAGATTGAAAACATTTTAAATTTTATTATAAGTTCTGACTGATTGATTGTGGAAACTATTTACAAAAGATACTAGAAATAAAACTCTATTTATTATCACACCCTTTGAAAAACTTTTATTTTTCTTTCCAATATTACCACTTCATCCATTAATTACTTGTTAAGGATTTCAATTAAGATATTTCATAGTTTCAACTTTTAAGTTAATAGTAAATATTTTTTCCCTACACATTACATACACGCTTATCAATGTTGCTATATTTTAAGTTTGCTTAATCTTCTTTAAATGAAATCAATTAGGATTTGGTGATATCATGAAACAAAATTTGAAAATCTTTTCTTTAATATTTTTTTCAATGGAATACTATATTTCACATTGATGAATATATTTTCAATCCACCTTCGACGTCTACGTTGAAGAATTGACTGAACAGCAACAAGTAAAAACACATGAAATAAAGAAAACAATACAAAAATTATAACCTAAGTCAACATGATAAAGAAAAGGAACGAAAATAACTATTGGTATTTTTATACTATTCTCTTAATTTTCATTTTATTATTTATTTTGTATTAACTCTTTACTTATTGTTACTATAGTAAAATAATAACTTATCTATGAAATGTTAATATAGATTTTTTTGACAATATTTTGATAAAATACATTTGTTATTTTTTCATCAAAAATAGGATGTCAATATAATAATAAATAAATAATGAATCAGTGAAAAAATAACAGTTTCAAAATATTCTTAAATGTTAAAATATCTTTATTCATTCATTTATTTATGTGATTTCTCAAAAAAATGTAGAGAAAAAGTTGCTCATGTTACTCAGGAGATGATGTAGACGATTTTAACTAAGACAAATGTTCAGGACCCAATTTTAAAATTTGTTTTCTTCTGGAGCAGTTCAGATAAAAAAAAAGCTCTCATAAATTTAAATGAACCAAAATAATTGAAGCTGGTATTGTGGTTTTCGGCTTGATATAACACATGACAGCAAAGCAAAGGAGTAGAGAGGAACCCTAATAAATACAATGAATAAAAAATTTTGAATGGTTAGATTGCGACATAAAACCAACACCGATAAAGTCCATACTAAATACTTCTATTATTGGATATTTCTCGTATACAATTTCAAGGAAAAGAAATTACCAAGGAGTAAAAGTCATTAATTCAACCACACTAACCTAGCTTCCATTATCATCAAACATATATATCCTCAACCACGAATTAAACAAACGTAAAAATCAAGTCAAATATTAAAAAACAATTTAATAATATGAACATTTAATGATGTAGGGAAGCGACACACAATTTTCTATGTGAAAGCATTGACAGAAAAATACAACCATACTGTTGGAAACCAACACTTTCTTCTGTTCATATGTTCCCTTCTAATGCCAACACTGAAGAAAATCAATAGCCCTTGGTTTGGTCTGATGGATGCAGCAATTGAAGCAATCCCAACACTAGAATGGACCCTCCTTTTGGTCTCTTGTGGTGTTGAAATTTTGTATTAATTTCATACTATGTAAATTTCAAACCAGACCCCACATATTCATAACATCTAATAACAGAAATGGTACACAAGTTTAAGACATGTTTTGATCAAATTCAGCAAAGGATTTATTTACCTTCCCGTTCCAATGCAACTCGATCAGAACATGGGTGAAGTCGAAGGGGAAGAACAGTTCATCAAATTAAGAATGTTGTTCCAATAGATCTTGTTATCTTCGTATAACTCGTTATCGTTACCATTGTTATGACCATCGCTACCATTACCGAGACAATTATTATTAGACTCTCCACCACCCTCCGGCGACAAACTCCGGTGATCGGAATTAGAATTCAGCAAAAGGTTGGTGAATCCCTCCTCAGAAACATGTCCATGTTCATGTGCACTGGTAGTGCCGGAACCCCACGTGGTTGCCATGGTCACTGTCAACTCATGCAGACTAGACGTGAAGGGCATGGAATTCTCCATGCCATCTTTGTATTCTCCCAAATGGGTGGAGCTTTCATGAAAACCTTTGTTCCACTCTCGCTCTCCTTCTTCCTTCACCATCGCTCTCTCAGAAGAACCAACAAACTCAATCACACTAGTCATAACTGCCGGTGCATTGTTCTCAGATAAGGTAGAAGTGGGGGACTCACTGACCCTCGTTGCAACCGTACTAGTACTACTACCATTGTTCCAAGCGTGATCAAGAGAACGTGTTGAAGAGGGTAACAGTGGAGCTGAAGACGATGATGATGATGCAGAAGTGCCAATTAGAGAATGCTGCAATGAGGGTGATGATGAATGTGAGGTACGTAGTTTTGATTCTCTGACCAATCTTGCTTCTGCTTCGAGTCTGGCACTCTCCCACTGAGCCATGTGGCTTAGGTTGGATGCACTCTTGGAATGGCCCTCGGTGGAGAGAATGGCATCGTTCTTGGGCTTGTGAGTCACCGGATCAATTCCCATTTTGTCTAACCTTTTCTTCAGATGCGTGTTCCAGTAGTTCTTTATCTCATTATCTGTTCTCTTTGGCAAATGTGTTGCTATTGCCGACCACCTGAGACATGTTCACAATACTAACATATTAACATGTCATACAAATAAACGAAAGCCCTAGAATCATCCATGAACTTACATAAATAACAATGATATATATATATATATATATATATATATATATATATATATATATATATATATATATATATATATATATATGAACATGTTCGACAGTTCTACTGTTATCTTTTGTTCTCTGTCTATATACCACAAATATTCTATGAATACTTATTATTTTTAGCTATATTTCTCCTCTTATCAGATTATATTTCTCGAACCCTCCTACCTCTCTAGCAAGAAGGATAACGTAAAAGGAGAGGCATATAAGAAAGAGCAAGCCAAATGATAAAGAGAGAATAGAAATTAGAAATAGATGAAGAGGCTATAGTGTGATTGAGAATATTGTGTGCTCCAGAGGATTATAGGTGCAAAGTATAGAACCAGATTTTCATGGATAATTTCTGTGAATATTAAATTTATAAAATAAAAACTATACTGAAATTATTTTAATATTTCATCAGTTGTATATTTTCTGTCACTAACGAATATTGCAATTTTTGTTTAGTTAATATTATATAGTTATATATGTAATGTGACACCTAGAAAAGGTGTGAGATGTCCAATTTAGAAATGACATTCATGGATCATTGATTTAGCTTGGTGAGGAAGAAAATCCTTTTGTTGCGTTTAAGGACCATATTGAATAAACTATATTGGGTGTCAGGAAGTAAATTTATGAGGATGACAGAGGGCACAAATAAAGTTATCTGTGTTGCATATGTGAGATAGTATATGTGGTTATGGAGATTGAGATACACTCGCATTTAAGACATTCTGAACAACAAAGGAGTTGGAAAAGCAAAGAAATTATATCTCCAACTTGAAAAATGGTTGAAACATGTACTGAGTTATTGTCTAATAGCATATATATATGGAGGGTATAAGAATTCAAACAGTAGTATCATAATTCTACTGTAATTTTCAAAAATCAAAATATGTGTGGTGTGGGTACATATACATAACTGTTTCTCACTAAAAAATAAAAAGAAATAAATCTCATGAGAGTTCATAAATCCAGTACTCATATATAGAAGAATCATACGACTAAAATAGTGAAAATAATCAATGAAAATCCCAGTAAAACACCCAGCACAAACACCTGAAACTTGTCACATGTGAAGACAGAGAAATTCTGCGATACCAAGAAAACTTAGGGGTTATGAGATACTGCTATTAAGAATCTCTCTCCTCTATTTGTTTTTCTTGATTTCCTCAAACTCATTGACGCAGAAAACAACTACACCAAAAAACCTTTAGGAACACTGACACAGAAATTTAAATAAGTTTTATCGAGATATACAAAACCTGTTCCCTAAGAGTGCGTGGAGTTGAATGATGGTTTGTTCTTCCTGCATACTGAACTTTCCCCTCTTAATATCAGGCCTTAGATAATTAGTCCATCTCAATCTGCAGCTCTTGCCACACCTCTCAAGTCCTGAACACATATCATCCCAGTACAGTGAACTACAAGCTTTATTCTAATTCATATACACACACATCAACATATACACAAGATTACCAGCTTTTGCTGGCAAAGCACGCCAGCTTCCATGGCCATGTTCTTCAATATATGCCAAGAGCTTCTGATCTTCCTCTGGAGTCCATGGCCCTTTCTTTAGCCCCACCTTGTCACAGCATGGTGATCGTCCCATTTTTGGAAGAAGTGGTTTTGTATAGAGAAGAAGCAGACACTGTGGGAAAAAGGGTGAAAGAGAGAGAGAGAGAGAGAGAAAGAGAAAGATAAGGAATTGGAGTTGTAAAAGAGATAATGAAGAAAGAAGAAAGGTCAGCGGCATAAATATATGAGATAAGAAACTAAGTTGATGATGAGGAGGAGTGTGCATGTATGTATATTACGATGACGACGAGAATACCCTTCACATCACCTACAATTGAATGCTGTAGGATGCATCATTTGTGAGTCTTTATGGAGAGAGTAATGAAAATTGAGTGGTTCCGTTGTCTTTTCATAGCGTATGGGGTAGAATTTTAAACCTATTGACAGCTTCGAGCTACTGAGTTATTATTGCCACACCACTTTTCTTTTAGAGACACGTTACTCAGAATTTATGGCGTTGCTAAGGACGAGTTTTAATTATTTACACGGGTGGAGACTTTGCGTATGTGGACCTTCTTTTTAATCTTCACCAATGACTTCCATAGTGTGTATATATATATATATTTTCGAATAAACTATAATCAAATTAATACACACTTCTTTATCGTTTATATTTTCTGAAATGTTTGTTCCGTTGGTGTGAAACCTTCTCGGATAAAACCTTTCATGGGGACCAACACCAAAAACATCTCACGTACCTCATATCAGCTTTCGTAAGCTCTTACCATGTTCGTCACTTTAAGAATGATTTTTTTTTTCTATCTACCTTTCAGTTAGTGTTCTCACATGCTTTTGTTTGATACTGTTTTCACTCTAATCAATCAACATATTGTTCTTATAGCTCTGTTAATTAGCCTCTTCGAATCATCACAGATGATAACAACTTTCACTTGTGTAAGTATTTTTGGGATCCCAACCAAAAGATTACTTGTCAAAACTGATATAAAAAAAAGATATGCAGAAACGAAAGCTAATTAATTTAAGCAAATGTTAACAGATTAGCACTCGAGCTTGTCTTTAATGGACTAGTGTTTTGTTAACGTCAAATCTTTTTTTTCTAAATGAAATTTCGAACAAATTAAAGTTGTTGATTAAAACATTGTCGACTTGTCTGTACCAAAGATGCTAGATCAATGGAGTGATGAAAGCGATCATTTCTGCTAGCGACACCAGGGACACTACAACCTAGTCAGAGATCAAACAATGCTTCCTTTCTGGTTTTGAGTTTTCCTATTACTTTAATCAGAAATTTTAGGACCAAATGGTGAGCTAGTCATGTCTGTCACTAAACCTCAACACTTCTTATTTTTTGCAATTCAAATATTAACAAAATAGGAAAAATTCATACAAAAGATCATTATAATAAGTAAATAAACTCTTATAAAAGACTACCAATGAAGGAGTAAATTCATATAAAATAATTCATATCACTTTTAACGTAGAATTTTCAAAATAGTAAGTAAATGACTCTTTTTTCAGTAGTGACTTTCTCATCTTATTGTGTACTTTACAGACGTTTATATATTTTTTATCTAAGACTACGAGTTTTTTTTCTTAATATCTGTGGTTAATCCAAATACTCTACACGTTATTAATCCAGACATTCGTTTTCTTCCGTTTTATTTTCTAATTAACATAGTTTATATAAGTACATATTGCAGATAACTGTTCTAGAAAAAAAAATTGACAACTTATCACCTTAATAGAAATTACTTAATTCCTTCTAAACTCGTTAACTTTCATTATTAGCTATTACTGATTAGGATATATACATCTCATTGTCAAATCCAATTCCAAAATTTATTTGTGAAAAGTATCCTAAATAAAAAACAATCATTTATAAAAGATGGTTTTTGAAATGGCTTGTGAAAAGTATCTTAAATAAAAAAAAAATTATTTATACAATATGGTTTTTGAAACATATATATATAAAGTTACTAATAAAAGTGACTTTTTGTATTTCTAAAAGAAAAGAGAAAGAAAAATATAGTAAAAGTAATAATATCAAAAGAAAGTAAAAGAAAATTTGATGTCAAAATACCATTTTCCTTAAAAACTAAAAGTTATACGACATATTTTTAAAATGTTTGTTTAAATTTTTTTTTTGGAAGAAAGTAAAAGAAAATTGAAATAACTTATTAGAGAGTAACTTATTTAAATAACTTTTAATTAAAAAAATATTTTTTAATGGTAAATAAACATAAATAATTTCCAATTTTTAAAATTACTTATTGATAATCACTTAAAAAATGTAATTATTTTTAAAGTTTATATAATCTTCCTTAACCATAATTGTGTTATATATACATTATATTAGATAAGTTATTAGAAAACTAGCATAAAAATCTGTAACATTTTCGTAAACAAGTAAATAATATTATATTACCAGTTGGTGTGTGGGATATTATATAATAATTTAAATAATTGGCTTAATGTCTCATATTATATTGATTCGATTAAGAATTTGCATTGTATGTATTTCCACCTAATTGTCGTTTTTGTCTTCCTCTAATTGCATTTCGTGACATCACCTTTGGTCATTGTTATTGTTTGCTATTCGTAGCTTTCATCAATCCAAACATATACGTTCCAAAAAATATCCAACTTCCTATTCCTAGCTTTCATATGATATTGTTATTAAACCAATTTTTACTTTCAATATTAGCTTATATTTTTCTAATATCTCTCCCAATGTTTTTACAAGCTTATTATAACACGTAGACTAAATAAAAAATAATAAAATTGAAATAAATATTTTGAAATATAAAATTAAAACAACTTTAACATTATATAACTGAAATATTAAAAGATAATGAAATTTATAAGACACTGAAAATGATTAGTAAGTATTAAACATACTTATATACTATTTTAAATGATTAAAAGAACTTATAATGACTAAGTCTGGATTAGTTTGATGGGGAAATAATAATGTATTATTTTTCGTTAGGTCTTTGCTATTACTAATTGAAGATCTCATGTTGCTAAATGGTGAAGGCATGCACCTTCTCATAATCTCTTTTGTTATTGCATTAATTTATGTTCATTAATTGCCCAATATCATATAAAAATGGTCCCAATCAAAAAGTATCTTTTTATTTTATTAAATGACCAACATTTCATACATAGCATAAGGATTATAGCACGAGATCCGGTACTAGCTAACCTATACAGTTATTTATTATTGTTTTACAATACTTCTTCCTGAAAAATAAAATACATATAATTCATTAAAAATATAAGAGTATTTGCCTTTTTTTTCTTCATATAATGAGCAATAGAATTTACAAAAAAGTGTTTTAATATTAAATTGAATGATAATAAACTCAGTCAACTAAATAAGTGACATGAGCTTGAATCCCAGAAACTTTCATGTGAAAAAATTTAAAATTACAAATACTTTTAAATAAATTTTAATTAAGTATTATTATGAATTTGAACATTTCAATGTGAACACACTAAAATTTATCAATTATTTATTATTATATAAAAATTTATTAAAATAAAAAATTAATACAGAATATATTAAAAAGTTAATTTTTTTTATTGAGAGATTGAAAATAGTGCTTAGAATTATAACTTACCATAAAAAATATTTTTGAATTTACATAAAGGAGCTAGAATAAATATTAGGGTTTGATATGAAAAGGTTGATCTAGAACTAATTTCCTTGAATATGATTGTGATATTATTATGAGAAAAAAGCACATGAGCTAGCTAAACCAAATTGGCATAACAAGAGCCAAGTTTGTTCTTACAAGGGTTGAACAAATAAAAAAGGGGGTACCCCAATGAACAATTGAAGAGGAGGGCAGTTTAGTAATTGGGGAGGTGTAGGGGGCAATTTATGGGAGTGGGACTTTAGGGTTGGGGCAGGGGTTATTGAATGATGTGGTGGTGAAAAGACCAAAAAGGGGCCCCGTGATGAAAAAAGAGGCTAAAATAGAAAACTTAAATGAGGGTGTGTGGTGTGTGAGGGAAGGTTTGAAGGGACAATGGGGACACATCCTTTAATTTTCCTTCATCACTGCCAGCTCTAGCATTGTCATATGGTCCAATCTACTTTTAATGATCCTATTAAATGATCACTGCCCATGTATGACACGTGTCATCATCATACCTCTCCACTCTAGTAAATATCTAACTATACCCATATGTATATAAAAACTATTAATATATCTTAATTATCACATGATATAAAAGTTAAAACCTAACGTTAACATAAATATTCATTTATCTAGTTAATGCAAGATTTAATGATGCAGTGCAAGCCATTCATTGTAAAATTATTTTTGTGGTTGTTGCATTAAACGTCTGTAATAGTACAGTTTTATTTGTACAAGGTTTAAGCTTAAGTATCATTAAAAAAATTTAATTGTATTTTTCTACGTTTATTACTGTTAATGACTGATTTTAGTTTCTAACTACGACTTTTCCAGAATTATTTACTATTTCAATTCATCAATTTTACTTTACTATTCTGGATACATGACAGATATATGAAAATGAAATTTATATAAAATTTAACATATACGTAAATATACATGTAAGAAAATATTTATAAATATTAAGATGATATCTCATAGCATAAAAAAAATTTATTATTTTTTTGTTTTGTATAAAAACTATTAAATGAAAGTTATAGAACTTACTTGTTGTGGACGAAGTTAATCCCTTCCCATTAAAAAATATTATATCATATGTATTTTAAAATAATTGTATCTCTATATACATACTATACTAACAAAATGTATTAATTTAAGTATAATTTATTTTGTACTACCACGAATAAAATCTCTTACTGATAGAAGAAAAATTTATTGTCCTTATACGTGTTCTGATTTTATATGACGAAAGTGAGACTCAATATTGATAAAAAATAAAATATTTAAGTGATACTAGTTCGATTGAACCTTATTTTTATTTTTTGTAAATTAAAAACTGGTCTTTTATAATAGATCAAATTTAACACATTGATATCACATTGGCTCAAAATCAGGTAGACTAAATAAAATTATAATTTTCAAAGAGGTAAGAGCTAAAATATGTTTTTAGTGTTTAAAAATGCATTTTTTTATTTTATTCATTTAATTCTTTTCTTAGATTTTAATTTGTAACTTTGGATATAATTTATTGTATTTTTAAAAGGAGGTTTAATTATGTGTTTAGGTTATGATAAATTTGAAAACTTTTAATTGATATTAATTTTGTGTGATTATTAAGTTTGTAAAATTTTAAAACTTTTAAATTAAGTCCTTACCATTAATTAACAGTTATCTTAATAACTAGGATCTTCATTTAAAAATTGTTGTATTTAACAGAAATTATTTTTAAATCAAATTAAAATTACAAAATATAAAATTAAAAATATATATAATTATAAAATATAAAAATATATAATTAGATAATTATCTAATTATATAATTTTATATTTTTTAATTTCATATAAATTTTCTTTAATTATACGATTTATTTATATAATATTTTTTATAATTGAAATAAATTTTATTATAATATCAAATGAATATAAAAGCGTGATATTATCCTATTATTTTATATGTAATTTGTATAATACTCACATTTATATAAATTTTCTTTAATTATTTAATTTATTTACATAATATTTTTTATCTGGTGTTTTATTAAAAGGAAACTTTTGGAGTATAAAATTAAATAAATTAACATACCCAATATATTATGAAGATGGGTGCAGTTTTTTTGGAAAATGTTACTAGAACCAGTTAAAACACAAAAATGTCGAGACAAATTCTGTGACATTGTCTAGGAATGTCTTCTTTTAATATTCTCCTTGGACCAATATGCACTAATCATATTAAAGAGGCCAATAACTATTATCACATTTTACCTTTCACTTTCTCTACCTACTGGTAAATATATTTCTATCCTCTATGTAAAATTAAGGGTAGCTTTATGGAACTGCTGACTGTGTGATTTAAAAACTAAATATTTAACTCATATTGTTAACTTTTCTTAAAGAAACCTTGCATTAAAAGATAGAAAAAATGTATTAGTGTATGAGAAACAAATTTTATATAACAAATATTCTGTACGAATACAGCTAATTTTAGTGTTAGTTGTAAGAAACGAAAATATAGTTCAGTTTCATTCAAATTAAATCTTTATTTGAAATGATGATTAAGTGAACGATAGGTTTATTTAATCAATTTTTTAAAAAGTAAGTACTCTTTTCATTCTGTAAATATTTCTAACTTTCCTTTTTATTATTTTTCTAGTGAAAGTTTTGAAATTTTATGGGATTGATAAGATTTTAAAGATAATAATATGTCAATTGGTTCAACTTCTAATTTACATATTTTGAAGGTTTTTAATGTTTTCATAAGTTACTAAAGTATCTATTTATATTTCCACTTATAAGATTTTGCTTTTACCGGAAGAATAAATAAATTCTGGATGAAGAAATTTAATTTGATTTGTAAGATTAATTCATTTTGGTAATATTTTCACTTATTAGTTATCGGAGATTTATTTGCAATGTTAGTAATTTTTTTATATAAGTAGATATTGTATTTTGAATGTAATAATAGATTTTGAAAAATCAAAGATGACTAGATGTAAGAGGTTATAAACTAGGGTATTAAAAGTAATATTGTCTTCAAATATTAAAAGTATAAAAACAAAATTAGTTAACGAGTTTTAATTATCTAAAACGTATCATTTTTCTAAAATATATTTTCTAAGAGTTATATACCATTTCTTTAAGCTTTTTAACTTGTAGTTCGTTTGTTTGAAGATCAAATAGTGTCTAAATGATTAATAAGTCTTAAAGTATGTTCGATAACTTATTCTAGAAGAGTAAGTTAGTTTATGCTATTTTATGTAAGGCTTAATACCTGTTTTTGTCCCTCTTTTTAAGGGAAATGTTCACTTTCGTCCTACCTTTTTCAAAAAGTTCAATGTGGTCCCACGTTGTGAAAAAAGTGTCCAAGTTAATCCTTTTTGGTCACGGCGTTAAATATTTAACGATCCTGCTGCCAGCTAGGACTGATGTGTGCAACGTGGCTTTTTACCTGCGTAACGTGGCAGTTGACATGGCAGTGACTTGGAGAGAAATTGATAATTTGGGATTTATCATCGTGGAGGAAGTGTCTTGAAATCTGAAGTCCCCCTTCGAAGTCCAGCCCTGGGACTCCGGATCCCTCCGCTTCAAGTTTGTCCTCGGCGGCGCCCAGTCTCTGGGAGGACTTTCAGTCGAACCGCAAAACTCTTATCCCAAGCGATTTAGAATAAATGGTAGTTCAAAAGATACGTTGTCTACTGCTCAAGATCTAAAGGAGAACAATTCATCTAAAAATGAAAGAAGCTCAACTCCTGAGGTAAATTCAGTGACTGATTTGTCCAAAAAGGATGTTGCATATGTGAATACAGAAGGGGCTGACCAGATGCAATCAATTCCTGTTACTGAAACAGTAAAAAAATCATCAGTAAGTCTTGTTGCAGTTTACAATTACGTGCACAGATCTTTGTCTATGGAGCTTTGATGTGAGTTCAAATATTGTATAGATCTTAATTGTTATGGATGATATGTGTGCATGTGATTATGGATCCAAAATCTGCATTTTTTCGCTTACTATCTTAAGACTTCACATAACATCCACACTCCTATGGTTAATTGAAAAGTTGGAAAATCTTGGTTCTTTGTATACTTTTCCCTTTTCTTTTAATTGTTGTGTAGAACTTAAACATATTCCTTATGTGATAAAAAGATATTTGAGGCTTAGGTCACCATGTCCATTTAGATCTGCATGATATTGTTATTAATGTTCTGCATGTTTTGGAATAACAAATAACTTGCTATTTATTTATCTTGTTTATGTTACTGTAGTCAAGGCACAGTACCGGATGGGGCTTACATGATATCAGCCTTTGGGGGATCAGGTTATTTTTTTGTTTTCATGACTCCCTGACATGTTCTTTACTGTTGTTTGATCAAAATAAATATTGAGTTCCTAGACATTGTGTTTAGATGGTGGTAGGAACCTTTGGGAGAATGCTTGGCGTGCCTGCATGGAAAGGCAACATGGTCAAAAATCTCATCCTGCTAACCCAGAAACACCTGTGCAACCACGATCTGGTATTTTTTGTTATATAGCTTGTCTTTGATGTTATTTGACTTGTTTGATTAACTCCTGGAAATTGAGATCTGCAGTTGCTAAAAGCTCTGTTTTGCTGCCTAAGCAAAGTGCTATTCAAGGGAAAAGTATCTCTTCACCACTTGGTCGAACCAGCAACAAGGCTACTCCACCAATTGTAAACCCCTTAATACCTCTTTCATCCCCCCTTTGGAGTCTATCAACTCTGGGTTTAGGTGGTGATTCTCTGCAGTCTAGTGCCCTTGCAAGAGGTTCTGTTGTGGATTATCCACAGGCAATTACTCCATTGCATCCTTATCAAACTACTCCTGTAAGGAACTTTCTTGGACCTAACACACCTTGGATATCCCAGACACCCCTCCGAGGAACGTGGATTGCTTCTCCAACTCCTGTACCTGACAATAGCACCCATATTTCTGCATCACTTGTCTCAGATACAATTAAGCTAGGCCCAATCAAAATATCTCAGCCTCCTTCCTCTAGCATAAAGAATGTTACTTCTGGTCTCCCTACTTCTGGTGCAGCTTTTCAAAGTATCTTTGCAGGAGCTGCCTCGTTGATTGATGCAAACAATATGGCAGTATCACCTGCTCAACATGCTTCAATATGCTTGGAATGGCAATGCCTCCCACAGTTGAGGCTCCGGTCAAGAACTTAGTAAAATTCACCCAGATGCAAAACAAAAAATTAAAAGATTAATCCACCATCTTGAGTTACTTTTCTTCTAATCCATTCCCTCAGTGGGAAATTAAACCAAAGAAATATTACGTTATTATTTCGTATTTTACCCATTTCTTCACCAAATCGACACGAAAATAAGAAATTGAACAAGAAAGCGAAGCACGACCTGCGAATCGTTAGGGCAGAAGGCGAAACAGCGATCAACAAGGGAAGAGGGGAAGGACTTGCAGACATTGGTGAAAAGGTCGACGGCAACGTCGAGATCGGAGGAGGAAGGACAGTGGACGATGCCGACGACGCCGAGAGTTTTGCGGTTCGACTGAAAGTCCTCCTAGGGACTGGGCGGCGCGCCGCCGAGGACAAACTTGAAGCGGAGGGATCCGGAGTCCCAGGGCTGGACTTCGAAGGGGGACTTCAGATTTCAAGACAATTCCTCCACGATGATAAATTCCAAAATTACCAATTTCTCTCCAAGTCACTGCCACGTCAACTGCCACGTTACGCAGGTAAAAAGCCACGTTGCACACATCAGTCCTAGCTGGCAGCAGGATCGTTAAATATTTAACGCCGTGACCAAAAAGGATTAACTTGGACACTTTTTTCACAACGTGGGATCACATTAAACTTTTTGAAAAAGGTAGGACGAAAGTGAACATTTCCCTTAAAAAGAGGGACAAAAACAGGTATTAAGCCTTTATGTAATTTACACGTTTTTTCATGCATGTGAACATTTTTTTGTTGCATGTGTCATATGAGTCTTCTATAAGACTTTTTTCTTATCAGTAGTCCTAATGGTGTACCCTAATTATGTTTCTGTAGTTTGTAAGAGTATATATGGTTCCTTGAGCTAAATGAGTCATTTTAGTTCCTCAAAACGGTTTAAGCTTATAACAGACAAGAGAAGTTAACTACCACCTTTTTATGTTGTTGATGCTTTGATACACTGTGATACATGTTTGATTAAGTCTAAAATTGATGTTTTCGTATGTGGAATTGCTATTATGATTGCTGATTGAATGTATATGTGTTTTGGTTGTTTGATGTGGAGTTGAGGAATTGAGGATCTAACCATTTAGGCAAATTGGTATTCATTTTAACCTTTAATCATGATTTTGAACTATACACCGAGTTAGAAATACTAATTTGATCATCTGAATAGGTCCCTAGTTCCCCAAACTATAGAATTTAAAGGTGCAATTTTTTTGGTATGGCCCTGAGCGTTAGTTTCACCGTAGAGTGGACCAAAGTGTGAATGATCTGGTATTGAGAGATGTCAAAGCACCATTAAGGGTCAGTTACCATTGCAAGTCTGACACTTAATTGAAGTTAATTCGCTAAGAGAAAGGTTGTTGGCGTTGAGTGAGAGAAAATGTGAGAGCTTTGAGCCTAAATACCACGCTTGGCGCTAAGCATTCCATGTTGTGAAGCTAATGCATGTTTCCTGTGATTTTCTAATTCTTGTTTGGTTTGAAGTGGTTTATATGAATTCAATGCATGCTTATTTGGAATTATGGATGCTTATTGGATTGTAAACATGGTTGTGAATATGTACGTATGTGATGTGAGAAGAATTTCAAGAAGTTCTTGTAATGGTTCTATTTAATGTATGTATTCATGTAGAGATTCCACATTTGGGGTTATTTTGGCACTCTAACAACATCTAATCTCAAGTAAAGAAGGATGTGGTATGTCATTCAGAGTAGTAGGAGGTTCTTGGGTAGGAAAGTTGTTCCACCACTAAAAGTGTAGAACTACTAGAGTATGACATCAATATATATATCTGGATGATCAAGTATAGAGTGAATGATTGTATAACTTTGGATTGATTGATATAAATTGTATATGTTTTAATGTCTTTGTTTATGTTATATGATCACTCTTTTTGGTAATTTAACTTATTCTTTTGTCTTTGTCTATTTGTATGTTTGTTTTCTCTTTTGTAATTATCATTTTAATAATGTGAATAAAAGAAATTGTGTGTTGAATGGCGAAGATGCACACAAAAAAATAATATAAACAATTTTATATATATAATACATCTTTTGTAAAACTATCATATCTTTAACTTTAATATAATAGAATAACTTTTAGTATTAATATATATATATATATATATATATTTCGAACAAATTTTTTGTTATTAAACATATGATAAATTTCTACGATAGTTAAATATTATTAAAATTGGATGTTGTATTCAAGATGTGACGAAAATATATTAATTTGAAAATACATTTAAAACTGTGAATTCAAAGAAATTAATATTCATTTGGAAATTTTAAATTTTAACAATGAATTGAATTGTTTAATTTGAATGTTAAATAGTTATAACATTGGAGTATTAAAATTTATTTACATTGAAGTTGGAAACATTTAAAAAAATTATAAATAGGAATGATAAATGATTTTTTATTTAATTTGTTTCAATTTTAATAAAAAAAATTAAATATATATATATATATATATATATATATATAATATTCTGGTTCTTATATTTATATATTTAAATTATTAAACACTCTCTTAACGTAATTTAACAATCTTATACTTTCAGTTATTTAGTTTTAGTTTTGTAAAATGTACACTTTGATAATTCTTACTTTTTTTTATAATTATTTAATTTTTACTTAATTATTGTTATTTGATATTTTTATGATTATAATTTTCATTTTTATATTTGATATTTAGAAAAGGAAATATTTATCTTTTAGATATTAAATACTTTATAGTAATCGTTCTCAATGGAGTGGATAACACAAAAGTTTCAACACACATTAGATATAAAAATAAAGATTAAGATGCACTTTTATTTCAAAAACAAAAATAAAATAATTAAATCCGGATATGTGTTATAACTATTATTTTGATATAATATGATGTTTGACGGATTATATATACAATTATTTTTATCTTGCATAGTTTTACGGAGTTCATTCACATCTTTCATCACAGAGAAGAAACATTTTTGTTAGTGAAAACGTATTTTCATAGCTTAGAGAGAAAACTGGAAATATAATAGCCCAAACTATTTGGACTATGGGTGTTACTCCCTCCACCCCCACACGTCTCTTCCTCCACCTCCCCAATTTTCTAAAATGCCAATTATATCCTTCTAAAATGACAATTATATCCTCAAAAGTTAAAATTTTTTATTTTTATTATTTTAATATTTTAATTTATTTAAAACTTCTGATTTACTTCCCTCTGCACCTCTTCCTCTCTTCCATTTTCGTTTACCTTTCTCTCTTCCGTTAAGCTTCTTCTCCACCTATAACAAATTCATATTTTAACAAATTCATATTTTAACAAAATTATTACGTTTAAAAACTAACCATATATAACATTTAAAATTATAAATTTAAATATAAATTACTGTAAATAAAATAAACAAATAAAATAAAAACGAAACGTAAAAGGAACACTGCCTCTGGACGGATGACATCCTTCAACGGATGTCAACATCCGTTGAAGGCAAAACGGATGTCGACATCCGTTTTGCCTTAAACGGATGTCGACATCCGTTTTGCCTTAAACGGATGTTGACATCCGTTGAAGGATGTCATCCGTCCATAGGCAGTGTTCCTTTTACGTTTCGTTTTTATTTTACTACGTTTTGCGGCTCATGCAAGGATTATAGGCTTGGATATTAAAAGGATTATTGGAAGTATGGGAAGGATTTAGGGTTTAGGATTATTGGAAGGATTATGACTACATACCTGGAGAGGAACCACGACAAGGACACTACACCATAAACGCACTGCACCACGTACTGCACCGAGAACAAGAAGAAGATTGTTTGATAATTCTTTTCACGATCACCAAGCTTTGTAGAAAAATATTTTACTCATACAAGAAACTACGTAGGTTATCAGTGAAATATGTTATAAATGAATAAAATTAAAAAACAACAATTTTAAAAATAAAATTTTACTGAGGGGCAAAATAGTAAAGGAAAGGTGAAGGAAGGGGCAAAATAGTAAAGGAGAGGTGAAGGAAGAGACGTGTGGGGGTGGAGGGAGTAACACCCTTGGACTATATACCCACCTCTACGTAGAAGCCCGTATACTTCTACGTAGAAGCCCATATATATTTCTGCAGACGTCTAGGTTAAAGCCTTTGCAAACTGAAACCATTACTTTTGTTTAAATACTTTCTTAATACCTACTTTTTGGACACATTAAACGCCAAGGTCAATAAAGTAAAAAGCCTATGTTTTTCATTGTTAAAAGCATTATGTTTACAAATTTCATTGTTAAAAGGGTTTCTTTGTAGATTTTGGAGAGTAAAAGAAAGCATTAGGGGGAATAAGAAGTTTGAAAAATGCTTGTTTCTCTTGTTGGTTTATGTTTTAAAAGGAAACATCTTCATAAAAGTTAGGAAAATGTTTATTTACACGACTTACACTAATTGACAATTTATTTTTAAAAATATTATGATATTTAAAAATGTTAATTTTTATATTTGTAAAGAAAGAAAGAGTTTGAAGGTAAAATAATAGATATAAAATTTGTCCAAAAAAAAAACCCAAAAAGTTATGATTGATAGCATCCTTCAAAAAATCATTTCTATTGTGAGAATATAACTTTTTTGAATTAAAAAACATATTGCTACTATAAACATGCTAAGTCACTTTTACTAAATAATTTAATATAATAAATACTTAACTTTTTAAATAAAAATATTTTTTCATTTTTTTAAAAAATGTTATCATATATTTTGTATAAAAATATATAAAATGTATTTTTTTCTAATATTTCTTATGTAAATATTTATAAATAAATAAAAACATATTTGTTTCGGTTGCGAGATCGAGTCACCAAACACCTTCACAATTTGTTCTTTTTCACTGTCTAGTTTCGTTGTTTGGTGTCTTCCTTTCTTATGACGGTTGTCCGATTATACAATACAGTATTAAAGTTCCTTCAGTCTTGTAATATCTTGGAAACTTTGATGATGGGCATGTGTACATTAAACATGTAATGTTTAAATCTTAAGATTAATATATTTTTGCTTACTAAATGAAACCATTAGAATAAAAAATAAATCATTGCTAAGCTTAAAATATTATGGACGTTGAAATGACCTGTTCCTGAAGTTCAATTGTTGAAATTAAAAAACTATTGCAAATAAGAATAAATCAAACCGATTAAATTATTGGAGAAATGGCTGTTATAAACAAGACTTGTACTACCTTAGGAAATAAAACAAACAGAGTGGAGCTGGTTAACTTAATTAGATGAAGGTAGTAGAATTGGTATTCTTTATTAGGGTGTTCTTTCATGTACCATCAAATTTCTTCCTGCACCCCATCATAGGCTTCACGAAGAAACACCTCCTTATTATCTCTATCTATAAAGAATAAACCATTTTTCATCTACATTGAGGTAATTCTTGTTTAAGGAGATGAATTTGGGAGTGGGTGTCTTGTTCACTTTCGTTGATTTAATATGTGTAAAAATAAATCAGTTTCATTCAGCGTTAAGGAAAAAATATATATTAAAACATACATATATCAAATATTTATGACCATATCGAATAAACCTAAACATATACCAAATAGTATTTCTAGTTTTCATTATTTTAAAATAATTTTTCCAAATTAAAACTTCAAAGTTATCCTCAAACTATTTGAATTTTTGATCAGTTTAGAATGTTTCTTATTTTTCCAATTTCAACCTGGTGTAATTATATTTTTAAGAGGAAGAAAAACATAAATGAAATCAAAAGAGAAAAGGATAATACATTTGGTTGTACGAAGACAAATTATTGAAAAATAAAATAAAACTTCTCCCAGAAGCCTTACTTTCCACTACTACTTATATATATATTATGTTAATTTATTATTATATGATTACTATACCCTCATGAAAAGTTTGGCAAAGGAAGAAACAATCATTTTATTACATTATATTTTTTTTACTATCATACAAAAGAAACATGGTCACTCATGGATCTTTACAAATGTATTGTGCAAGAAGACAAGAAAGACAAACTTGATTGACAAATTAATAAAGAAGACAAGATATTATGTAGTCACAAACATAATATTATATGATATTATATATGTATTCACAAGTCTTACAATAACAACTTAATGAAATAGTGTTAGGACTTATTTTTCTCCCATCCTTAGCATACAAGACGAGACATTTTATGAGTATGTCTCATCAATATCATTTTAGATTATAATTACAATTTATACGAATGGAGAGACTTGATTGTGATCATAATTACAATTTATCCTATCTTTCAATTCATTTATTTAGATATAATGTTGCTATAATTTACCATTATACATTGTATGCTTTTATTTCAATCTCTCATCTCAAATAATTTCATCAAATCCTATTAGAATCAATTTTATTTTAAATTATTTTCGTGAATTTTTCCATTTAATATTTATATTAATTGATAATAATAATACTAATGAAATATAAACCTTTTAAAAATATTTTTCATTAAAAAATAACTCATCAAAACAAGATTTAGGATAAAATAATAACACAACAATATTTAATATTTATGTACAAATATATATATTCCACGAACAAAACTTAACAAAAATTACCCATTCAACCAATGCCATTACCTTTGAAATAAATTGTACTTTTTAATAGAAAAATAATTGATAGACTTTATTTTTATTTAATACGAACATTTGTTTTTAAATTAATATATTCAATCATTTTTTAATACCAATAATTTTTTTTAATTAATTAGACCTATTCATTTTTTATTTAAAAACTATCTATCCACATCTTCTTTTGAATTAATTTTAATTCGTCAATTCTTTATTTTATATTACTTTTAATTATAAAGATAAATATGTAATCTTTTAATTTGATTTATTATAATTTTTTTTATGTATCACGTTCATTAAATCTTTTCCAAACTTTTCCTTCGGAGCCATACACTTTCACCTTTCAAAATAAATAACATCACGATCTCTTTTCTATCCTCTCAATTTTTTTCATTTACTCTCTCCCAAATCCCTCTTCTAATATAACCAAAGCATAATTTCACTTTATAGATTACATGTTGTGATTAAGAAACCGTTTTGAACTAATATGCAATTTCTGTTTTAATTAATCATGATTAAGTGATTTATTGGATTAACTTCACCTGTGTTCATCGTAAACGAGGTAATATGGATTGACCACAAATAAATACAACTTGAAAAACATGTCCCACCTTATTTAAGAGTAGATGATCTACTACAACAATGAAAACATCATCATTATATTTATAATTATTGTTATTACCACTATTATTATTTTGTGGTTAACATCGTCTTACTAGTAATATTGTTACCATCATTATTATCACTTTTTCAATAATGTTATTGTTTTAATTGTTGAATTATCATCATTATTATATTAATCAATCCTTTTATTTTAACTTCCATCTATCTCAATTATTATTACTACTTTGTCCATGAGTATACTTGTGATCATGTTAATTCCACTTTGCAAGAATCACATTTTTGTTTTTAAGTAAGACAGTTATGCTCAGATTTCTTTAATATGAGGTTTCTTATTAATTATTTTATTAACATAATATTCTTTGCAATAAATCCTCACATACATATCCAACACTATTTTAATTTGCACAATTAACATAATAGATGTTTTTTATACAATTAAATTTACAAAAAATCTGTAATATATAAACTATGTTATATTACAATTCAAATTTTATAATAAATAAATATATAGGTTGCACTTTTTATTTATGACAAATGATTTGTAGAAGAGGAATAATAAATAGTTAACAATGACGTCTGTGACATCCCCAAATATATAATAACTACAATCATATAATATAGGTGTCAACATCCAAATAAAGAGAACAGTTAGAGTATGACTTGCAATTAAGTACGTAATTACAGTCATCCAAATAAGAAGACATAATTTTAAACTTAAACAGTTTAGAGTATTCAACACTTCAAGCGTTCAAATAGGAAAATTCCTAAGTAGACTGCACTGCAGCATTAGTGTCCTCTAGTTCTTGCTCCAAAGGTATCTCCTCAACAATTTCTGCTCTCATCCAAGTGGATGATCATCGCAAAAGAAAACATACAAAAACAACACACAACAAAGAAGCAAGGGTGAGCTAGATAAACAAGCAATAATCATATAGTACAATCAATTGATGTAATCATGCTTAGTTACATCTAAAAGAACAATTAAAGCATACCCTTTAAACCATGACTCAAACACTCACACGACTCATTAGGATTGGTATAACTGTCGAACTATTGGTCGTCTTTGCACTTGCGTAGTTCAGCTGGCACTCCCCAACACTATGCAAGGTAAATCCCCTGTCTGTCTATGTCTAAACTCTAAGACTATAGACGAGGACCTCCCTCTACTATCACCACTTACACTGCTCTCCTCTATTTGAGCATGAACAGTGCTTCGAGTGTAGGGATAGACATACCAGTTCAAAGCTCCATACAGTTATACAGAACAACAACAACACCCCACACATCACTTTCAATCATCTCACCCTGAGATGTCCAGTTCACACTCAATTTCATCATTTCAATTTGCAGTCACATTATTTCAAGCCACACAATTCAAATATATGGACATACATACATCCTGTCAGTCAAACAACATCAAACAGCTCAAACAGATGTGGAAAAATATGAAACTCACTGAACCAGGTCTCACAACGCACCAAGATGCAAGACAAGACAGCAAAAATTCGCACAGCGCACCACCCTTGGTGCGCTGAGCGAATTTTCCTAACGAGGGGAGTGTTTTTCAGCTAAAATTCGCATAACGCACCACCCTTGATGCGCTGAGCGAATTTTCCTGACAGGGGGACAACTAAAATTCGCATAGCACCCCAAATTCGCTATTCGAATTAATTTGGCTAATTTCCCAAGCTAGCAATAGTCGCAAAGCGACTACATTCGCTACGCGACTTACCAAACAGATAGCAACCCTCTCTAGTCTTTAGCACAGCGCACCAACTCGTTGTACGAATGCTCAAACAGAGAGCACCTCTCTGTGAGGACTCGCTATGCGAAAATATTCGCTTAGCGAGTCTGCATAATCTGCAGAACGCAAATTTTGCAGAATTTTCCACTCACCCACTCCTTACCACTTCTAGGCCTTTCTTCCAACTTTTAAGCCTTCTAATTCATATTTTGTACCTAATTAAACTTGTCTAGATGATTATCAAGCGTTATTAACATGATTTTAAAGTGATCAATACCCAAGTTTTAACTTAAACTTCCAAGTTCATTAACCCAAGGACCCAATTTTGATTCTACCATTTTAAACATGACTTTACTCAGTTTTATGACCCTAACCTGTTCTAATTGACTCATACAAGCTAGCCACACTGTCAAATTGCACTCAAGACCACCCATGCTCAAACTCCCTACCTCAGTTCCTCTCAAAAGACCAAAAACAATACTCTCTTAACCCTTTACTCATCTAACATGACTAACACAGGATTTCCACCTCAACCACATCTCCCTAACCCAATTGGTCATCAGAGAAGAATCAGATGTCTGAACGTATCAATCTCACCTTCGACGCCAACACATATGACTAGTCACAACTGACTAGACTAGGCCAGGGCTGCTCTATGATCAGGGATGTGCCAACTCAGGTGTCTAAGATTCTTCTATCCTACCAACAAAGTGCTCTCAATAAGTCACAATTGATCCCTCGAAACTATTTCAACACTGTAACTCATCCTAGACCTCTATTACTCAAAATCACTATGTCACTTCCCTTAAATTGACCTGGACTACTACCAATTTAATCAGAACGGTGCATACTTACCTTACCTTCCATCTAACCCTCCTTTGGCAGAACCCAAACCTTAAACTTATCACATTTGAAATATTGCTCAGTCCAACCAAAACCACAGTCACCAATTCACATCATAACAACTTACAACCAATACATTTTTACATGCACAATTTCCAGCATCACAACACCAGCCAATTTATACTCAACAGGTACATCAATAGGAACATAACAGTTTAATTCAACACACCAATTCAGGATTCAACATGCATATATCTCATAAATTAATTTCAAACAAAATAACTAGCTCCCCTTACCTTGAAGTTGAGCAGTACAACCAACTAGAATGCCCTAACCGTGCCTTCACAGCGAAAACTCAAACAGTGTCCTACAACCACCTAAATGGTGATGAAAACAGCTCTTAGAGCTAGAATAGATAGAGAATCGAAAGGAGATGCTACCCAGCTGCATGCAACTAGTAAAGTTGCATGCCCTAGGTTCAAGAAAATGGAAAAATCGACTTACCCGTCCAAATAAAAAATTAATCGGATGGATAGGAAGCTCTCAACTCCGTGAGCGAAAGAACACCACCTAATCGAAAATGCAACGGTGGAAAGTGGTGGAAAAGTAGAGAGAAGTCAGAGCAAGAAGAAGGAAATGGTACTGAGTTTAGAGAGAGAAAGGGGAAAAGTAGAATAAAGAATCTAGCTTTTGAGGGAAAGACCCTTGCTAAGGTCAGGTTCCCTTAGTCTGGGCCTAACTGCCTCTAACTAGGACCCAATGACCTTATAATTTTCCAGGCCCTCACAACTTCAACATTAAACAATCAATTTTAAAAATATGGCATTTATGTGATCTTAAATTCAACATCTCAAAATTTAAGGAAAAATAAAAGATAAAAGTGGGTTGGAGACAAGAAATAATAATAAAATAAGATTATATATTTTAAATAAACTAAAATAAAAGTAACTCGATCACTTTGTTATATTGTTTAAATTTTTATACAATTTTACAATGATATGAAATTATAACTAAATGTGTGAATTTTTATTTATTTTATATAAAGTTATTCGTTTGATCCTTCTAAGATATCATCTGAAAAATTAATATTTAAGTCACAGGACACCTGTAACAAAGAGACATAGAAAACCTCTTGTCATGAATTTGTTTTATTTTGATGTATACTACACACGTGCCGAGTTGAATATTTAGGCGGCGCAAAGCAGAAATAGAACTTAAAATATAATTAATTACTTTAACAAATAATAAAAAGGCATAATAGTCAGTAATTCTACATCAATAGCCACTGTTTGGTGGTTGTTATTTCATGTCAATATAAGAGGTGGGGTTGTGATGGCATAAGAGCACTTGAAAAGGTCATGCTGGAAAATTATGGAATCTCTCTCAAATTCATTTTCTTATTTTCTTATGCTATTAAATGAGTTAAAAATAAATTAAATATGAGTCTAAATTACATATTAGATAAAAATTATAAAATTAAACATCATGAAAATTCATAAATATCTTAAGATATGTTTATTTTTAAAAATGAATTAAAAAAAATGTGAAATTGAAATCGTTTGAATTAATAGAAAGATACTAAAAGTAAAAGAATTTGATAAAAATTTATAAAAATTAGTCTGATATGATATGTTGGATAAATTATTATTTTTTAATTATTAAAAGTAGAAAATTATCGTTTAATCCTTAATCAAAAAAATTAATTAGTATAAATTAGATTAGAATAAAATGTGAACAACTGTTTAAAAAAATTAAAATTGGTAAAACTAAATTAAATTGAAATAGTATTGATAAAATTTAAATTGAATAAATTACTATTATTCTTATTATTATATATAAATATTTATAATATAATAAATTATGTTTTGATTTTTAAGACATTTTGTTAGGTTTCTTCACCAATCCCTTTCTCTGTGCGAAGAGAGTAAGACGAATAAAGTGTGCTTTGCTTTTTGTGATTTTTTAACATTTTTCTTTTCGTTTTTGTGTAATCGACTTTGTCTTCCCAAATTCGTCTGCAGAAACAAACAGGTTTTTAATGTATTAATTAAAAATAATATCAATATCTTAGGTAAATTAGACTCGTGTCGTAATTTTATAATCTTTCTCTAATAAATTCTCATAAAAGAATACCCATCAGAATTTCTCTCCAATGCAATTTTCTGTAAAATAAAAAATCAAGCCAAACTGTTTTCTCTGGATTTTATTATTGTCAAAACACGTTTTGAGTTTTAGTATTTGTACAAAATAATGAATAATAAAAATTTTAAGATTATATTATGTAAACTAGTTATATAAACTATTAATGCATTTAAGTTTAATTAATTGGTATTTATTTATTATTCTTTTGAATTTTTGGTCTGCTGAAGTAGCATTTATGATGATTGAGTCTGCAGAGAATTTATCGACGCAGCTGCAATATACACCGACGGCACCCTCCTACCAACTCTTCTCATTTATCTTTACTATTTTTTACTCGAGTTAGCATGTAAACATCAACGTCAAGTTTTAAGACAATTTTAAAATTTAGATTTTTTTATTCTGCCTTTTTTTTTTCAGTCCGACCACGTATATGTTGTAAAAATGTAAAATATTTTTTGATTAAATAAATATTAAAAATAAAAATATGAGTTCAAAGTTTTACAATGAACAAAAATAAAAAGTGAAAATATAGATGAATGTATTAATCTATTATTTTAAGGTTTTGAGTAAAAAATGATGTTAATTTTTTATGTCATTAGACTTAGATTATATTGATATTATATATTTCAGTAAATTTCTTTTTTTTATAAAATTAACAATAATTTATTAATTTTAAAAATTCGTTATTTGAAATTTGTTCATGACAAAGAGAAACACGTAGTTAAAAACATTTGGTGGCTGAATTTTGCCAAAAGTTGAGTGGTTCTGTGTGTTATCGTTTGTTGTTTAATCATTCATGCGAGTACCGGTTGTTGGCCTAACACAGAAAGAAAAAGAGAAAAAAAAGGGAGATGACGCAAACTGATGCAAATCGTCACTAACCAATATTCCAAACAAAACCAATATTAAAACCTATTATTAGGTTTCAAAGGGACGTGTTTAACTCATAACATGTGTTATATTATATCTAGATATACTTTTAATAGGAAAGTAATATCTCATTATTAGGATAAATGTTTATAATAATTACCTTCTTTTTATGGAGGAATCTGTCCACAAAACGATACATATTTATTAATTAAGCTCGTTTCTTTTTGTGGTAATTCAATTAAAAAGTTTCGAGTATAATATGTATTTTATTTTTATTTTAATACAACTTTACTGTTCATTAAACTTGTATTTATTTGAAATAAATTACCCAAACATTAGCTACAGTAACTGGCTATGACTAAGACCACATTATCTAAAGCAGATGGTAGGTTAATCGTGAATCCAAAAGTTGCTTTGACAATCCCTAAACATGGTTTAACTACTTATAATTAGGGACGGAACTAGATTAGTATGGGTGGGTGAGGTGACCATATATAAAACATCATCAACATTTTCTATTTTGTAAAATTTTATGTTGGACAGTAATATTTTATAAATTATAAGTTATAATATTTTAATATGTAGGATCATATTGAGAATTTTATTAATTATGTTATATATAAAAGAAGAAGAGGAATAATTTGATTAAATTAAATTACAAATAAAGTAAATTTTAATAAAAACTACATAATAATTTAATTTTTAAAATAAAAATTACATATAAAATGCAGAGAAAGGGAGAGAAGGGTGCTGGATTTCCTCTTCAATCTATAAGTAGCTGAGGTATAGGGTACTAGGTTGTAATGCTGAAAATAAGGATTAACATATATATATATATATATATATATATATATATATATATATATATATATATATATATATATATATATATATTGCAAAATATAGACTATTCAGCTGTGATTTTATGCATTTCTCATAGTTCCTATAATGTTCATGCAGCTGTAGGGATCAACCTATATGTATCATATAATATATAATTGACATATTTTCTGTCTTACACTAAATATTATTCCTTAACCTTCTTCAGTAATTCCACATGCAATCGGTGCCCACATGCCCTGCATAAGCTCATGAATTTCTTGATTCTCAAGCATTGTTTCTATATCAGCATCAAACTCTCTTCCATCAGAAAACTCTGCTTTCTGAATTTGCTTTGCACTTGGTTCATGGTTTCCAGTCATCAGCATCTTCAAGGACTGATCTTGAGGCATATAACAATAATCTGGGTACTGTGAGTTCCCAATTTGGTTTGCAATCTGGGCTGGTTGGTCTGCGACCGAAAGGGTTGGTTTTCCAAAAGGGTAAACAGCAAAAGGTGTTGCAGAGGATGACAAGTTCAGAATAGGAGTTTCCATGCTTTCAACAATGTCATCATGTGTGTTCTTCTTATCCACAGTATGATTTGGATCACGGCTGATCACCCGAGACAACTCACCAGCAGTGGTTCTTGTTTCACTGTTGTTAGGAGGAGAATCCATCAGAGGAGGCAACAGCGAAGAAGGTGATGATGATTCGTTTCCAGAGGAATTCAACCTCCTAACGTGCAATCTCCTCCCAGAAGGACTTTTCTCAAAGACTCTGCACACCACCCATTCGCTCTATAAAATGGGGGAAATTTCAAAACAAAACAACCTTAATTAACATATGTTAATGAAGTTTTCAAGTAAACAAAAAAGAGAGCATGTAATAAATCATACCTTAGCATATTGGTATTGATTCTGTTTCCCTTCCAACCTATATTCATGCATAACCCAGTTTGTCTTTTCACCTCTTGGAGCTCTTCCCTTGTAGAAAACTAAGGTTTTCTTCAGCCCAATGAGTGCATTTTCCGCTATTATCTCCTTGTCTTTTCCTGTGGCTTTCCAATAACCAGCCTCAGTGGCCCTATTAGCCCTTAAACCAGTTGGGTACTTTTTGTCCCTCACACAGAAATAATACCACTCAGTTTCCCCCATTTTAGCCAATGCTTCAAAAACCAAACATGATTGTAAAAAGGCATCATCAATTCACTGTCAAAGCAAGCTACAACAAGAATTCAATTAAAAAAGAAATGAAATGAAGTGATGGACACACCAGGCAAATTCCAAGGCTCACACTTGTTCAAATCAACCTCAGCAATGGCCACAGCACAGAAACAGTTGTCAGCAACCTTCTTTGTGAGGTAGCATTTTATGAGCTCCTCATCAGTTGGATGAAATCTAAAACCAGTTGGCAAGTTAAGCTTCTGATTTTCCTTACTTGGTTTGTAAACGTTCTCCATTGATCCAATCCCAAACCAAAATCCCCTGTTTCATCAAAGAAGCAAATGAAAAACAGAACACGACAAACTCGTAAATTTGTGTGCTCACGCAAAGAACACATTCAATTCTCAAACACAGGTGAATCAAGGGAACCGACCACTCTGTTAAATAAGGAACACTATTGTCTTAGTTGCAAGAACAAAAAACAACAAAGGTTTTGGGTTTTGAGGGGTTACAAATTTTCTGCATTTGATTGTGAATTATGTAACCTAAAGGGGAAAGTGACTAGAGGGAATGAACAAAAAGTTTTTTTTTTTTTTCGAGGAATTTGATGAATATGGTGTTAAGGAAAAATTGTGCACAAAAGAAACAAACTCCTTAAATACAGGTTTTTGTGGGTATTCATAACCACTGTTGACAAGTAACTGGGAGCCTTCATGCCTGCATATGTACATGATTGAGTACTCAAAAGTTGAAAGGTGAAAATCATGAGTAAAAACAATCATTTTTTATTTCCGTAAAAGAAAAAAGGCGTGACGAATAGTAAAATAATAAACATCTTCTCAATCTTTCTAAAATTATATAGTTTGCTTTTATATCTTTAAAACATATTTTATCCCAAAAACATCGTGTTTAACAAGGGGCTAAAAATTGAATTGGACATGAAAACAACCTAATCTTTAGAGTGATTAGAAGTTGATTTCACTTTATAATGATTTTCGTACCTTAACAAATTGTGTAGAGTTTCCTTTTCTATGATTGCTAAGAACACCTCACAGAGTCACCAGTCACCAATTTAGCCTGTTGGTAAATGTTGACGTTCCTATGCTCTTCAACTTATTTACCTTCTTTGTTTATAAACCAAACACTGCAACACAATACCAATAACAAAATAGAAAAACAGAAAGAAAAATGAGTTAGTGGCTTTACTTAATATCTGCAACTCTGAATACAGGATAAGATCATGCTTATACCGTATAAAGGAACAGAACTCAAAACACTGTGCTTGTAGATGTTAGATGATTCAATTATTTATAGTCATTTCTACATTTCTTAACGTACATAACATGATACAAGAAGTTAAAGATAGAAATTTAACTTTAACTTTTTTTCAAGAATACTTTAATTATTTGTTACAAAATTAAAATTTCGGATATCTACAAAGAGTTATTTTAGTTTTAAAAGTTACTTTATTTTCTCAAAATTCGGCGACTTTACAGTATAATCAAATGTCATCTCTGTCAGTGTAATGATGAAGTGTTATCAATCATCAATTATTAATGTAATAATGATATTCGACTGACAGTTGTATATCTATATAATAAAAAGATTTCACTGACAATTTTTTATTTATATGTAACAACAAGTTTTCACCCACAATTTCAGTAGAATGATGGTGTCATATTATCACTCTTACTTAGAGCAGAAGAAAAATAAATATATTTTTTTGTTTATCTATACATTTGTAATGATGAAATTCTATACCAACAATTATACACTTGTAAAATAATAAAATATTTCTGAATTTTATATTTATGTAATAAAGAGGTTTGACAGTTGTATATATATACAATAATAATATTTCACCACTCATTATATATTTATGGGTTAAATATGTTTTTAGTCCCTAAACTATTGGCCGTTTCTGGTTTTCGTCCCTCTTTCAAAGTAAGGTACAATTTGGTCCTCATTCTTTTCAAAACGTTCGTTTTAGTCCTCGGAATTTTGGTTTTAGTCCTCATTTGTTGCTAAATGAGGACCAAATTTTTAAACAGTGTTTAGTTTTCGAGGACTAAAACGAACGTTTCGAAAAGAATGAGGACCAAATTGTACCTTACTTTGAAACAGGGACAAAAACCAGAAACGACCAATAGTTTAGGGACTGAAAACATATTTAACCCTATATTTATATATAACAATAAATCTTTATAGACAATTGTAATAAAATGATAATAACATATTATCACGGTTACTTAAAAAACAAATATGTTATTTCTGTTTATCTATACTATATATACATATAAATGTATTACATTCTAGCAAAAGTTATACACCAGTGAAATTTTACCTATAATTTTATATTTATGTAATAATGAGTTTTTACTGATAATTATTTGTTACAAAATTAAAATTTTGAATATCTACAAAGAATTCTTTTAGTTTTAAAAGTTACTTTTATTTTTACAAAATTTGGTGACTTTAAAATATTACCCTAAAATATTACCCTATGTTATTTTTGTTTGTGTAATTAGAGTTGTCAAAATGGGTCACCCGACCCGACCTGGTCCAGTCCACCACGGGTTGATCACTTAATGAGTCAATCCAACCTGACTCATTTATTAGCGAGCCAGAAAAATTCAAACCCGGTCCGACCCACCAAGGGTTGATGGGTAAACGTGTTGGCTCACTAACTCACTTAATTACAATTTTTTTTAAATAAAACTTTTTACAAACTTTCTATAATTCAAATCTAAACAAATTTCACTCCCATGGGTGTTTAATTAATTTTGAAAATAAAAAAATTATTTATTTTTTTATAAAATTAAAATTAAATTTTAATAAAATAAAATTAGGTAGGTGGGTTGGTGGGCCAACCCGGCCCATCACGGGTTCAACCCACATGAGCCGGGTTTAAATGAGCCGAGTTTAAATCTGACCCGCATAAAAAAAATATATAATTTTTTCAAACCCAACCCGAACCCGTGGTGGACCGGATTGACCCGCGGATTATGTCCCATTTTGACAACTCTATGTGTAATGATAAATTCTTACAAATCATTTTATATTTTGTGTATTTATGTAATAATGATATTCGACGGACAAATATATATATATATATATATATATATATATATATATATAATAAAGAGATTTGTATATTTATATAATAAAGAGATTTTTTTTCACTTATAATTTTTTATTTATAAGTAACGACAAGTTTTCACCGACAATTATAGTAGAATGATGATGTGATATCATCACTCTTACTCAAAAAGAAAAAAAATAAATATAGTTTTCGTTTATGTATACATTTGTAACTATATACTAACAATTTTATACTTATGTAACACTCAAATTTATGTGAATTTTATATCTATAAAATAATGAGATCCAACTGGCATTTATATATTTATAAAAAATTAATATTCATCAATTCATATATTTATATATAACAATAAATCTTTATTGACAATTGTAATAAAATAAAAATAACATTTTTTTTCAATAGAAAGAAAACAAATAATTTTTTTGTTTATCTATATATACATGTAAAATTATTAAATTATAGCAAAAGTTCTAGAATTATGAGATAATGAGATTTTAAATATAAATTTAAATTTATGCAATAATAAATTTCTAATAGTAATTATTTGTTACAAAATTAAAATTTAGAATATTTATCAAGAATTCTTTTAGTTTTAAAAGTTACTTTATTTTCTTAAAATTTGATGAGTTTATAATATAACCATATGTCATTCTGTTTATGTAATGATGAAGTGTTATAAATCATCTACTATTTATATGATAATGATATTCGACTAACAGTTGTATATCTATATAATAAAGAGATTTCACTGACAATTTTTTATTTATATGTATCGACAAGTTTTCTATGATAATTTCAGTAAAATGATGGTGTCATATTATCTCTCTTACTCAAAATAATAGAAAAATAAATATACTTTTTAATTATACACATTTGTAATGATAAAATTTTATACCAATACACTTATGTAATAATGAAACTTTCCTGATTTTATATTTATGTAATAACGAGGTTCGGTCTATTAGTTGTATATTTATATAATAATAAAATTTCACCAATCATTATATATTATATATAACAATATATCTTTATAGATAATTGTAATAAAAATAATAATAACATATTATCATTCTTACTCAAAAAGAAAAAAAAGCAAATACATTATTTCTGTTAATGTATATATATGTAAAATTATTAGATTCTAGCAAAAGTTCTATAATGATGTAATAATGAGATTTTACATATAATTTTATATTTATATAATAATGATTTTCTACTAATAATTATTTGTTACAAACTTAAATTTTTGAATATCTACGTAGAGTTCTTTTAGTTTAAAAAATTACTTTATTTTTACAAAATTTAGTGACTTTATAATATAACCATATGTCATTTTTCTTTATGCGATGATAAATTCTTACCAATAATTTTATATTTGTATATTTATGTAATAATGATATATAACAGTTATATATATATATATATATATATATAATAAAAAAAATTATATCTATATAATAAATATATTTATATATCTATATAATAAAGAGATTTCAATGAAAATTTTTTATTTATATGAAAGGATAAGTATTCACCTAAAATTGCAGTAGAATGATGGTGTCATATTATCACTTTTACTTAAAGAAAAAAAATAAATTTACTTTTTATTTATCTATACATTTGTAATGATAAAATTCTATGCCAACAGTTCTACACTTATGAAATAATGAAATATTCCTGAATTTTATATTTATTTAATAATGAGGTTTGAGAGTTATATATATATATATATATATATATATATATATATATAAAATAATATTTCACCAATCATTATATATTTATATATAACTATAAATCTTTATAGACAATTTTAATAGTGTTGGAAGTCTAACATCGACTAGAGATAAGATCAAATTATAATATATAAGTGGGGTGCAAACCTAACCATACAAGCCGGTTTTGTGGGGCTGAGTTAGGCTTAAAATTCACTTCTTAATATGGTATCAGAGTCATGTTTAGAGCCTATCCTAGCGAGATTTATGTGGGTATTTTGTTCTACCTGTTGTCGGGCCACTATTGGACCACCCATTATATCTACTCTCACACCCAAGATGATTATACCTCGGTGTGAAGGGAGTGTGTTGGAAGTCTCATATATATATATATATATATATATATATATATATATATATATATATATATATATATATATATATATATATATATATATATATATATATATATATATAAGTTGGGTGCAAACCTCACCATACATGCCGGTTTGTGGGGATGAGTTAGACTTAAAGTCCACTTCTTAACATGATATCAGAGCCATGGTTGGAGCCTTTCCTAGCGTTGTCGGGCCACTATCTGACCACCCATTAATTATACTCTCACGCTCAATATGTCTATACCTCGGCGTGAAGGGGGTGTGTTGGAAATCCCACATCGACTACAGATAATGCCAAATTATAATATATAAGTGGGGTGCAAACCTCATAATGCAAGCCGGTTTTGTGGGGGTTGAGTTAGGCTTTTCCTAGCTTGATCTATGTGGCCATTTTCTCTAGACCCAACAATTCTCTCAAACCTAGCCCTCATGTACATCACCTCCCCATCACCTCCCCATCACCTCCATCGCTGTTATTACTCACTGGCAGAACACCTACACCCATTGAAATTGGCTCCGCGACCTTCAGGATTTCCTAGTCTTTCGCTCCACATTATCTTCTGCTGGCAAAGCCACACTTTTTTCCGTTGCAGTAAGTCCTCCACACGGACTCCTGAAGCAACCTCAAACTCTTCTTCTCTGACTCTTTGTCCTTGTCGCATTCCAGCGCGATTCGGACCAGCCCAAAAGCCATTTCCCGAACCAAACTGGTTATGGGTGTTGCAAGCTCGATGAGGAAAGCGGGTTGGGAAGTTGTGTCCTTCTGGAAGGCAAAGTGGACTTAGCCGCGACGGTAGCCGAACACGGTGAGGACGTAGCGGAGCCTTGAGATTGCCACGGCCTGAAGCTTTCTTCTTTGGGAAGTGGTAGCAGGGCCTGGAAGTGGAAGACCCTTGTCATCTTGTTCTTGTTCGTCTTTTCCCTTTGTGTTTGCATCTCCCTCTATGATTTTGGACATTGTTTCAGAGGAGGGGACTTGGATGTCTTCATTTCCAACCTTGTTGGTCCAATGGAAATGCCTCTTGGAGGATGAGTCTTGAGGTTGAGTGGTTGAGGTTGTATCCATGACTAGGGTCTTAATATGAGAAGGAAGAACAAGCTTTAAAGGAAGGTCAGATAGTAGAGAGAGGGAGGGAGACAGAGAGACGGAGAGAGTATGAATCTGGTTTCTTCTTTTTACTGTTGGAGATAGATATGTTGGGCTTTTAGGTTTATTTAATTGTTTCTTTGTTATTATAGCCATCTCCCCCTTTCATATAGTGAGTGCAAGAGAATCCTGACAAAAGAAACATAACCAGTTCCACCAGCTGATATAGGAAATCAGAAAGAGACTGGGATAGAGTACGCTTCAAATAGAAAAGAAAGGAATCTAAGGAGACAATGTGTTTGTTATTTCACTTTCTTGTGGGGTAGCGAATGAAGAGAGAGCAAAACAAAACGTATCAGCTTAGATGAACTCCAACCTTCAGATCTACCTCCTCAATTTTCTTTGCCCCCAACCGCATTGACGAAGAAGAACTCAACTTCTTAAAATCTCATTTATAACAGATGACGAAGTGCGCTTCAACCAAATGCACACTTAACATACTTAATCTCACTTCAAAACTTAAACAACCAACATGGCAGAAGTGAAGAGGGCAACTGGCATAAAACGTGGCCTCGTCGTTTGTCACACTACTAAATTTTAACGCCGTCCAATTTTAAGGACTAATAGTAAGAGTTTCAAAACTATGAGAACTAAAAACCATCAAAGTTTCGAGTAGAGACTAAAACCAAAATCGTGTGATACTTAAGGGACGAAAAACATATTTAACCCTTTATAAAATAATAATATTTCATCAATTCTTATATATATATATATATATATATATATATATATATATATATATATAAATCTTAATTGAAAATTGTAATAAAATGATAAAAACATATTATTATTTTTTTCCAAAAAAAAAATCTTTTCTTGTTTATCTATATATACATGTAAAATTATTAGATTCTAGAAAAAGTTCATGAATTATATAATAATGAGATTTTACCTATAAATTTATATTTATGTAATAATAAGTTTATATATAAAGAGTTCTTTTAGTTTTAAAAGTTACTTTATTTTCTTTATATTTGATTACTTTATTGTATAATCATATTCCATTTCTATCTGTGTAATGATGAAGTGTTATCAATCATCTAATATTTATGTGATAACGATGTTTGACAAACAATTGTATATCTATGTAACAAAGAAATTTCACTGACAATTTTTTATTTATATGTAACGAAAAATTTTCACTAATAAATCCGGTAGAATGATGGTGTCAAGTTATCACTCTTACTCAAAAGAGAAGAAAAATAAATATACTTTTTTGTTTATCTATACATTTGTAATGATGAAATTCTATACCAACAATTCTACACTTATGTAATAATTAAACTTTCCTGAATTTTATATTTATGTAATAATAAGGTTCAATTGACAGTTGTATATTTATATATTAATAAAATTTCAACAATCATTATATATTTATTTATAACAATAAATCTTTATAGACAATTGTAACAAAAATGATAATAACATATTATCACTCTTACTCAAAAGAAAAAAAACAAATGTATTATTTTTGTTTATATATATATATATATATATATATATATATATATATATATATATATATATATAATTATTAGATTCTAACAAAAGTTCTACAATAATGTGATTTTACATATAATTTTATATTTATGTAATAATGAGTTTCTACTAATAATTATTAGTTACAAAACTAAGTTTTGAGTATCTAGAAAGTTTTCTTTTAGTTTTAAAAATTACTTTATTTTTACAAAATTTTGTGACTTTATAATATAAATATATGTCATTTTTGTTTGTGTAATGATGAATTCTTACTAATTATTTTATATTTATGTGATAATGATATTTGACTAACAGTTTTATATATATATAATAAAAAAATTTGTATATCTATATAATAAAAAGATTTGAATATCTATGTAATTAAGAGATTTCATAGATAATTTTGTATTTATATGTAACTATAAGTATTCATCGAAAATTTTAGTAGAATGATGATGTCATTTTATCACTCTTACTTAAAAGAGAAGAAAAATAAATATACCTTTCATTTATCTATACATTTGTAATGCGGGATTCCAACACACTCCCTTCATGCCGAGGTACAGACATCTCGAGCGTGAGAGTAGAATTAATGGGTGGTCCAATAGTGGCCCCACAACAGGTGGAACAAAATGCCCACATAGATCTCGCTAGGATAGGCTCCATCCACGACTTTAATACCATATTAAGAAGTGGGTTTTAAGTCTAACTCAACCCCACAAAACCGACTTGTAAGGTGAGGTTTGTACCCACTTATATATTATAATTTGGCCTTATCTCTAGTCGATGTGAGACTTTCAACAATATATGTAAAATTATTAGATTCTAGGAAAAGTTATAGAATTATGTAATAATGAGATTTTACCTATAATTATATATTTATGTAATAATAAGTTTCTACTTATAATTATTTGTTACAAAATTAAAATTTTGGATATCTAAAAAGAGTTCTTTTAGCTTTAAACATTATTTTCTTAAAATTTGGGAACTTTATACTATAACCATATGTCATTTCTTTCTATGTAATGATGAATTGTTATCAATCATCTTATATTTATGTGATACTGATATTCGACTCACAGTTGTATATCTCTGTAATAAAAAGATTTTACTGATAATTTTTTACTTATATATAACGATAAGTTTTCACTCACAATTCCAGTACAATGATGGTATCATATTATCTCGCTTACTCAAAAGAAAAGAAAAATAAATATACTTTTTCTTTATCTATACATTTGTAATGACAAAATTCTATATCAATAATTCCACATCTATGTAATAATAAATTTTTCTAAATTTTATATTTATATAATATTGAGATTCGATTGACGGTTGTATATTTATATAATAATAATATTTCACTAATCATTATATATTTATATATAACAATAAATCTTTGTTGACAATTGTAATAAAATGATAATAACATTATCACTCTTACTCGTAAGAAAAAAAAAACAAATACATTATTTTTGTCTATCTATATATACATATAAAATTATTAGATTCTAACAAAAGTTCTATAATTATGTAATAATGACATTTTGCTTATAATTTTACATTTATGTAATAATATAATAATTAGATTCTAACAAAAGTTCTATAATTATATAATAATGTGATTTTACATATAATTTTATATTTATGTAATAATGAGTTTCTACTAATAATTATTAGTTACAAAACTACTCAAGTTTTGAATATCTAGAAAGAGTTCTTTTAGTTTTAAAAATTACTTTATTTTTATAAAATTTTATGACTTTATAATATAACTATATGTCATTTTTGTTTGTGTAATGATGAATTCTTACCAATTATTTTATATTTATGTGATAATGATATTTGACTAAGAGTTATATATATATATATATATATATATATATATATATATATATATATATATATATATAATATAAAAAATTTGTATATCTATATAATAAAAAGATTTGAATATCTATTGAATCAAGAGATTTCAGTGATAATTTTGTATTTATATGTAACTATAAGTATTCATCGAAAATTTCAGTAGAATGATTATGTCATTTTATCACTCTTACTTAAAAGAGAAGAAAAATAAATATACCTTTACACGCCGAGGTACAGATGTCTCGAGCGTGAGAGTAGAATTAATGGGTGGTGCGATAGTAGCCCGACAACAGGTGGAACAGAATGTCCACATAGATCTCGCTAGGATAGGCTCCATCCATGACTCTAATACCATATTAAGAAGTAGGTTTTAAGTCTAACTCAACCTTACAAAACCGACTTGTAAGGTGAGGTTTGTACCCACTTATATATTATAATTTGGCCTTATCTCTAGTCGATGTGAGACTTTCAACAATATATGTAAAATTATTAGATTCTAGGAAAAGTTATAGAATTATGTAATAATGAGATTTTACCTATAATTATATATTTATGTAATAATAAGTTTCTACTTATAATTATTTGTTACAAAATTAAAATTTTGGATATTTAAAAAGAGTTCTTTTAGCTTTAAACATTATTTTCTTAAAATTTGGGGACTTTATACTATAACCATATGTCATTTCTTTCTATGTAATGATGAATTGTTATCAATGATTTTATATTTATGTGATACTGATATTCGACTCACAGTTGTATATCTTTGTAATAAAAAAACTTTACTGATAATTTTTTACTTATATGTAACGATAAGTTTTCATTGACAATTCCAGTACAATGATGGTATCATATTATCTCGCTTACTCAAAAGAGAAGAAAAATAAATATACTTTTTGTTTATCTATACATTTATAATGATAAAATTCTATATCAACAATTCCACACTTATGTAATAATGAATTTTTCTAAATTTTATATTTATATAATATTGAGATTTGATTTACGGTTGTATATTTATATAATAATAATATTTCACTAATCATTATATATTTATATATAACAATAAATCTTTGTTGACAATTGTAATAAAATGATAATAACATTATCACTCTTACTCGTAAGAAAAAAAAAGAGCAAATACATTATTTTTGTCTATCTATATATACATATAAAATTATTAGATTCTAGCAAAAGTTCTATAATTATGTAATAATGACATTTTACTTATAATTTTACATTTATGTAATAATGAGTTTATATAGACTCATAATTATTTGTTATAAAATTAAAAATTTAAATATCTAAAAAGAGTTCTTTAAGTTTTAAAAGTCACTTTATTTCTACAAAATTTTGCAACTTTACAATATAATATGTCATTTATGTTTGTGTAATGATGAATTCTTAATTGTCAATCATCTTATATTTATGTGGTAATGATAATGAACTAACATTTGTATATATTATATATAATAAAGAGATTTGTATATCTATATAATAAAGAGATTTCATTGACAATTTTTTATTTATATGTAAGAATAAGTTTTCACCGATAATTCTAGTAGAATGTTAGTGTCATATTATCACTCTTAATAAAAAAGAAGAAAAATAAACATTTTTTTATCCATACATTTGTAATGATGAATTTCTATACCAAAAATTTTACACTTATGTAGTAATGATATTTCCAAAAATTTTATATTTATGTTATAATGAGATCCCATTCACAGTTGTATATTTACATAAACATAATAATAATAATAATATCTCATCCATCATTATATATTTGTATATAACAATAACTCTATATTGACAATTGTAATAAAATGATAATAACATATTATTTGTAAGATCCATGAAAAATATATACAGCAGTAAATTTTAGCATTTTATTAGTAATAATAATTTTAATGGATCGAAAATATAATAAAATAGAAAATTATGGTAGAAAAATTAAAATTTTTGATATAAAATTATAGTAATTTCAGAAAGATGGGTTCGAAGTTTTGAGAACCTATTTTAGAAGGTTTTGTAAAAAAAAATTAAAAAATAGTGATAGTGGATAAGCACTCCTCGTTTGAAGTCATTATTGAGGGATCAGATATGTCAAGTGGTGATTAAAATATTAATATAATAAAATAATATAAAAATAATAAATAATATTAAAAAATTGTTAAATAGTAAAATTTTTGGACTATAAATAGCCATGAGAGGGGAGGTTATTCTGCACAAAGAGAGGAAAAATCAAGTGAGAAATCTTGAGAAATAGAGAAGAAAGAGTTAGGAAGAAATTTTTAGTTGCAAGAAGAGTAGAGATTCTGGAGGGTTTTCGGGAAACAAATTTTGAGCAAGAGATTAAGTCTGGAATAGAGGTAGGGGAGCTAACCTTTCTAAGCTTTTATATTATGATTTAGTATTGTTTTATTACTATTCATGTCTTGAAATTTTGTGTGAATACTATTAATGAAAAACATATGTGCTTGTTATATATCTATCTATATTGAATTTCTGTGTTAATATTATATGTTGTTGTTTTGAATCTGTAAATAAGAAATTTGTTAAAACTAGTTAAGGAACACTTTGGCTAAGGAAAGACTTGGTACTTAAGTTGTCCATTGTGACGCACCTCTCTTTCCTGGAAGTCTACTCGACAAGTTTTTAACTTAAATCTTGTTGAACAGATTATGTACTGTTAAATTATTGTGCAATATATCTTGTTGGAATGAAAATTTCTGATGAATTCATGTTATTGTGGTAAATATGGAATTATGAATTTGAGCATGGTATGAGTTGATGAATATGAACATGACATGAGTCTCGTGGAGAGATTTTGTAATGATATGGTATTAGTGTATATGTTGATGTTGAGGGTCCTGTTGTTGGAGGTTATCCTGATACTCTAATAATCATCCAGTCTCAAGTAGAGAAGGATGAATGATGTGGTGAGAGGGGCAGGAGATCCTGGTCTATGTGCCGGTTTTGGACATAGTGTTGAGTTCTAACCTTGTGGATGGTATGGAGTATTTTGGAAGTGTATTTGTAAGAAGAAGTAGAAGTCATCACAAGTGCATAACCTCCCGTAACCGCTCATCAACGTATCATCCGAATGAATGTCTATTGGGTATTGTGGAATGAGTGTCTATTGGGTATTGTGGAATGAGTGTCTATTGAGTATTGTGGGATGAGTGTTTATTGGGTATTGCGGGATGAGTGTCTATTAGGAATTGTGGTATGATGGGATGAGTATCTATGGTGCGATTGTTGTATGATGGTATGAGGGTGTCTGACATAATTATTATATGATGTTTGTTGAATGTATCAAAATAATTATGCATGTCTTATAAATGATTTGTTGCATGTTAGTTCACCCTACTTGTTTATGTTTGTGTTTGTGCGATGATCGTATAATTCGTTATACGGGAGCAGATGAAGGAATGTCGTCTGATTCAGTGCCAATGAAGAAAGAGATAGAAGAATAAATTAGAAGAATTCGAGTTATATTTATGAGTTTGTAGTTGAAATCTGAGTTTTAAAACATATATAGATATCAACTATGAATTATCAAGTGTGAGATTATGGGATGTTACCTTAAATGTAATGTTACAATATATCAATTATGAATTTTCAAGTGGAAGATTATGGGATGTCTTACTCAAAAGAAAAAAAAACAAATATCTATGAATACATGTAAAATTATTATATTCTAGCAAAAGTTTTAGAATTATGTAATAATTAGATTTTACCTATAATTTTATATTTATGTAATAATAAATTTCTACTAATAATCATTTGTTGCAAAATTAAAATATTTGATATCTATAGAGTTCTTTTAGCTTTGAAAGTTACTTTATTCTCTTAAAATTTGGCGACTTTATTGTATAACCAAATGTCATCTATGCCTGTGCAACGATGAATTCTTACCAACCACATTATATTTATGTGATAATGATATTCAATTGACAGTTGCATATCTATATAATAAAGAGATCTAACTGAATTTTTTTTTATTTATATGTAACGACAAGTTTTCACCGATAAATTCGGTAGAATAATTGTGCCATATCATTCTTACTCAAAAAGAGGAGAAAAATAAATATTCTTTTTGTTTATGTATACATTTGTAATGATGAAATTCTATATCAACAATTCTACACTTATGTAATAATGAAATGTTCATGAATTTTGTATTTATGTAATACTGATATGATTGACAGTTGTATATTTATATAATAATAATATTTCATTAATCATTATATATTTATATATAACAATAAATATTTATTGATAATTTTAATAAAATGATAATAACATATTTTTACGTTACTCAAAAGACAAAAAAAATACATTTTTTATTATTATCTATAAATACATGTAAAATTATTAGATTCTTGCAAAAGTTCTAGAATTATGTAATAATAAAATTTTACCTATAATTTTATATTAATGTAATAATAATTTTTTACTAATAATTATTTGTGACAAAATTAAAATTTTGGATATCTACAAAGAGTTCTTTAGCTTCGAAAAATTACTTTATTTTCTTAAAATTTGGCAATTTTATAGTATAACCAAATGTAATTTTTGTATGTGTACTGATGAATCCTTACCAACCATATTATAATTATTTGATAATGATATTCAATTGATAGTTGTGTATCTATATAATAAAGAGATTTCATTGACAATTTTTTATTTATATGTAACGACAAGTTTTTACCAATAATTTCACTAGAATGAGTGTGCTATATTATCACTCTTACTCAAAAGAAAAGAAAAGTAAATATACTTTTTGTTTATCTATACATTTGTAATGATGAAATTCTATACCAACAATTTTACACTTATATAATAATGAATTTTTCATGAATTTTATATTTATCTAATACTGATATGATTAACCGTTGTAGATTTATAAAATAATAATATTTCATCAGTTGTATATTTATATGATAATGATATCCGATTAACAGTTGTATATTTATATGATAATGATATTCGATTATCAGTTGTATATCTATATAATAAAGAGATTTCAATGACAATTTTTTATTTATATGTAACCGACAAGTTTTCACTTATAATTTCAGTAGAATGATTGTGTCATATTATTATTCTTACTCAAAAGAAAAGAAAAATAAATATATTTTTTGTTTATCTATACATTTGTAATGATGAAATTCTATACCAATAATTATATCCTTATTATGATTTCACTTGATAATTCTATATTTATGTAATAATGAATTTTGATTGACAATAGTATATTTGTGTAATAATGATATTTTCATGAATATTATATATTTATATGTGAATGTTGTTCTATCGCATTTTCTTTTAGTTCTTATTAGTTTCTACTGATCAATAATTCTAACAACAATATTTGGCTGCAAAACCAACGACAAGTGCACCGGTCGCAGCGTAACAAATGACAAATATCGTTCTTTCCTAAGGGACTTGTGCAACATTCGACAACTTTTGCATTCTAACTCAATTAGACCACAAAGTTCACACAAACACAAGAAACTCTTTTTAGTATTTTTATCAAATAATTAATGTGCAAGAAAATGTAACATAGTTTATTTACAATTTGTTGTGACTATAGTTCATTCACTTCACTCTCATGCATTGACAAACATCTCCATTCCATATTCAAGCCAAAATCAACTCATAAACATACTCAAATTTTATCCCTATAGTCTTTTAGCCTATGATAACTCATCAAGTTCCAATTCCTTGAATCCTTAACAAACAACCATGCATTAAGTACAAGAGTCTAAAATTATCCATGAATCAAGTTCTATTTCTAAATACAAGTATTCATTAGACATTCAATTTCAAGGCTAGAATCTAAAGATATTTCCTAATATCTCAAGAATCACAAATCAAGCACGAGAATAATCCACATCAAGCATTAAGCATCAAAAATTGAATACTAACATGAACTGGAAAAACATCTATCATTAATAGCACAAAATTATACCAAGATTTCATGTTTTACAACTAATCTCAACAAATAATAATGATATTTGACTGACAGTTATATATTTATGTAATAAAGAGATTTCACTGCTAATTTTTTACTTATATCTAACCACAAGTTTTCATTGACAATTCCCTTATCAGATAAATTATCTTTTCTTATGTGAAATGTTTTTATATGTAACTTGGTGATTATTTTGGAATGTGTTAAATGTTGTGGATAATTTGAACTTGTGGAATATTAGTAGAGGTGTCATTTAAGTCTTTAATCCATGGGTTGACCCTATTCCTTTATAAGGTATTTCACCCTACACGTCTAACTTTTACAAAAAATTCAGTTTTAATCTTAATAAATATCTTTTCATTTTTTTCTCTTTCTTATTAAAGGAACTTTGCATCACCTTAATAATAATATAATTTAATTTAAAATTCAAATATTATTTAATATACTTTTATATTTTGATAGTTATTAAAATATGATTTATATTATAATAATAGTTATATTAAAAAATAAAAATAAAATAGTAAAACTAAAAATAGTAATAATAAAATAAAAATAATAATAATAATAATAATAATATAAATTTGATTTGATATATTTAAATATATTAAATTATATTATATTAAAATATTAAAATAAATTGAATAATTATAAAATTTTAAATAAAAAACAAAATTTTAAAAAACTCGGATACCGAAATCGTAAAATATGCACGACTTTTCATATCCGATAAACAAATAAAAAAGTTTATTTTTTTATTTAAAATTAAATAACTATTTCATTTAATTTAAAATTATGATATTATTTATTGTATTTTTATGTTTTATAAATTATTAAAATATGATTTATATTTTTATAATAGTTTTATTAAAAAAATTAAAACAATAATAACTAAAATAAGAGTAATAATAATGAAAATAAAGAAAACAATAAAAAATATTTAAAATCATATTTAATGTATTTAAATATATTAAATTTTATTAAATTAAAATAAATAATTATTACAATTTAAATAAAAAAAAATTTATATATTAAATATATAAATATTGATTCCATAAAAAGTTACTCAAAATAAGTTTTTAGTTATAATCATATTTTAAATACATAATTTTATTATTTTAAAATTTTTGAAAATATAATATATCTTAAGTTTATTTAAGCTTAAAAATAAAACAATTTTGAGAAAAAAAAATGTTCAAGTTATAGGTTTAGAAATTACTTATATTTGAAAACAATTGTAAAACACATTTTAATTCTTTCTTGTTTTGACGGTTTTTATAAATTTATTTTTATAAACTATTTAAAAATATTATATATAAATAAAATTTTAACTTATATTTAGTTTTACATCTAAATTATATTAAGCTCATCTCAATTTAAAAGGAAACGTTTTTTCTCAAAAAAATCAATAATAAAAAAATCAAATAATATATTATTATAAAACAATATTAATATAACATTAACATTTTCAAACATTTAAATTGAATAAAAATACACACAATTTTATAAAATTAAAAAAAATTATATGTTAACAATTATAAAAATATCTAAAACATAATAAAATAAATAAAAGATGAAATTAATAACTAAATATTTATCAATTTAATTTTATATATATATATATATATATATATATATATATATATATATATATAATAAGTTCAAATTACTATTAAATATATCTTCGATATTGGAAATGGTTAGAAAAAAATACATTTGAGAATATTACCAAAAATATTGAGAAGAGAGTAAATTTTCTCATTATATAAAATAAGATTTTTTAAAATTAGAACAAGATTTTTCTCTATAATAAGTCAACTAATTAGTAAACATAATCTTAGACTTGTTTTCATGTTTTTAATGAATGATACATGATGATATTGTTTTCCTTTTGTTTTTATCAAAAAATATATTGTATAAAACACTTTCATTTTCTGAATTAGAATTAAAATAAACATTGTGATTAAATATATAAAGAGAAAATAATATAAGAAAATCACAAGTATTATCTAGATATTTGAAATTTTAGAGTTTTTATGTAGTTATTTATTGTATTTGTTTAAGGTTGAAAACACTTTTTTGTTAATTATTTATTTATAGCAATTGATTCAATGATTTTTTGTTTATTTATTGTTTTATGTGATTTTTATATTTTTAAATTAATATTAATGGTAATATAATTATATTTGGCAATTCTAAAAAGGGGAGTTCATGGGTTGCCCTAACCCATACGACTTTGGGGATATTTTATCATATGGGCTTTTCTAATAATTTTTTGGCCCAATAGGCTTTTTTGGCTACAACCCACATGTGGGCTAGGGCCAAATCCCATTATGTGAGTTTATTTGACAGGTCTAAATATTATATATGAAAGGATGAATGTAGGGGAATTCCAAATAAAAAATCTTTTTGAAGTATGTTTCATAGAGTATTCATGAAAGTAAGGACATATAGTGGATGATGTTCTGAGACTCTACTAATCATTCATACTCACACAGAGAGGATGTATTACAAGATAAGAGTAACAGGAGGTCTTAGTCTAAAGAACAATGTAGTTCTTATGATAGTAAAGGATTATCTTACAAGTACATGATTTCCAAGTTGTCCCACATTAATGCGATTTATCTAGATGATTGAGTCTAAAATAGTCTTTATCTTTGTGGCTTGTGCTTTATAATTTGTGTAAATCTTGTAGTATGATTATGAATTGTTTATCTATTATTTAATACATCTTTTGATCTATTATCTTACTCTCTCTTTTTGTGTTTCTGTTCTGTATTTTGGAATTCTTCTTTTGTAATGATTATATAAATGGTGTGAGCAGATAGTCTTAGTTTTGGTCAATATTTTAAAAAAATTGTTGTATACTCTTTACATGTCTAACATTCTTTGAAATTATATATGTACACCACTTAGTTTAGTATATGTCATGAGATGACTTTAATAAATCGATCACATATTTTCTTTATCCGTGTCATTTAATTATATAATATTTTATTTAATGTTTTTACATTATTAAATGAAATGTTACAAAACTATTTTAATTTTATCAATTCAATATGTTAATTTTTATATTTCAAACAATATTCAACAATTAAATCAATCAGACAAAATTTTAACAATAGGAACAAAATCAATCATTTAGTTTCAAAACACGTATTCTCATTTTAAACTTATAGTTGTATATTTAGATAATGATACTCTGACAACATTTTTTGACAACATTTTAACATCATTTACGTGTCATTATGTGATTGGTCCAAAATTACTCCACAATTAATAATAATAATAATCATAAACACCAACATGGACCAATTACAAAATGACACGTAGATGATGTTAAAAGGTTGTAAAAAAAGTGTTCTCAAATTATCATTATCCATATCTTAATGTGATTATATATTAACTTATCTTACCTATAACAACTTGATTTTCAAGAAGTTTACCGAAAAAAGATATTAAATAAATATACTCAAATATCGTGTAATCTCCTTTGCAAAAACAAAAACCTAAAAAATCAAGAAATGTTCATTTATTTTCTTAGTTGTTCAGATTTCTTGACCATGTGTAGCGAAAACAAGAAAAAAAGAGCTCAAAATTCAAAGAGAACAAAAAAAAATTATCTCACTATCAAAATTTTGTTTAACTCCTCTAGTTTTATTCCATGTTACCTCCTATCTTCTGACTTTAGAAAATAAAAAGCATAAAAGATTGCTAAAAGTTCTTAGAGAAAAGAATTATATAATTTAGATTTTAAAATAATAATAATTTTTAGATAAAAAAAGAATTAAAATATTATAATTAATTATAATATAATTTTTCGTTAACTTTAAACTATATCTCCAAATGCTCATAAATTCTAATTATATACCCAACATTCAATAAATATTAAAAAAAGTGGCCTAACTATTTTATTACTTTCGAATTAACAAGGTTAGCATATAATTCTTCTATGAACTAGTATGCTTGCATGCGGGACTATTAAAATTAATATATCACTGTTAATTAAAAGTAACAAAGTAGGATCAGATTCACCAATTTATTAATTGTTAGGTATTTATAAAAAATAATAATCCTTTTTAGAGGTACCAATTTTAACAGGCACTGATTTTAAAACTAACAAAAAACTATTTAACCCATAATTATGTTTCATTAAAATTTTAATTCCTTTCTATATGCTATTACGTAAATTTAATTCACTTTATTTTAATTTAAAATTTGAAATTTCCATTTTCTAAAATGTAAATCAAATAAAAATAATCTTTTGCTTGGTATTAAAAAATAAAAACAAAATATGATTGATTATGTTATATAAGTATAGATTTTACCTTATAGAAAGCAAGAAATACCTAAAAGTACTTATTTTGAAATATTTAAAAATTATAGTTTTTGATTAGTTAATCCATTATTATTTGTGTTAAATAGAAAATTAAATCCAATCAACTTATTAAGTGATTGTAGATGCGAATTGTGCAAAATCAAATGAGGAAACTCTAAATGAACTTAAACCAAAAGTCTTTGTTTAATTTTTTCTTGAACAAAAAAATACAAATAATTATATAATAAAATTAGGTGCATGATCCTGTCTCTATATACAGAAACATCAAATTAAACGAAAATAACAATGTTCTATGTTTACAACGTTTTATGATTCTTCTCAAAAAGTGGATGTTGGCAGCACCATTAATGCCCATATAGTTCTCCTATCACAAGGATCACTATGTCTGATCTTCCACCTCATTACCTTCTCCTAATTGCATATTAGAGTGATGTCCACAACACACATTTTTACTTTTATAATTAATGAAATGAATAAAGTAATACTAATTATTCGAGTAATTTTTTTTATATCAATAATGATAAAGGATGACGAAAACGGTATAGTAAACTTGTACTTCGAGAAAAAAAAAACCCTATAATTCAGAGCCATATTAAACTTGTTACATCTCGTAATAAAGAGGTCAATATATTACCATATAAATTAAGATTCAATTTCGGGGTATGTGTAATGTTCAACACAGATTACATTAAATAGTAAAAACAGATTGCTACACGCATATAACTATAATTAGTTTAGTTTTAAAAAGTTTATATTTAAATTAACAATATTTAAAAAACAAAATAATAAGAAAATTATTCTAATTTAAAAAATAATTAAATTTACATAAAAGACCATTAAAAAATGATAAGATTTATTTTAATTTAGAAAAATAATTATTTAAATAACAAAATTAGAAAAAACTGTGTTTATTAAAAAGAAAGAATTGTCTTTATTAATAGTGTAGATTCAAAATATAACCAATATAATCATAACCCATAAAATAATCAATTACTCAACACAGACTCATACCAAGAGTGTTTCTTATTCAAATAAAATTAAATTAATTCCAAACTAAAGTTGCTTTAAGAGAAAGATAATGTTCCTCAAAAAACAAAAGAAACATGATAACTCTATTTTTTATATACTGAAATAGGTGTGTGGAAGTGAAAGATAGAATGCATGAAAGCTAAGCATGCATATGCATATTCCTCGTAGAAGGATAATATATATAAATTGGTAGTGGCAACTATATATTAATTATTTTGTTATTTTGTAATTAATATATAGGATTAATTTTTTTTAAAATTAAAATGACTTTATCTTAATTTATTTAAAAATATCTCTTCTTAAAGTAAAATTTAAACTGAAACATAAGCCATGTTTGGATTAATTATCTTTTTATGTTAGGTTCGTCTCGATGTTCATATTCATGCAGCTTTTAACAAACTCGGTGACAAAATTAAACTTTATTGTGAAGAGACCTTAGTTTGGAAGCATGATAAGAAAAAGAAAAGGCACCACCATTGCTGTTACCAACGTTGGAACACTCAAACAAATTCGCGCCTTAATGATCGTTAATGGTTTTACTTCCAACGTTGGATTCCTCCGAAAACTCGTCCTCGCCGCAGCCATGTCAATGGTCGGCCCCTCAGCTAATGCCGCTGTGACACAATACGCACTCCAAATGTTCGCTCAAATTCCCCAACCAGACACCTTCATGTGGAACACCATCATCAGAGGCTCTTCTCAGAGCCGTGATCCCTTGCACGCCGTGGCACTGTATGCCCAGATGGACCAGCGTTCCGTTAAGCCTGATAACTTCACATTCCCATTTGTTCTCAAGGCTTGCACCAAGCTGGTCTGGGTCAAAACTGGTTCCGCTGTTCATGGTAGGGTTTTGAGGCTTGGGTTTGGTTCAAATGTGGTTGTGAGGAACACCCTTTTGGTTTTCCATGCTAAATGTGGAGACTTGAAGATTGCTACTGAGATTTTTGATGATTCGGATAAGAGGGATGTGGTTGCTTGGTCTGCACTCATTGCTGGGTATGCCCAAAGAGGGGACTTGAGTGTTGCACGGAAACTGTTTGGTGAAATGCCCAATAGAGATTTGGTGTCATGGAATGTGATGATCACAGCCTACACAAAGAATGGTGAGATGAAGTGTGCTAGAAAACTTTTTGATGAATCTCCTATGAGGGATGTTGTTAGTTGGAATACGATGATCGGTGGTTATGTGCTTCGTGGCTTGAACCGGGAGGCGTTGGAGTTGTTTGATGAGATGTGTACAGTTGGGGAGTGTCCCGATGAAGTAACAATGTTGAGCTTGGTGTGTGCTTGTACTGATTTGGGGGATTTAGAGAGTGGCGAGAAGGTGCACACCAAGATTATCGAAATGAGTAAGGGAAAGTTTAGCACGTTGTTGGGAAATGCTCTTGTTGATATGTATGCCAAGTGTGGAAATATTAGGAAAGCAATTCATGTGTTTTGGTTGATAAGAGATAAAGATGTGGTCTCGTGGAACACGGTCATTAGTGGGTTGGCCTTTCATGGCCATGCTGAGGAATCACTTGGTCTGTTTAGGGAAATGCAGAGTACCAAGGTTTGTCCAGATGAGATCACTTTTGTTGGTGTTTTGGCAGCTTGTAGTCATGTCGGGAATGTTGATGAGGGTAATCGTTATTTTCATCTTATGAGAAGTAAGTACAAGATTGAGCCAAACATTAGACATTGTGGGTGCGTGGTGGACATGCTGGGACGTGCTGGACTTTTGAAGGAGGCGTTTGATTTCATAGCTTCCATGAAAATTGAACCAAATGCAATTATTTGGAGGAGTTTGCTTGGAGCTTGCAAAGTTCATGGAGACGTGGATTTGGCAAAACAAGCAAATGAGCAGCTGCTCAAAATGAGAGGGAATCAAAGTGGGGACTATGTGTTGTTGTCAAATGTATATGCTTCACAAGGTGAATGGAATGGGGCTGAGAAGATAAGGAAGCTGATGGACGACAATGGTGTGACCAAAAATCGCGGCTCTAGCTTTGTTGAGGCACTCAGTTGATGCGTCAAGTATTGTGGTAACATGAATGTTGATCAATTATTGAAATATCTTTTTTTCACTTTGGTAAGACACCAAGTAGTAGGTGGATCTAAAATTGATCTACGTTCAACTCCACACCGTGACACTGATAACCGTAAAGTGAAACTTCATAACTGCAGGCGGAAACTAGTTTTGGCTTATTCATACAAATATCAATTTGTTTCTGCGGACTGAACATGATTGGGTGGAGTTACATTTGATCTTTGGGTCTGTTAAGATATTTGTGCCTGCAATGTTTCAAGTCATTGTGAATGAAATAATTCCATCACAAAGTTGTTCATATCTCAAGATTTGAATTCATAGCCTGGATGAGGATTGTCCATAATGTAGTTACTGGAATTTGGATGGAATTTGCTTGGAGCTTGCATAGTTAATGGAGAAGAGGAGTTGGTAAAACACAAATGAGAAGGGACCAGGGTGGTGAGTGGAGAATATTTGATGTGCCTGGAGTTGGAGGACAACATGCATTCTATAGGCATATGCACTTCAAATCCATCAATGCACTAACAATGCTAAATAGTTGCTTTTAGAAAAACAAAAGTTCAATAGTTGCTGGTTATGTTGAGAGGCCGACTTCCAGGAAATGTAAGTGATCAAGAAAAACTAATCCATTACTCAGAACTTTTGCCTTCAATTGACAACACATCACTCAATGGGTCTTTTGAGAGGGATTCATACGGAAGATATGAGAAATAAGCCTAGTTCACATAAAAGATTAAGAGTACTTTCAATTACTAGTATCCTTCTGTCGTTGTTCTTTATAAAAGTACATACTTGTCTTGGTTAAAAAGACTTTTGATATAGGAATTCATCTGAATTGGTTTACCAATAAACTTTCAACTCTAATATTATTGATAAATCATTTAAGCAAAATTTACAAAAGAAAAATTTACAATCTCCATAATGCTAATTTTTCTTCTTTATTTAATCTATTACTTAAACTCACATACTTAAATTTCCAACATCACATCTTTTTTTGACAATGCCTTGATGTATGAGTGTTCTGGTACCCTTTACCCATTACATACTAATATAGATTTTTTCTTTTCATGCTGGAAAAGTTGCTAAAGCCAGTTCTTAAAGTGGAGTAACGAGTGTACTTGTTCTATTTTCCATATTCAATTTTTAATTATAACTCCACATATTCCCACGATTGGAAACTTTCTTCTTTGGAAATTTTAAATCCTCTGTATCTTTCTATTCTATGTTCAGTATTTTGATAACTCTTTCTCTTCTTTTGACTTTGAAGTTCATAAGGATGAATGTACTGTATATTTTTTTGTGTGGCCATCTTACTCACTAAACTATTTAGCCTTTCGAGATAATAATTGTATTTTTAAATTCTGTACTTCAAAATTGTTTTTTTATATAAATATTATAAGAATGAATTAAAATATGTATGCATTAACAATATAAAAAGTTACAGTCATATCTAATTATATATTGGACTGTATGATACGATTGTTAACTTCTGTGCTACATACTTCAAAAATTATATTAAAGTGGTATATTATTGATTAAAATTGTTTGCATTGACAAATGTATCAGAAACAAAATATTATTACAAAATAAAAATATAAATGTGAAAATTTGTGATAAAACAGAAATACAAAAAATAATAGATCGAGTCTTTTTAATCTAAGAATTTAATTATATTATCAGTCTAACTTTGATACACTATCAAACAAATATAATATCAAAACCAAATTTAATAACCAGCCACCACTTGGAACATTGTTACAAACAACATAATGAAAACAGTGAAATGCAGATCAACCTCATAAGAAATAAATCTTTGCAGTTTCATCAAAGGCTTCTCCAAATCATGTGATTATTCTTTCAACTGCACGTGAGTCCACCAAACAAAGTATCAAATATAGTGTATGCATGGTAGTTGTACATCAGATAGAACTAAGTCTGGAAACGAGAAAGAACAGTAAGTTAATTAACCAAATGTCCTGAAAAAGTTACATGACTTACTCTTGACCTAGATCTCTGCATTATTTTATCTTTCTGGGGTTTCTAGGTGCATGAGCCAGGCTCAACATGTGTGAATGAAGTTGACCACATATTGAAAATGTTCATCAAATATCTGACATGGGAGAAGGAGGCCTCAGCGTAGCCATAGTTGACTTGCCGCTTAACTAGTTAGCATGGGAAGATGAAGAAGTAGGTTTTCATAAGAATGCCAAAACAAGCTTAACGGCAAGTCATCCTTGGCTGCACTACAAGACCTCATTCCCACATGCAAGACAATTTAGATGAAACCTTAAATGCCTCAAAACTCTCTCAGAATTTAGTGTGACCAATGAAAAAGAGAGCTTTTTTTCCCGAATGGGGAAGACAACATTCTGAAGTGAGATGAAGGGAAAAGGTGGAAAAGAAGAAGGCAATTGGGGTTGAAGGGTTTGGTTGACAGGAAGTGGACGAATGGAGTTGGTTTGTGGTTAGTTGTTGTTATATAGAGAAATTGGTTATGGTGTTAGTCAGAGGAAAGCATTAATGCATTATTGCATTGGGGACAGCAAAAAACTGTCCTTTCTCTAAGGGAAATTTTGAAAAAGGAGGGTAATGTTAGGGTGGATGTGACTTTGCATGGGTGAAAAAGCCAATAAACACAAACTTTATTAGATGCATCTCCATCAGCAAAGTCTGAGTAGCTAGTTTCTCAGATCTCTTATTAAAGTTCATTTAAGGGAAGTAGCAGCTTTTGACCAAGTTCAAGGACCATTCTCTCTAACTAGGTCCCTACTTCTGAGTTGGGTGGAAGAATTTACTGCATTTGGCTACCACAGAAACACAGCTTATAAGTAATCTTACATTGCTCAAACTTACCAGATAATACTCAGATCAATCCTTCATATTCTACAGTAACACTTTTTGTTTTTCTACCTACCATTGCCCATTTCACGTCTTCAAAGTTTTTCTGTCGCATCATTAGGAAGAAAATCCTTCCCAGAACATCAAAATTACCCCTTAAGCATGTTTGTTTCTGCATTTGTTTCTATGAATTTGTGATTTAAAAGCGTGGAAAGGCAGGAATTTGAAGTATTTTATGTCTTCGTTCCATCACGAAAATTTCGAAGGAAAATCATCTCTACACTGATAAAATTATCCTTGTTTTTCCATATATTGGCTCAGCTATTCCATGATTAGGAGAAGAAACTCGTGTAGGAAACCTTAACATAAAGCTTAATATAATAATAATATACATATAACTAAAATAATAATAATAACAACAAATAACATTAATAATATTTTATATTAAATTACCTTTACTATATAAAGAACAAAAAAAGTTGTCAATTAAATTTTTTTTTTAAATTTATCAAGCTTATTACAGCGTCACTTCCTAATTTCAAAAACTTTTATATGAAATTCCTTTTTTGTATTGTTTTTCTCTTAATCTAAACAATCACGTTCACCTTCTTTTTTTCTCCCGGATCTATCGATATTCACTTTCTCAAATCCATTTTAAAATTCAAAAGATCTTATTAATGTGAAGAAAGCATGGTGCTGTGGATTAACCAGATGGTTGGTAGAAGTAGAAGGGCAAAAATTTAACATTTAGCTTGAATAGTTATTTGAAAGAGAGTCTGACAAAAATTTAAGAGCATCAATTGTTGTAAAAGTTGGGACAATTCTTTGTAAGAATTCGTTCTTCAGAAATATCTCTCTTGCTGAAAGTCGGACGCTGCTAATTCCCCCAAAATTAGGGCAAGTTAATTTTGTTTTAAATAATTGAACTTTTATATTTTATTTTGCAATTTTAAAATTAAGTGATTGCTTTAAATTTATTTATAGACATTTCAAGTAGAATTCCTCAATTAAAAAGTATTCAAGAATTCAAGCCTTCGTTATAAAATATAATAAATGTACTATATAATGTAAGTTATATACACTATGATATTCATGTCAGCACCAATACCGGTAATTTTTTATTAGCAGAGATACATTTGATGAATAAATATATTAAATTCGCATAATTGTTACCAATTAGATAATACTGCAGACACTAAATATTTTTTAAGAGTCCTCGTATCTTACATTTTATTAGTTTCAGCTGAAACAAGAAGGCACAGAACTAAAATAAAAGAAAGAAGAAATAAGTAGTTTATCAATGAAAAAAAGTGACAACTTTAATTAATTTTCATGTATTTAATAACTAACTTTAAATTTTCAAAAAAGAATATAAAAAATAAGTTAAAAATTAAACAATATTACGCGACTTTTCGTGAAAAAAGGCCACGAAATCCATTCACGTAACATGACAGCGAAAATAAAGGAAAAAACAAATACTTTGGTTGTAATTTTTTTTTTTGAAATCTCTACTTTTAGATATAATAACAAAAAATAAAAAACAATATTAAATAAAAAAATAAAAATTACTTTTCTTTGCTTCAATCCCTTATTTCTTTCTACTCCAATCTTGTGTTCAATTATTTTGATTCAATCTAAGCAACAGCTGAAATATATAATTCTAAGTCGTGTTACTTGCAGTGAAGAATGTAAGGTATAGCAGAAGAATGGTTCACACAAGATTGTGTCAAGCCCTTGCAATCATCTTTTTTCCATCAGCCTCGTTTAGGTAAACCATCAGATCTGCTAATAAAAAATGATAAATGTTCAAAAATATCCCATCTAACTTATCCTTTACAAACACCTTTTTTCATACACTGATTTGCCAATTCGTTTAACAAGCTATCCGGAAAAGGAAGAAAAGCGATGAGAACAGAATCATAAAGAAGATGCTAAAGCTATAACTCAAGCTTCGGTAATATGAGGGGCATCAGATTTTCTCTAGACTAATTTTTCAAAGCAATCCATCACCATCAAAATTTAAAATATCACAGGATTTAGAAAATTCATAACTTTTAGGCTTGTGAATTCCCAACTCACAGAAAAGCACATTTGCTGCTGGCACGACCGAGCATTGTATATAACCTTAAGCCAGGCTTACCTGTTCCATAGTTGAAATGACCTGACAAAATGAGTAGCATAAGTGATTCCCCTGATTCAATTAAGTTCCAGAGAATAAGGGTTGGAAAGAAAAACTATACATACCACAATTCCATTTCAATTTCCCCCGAGGATCATCAAACACTTACTGCAAATGGACCAAAATAGCCTGCGTGTTCCACAGGCTGTAAAAACAATTTAAATGCCTAAATTGGCCTTCAGAACTGTTTTTTCACCTTCAATTTTCCAAATTCATTACCAAATATCTTTAAGAAAGTAGCCAATCGTTCTATACGCAACATATATATGGCTAACCATAATCCATCTAGAATGAACCAAGCTTTCACCAATAAATTAACGATCTCAAGTAACCATTTAGTGAATCCAAAATCGTACACTAGCAAGCTAGCATTTTTCTCACTTCCTATCTTAATGGTTTTAATTTATTTTTTACTTCTATAAAAACGCTTTCTTAGGTTCAATTTATACTTAGGTTGGAAAGTAAAACTAAAGACAAGCATGGATTGTAAGATAAAGGACTAAAAAAGATACATCAGTAATATTTTCTCTCATCTGACATCAACTTTTAAAATAAGCCTCCCTAATAATGTTATCTAATATGATACAATAATTATACCATTTAATATATTTTTTCAATAATGTAAAATGGTAGAAACAGGAAAAAAAATAGTTCTTTTTCAAAAATACTAAATCTCAGTTTTATTTCGGATTAGATATTTATATTTACAATAATTTTAATCAGTTAATCATTAATTTTCTGATTCAGGATAAATTTCAATTCTCAATTCTGAATACAGATTTCCCATGTAACAGTTCGAATCCCACGATCCCAACCATGACTATATAGCATTACTCGACCATAATCACATAAAGCCTACTTTAAAGATCCAAAAAACTATGTTTCTTTTGTTGAAGGTCTATCATCTATTTATGTGACGAGTGGACAAATGCAAATGCCTAAGAGGTAAAACAAGTTCTGTTTTTTGCTGACATAAAAAAATCAATGACAGGGGGCAAATGTCCCATTGAGGTACGTAGTTTTTCAATTGACACCAACTGGAACCTCTACCCTCAGTAAAGAAGACACGTCTCTGAATAGAATCATAGGACAGACTAAATACTTGTGTAAGTAATCTAATGGGCTACACATCAAATAAACTGGTTTTGGTAGGAAAACCCCAAGAAGTCGAGGCAATAACTTCTCCGCGCAAAAGAATTACAATTAAGCCGAAATTATGACAGGAACTAGAAATTACAACAACGACCGGCCATGTACTATATTGGCCTTGCGGAGAAAAGACAACAAACAAGATATTAATCTATTTCTCAATCGTGAAAGATTTTGCATAACTCCAAATGCACATTTACCTTAGCCAAGAAAGCACTAAGCTTCAATGCTACAATCAACTTCATATATAAACAGATATCATACCTCTAATTCATCATATCTGAAGTACTGAACTAATTCCATAAATATGAATTATCAAAGTCAAAAATTGCAGCACAGCCTCTTGCTTATGTCAGGAAGATATTGATACCTGCAATACAGACAGACACAAGCTCTACCAAATTTTGATGCATAAACACCGGGGTCAACTTTAACCAGGAATCAACATAAATTTAGTTCAAATAACTACAAAAGTGCATTGTGCAAGTAATAGTGAACTATCAGGAAAACAAAACCCAATAATATAACAAATTAACAATATAGGTATACAACTGTCAACGGATGATAGCTACAAGGTGCTTTAAATCTAAAGATAACTGAACATGAATTGAAAAGCAGCTGAAAAGGCAAGCCAGCTCTATATAGGTTCTTGGGGTAGCATTAGTTATCAAGCTTGTGAAATAAGGTAAAATGGACTTGGCCAGTTTCACTAGTCTTCACATATTTGGTCCTCTAGGTAGAGGTGTCAAGGTGGGCCATGAGTTTGTGAAACCTTGGTTCATCTGGTCTTCCGGTTTAGGCAGTAGGCATCAGGCTTCACAGGACACAGCTGTTTGGATGGGAAGGGAGAGGCAACAAAGGGAAAATAAGAGCATCAGAATTCTAAATGGTACACTGGTCAGGTTAAGATATCAATCTGTTACATACTAATGTGAATGACCTATATTATAAGAAGTTGCCAGATAAAAAACAAAAAATAATGAAAGCTGTAATATACCTGCAGGGACCCATCAAGTTTTAGTAAGCATGGTTTCTCCTCCGAGAAGAACCATTCTGAGAAGACCTGACAATAGATGCTTAATATCAGTATTGATGATGAGTTTAGGAACACTGAATATTAATCAGTGAGAGTAGCTTTCACTCAACAAGGACCGGGGAAGACTTAAAAATAATAATGATATGAGGAACATATAAGAACTTAATTAGTTACCCATAGCCACTAGTCCGTCCCAAAGAATAACTTCCATAAGCTCCATAAGCACCACCACCACTACCAAGCTACAGATATATGAAATCAACAAATTAAGAAATAACAGAAGAACTGAAAAAGCTAATTCACAATAAATTTCACGTATGAATATGTAAAAAATAACCTGTGAACTTCCATAGCTTCCATAACCATCACCAGATGCCAAATCACTTGAACCTCCATAGCCACCAGAATATGCACCACGTCCATGCCGTTTACCATCTCTACTGTCATAGTTCAAGCCGTCTGATCCATCAACAGAAGATGGAAGATATGGAAGCACTGGAAGGAATCCTGAGACAGCACGCTCCTTATCAAAAAGATTTGCCCTCAGCCGTGTGAGTGCCTGCACAAGAGCATCCTTGGCAACATCAAGGTCTCCTGAAATCTAGCAAAAAAAAAACAGTCAGAATTATAGGGCCTTGCAACTTTTGACCACACAGAAAACAATATTACTAGTCAAATTAACAATAATGCCCTTACTTGCACCATTTCATCATCATCAGATGCAATTTTTGGAAGATTTTCCTTTGAAAGGATGCGAATGTTTGCTTTTGTAAGCCTTCTCATTTCAGTTACGATTGTCCCTCCTTTACCAATAAGGCAACCAATTCTTGACGTTGGCACAAGAAGACGGGTGGTGAAAGAAACAATCCCTGAATCTCTCTCTACTTTCTCGCTGCAGCGGGGCAGCAATCGCACAGCAGCTTCTATTGTTGGAGAGAAAGAATCCTCAAAGAACTGCATAATCACAATTAAAAAACCATCATACTGCAAAAATCAAGTATTCATAGTTCCATACCACACTTTATAATATCTATATCTCACCTCTTTAGTCGAAATGATTATCAAGCAGTCATCTCCTTCCGTCACTGAACTATCAACTTTGATGGTAGCCCCAGAATCCTGCCTGATTTGATTTATTATGGCACCACCTTTTCCTATCACACCACCAATGTTGCCAGTGGGACAAACAAACCGTACAGTAAACTCTCTCATAGACGCTTCATCCCTTTGGGCAGGATACAGAGACCGTGACCAGTCACTAGCATCTCCTTTATATCCTCCATAAGCACCCACAAAAGGAGCCACTCCAACAATGGGAGCCCCTGCACCAGGACCACCAGCTGCATACCCACCAGGAACTGCAGAAGCAAGCAGGTGCTGAGACCGTGAAGGATTATCACGGATCTGAGCTGCAATTTGAAACAAAGCCTTCTTCACAACCGCACCCTCACCCGAAATCTGCATTTTTATAGCAAATAAATCAGCTTAAATCATTCCATAACATTTCTAAGCAAAATTTTCGATTCAATGTGCATGGGCGGATCATAGTATTCTTGTGAAGCCCTATCTAATGTGCAAACTACTCCAAGAGTTAGGTAACATAACTTTCTGTTATCCGCTGATCCAGCTTTACAACAGATTGCCTAACCAAGTTTAAATTGCAATTGCAATCATTTACCGTGATCCTTAACGTTGTAGGTATAATGGACAAAATGATACGGATGCCATTGTGATCTCAATCCAGTCACAGAAAGAAAATTAAAAATTGACATTGCAGCCAAAATAAATCTTGATTGGTTGCAGACAAAGTTTTAAAAAACTGTAACTGAGATTTTCGCCAAAAGATATTCGTACAATGTAAAGGATAGCGTCGAAACCGCGACAGCAATTTACAACCTTCCCAGCAGAATTTTTCAATTGTATTAAGTTAAATAGTATTCCTATTTGGAAATTAAATCTAGCTGACCATCCAATCGTCTCTCCACTCGTCTTACCAAACCTTCAACATACAGTATCAGTCGTACAGACTTAAAATTTCTCAACTTCTCGCTTACCAAATTCCAATATGAACAAAAAATCAACTTTATTTTTACTCAAAAAATAAACCAAGGAATTAACAAATTCACCTGAACAAGTTCATCAGAGCTCAGCGCACAGGGAGGCAATCGATCATCTTTAAGGATCCGAATCTGCGCGCCGGTTTCGCTCCGGATATTCTGCACAATCTGGCCGCCTTTTCCGATCACGCATCCGATCTGATCGGATGGCACGAGAAGCTTCGCAGTGACATGGTTCCTCTCCTCATCCTCGTCGTCACGTGCGTCCTCAGCTATCACGCGCTGGTGAACCCGAAACAGCGCGTCCTGAGCAGGCGAAACAAGATCACTAGTGTCGTCAATTCTGTTGGTCTCCTCGGAGGAACTGTGGATAGTAACGACGCGCTCGTCGCAACCGGGAAGCGCATCACCGATGCGGATCTTGGCCCTGGTGTCGGCGCGGAGCTGCTTGACGATGTCACCGCCGCGTCCTATGACGCTTCCGATCTTGCGGACGGGGCAGAGGTAGCGGAAGACGGTGTCTTCGGCTGTGATAAGAGACGAATCATCGGCGGCTGGATTCCGGCGCTTGTTCTTGGAACCGGCGTCGGAATCGGAGTGAGAGTGGGAGCGTTTGCCGTAAGAACTACGTTGACCGGTCATCGCAGAGAGTGGGGACTGTGTTGTGCTATCGCCCACGGTTACGTACGGTTTCTTTAGATAGAGAGAAAAAGAAGAGTGGTCGTGCGCGCTAGGGTTCGAGATTTGTTTCAGAGTCGTTTTATATTTTTATATGATAGATTCTTTGACACCTTCAATTGATTCCCCTATTTATTTATTTTTTATTTATTATGTATGTACTTTATATATTTTTATTTTTCGACGTATATTATGCTAAATTAATCCTTTATTTCAAATATTTAAATATTTTATCTTTCAAATTTGGAGCAATACATTTTTTATATATTTTTATTTTTTATTTTAGATTAAAAAATTTAATAAAAAATCGAATTCATAAAAAAAATTATAAGATAAAAATTGTTATTTAAAACTTTAAAATATCCATGGAGGATTTTTGCATTATTACGAGGTAAAAAAAATCTAGATCAATAATAAATTATTTTTTGCAATTTCCTATCTCCTAAAAGTCTCAGTTTATGCGATCGTGTCAATCACTTAATGAAAATCTAAATTTATAACAAGAGAATCGTATCGTAACAAATTATACGGCAAAAACTAAAATAAAATCCGTGGGTGAATTAAATTGAAAATAACATTTAGAAACACTTTGATTCCTTTCCTCCTTGGCCAATATATTAAAGATATAATAAAACTACACCCAAAACGGCTTCATGATAAGTATTTGTCATTTAATTTTTTTCTGAGTGAGTTGTTATCCTATCTTCTTATTTATGCTTACTTTAAAAGCGTAAGATTTTAAAATCAATATAAAATAATATTACATTAATGTAAAACAATAAATGGCATTCATGCTATCTTCTACAAAAATCAAGGAATTATTGTTGTAATTATCTAGATGACTCTAATAGTTCCTTATCAACCAATACGTTTATAAAAAACAAATTGATAACAAGATAATAATTACTCCTCTCAGTTAATAAAATAAATAAATAATACAAACTCAAATAAAAAAACATAAAAAAAATAACGTTGAATAAAACAAAAAATAAATCTAATAAAAATTAAAACCAAACTCAACTAAATCTTTTATTTTTAAAACGTGAGTTTTTCTAATTTGTAAACCAAATTAAATTCATTTTAAGTATAAAAAAATAGCATTAATTAAATTAGTAAATAATAAATGTTAGTTGTTACAATTATATTAAAAAACAAAAAACATGTTATTTTAATTTCAATAAATGATATTCAAATTTACTCTTTCCAATTCTAAATATAAATAACTTTTTTAGACTAATTTTTATTCTTTTTTGCATTAGTTGCCTTTTATGTTTTTTATTATTTTAGCCTTAAATACTAAGTTTTATGAGTTACTGTTTTATTTTTCCTGCTAAAATTGAATAATTAAATATTTAATTTTTAAAAATAAAAATACACTACTATTATTATCTGATAATTAACTATTTAAAATAATTTTATAAAGTATTTCAATTATAGATAAATTTAATATTACCAACTAATTATCTAATGAATATAAAATAATTACAAATGTCTTATACTTTTGAGACATGGAGTAAATACCACTCTCTCTGCTTTAAAACAATATTTTTTTAGTTTTCTATATTCGTTTCTTAATCATGGTCTGTTTAGTTTCTTAAAATTACATTTCTAACAATATTTCTACGAAACACTAAAAACAATGAGTACATAATTATTTTTATTAAAAGAGTAAAGAGTTAAAAATATATTTTTACTATTTTCATACTATAAAATATTTGTGTCAAATCAATAATTAGGTTAAATATAGTTGTGGTCTTTTAAACTTTTTAAGTGAAAATTGAAATTATTTTTTCTTCAAAATTTTGAACTAATTTAGTATATTTTTTTTTAAAATTGTTTGAATTTAATTCTTCAAACCAAATTTGGTTAATTTTATTTGACATTTCAAGGATACTTTATGATAGAATTTGAAATGTTTATCTTGTTTGACATTTTTTTTTCAATGTTAGTTGAGAATATTTCATGATAACATTTTGACACAATTTTTCTTCCATGTTAGTAGATAAACGTGTTTGAAACGTCAAATAAACTTAAAATAAAATGGTTAAAATAACTAAATTCACATATTTTTAAAGTTGAGAAACTAAATTAGATTAAAGTTTTAAATATAAATTAATTTCAATTTTTACTTAAAGTCAAGAGACAAAAGCATATTTAACCCTTATTTAAAATTAACATAATTTTTCATGTGGTTGAGGTGATCCAATCTACATATACAGAGAAGTACATCAATATTTCTCATTGATAAATCTAATTCAAATTTGAAGTATTTATTATAATAAATTATAAATAAATAAAACAAATAAACATATATATATATATATTAACATTTTTTAATAATATTTAGTTTCATTAATTACAATAAATTATGAAAATGAATCTTTTAAAATAACATTAATAATGTATGTGAGATATAAGTTTATACATTTTATTTGTTTTTGTTGAGGCAACAAACAAGGAAGAAGGTATAAAGGAAGAAAGGGTTTATTAATGAAAAAATGATATAAAATAGTACAAACATTTTATATAAAAAAGGTATGCATAAATAACAAAAACATACCGAACTTCTTAACACACCTCCTTAAACTGTAGGTGGGATTGCAAGGCAAAATCCCTAAGTTCATTCTTGAAAAGCATAAACAAAAAGTTAAAATTTGGTTTGGTAAATGCATGAGTGAATTAAATGCAAGTTGAAATATGATAAATGAAAAGATAGCATTTTTGAACCAGATCATGAGCATAGCGAACATTAAGAGCAAAATGTTTGATTTTTGAGTGCATTACGAGGTTAGCAGTAAGAAGAACAAAATCAAGATTATCAAAGTAAACGATTGGAATAGAAGTTTGAAGAGTGAGCTCATGAAGTAAAGATTAGCGATGCTTTTAGACTTAGCCTCGATGTTGTTTTTGGATACCGTGTGTTTCATTTTGGACAACCAAGAGATAATATTATCACTAAGATATATGCAGTAGTCAGTAGCTGATTAGAGATCATCGGTATCAGATCCCAATCAGTGTTAGTGAAATCATAATAGCTAATACCAACAATATAAGTTAGCATCCTTTTAACCACCTTCTGGTGATGAAGTTGATAATTATGCCTATATTGTACGACTTTGTTGATAACATACGTGATGTCAGTGAAAGTTAAATATTGAAGGGCGCTTATAATCTGACGCCATGTTAGCCTTTTGTAAGAGTTGTTGAACATATTAATTCCGAGTGAAAAGAATAGAGCAATCAGATTTCTAATGAGCTTTAATGTAAAGTAATGTAGTTTGTCAAGGTCTTTAAGCGCGAATGTTTGATTAAGCGTTGAGATAAGGGCTTTTTATGACTACAGGGTGAAGAACTTGTAATTAAAATATCATCAACTTATATAAAAACAAACACAAAAGTAGTATGGATGGTATTTATAAACAAAGAGGGACAAGAGATATTGATTTTAAAACCCAATTGAATTAAAGTGCTCATGAGCTTGTGATACCAAGCACGAGGTGCTTGCTTTAGGCTATAGATAGCTTTATGGAGACGAAAAACTTGCTTAGAAGAAAAGGAGAAGCCCAATGTTGATGCATGTATACAAGTTCATTGAGACCACTATTTAAGAAAACATTGTTCACATCAAGTTATGTACTAACTATTTCTTTAAGACAATAAGAGCAAAACAACATGAATGGTTACAGGTTTGACCATTGTTGGGGCACTACATGGTAAATAATTGGAAACATATATCAATATTGGAAGACAAAACATGAGTATTACGAGTTTGCATGGGAGAATGAAAACCTTAATTGAATCGTTGTCAATAATTGATAACAAGTTGACCATGTTTGTAGCAAATTTAACATTGAGGTTGGTTGTTGAAGAGATATTGAGACTGTGATGATGACCAATTTTTGTTTAAATGATTGTTTGGGTTGAAAGGAGCATTGTCCACGAGTATAAGATTGTCTTAAAACAAGCACGTCTATGATCATGTGATCTATCAAAAGAATTGTTGTTCCAAGGCCTGATGGTGGCGTTGAGTTACAAAGTAGATTTAGGTTGTTTATATTTTTTTTTCCAACCACTTTTCTTGATATATAAGTAAAGCTTATATTTTTTTTCCATAATGCATGACTCATTACAAGAGAGAATGAAAGTCACAAATGTGTTATAGTCATTAGACAAACCATTAAGAATACGTTCTATATGTTCTTCCTCTGAAATGAAAGAACCAATCACATAGAGAATATATTAACAAGTGAACTTTAAGCCTAACTCAACCTCACAAAACCGGCTTGTAAGGCAAAGTTTGCACCTCACTTATATATTATAATTTGGCCTTATCTCTAGTCGATATGGGACTTCCAACCCCCCCCTGAGGTATAGATATCTTGAGCGTGATAGTAGAAATTAGGTGGTCCGATAGGACAACGGGTGGAATAAAAATGCCCAAGAAACAAGAAGTATCGCTAGGATAGGTGTCGCAACCGGAATCGCGACGGGACGACGATCCAAAAAAGGAAACGAGTTTCGAGAAGAGATTTGGAGTCGCCACCATAGTTTATTCTGGAAAACTACGGAAAAACCATAAAATGATAAGACACGGTCCGCGAAAACCAGATTCTGGATTCGGGAGTCGGTTACGCGTAGGGAAGGTATTAGCACCCTACAACGTCTGCCCGAAGGCAGTACCTTTAACTAAATACGCGAATGTGATGTGGTTTTCAAAATGTTTAACTACCCCCTAAAATAAAACTCTAAAGAAACAAAATATATTTTTTTAGTCTTTTGGGCCCGACAAGGATTGACCTTGCTCCTACGTATTCTCATTAAGATGAGAAATCAGGATTACGTAGTTCTTTTGGAGATTGGAAAGCTTGTTTGAGAAATTGTTTAGCAAAATTGTTTGGAAAATGATTACGGATAAATTTGGATTTTTGGGAAAGTGAACCTGACAAGGTCTAGCCTTGCTCCTACGTATCTCCACTTTTGGTGGAGAATCAAGGATCACGTAGTTCTGGCTAGAAATTGTCTGTTGCTTTGAAATTGTTGATGTTTTTAGTTTTTGAAAATTTTATATTTTTTGATATTTTTATAAAATAAACGGAAAAGGTATTTAGCACAAGGACGATGCGTACGATCACACGTGTGCTCAACCTTTAAAATATTTTTGTAATTTTTATTTAAGAAAGAGAAAAGGTTTTTAGCACAAGGACGATGCGAGCGATCACACATGTGCTTAACCTTTAAAACATATTTTTGTAATTTTTTTTAAGAAAGAGAAAAGGTTTTTAGCACAAGGACGATGCGAGCGATCACACACGTGCCTAACCCTTAAAATATATTTTTTTGTATTTTTTATAAAAGAAAGGGAAAAGGTTTTTAGCACGAGGACGATGCGAGCGATCACACACGTGCCTAACCCTTAAAATATATTTTTTTGTATTTTTTTATAAAAGAGAGGGAAAAGGTTTTTAGCACGAGGACGATGCGAGCGATCACACATGTGCTTATATCATTATAACGTATTTTAATTATTTTTTGCTTTATAATTTTTACTTTTCATTTTTCCATTTTGTAATTTATATTACAATAAAAATTTATGAAAATAGTAAATATATCTTAATAAGAATTTTGTATTATTCACCTAAATATTTAAAATAAAACAACAAAATTATTTACATAAGGACTTCTTTAAAAAGTCAACAAATAATAAATTAAAAATGTATTTGCTAAATGTTAAAAGCAGAGCCATTTTCGTAATTTTACATTTTGTTTATTTTACTAAAAAAAATATTTAGAAAGAAAGATGCTAACTCAATGACTATATTTAAAAAGAAAGATGTTAACGCGATAACTATTTTTAAAAAGAAAGATGCTAATGCAATAACTATATTCGTGGTTTTTCTATATATTTTTATTTTTTCGTACTTACCTTTTCGTTTTTATTTATGATTCTTGTACTTTTGGTATTTTTACTAACAAAAGAGTAATAGCAAACAGACAATAATAAAACAAATATTAAAACTATCGAAACAATAAACAAAGAAAATAAAAATAAGAAAACACAAGTCTAATAAGAGTGGGAACGTAGAGAAAACCAGGAATATAACAGTCCAGGCCCAATTGGAGATGTGGGTGCGTAGATGAAATTTGGGGGGTGCCATTAGGTATTTGTTGGTCAGGCCCAAAGCCTCTTTTCGTTCCCACATCAGAAACCATTAGGGTTTCTTTCCCATCCAGCAGCGGAGGAAGCTTGGGTTCCTCTTCATCATCCGCGGCAGCAATCTACTCTCCACAAGACCAGCTCGCCGCGCGTCACCGTGGCCGGCCGAGAAAGTCGCCGGCGACGTCACCTATGCTGGAAGCACCGCCACACATCGCGGCGTTTCTCCTTCTATGCGCTCGGGAGGCGAGCTTCGACATCGCGAAGCATGGACGGCGACACCGCTGCTCGCACCTCCGCCACTCTCCGCTGTCAGGATCATCGCCAATCACGGCGCCAGGCTCCCCTTCTCTTTCTTCTTTTTGCGAGAGAGAAACCTTCTCGTTTGTGAAGACACCGACCGTTTGCCGTCGAAAGTTACCGATGCCACCAAGCCAGGGCCGCCGCTTTCCGTCGAGCTCTCTTCCTCACCGGCGCCGCCGGTGTCACGCTTCTCCCTCTCTTTTCCTTCTCTTTTCTCAACTTTTTATGTACTGATTAGTTTTGGGATTTGGTTTATCCATTCTCTGTTTTCCTACCTTGGTGCTCCTGCTTACGCTATTATTTACGTGTTTTCCTGGATGCAAGTGAATGGATACTGGATTTTTTGTGTGTTGATTAGATTATGAGAAAATGATGAATGAAGCTGAGAACTGGATTCGTACTTGAAAGCGAATAGGATGTGAGAATTGGGAGTGGAAGGAAAAGGTGATTGGAAGGGTGTTGGTAGTAGCCGTGAGTGCCAAAACATGGCCGTGGGTGAATCTGGATGGTGAAAGGGGTATCCGACGAGTGAATGGAGGCAAAGAGACTTATTATCTGAATGTGGTTGCTGCAATTGATTCTCTGGTTTTCTGGTTTTCAGGTGATGGGATACAGCAAAGCCATGTCTATGGTGTTGGAGTGATGTTAGTGATGGAGTTCTACGTGATGGGGAAATGGTGGGTTCGAAGCTGGCCAAAGAGTCTACGTTGGTGATGGATGAATGGAAAACAAGAAAACAAGGGTGACAGAACCAGACCAGACGTAACAGGCAAAGTAACCTCTCAATATAATTTCTATGTTTAATTCAAACACCATCAGACAAACCAAACCAAGCATCATCAAATCAAATGCAAGCTAATAACAATACTATGATCCCAAGATTGTAACATTTACGCTAGTGACCAGCGAAGCTTGAAGCTTGAAGGATGAGGACTTACCTTTTACGTTTTCCCCTTGTAGTTCCTCGTGCCTCTCCTCCTCTGATCAAATTTCTCTTCCTTCTACTCCCCCGATTATACTCCTTCCTCCTATCTCCCCCGATCTTGTGTTTTCTCTCGGTTCCCCTAATCCCCCCGAAGCTGGACAGATAGAGGCTGGTTTTTGAAGGTCAGAATAGTTGAAATTCCCCTCTCCCCTCTTCGTGCTTCAGACCCCTCAGAGTCAAAAGTCTGGCTTTGCTTCCTGCCACAGACTCTGTTCTGCTCACGTAAGACAGTGCAGCATGCATGGCGAGCAGAAGATTTCACCAGAATGGGAGATGGCATGAAAAAAAGCAAGCAGAGAAAGTTGACCTTTTTCATTTTTTTGTTTCTTTTTTTTTTTCTTAGATTTTTTGTTTTTTAACGTTTAACTAAAGAAAACATATATAAATATATATATATAAAATAAAACTTAAACAACAAAAAGAAACTAACATAAAAATAATAAAACGAAATAACTCTAAATAATAAAATGTAAAATAAAAATAAAATTAAATTAAATTAAATAAAACAAAATAAAATTAAATTAAAATTAAATAGTATAAAATGAAACAAAATGATGAAAAGATATAAAAATGAGATAAAATAAAACAAAGCAAAAAGTAAGAAACATTTTATTTAGTCACCCGGACGAAATTGGGTGTTGACAATAGGCTCTAACCATGGCTCTAATATCATATTAAGAAGTGGACTTTAAAGCCTAACTCAACCCCACAAAATTAGCTTGTAAGGTGATGTTTGCACCTCACTTATATATTATAGTTTGACCTTATCTCTAGTAGATGTGAGACTTCTAACAATCAACAATTTTCTTTATTTCAAGAAGATAAACAGGTATGAAGTGTTCTTTTTTGGAACTATTGAGTTGTGTTTTAAGTTTCTTGGTTTTAGCTTTAGGCTAACTAGCATGATAGATCTTCATTTTTTGTCAAATCTTGCAATAAGTATTTAAGCTTACCACTTTTGTAAGCAAAACTGTATATATTGATGATATAGGCCATGTCACAACGAGGTTATCTTGTTGTTTGTAGTGAACACAGTAAGAGTTGATGGTGTCGTGAGTCCATATTTCAAAACTAAGATAGTTGGGACGAGTGCACAAACCACCAATGTACTTCAAGAATTGGAGGCTATTGACTATAGTGAACATTTAATGTTGTGAGATCAACAGATTATCCTTATCAAATTTAATGTTAACTATAATGGTAAAGGTGTGAGAAAATAATAAATGAAAAATAGATGAAAATGAATTGAAAACTTAAAATTAGTGAAAAACATTATGAGGAAATAAATTTGTGATTGTAATATCATAGGAAATAATATAGGAAATAATATAAGAAAGAAAACGAAAGAAAACGTTTATTAATGAAAATTTGATACAAAGTGACATCTATAAATATGTATATGTATACATAACTTATAACAAAAGCATCCCTAACAATTTTGAATGATAAAATACAAAATTATTAATATATAAAGGGTTAAATATGTTTTTCATCCCTTAAGTATCACACGATTTTGGTTTTAGTCCCTACTCGAAACTTTGATGGTTTTTAGTCCTTGTAGTTTTGAAACTATTAGTATTAGTCCTTAAAAATGGACGGCGTTAAGTTTTAGTAGATGTGGCAAACGGCGATGTCCAGCTGCGCTCTGCACTCTCTGCCACGTTTCTCACGTTGTGCCACGTTTCTGAGATTGAAAGTGTCCTCCATTCACCACCCTCTTCTCCTCCTCTCCTCCACTACCGCGACCTTCCCTTTCAACTTCGTTCTCGCGCAAGCCGCCGCCACCAACGCAAGCCGCCTCCAACCGTGACAAAACTAATACAACAACCCTAAATCGTGCTCCAGAGAAGAAACCCATCCAACAATTCACAGCATCAATTTAAAAATATAATTTATATATTAAAAATTGTATTTATCGTAATGTACAGTGGTTCTTAAAATCTGGAGATGTTAAATAGATGACGTCAGAAATTGATTGGAGGGTTTACCAAAAGGGGAAAACATTGTCTGAACCTGCATAAACAAGGCAACCCAGTTAGGGTTCAAGGATTGAAGTGACCGGAATTTGAAGCATAAAACTAGTGATTCACGTGTTTCAGATTTATGAAGTATTGGACTTGTTAGTGACAGTAACAATTGAATAATCAGCAATGGCGAAAGCAGTGATCGGAGAAGAAACCCGACTCAAATTGGTGGAGGATCATCTCCAATGCCATCTTTGTCACACTCTCACTCTCCCAAATATCTATATAACTAACTACCACCTCCGATTTTACTTTCAGGTGGGTCTTCTAATCGGCAAGTTCAGCTCCGCTTTGGGCCGCGCCTTCATCTTTGATTTGGTTCCCACCCCACTTCTACCACAATCACTCAGTATTTCGACGCACTTAAGGTGTTGGTTTCAACCCTTTCTTTTATCTTCCTAAAATGAAGCATTCAAGGTAAGCACTGTGTTGGAAGGTATTGGAGTGAGAGAGGACAATCGAGAGACTAACGTGAATCAGGCCCAACAGCTTCGCATCGTGTACCCAGCAGGAACGACCCACTAGACAGTGCTGCTGGAGGGCGAGGGGCAGAAATAGGAAGCTTCTGGGTCACCGTAGAGTTCAACTTGGAAAATGAAACAATCAACGTGGCACGACAGCTGACATCAAACCTGTCCTTGCCGTTTGCCACATCAACTAAAATCTAACGCCATCCATTTTTAAGGACTAATACTAAGAGTTTCAAAACTACGAGGACTAAAAACCATCAAAGTTTTGAGTAGGGACTAAAACCAAAATCGTGTGATACTTAAGGGACGAAAAACATATTTAACCCATATATAAAATAGAAACTGAAATGAAATTTAATATATATATATATATATATATATATATATATATATATATATATATATTAATATTAGAGGATATTTTTTTGACCAAAGTTTATTTTAATTATTTATATATTATCAAATGTATCACATATCATAAAGATAATGTAAGATAAAAGAACGACATCAACCATATCCATGTAATGTTTTATAGTTTTCTCATGAATGAATAACACATTAATTATTGTCTTATAAGTTTTTTCTTTAATTTTCTTTGAAAAAATGTTTTGTTTCTTTGATTTTGTACAAGGTGGTAGTTAAATACGTCTGATTTAAGGAGGTTAAATACGGCATCGCAATCAATCACAATCGCAGCCCAGATATTCTTCACATATTGTGATAGCAAAAATTTCCTCACTTTCTACAAAACCAGACGAAGCTAAAGGGTGGCTCCGATTTCACCCTAACCAAGCATCTCGCATCTTGCATCTTGCATCTTTCATCGATCGCGATTCCACCATCGGAATCTGGAAGCGATGTCAACCTCGAGCCAGCACCAGTTCCGATACACTCAGACCCCCTCGAAGGTGCTGCACCTTCGCAACCTCCCCTGGGAATGCTCCGAGGAGGAGCTCAAAGAGCTCTGCAAGCCCTTCGGTAAGATCGTCAACACCAAGTGCAATGTCGGCGCCAATCGCAACCAGGCTTTTGTTGAATTCGTAACTCTCTCTCCCCTCTTTCTCCTCTTACTGTTTTCAATAGTTCCTTAATTTTAGGGTTTTAAGCCATGCGTTTGTTGATTCGTGTGAACTTCAGCTCCGTGTAGCCGTTTCTGGCTTTTAGAATCCTCGAACTTTGTTTGCTATCGTGCTTTATTTCATTCTTTTTCTTAGGATATCAGAATTAGGCCTTTCGTTTATATCCATTTTTTTTCTCATTTTCACTCGTTTTACTTCTGAAATAAATGTGTTGGTTAATGTACATTTTAAAAAATTACGGCTTCGATTAGCCTAGGAATGGCAATCGCAATTGCATCCACTTATACACTGTCGTCCATGCATAAATTTGACCAATCTGTTCTATCATAGTGGATTGGGCAAAAAGTTTGGATGGCTAATAAAAAGTAAACCATTAATAATGTCTTAAACCAAGAGTTAAGATGTTAACGATTTTTGCGAGGAGTGAAATTTTGGAGAGATTTTTTATGACAAAGGAAAAAAATATGTTCATGATACTGTTTTTTAGCATAGAGGTCGGTTTTGTGGATACCAGTGATGACCAAATAGTACTGCTTGTTAGGATTAATAGTAGAGGTATTGCCTTCATACCCTTGGGAACACCCATGATGTATCTAGGTGGAGCCAAAAGTCTTGTTGCTTGAATTAACTCCATGTACTACTATGGCTGTTCAATTATATTTTATTTGAGATAGCTTCTTTAGAAGCTTTCTTGCTTATTTTAGACTGAACCTATGTTATATTGCAAATAAATATTAAGATTTTCATTTAATAAAATTGTCTGGACTTTAAACTTCCTTTTCTTCGATAGTGTTCATGTGTTAGTTTCTCTTGAATCTTAATTGGTATTTTAAATGACTGCTGAGTGGTCGAGGATGTATTTAGTTTTCTTACGTTGTGATAGCTGTTCCTTTGTTTTTATGATTCCTACTCGGGTTACTGAACTCTCAAGTATAAATGCCAGGTAGATCTAAATCAAGCCATTTCAATGGTTTCCTATTATGCTTCATCTTCAGAACCTGCTATGGTTCGTGGCAAAACTGTTTACATTCAGTATTCTAATAGACATGAAATTGTCAACAACAAAAGTCCTGGAGATATTCCTGGAAATGTCTTGCTGGTAACTATTGAAGGTGTGGAAGCTGGGGATGTAAGCATTGATGTTATCCATTTGGTAAGTGCGACTGAGTTTTATTTCATTTCTCCAGTTCACTTTTGTTTGTATGATTTTGCAATATTCTTGTTTGATTAGATGATGCGAAATAAAAATCACAATCCCAATGTTTGGTTAGCTTACAGAAATGTATCTCTTTCTGGATCATGTAATTTTTTTTTTCCAATTTAGGAAGTTTGAAATGTTTAAATAGTGTGGGATGGGATATATAGAAAAAAGTGGAAGGAGTATTTTGAATGTGCTTTAATTTCTATAGACATAAACTATTTTTCTTTGGAAAATCTTATAGTTGAATTTGATCGAGGTTTTCGAGTTGAAAACCTGTTGAAAACAGAGACACTGTTCGCACTACCTTTAGGAAAAAGGTATGTCCAGTGGGATCATTGCAGTACCTTTTACTACATATCATCGTTTTAAATGTGAAAACATTGTTTAAATTGATTTCTGCTTAATTTTTTTGTTTGGCTTTATCCGGTGGGAAGCATTGAAGTCCTATGTAAATCTTTCATTCTCACAGTTGCATCTTATACTTTTCCTTTTTGGGAGGGCAAAGTTTTCGCATGAAGTAGTGTTCAGAAAGTTTGAATACCTGTTATTCCTATACAGTTCCTTCTTTTTTCATTTAATAATACTATCTTTTATCTTTTGCCCTTGTTATTTAGAGTTAGACAGAATCCTGATTAAATCATATGTCAATTTTTACTGAAATCGGTTGAACCACAGATGGTGATCTCTCATATTTAGTTACTTTTGTTGGAGACAGTTTGGAATATTTGTCATGTACGTCATACACCTTTCTAACGTCACGCATATAAGTACAGGTGTCATTCTGCACTTATTTCTTATCTGTTTGGAACTTATTTTTCCTTCCTGACATTGCTCTTGATTGTAACATCTTTGAAGGTTTTTTGGATTGTCTGCTGAACTATAATCTTCCAACATTTCCATTTAATGAATAACCAAATAATGATTAAGGTGAAAATAATATGGTGTATGAACTAGTTCTTTATTCTTTATTCAGGTGTTTTCTGCTTTTGGCTTTGTTCACAAAATCGCAACATTTGAAAAGACTGCAGGTTTCCAGGTTAGTAAATTATCATTTGCTCTACTTCAATATGTCCCTTCCCGATTCAATTGTAGTGTTGACAATGTTTAATGCCATGGCAGGCTCTGATTCAGTTCACTGATGCTGAAACTGCTTCTGCTGCTAGGGATGCACTGGATGGAAGAAGCATACCAAGGCAAGTAGTGTTTGTGTGTTTTCTTTTTATTCTTCAAACCCTTCTTTGATTTGGCTATAGTTTGATAAGTAATAATTTTGCTGATTCACTTATGCTTTGGTATGTAGATACCTACTTCCAGCCCATGTTGGTTCTTGTAATTTACGTATTTCATACTCAGCACATAAAGATCTGAATATCAAATTCCAATCAAATCGCAGCAGGTAATGATTGAAGTAAAGACAATTATCATATATTATTGTTTAGTTGTTTTAACACTGTCTTCCACTCAGGAACTTAAGTTAATTGTGAAAACTATTGCATGTTATTTTTGTGGTGTTCTCTATTTTGCTAATTGATACGTGTGCTTTTATCCTCTAGGGCTTACTGAAGCTTGGTAGTCAGGATACAGTTGACTTGCCATGACCACTTAGTAATTTTCTTGATCATTTTCCAACTGGTTGATGCATTTACTGTGAATGTTATTGAGACCATTGTTCTTATGTTATTGAAATGTGTTGGCAAATTTTTCTTTAGTGGGTTTTGTTATATCGTGTTGAAAATTCAATACTAATTATTTGTGGTTGTCGTCAATCTAATATGTTTTTCATCTTTGCTCTGGAGGCTACCCTGAAGTTTGCAATGTGTCTCTGGGTCATAATTATAGTTGTGGAAGCAGCTTCTACTTGTGTAATTTTAGTTTCTCAGTTGAAAAAACAGTGGTTTTGTTTTACATCTGAGATCAACTGGCTATGAGGTGTTACTTTCTAAAATATCTGTATATTAGCTGAAATCATTGTTTTTTGTTTGTCTTGGGGCACAAAATTTGAATTATTATTTCCTAATCCTGCTCACAATCTAGATATCAGGAAGAATTTAAGAAAGTTTGTAATTGCCAAATCTTGTGACCACTATGATTGAATTTATTTTTTTACATAATATTCTCAATTTCAGGCGAACATTTCTGTTAAAACAATTTGACATAGTGACACTCAAACTCCAAGAAATTGTTAGTGAGTCATAGTTAAATGAATAATCAATAAGCATGTATTGTGAAATTAGCGTGTCCTCTATTAGTCTATCACATAAATTTAACAGGCTTGTTTACCACTATTGTCAATTAAAATTTTGCCAGTGAAACGTTGTGGTTCCTTGCCTCCTGACTCTAGCGAAATTACTATGTTTAATGTTGACAATTGGTTTGTAAAGCATTGATTCAAGCATAACTTTTTCTCTATGTGCACAGCTAAATTTCTATTTTCTTACTAGTCTTCCTGTCAATAACGAGTATTATTTTCCCCATGACATTTCAGGGACTACACAAATCCTATGCTTCCCGTTAACTATACTGCTATTGAAGGGACGGTACAGGTATTTTGTTGTGTTATGCTTTAATACATTCTGCTTTTACTATTGTATGCTCTGACAAACATATATTCTTCAGACGGCTATAGGCCCAGATGGGAAGAGGAAAGAACCTGAAAGCAATGTGCTTTTGGCTTCCATTGAAAATATGCAGTATGCTGTTACTGTTGATGTCCTCCATACTGTAAGATTTTGTGCTTTTGTGTAAAACTTCCAAATTCTCAAGTGATTTATACTCTACAGTCTAAACATCATTGGGCAATCTCTACAGGTCTTCTCTGCATTTGGAACTGTCCAGAAAATTGCTATATTTGAAAAGAATGGTCAAACTCAGGCACTAATTCAGTACCCTGGTATTAATCATATTCAACTTTTACTCCTTGCACTAGTACTTTGTTCTTTTTCATTTTTTTCATATAATATTTGATTGTTTTGATAAATTTTTTTCCACTCATACTTTTGTGTCATAGTCCTGCAGATTAGGGTCCACATCATAGATTACATTCTACACGTTTAAATGTAATTTCAGGGAATGGAAGTGGGTGGGTAGCAGTACATACTAGCCCTCCCATCCCCTGTATCATGATGAGCATTTTTTTTTTGTCTTGATCGTGGGTGTACATTTTTTGGCAGATGTCATAACGGCAGCAGCTGCTAGAGAAGCTCTAGAGGGGCATTGCATATATGATGGTGGCTATTGTAAGCTTCATCTATCATACTCTCGTCATACTGATCTCAATGTAAAGGTATAAAAATATGTGTTTTTGAGTTAATGTTCATGAGTGGGAAAAATGAAAAAGGGGGGAAAATTAAAGATATCGTTAGAAGCAATGTGGACACTTGATCGGAAAGAGATTTGGTTCTTAAACGTATGCTTCTTGACACTTGATTGAGCTACCTTTTATAGTAATTTGTTGATGACAGTTGAATAATTATCCTAATTCTGAGTGTTATATTATATAATACGTTTTGGTTGTAGGCTTTCAGCGACAAAAGTAGAGACTATACTGTGCCAGATCCTAGTCTGCTACCAGCCCAAGGTCCTGCAACCGCTTGGCAAAATCCACAGGCTGCACCCATGTACCCTGGCAGTGCTCCTCCTTATCACACTCAAGTTCCTGGTGGCCAAGTGCCATCATGGGATCCATCCCTCCAGGCGGTTAGACCTAGTTACATATCTGCACCTGGTACTTTTCCTGTACAAACAGGTACCGTTCCTCCAATGCCATCTTATGCTCCAGCAGCAGCCATGCCCGCAGCTTCCTCACCTCTTGCACAAAGCAGCCCCATTGGTCATAATGCAAATCCAATGGGAATCTCTCAGTCTGGGGTTCCACCCAATGTAAATTTACAGCCCAGTGGTGCTCCACATTCAGTTCCTGGTTCCTCACCTATCATGCAGACCAGCCAAGCGGCTCAAGGATTAGTTCAGCCTGGGGCTCAGCCAAATGCAAGACCTGATGGTGCTTCACCTCCTGGTCAACATTATTATGCTTAGAAAGCCATTTTACAGTTTTACTGTCACATGAATGAAAGGAAAATGGTTTTGGGGGAAGAAGAATGATAGTATGATAAATTTGTTGTTCGGTTGGAAACTTCATCAGCATCATCATCGTTGTTTTTGAATGATGTAATTTAATTTGCGAAGAAAGCTCCGAAATAGTTGATCTCTTACCCTCTTTTGAAATTCTTGCCTTCCATTGAAAACTCACTGGGACTGGAGGTGTTAAAATATTTTTCTACGCTTAAGGTAACTTAGAACTAACAAAAATCAAATGACGCAATACTTCACCATGTGGATTTTGGACAATTCAGTTTTGTCCCATTGATGAAACTGAGGGGTTTGTATTGTATTGGGGCCCTGTATGCTCATCGCATCTGCAAAATCATAGTTCGCGTTTTGCAAGGATATTTTCCCCACTTCTTCTCAACATTAAAGTAGAATGGAAAAAAAAAATCATTTTAAATGTCAACAGCGATCGGCTTAATTACGAAGATTGTATAACAACAATGTGAATTTATGTAGCCAAAGTAGTTGAAAAATGTTTTGTTTTTTCTCTTGAATGATGAAGTTAGTTTGTCAGGCATTCTACCTGAAGCGTATATGGTTAAAAGAACAATTTACGCATCCTTCAACTGATGCGATTGATATCTAAATAAATTTCAGTCTAGATAGTGCATGTGCGTATGCATGTCCATTCACTTGGGAACACGAGAGGGCGAGTGAAGGGTCACATTTTCTATTAAAAAACCGAATAGATGAGACTAACGTGGCAGCTTCTTTTAGGAAAGGAAACTAAAAAAAAATTAATCTAATTTGTGTACATAATTGAAGGATAATTCTCATAAAATTATTCACCATCTCTTTCCTCTACTTCCAGGTTTTGTGCTGTGGTCGGTGAGGTCAAAGTTACCACCAATCAGTTTCCAGGTGCTGCAACCATCAAAGTTCTGTAATTTAGAACGGGAAAGTGTCTAGCTGTCAATGATTTGAAATATAACCTAAAGCTGCCTGAAAAAGCACACACACTAACACGCAATCAACAAATATCAAGTTTTAAAGTCCCTCATATAGAAAAAAATGAAAAGCCCTGTGTGTTCTTTAATAGAAGCACTTTATTTTCTTCTGCATTTGCTGATTAATTAGTTTTCAGGACCTTTTGTAATTACTCAGATACATAATCACGAAGAACCAAGAATGTCTGTACTCAACACTGTACACGTGTATTTGGCATTGATCTTTATAATGAATTCACAATAAGAATGTAATTTTTCGATCGATCATCAGAAATATAATTCTCTTAATTATATATTTTTTAGTTCCAAGATCCAAATGCAGTACTTTATGAACACAATTTTGCTCAAACATGGAAAGTTTGGTACGATAATAATGCGATTGATTGTACCCAAATAAAAAGGAAGCGAAAAGTTGCAAAAAGAGAATGTAATGCATAAGAGAACAGAAGAGAACAGAAGAGAACACATAGGCATGTGCGAGTCGAAGGTGTAGACGAAGGTACGTGACAAGGTCATGTTTTGATTATGGGTCATGTTCCATTGTGATGGTACACTGTCTCTGTCTTTAAATAATGGTTTTAAATGCAGAGAGGGACAACTCCACAGTGCACTTTCTCTCTCTCTCTCTCTCTCTCTCGTAGTATCACCATGCATCTCTGCAACAAAGCAAAACTGACCCATTGGTTATCAGATTCTTCTCTACGCTGTGTTGACATAGATAGTATCGTACGCGTAGTTTGCACCCTTTGCTGAAGACACTTCTGAAAGCAACTGCTATGACAACCTTAGATCCCACATTTTACTAATCTAACTGCAAACTTATATTTAACATTAATACTGGTTGGATTTGTTGGAAATTTAAGTCTCACACAGAAATGAAAAAATAAAACATTATATAAAAGTAAAAGATTCATTTATTCATTCGTTGTCTAATTTTGAGTAAAGAATGGTATAGTGATTTAGAAACTAATTTTTTAAATTTAACCCTAAAACATATCATATTATGGCTATAATTTCCCTTTTAAAAAACCAAAACTTAATTATTATCACAAGTTTATTTTATGTCAGTGAGCGAAGACTTGTATAATGGTTTTTTTTTAAAACTTTGGGTTATTTATTAAATAAGTTTGACTGACTTAATCTCAATGTGAGTTAAGATGTATATTAATTCCATTGAAGAATCCAATTTATACATGTAATTTCTCTTGTGTAATAATTGGAACTTCAAAAAGAATTATTAAGGCTTAACCATTCATTTACTTCATATTGTTGGCAATGAAGATAAAACGTCCCTACAAATTAAGTTTAGGATATCAAGACATTGATTGCTGTCATTCTTGTCACATGGAGTCTTATTGTATATTGAAAATAATATATGAAGCATGTGTTTCTTGCTCTTATTGATTTTAGGTTCAAAAGGAACTTGATTATAATAAAACTTAACAATTCATATACTTCAATTTGGTACAATAATAATACCAGGTTTGATTTGAATTAAGTTTCTGGGATAAAGACTAAGATTAAATAGCTACTAATGGAATCTCTGTGTATTAAAAGTAATACATATAAAAATAGGTTTGTATCTCTATTTATGTTAATTTTAGCCTCAAATGACACTTAATTATGCGAAAGCTTTGTAACTTTTTACTCTGATTCAATAGGAACATAATGAAAGATGAATAAAATATATGAATTGAATTAAATTATTATAATAGTGAACTAATTTTTAAAAATGATTAGAATAAAATTAAAACTAAATTGTATAATATTTTAAATGATTTGAGTGAATGAAAATAATTACCTTTTTAATTGTTTAAACTAATTCACTAATTCAGTAACTTTGACCGGATTAAATAGTCTGTTATTTAGGTTTATTTAATAATTCTGTGAGTAGATATTTTCTGTATACTTCTATTGTAAAGTATTGGGGGTTACCTCAAGCAAAAAGTAACTCCTTGCACTTTTTGGAGTCACGGGTGCAAGATAAATTAACTTAATAATAAATTGGAAAAATATATTTTTGAAACAATCTTTTTTAAACGTTTTAATATAATATACGTATTATTCTTTTACTGTTCATTATTTATTTATTATTGTATTTTCTAAATTCAACAAAAAATAACAGGTATATTATTATATTAAATATTATAAAAAAATGTGCGAATAATATATCATTGTTCTGATAAATTTGAGATTTTGTGTATAAACATCACAGCGTGTTTGCAAAGAGATTGTGTTGATGTCTTGCAAAAGTAACGAGCGAGCAATTAATTGCTAATGATGAAGATGAATAGTTTACAAAAGTGAATTGTAGAGTGTCTTTGATACTAAGGTTTATGATTTTTTTTCTTTTATATTAATTAACTATAATGATAGTAAATAGGAGTAAAATTCAACTTTTTAAATTGAATGTAAAAAATACATTTTAATACTCGTTCTATTTTAAATTAATAAAATATTTAATTAAGTTTTAGGTTATTTATAAATTTGTATTTTTTCCAGCTAAATTATTTTTTAATTCTTTTTCTATTAGGTATTTAAAAATATTATATTTTTTAATTGAGTTATTATTTTTTATGACTGTTATCTTTTTTTTTTCATCTTGTTTTATTATTTTTTTCATGTTAAGAAATATAAGATTTTATAATTAATATAGCGCAATTTGTTAGGTAGTTTTCATTTTACATTAACAACAATATTCACAAAATTTTATGTTTATTAATATTTAGAAAAAAAAATTGAGAAGGAAAGATAATAATTACATTACACAATTAATAAAAAAAATTAAATAGTAGAAACTCAATTGAAAAATAATTGAGTACCGTATTGAAAAAAATATTAATAGAGGCTCAATTTAAAATATACAAACTTATGAGAAACTTTAAATTTAATTAATAAAAATCTCGTAGTTTATTAAACAACCTAAATCACTTATATTTGGTCATTATTTTAGCAACATTTCCTTTTAATTTCTTTCGCAATAATTTTTTTTATCCTCACTCAATTGTTCTATTTATTTAAAATTCACAAAGTTTACTCGATTTCACTAAGTTCCTTTTCTTTTTATCACAATTTTAATTACATTTTTTTTATCACAATTTTAATTGCATGTTTTTTTTTTCTTTTTGTTGTTTCATTCAATTTGAGTATTGTATTTTATAAAACAAAAACATCAATTTCATTAAATAAAATAATTTTCATGACATTCATTTAATAGTTTATACTTTTTTTAACGTTTTTGCCTATTATTTATTTTTTCTCATAAGAATGTTTATTTCTAAATTTCAAGTATTCAATAAACCAAAATTAGTTTATTGAATAACATAAATAAACTCATATTTTTCTATTTGATTCTTAATTATTATTTTTCTTTATACACGCATTTTTTTTTGTTAAAACAAAATTTATTCCCTCAAAATTACCTGACTCATACTCATCCAATATCCATAATTTGTACTCAAATTTTCAAAGTATTTTTTTCTCTTATCATAATCATAATCTTTTATGTGATTTCATTCAACCTTATATTTTTCTTCAATTTTATCAAATTAATACATTTTTTTTTTCATTTTTACTATGATTATAATTATTTGACTTTTATTCAATTACTATTTAGTACTCTGATTGAGTATTCATATACTTATATTTTTTTCTTAATATTTAAAGTTAAATAAAAATTATTAATATTTTTTTAATATTGAATATTTAACATTATTATGAATATTTGATATTTCACTTGTAGCATTTTATTTCATAGTCTCAATCAACCTGCAACATATCGTTCTTCCTCCTGCTATGTTTGTCTCTTGTTGATTTAACAATAAATAAATAAATTGTTTCATTAAAGAGTGGCAACAATTCCTTTTGTCTAACGATTCAGGCAAATTAATTAGCAAATTCAAATTAATTTAGTAACAAGTAAAAGTTTTCAAAATACCCAAAACTAACAACGTTCAGATCCATACAATCAGATATGTAAAAATATATTTATTTTATTCTATTTTATTTTTTGCACATGACTAAGGAAATATATATTGTACTGAGAGAAAGTCAAGAAGCATAGACGAGTTACTGACCATAATAATAATATTAATTAAAGCAGAAACATAATTTTACAAGAAATCCACCATTGAAGAGACTTGGTGTGTAGTTGAATCAAAGGCATAACAACAATAATAATAATAAAAAGTGATGGAAAATATATATTATAGGTGTAAAGTTGCATGTGTCTGCATCAATGTGAAGGCTTATTAATTACTAAGCAGTGATTTATTTAAGGCTTTCACGTGCTCTAAACAGTGATTACCAAAAGTTCACGTTATTAACAAAAAGTGTCCTTTCACATTATTTAATGACTTTAACCGACACTCAGCCAAGCCCTGTTACACATTCTATACTATTATGGCAACAAATCAAACTCACTCATCTTCATATTTTATCAACAATATCAAAGCATATCACACATATAGGGAACTTATTGGATCGTTACTATATTCATGAGAGGGGACAAAAAGCTCCTCTAAATTCCAATCATAAATATTGTTAGCAAACTTCTATGCATGCAATTATTCTATAACTTCTCAATGCTCTTTATGCCAAACAAAAATTATAAGTCCTATTTATCTTTCCAAGATGTAATATATTTTTTTTTCTCAATATATTTTCCAAACTTTAAAGGAGTATAGGTTAAGAGCTATGAAACTTTACCCCTAAATTAAATACAGCTTGTAAATTGTGATTTATATTTAATCATAAATTATTAATTAATTTTATTTTTAGTCGATATAAGATTTTTAACATATTTATCATACTTTTAAGATAGATTTTACTAATTTATAAAATAAAATTACATTTATATATGAAAAAAGATATTTTGATATAAATTCTTTTTACAACATTTTGATATAACACAAAGTGTCATTTTTTATTGGTCCACAATTTGTTGTTGTGTTGGCATATATTGGAAGTCTTACATGAATTAAAGATAAGACTAATTATAATATATAAGTAAGGTGTAAAACATCACCTTACAAACCGATTTTGTGGAGTTAAGTTATGTTTAAAGTCCATTTTTTAACATATATCAGAGCATGATTAAAGTCTGTCTTAGCGATATTTATATATATATATATATATATATTTGTAGGATTGAATTAGACTTAAAGTTCAACTTGTATTAACACATTTTAAACCTAATAAAAAAAATATATGTGTACGGTCTTAAAATATTGTAAAAGAATCTGTATTAAAGTATGATTGTTATTTATAGACTGTGAATTGTAGATAAAGTTTAGGAAGTATACAAGAGAGAACGTGTTACAAGATGCACACATAAACGTCAAAAAAGATCCTATAAAGTTGAGGTTGTGTGGTAGGGCAAGAAGGGTTTGTCTTGCCATGTGAAAAAATAGCAAGATTGTATGAGTTAGACCCCACTTCATATGTGATCCTCTGCCGACGAAATGAACGAATCACAATGGCCAACCTAAAACCTCTCTTTTTGCTTATTTAACTATCATCTTATGGATACATTAATTACATTGCATTACATGCATATCCCAAACAGTATAGGGTTCTTATTGCTTAACCATGGCATTGGGTAACCATGCTTTATTCAGACTAACACCGAGTAACTTCTACACTTGGAATAAACATGAGCTAACCCATCAACGCGTTTCATTTTTAGGCTTAATGCTTTTGTGGTGTGTGGCAATTAAGTAGGTACTTGTGTCTGCAGATATGAATAAATTTCACATGTTTGTATTTAATGTCTAAGCAACTTTGCATGCATGCCAGCCAAACATCGTGTCTTTGCAGATTCTGGATGAGTAATGGCCTCTTCTATTAGGCCACAGCACACAGGTTAAAGGTACAATATATACGGATTTCTTATCTTTCAAACAGATTATGAATTTATGATGATATATACATATGTATATATAATATATTGATTATGATCGTACCCTGTAGGTTATGTTTGCTGCATCTTGATTAATTGCTTCTTGATGCTAAAATGAAGAAAAATCATTGAAGCTGAATGAATGTAAGGCTGAGGTTGAAGTTGGGATTCTTGCATTGGTAACTGAGGATAACAGAAGCAAATCAAATGCACTGTTTGCACTGTTTGTGGTTTTGTCATATTGCAATTTAAAGTTGACAAACGCCTTTCCTCGCATCCAATGTGTAAATGCCACTCATAAGAACGTTATCTTTGTTGTTATCTGATAAATAGTCATACTCAAATTTTTACCACCACTTATTCATTGACACTTTGGGTGACATTTATTACCATGCATCAAATTGTGCTAATAATTCAAGACAAAACAAGAGTAATTTCAGAGAATTTTTTCCCCTTGTAATCATTAGTAACTATTCCTTACATTTAATGGCTTGAATTCTGGTATCAGTACATAATTAGACACTGATAGGATAAACTTGTCAACTGGCATTAATACATGAAAAAGTAAGCACAAAAATGTAACAATTAGAATGAATTCATGAACTTTAACTTTTATAAGAAAATAAATTTTACTCGCTTTAATTTATGCATAATTATAATTTATAAGAAAAACTTAATTCATCACTTTATCTTTTTATAAGTGGAACATGTTCAGTTTCAGGATCAGGTGTTATACTTTAACAAGCTAATCTATGCTTTCATTCTCGGATGACAAAAATTTCATCTAAAGAGGTTTTGTCATTTTCCACAAGAAAGATTTTATTGTTTCATTTCTGAAAAGGCTTCAGGTGAAAGAAAAAAGGGCTTTGGAAATAAGGTAACTTTTGCTTTCCGAAACAGATTGTGACTTGTTTGGACTAATTCTACTGCAGTAAAACTTGTGTGTGTGTGTGTTTTTTTCTCTTGCAGGCAATTTGCAAGTTAGTTTAGTATGAAGAAAAGAAGATCTTAAATCCATAGCCTCCTATAGTGGACTCGAATTCCATTTGAATTGTATGAAACTGCTTTCACATTCCCGTTAAAAAAGCATAGTTTTCCACAAACCAGATTCCCTAGATCCCTTGCTCTCTCACAGTTTTCAGCATTTCCATGGTCCCAACAGCTCAAATGTGTCTATCTGTCTGTCAGGTTGATGTTGACTCTCCTCTATTTATTCCTTTCCAATTTCCCCTTCCATTTCCACAAACAACTTCCTTCAAGGTTCAGCTTCTTTGAACTGATTCTCTTCCTTTTCACTCTCTTTTCATCTTCTCTTTCACTTTTTACACACTATTAACTACTCTACCTCTTCACCTACTTCTAAATAATCAGAATTTATTGTACAATCCTCACTTATTCATACTCCAATGATTCGTTTATGCAGGGAAATGGCTCTTCTTGGATTTCTTCTGGGACTTTTCTACATGGTGTCACATGTCAAGGGCTACGGGGGTTGGACCAATGCACACGCCACTTTCTATGGAGGAGGTGACGCTTCTGGGACAATGGGTATGTTTTTCTGCACAAATGTAACTCACACTGTCGTTTTTACCCTAAGTGTATACTTTAGCTTCTTAGCTTTAGCAACGTACAGTAACGTGTATATCTCTCAAATTGCAGGAGGGGCCTGTGGTTATGGAAATCTGTATAGCCAGGGTTATGGAACCGATACAACAGCACTGAGCACTGCACTGTTCAACAATGGTCTGAGCTGTGGTGCATGCTTTGAAATCAAATGTGTGAATGACCCACAATGGTGTCTTCCTGGATCCATCGTTGTCACTGCCACAAATTTCTGTCCACCCGGTGGTTGGTGTGACCCTCCCCAACACCACTTTGATCTGTCTCAACCTGTTTTCCAGCACATTGCTCAATATAGGGCCGGAATTGTTCCTGTAGTATACAGAAGGTAACTATAACATTTATTCTCATTTTTTCTTTACCACAAACGAAACTATGTCGATGTCAAGTTTAAAGCTGAGATTTTTTTGTTCATGGATTTTGAAGGGTGAGATGCAGGAGAAAGGGTGGAATCAGGTTTACCATCAATGGCCACTCTTACTTCAATTTAGTCCTTGTGACCAATGTTGGAGGTGCCGGTGATGTGCATTCTGTGTCCATCAAAGGGTCAAGAACCAGATGGCAAGCCATGTCTAGGAACTGGGGGCAAAACTGGCAAAGCAACTCCTACTTGAATGGCCAAAGCCTTTCCTTTGTAGTTACCACTGGCAACGGACACAGTGTGGTGTCATACAATGTTGCTCCAGCTGGTTGGTCCTTTGGGCAGACCTACACTGGAAGGCAGTTCAACTACTAACCAACCCTTAAATGAGTACCTTTTGAATAATGTTCAGTAAGAATATTACAGGTCAAAGAACCTAGTTACACCGGAGTATAGTAGAGGGATATTAGTGTTGTGGGCTAAATATCAAGATCATTTAGTCCCATCTTTATATATATATATATGATTTGATTTACATGTATAGCAAGCATTTGCAGAGATGTGCTGGCTTAATTTATGCTATGCCTCAGCAAATGGAATCCTTGCTGTGTTGAGAAAGAAAAATTGTAAGAAAGATTCTTGAATGTGTCCTTGTACTTTAGTTGCTGCTGAATGAATGAGAATGGTTATGCCTCAACGGCTTAATAAAAAGGAACACTTGCATGCATTCCTTTTAAGTGTGGTGGACAGAATGAGTGATTCAGGTTTCTGCTCTGATCTCTCGTGAACCAGATGTAATCATTTGTTTTGGTTAAGTCCTATTGGCCAAAGTAAAGAACAAACGGTGTTCATCGTTACCCTCTTCTATTGCATGTATAAAGTATCATGTCTGCAGCTTTTGTACTTTTCTTTCCTTTCATTTTTCTCTTGTCTTTCTTGCTTTCTGCTTCATAGCTAAAACCAATCTAAATAAACAGTGGTTAGAGTTATTTCATTCGCCTAAAAGTGTGTAATGATGCGTTCATGTATTCATCAGTCAACATTAATTAAGTGGATTGTCCTTAAAACAATTTTCAAAGTCTGTATTGGATCTCGGTTTCCATTCTTTTAAAACTATTTTTAGTTTCCAAACTTTAAACAAGAAAAATGTAAACTATAATTTCCACAGCAACTTTTGATAATTTCATTTCATGTGAATTGGGCCAAAAAGTCCTCTAATTTAGTCCAAGGACAGACATGCAAAATTAACCACATCTACTGATATAGAAAATTACTTGAAAATGATTAGTAACACGTACTACCCCAATCATTCACAATTTGCAGAGCAACCATGTTACTGTTCTTCCTCTTAGATTTTACCCAAGCATAAAAAAAAAGTGGTGTTTGGATCTTTCTCTTTTTGTCAGATGACTTCTGAAAAGTCAAATTCTCCTTATTTTGAAGGAAATGAAATAAGTATGAAGTATAAATAAACAGAGTCGATGGATTTGGTTGTTCTGTAATGAGTCAAAACATCCATTAGTCGTAGAAAAATAGGTATGTGCACCAATCTCGCCAAGATTCATTATGTAAGAAAACTGATTTTTTTGTAAGTAATGAAAATTAAACCTAATAAATTGGTGAACTTTACAGCAGTGTGCAGAAGAAAAAAGTGATACTTCAAAAAGGTGGATAGAGGTGTCCAGGCCCTACATTGCCTTGGCTAAGTTATGAAAACAACTTGAATTGACCCCACCTTTTTTGTTTTTATGAATTATCTATTTGTTCATTTAGCTCACCTTATTGAATAAGGACAACTTCACTTATTAAAAATTGACTTAATTAATTAGTTAGTTGTTTAGTATGATGGTTTGGTGTTTTTTTATTTATTTTTGGATTCAATTTAATTTATTGATTTTTAAAATGTTTAATTTAAATAATAAAAAGACTAAATTGAACAAAAAAAATAATAAAGAGATCAAAATAAATCAAACTAACAAATTAGAAGACTAAATTATTGATTAAGTTTTAAGAATGACATGAAGTTTATACACAACTAAATAACAGATAACATTGAATCAAACAAACACAATTTGTTTATTAACATTCTAAAGCTTCCTCTACATGTTTAAGACACTTATTGTTAAACAATACCAAATAAATTATAGATTTAATTAATAATTTAATATTTATTATTCATTTTTATCAAATTTGTGTCAAGATGATAATGGTTGTAGATGTCATAAGATCAATAATGGAATTGTGTCGTCTCAAAGAAAATAAAGAGTTTGAGAAGAAAAATGACATAAGTTTTATTTTCTAATGTGGTTAACACTAATTTAATAAAAGAGATAAAAAAAATATGTATAAATATAAAGAACAAATTATTAATTAAGTCTGAATTAAATGACATAATTCATTTATATTGTTATCAAATGGTGGATCTAAATTTTTGTGACTATATGATTCATGAAATTTAATGATAACTTTTGTCTCCATACATTTTGTGCAATTGGGACTGAGAAAGTACCATGAAATGTGATTGTGTGTGTGATTAGAATAAGTAAAACAAAAGATCAAAATTTCAGTTTACACTCAATGTATTTAAAAAATAAAAATTACAGAGCTGGAGGAAAAACAAAAAAAGTGTACACTTTTTGGTTATAATTAAAAGAGTAGAAGTAAGAAGAAGACAATGCAATGTGAAAGAATTTCATTTTGTTATTGATGAATGCTTAAATGTCAAATTTATTTGTCAAACATCCATAGCTGTCTCCATTTGACCATTTATATCTCCAATCACTAACACTTAAAGTGCATCATTTTCTCTTTTATGGTCAAAACCATTTTGATGAATCCACTTGGTGTTCCCACTGAAAATTAAATTGACCACCAATCACTCATCTAATTGAGATGCCTTATGTTATGTCTCTGAAATTTCTTATCTTTTCAACGATTTTCTTTTACACGCTATTATACAACATTTAACTTTGTTTACTTTGTAAATGTATATTTTTACTATAAATATGTCGTTTGTTTTTAGAAAAATAGTAACAAAAAAGGTGAGAATGTTATCAAAATAAATTAGTTTACAATATATATATATATAAAATGAAGTTATTGATTTATTCTAATCCAAACAAAGTAACACTCCACGGGAAAAATATTGAGTAAACGAGCAAATTCATGAATGAAAATATGAGACTCTATCTTTAGTAATACGTGACGAAAGAAGTATATTGATAGTGTAGAATTAATTTTACACTAAATTTAGAGATTTTTAAATTAGATTTTTTAACCACTGGAATTTTATTTTTTAGGAATGTGGGTCCGTCTATTTTTCTTAATAATAGAAAATTTCTTTCTCTCCTCCATGCTTTCTTTTTACATTCAAAAATATGAAAAATTCGCACTTTATTCTTCTGATTTAACTTTTTTTTTACGGATTTTGCAAATTTAAATATCAACAGTATCTTTTAACTGATTTTTTTTTTCATAAGGTATTTTTGACTTTAAATTATGCAATCGTTTGACTTTTAGGTAACACAATCTTATCGTTTTCTTAAAAAAAAATACAGAATTTAAAAAAAATCTACATTTTGCAACATGGTAAACTTTTTGGATTGCATTGTACAATAAAAAAAAAAAAATCTGTTTTTACTTTTATATTACAGAATTTAAAAGTCTTATTTTTCATAAAAAAAACTTTTAACATAATACAATTTAAAAGTCTATTTTTTTTTTGTAAAACATTTGTTAAGAATGCACAATTAAGACTATTTTTTGTATAGAAAACTTTTATAATGAATAATTCTTAACTTACTTTTATATAAATCAATTCTAAATTGTATAATTTGTATTCTAAATTACGTAATTTGAAAATATTTTTCACATAAAAAGAAATTTTTGAATGGTAAAGTTTAATGGTCATTTTCTAATATTGCATAATATAAAACTAATTTTTGAATACTAAAAGGGATTATACAATGTATTATTCCAAAAACTCATTTTTGTAGGACTTACATGTCATTACTATATTTTATTTATTACATTATCGTATATTTACATAGATTTCAATTTTAATTTCAGAATAAAATAAACTCATAACATTACTCAAATCCTACAATTAGCCATTTTGAGCCTCAACTCATAAATTCTAATTTATTTAGTCCTCAACAAGCAACAATGAATCAAGTTTAAGAATATTAAAATTACTAAGAAAACATATTTTATCTTTAGATACGAGTTTCGTTAGGTATACAATTTCAGTTTAGAGTCAAAAGACATTTTTCAATACATCAAGAACCAACAAACAAACGATTGGTTGTAAAGTCACTACAACACAAAATTCAAATACTAAGTTGAATTAGACATACATACATATACACATTCATACATACATACATACATATATACACACAGACATACATACATGTATATATACATATATGCACACATACATATACACACACACATACATACATGTATTAACAACACAAAAATAAACAATAATTTAGTTCATTACATTTAATCTCAACAAATAGGGTTGACTCTCCAAGGTAGAGAACCTAGGGTTTACAAATAGAGGAGAAATAGATAAGAAATCGGAACTAAAATGAAGAGGAAAACTCTTTTCTAAGACATCAAGCAGTTGTTCAAAGCTGCATATGCTTCCCATTTGCATTCACATCTCGCATTTGTAGCCCATTTTCTTGTCAATCCCTAGAAGGTAGGAAATCACCATGAATGGAAGAGAAGACCCGAGGAAGAGTGGGAGAACTTTGATAATGATAATTTTTACCATTTATTGCGCTTCATTTTAGTAACAAAATAAGTTCTCCTTTAACTTATTACATGCTTAAATCCTCACTTTTTTAAATTTTTGTAAATACTCTTATTTTGGGTCACACTTGTGTAATATAACTATAATCCTCTCTTTTTGTATATAGTTTTGTGTTAGGAAGATCTTCTGCCACATCGAATAACTTTGGTGACCCGAAGAAGCAAGAAGATCAATAAAATGGTGGAAGTTTAGAAGCCTAGGTGGCATTGAGCGCCACCTCTTAGCTTTAAGTGAAGTAATTACAAAGAGCTTTTAGGATTTCCAGTATTATGCGTCACTTCTCACCGCTGAGCGCCACACTTCTAGAGAGCATCTAGGGCTACCACAAAGGCTGGCGTTGATCGTCAAAGCCTAAACGTTGAGCGATGGCTTTGTTGATGTGTCAAAATGCTCTATTTAATCAAGTTTTCTTGAAGGAAACTAGGTCTTTTGTAATTTGGAAGCACAATTTCATTTTGTGAGCTCATGGAGTCTATTAAGGGCTCTTAGGACATCTTCTTCTTCCTAGCCAAACACTAACATGTCTAGACACTAGTAATAAACAATCCAAATCCTATCCTGAAAATGGGGTAAGGTGTAAGGACGCATACTGATAAAAGAAGGAGAATGGTAAGGAGAGCTTCTTAAACTCAAATGTAGTTGAAAGAAGGAGTCTGGTAAGAAAGGTTCTTGAATTTTGAGAAAGAACAATGAAAAGCTAATGGGGAAGGGCAACGCTCTGCTCATGGAAGAAGAAGAGGAAGAATAAATGATATTAGTCAATTAGAGTTTTTAATATAATTTAATTGAAGGGTAAAATAGAGATATAATATTATATGTGAGAGCAATAAGAAAATAGAGAGGTGCAGAAAGAAGTTCCCATATTTTTTATTTGCTTAAGAGAGCTCAAACACGCATGAAGCTGTCGCTTGTCTTTTTGGGTTATATTCAAATTAAAACCTAAGACAAAGTTTCTTTCAATGTCTCTATAACTTTCTTTTTGCACCTTTATACACTTTTTCTTATATTTGCCCTTTTTGAATCATATAATTTAGGAATATTTTTTGACTTTTAAATTCCATAATTTGAAAGTGAAAAATAACTTTCAGAGTGCAGTCAAAAAGTCATTTTTTCTATTAAAAAAATATTTATGAATTATATAATTCAAAAAAATATTTTGACTTCTGAATTATATAATCTAAAAATCATTGTCATTTAAAAAAAAATTATTTTCAAATTATACAATTCATAAATTATTTTTTACTTTTAAATTGCAGAATTCAAAATTTATTTTTAATTTTCGGATTACGCAATATAAAAGGTAGATGACAAAATAGGAAATTTCTTTTATATATGTGAGAGTGCATAAAGAAATCCAAGGTGGTGTAGGAAAATATTTATGGCTGTGCAATAAGAAACTTCCAGCTTAAGAAGTTGCAGTCCAACGCATGTTTAACCTTGTGATATTTGAAAGGCACAAGACAACCTCTCTCTGGTAAGCAACTTTATAATATTTTTATAATATTTTGATCACACGTTAAGAATTTCTTTATCTCAATGAGAATTGGCTTATTGTTAAATAATATTTAATTTTTAGCTAAAAATTGCTAAATATTAAAAAACACTTGATGGATTACGAAAGTAGTCAACCGTATCTATTATATTTATATGGCGAACCTGCATTAAATTAGAAGTGATGTTTTCGATCTCAATTTGCGAAATAATTGGTCAATTCATCTAAATAATAAAAGTATAAATTTGACTGCACTTCCTAGATTTTTTAAAAAAACGAAAAAAGAACTTACTTCTATGTTTTTTATTCTTTTCATGTAATTAATTAATTCAAATTTCAAGTTAACATGATTTTATCATGACAAGACGACTTATATTCATTTTTTTTATTTGGATATTTAGTACGAATTTTAATCTCCTCATATTTTTTAAAATGTATTGAATTTTCTGTTATATCCTTCCAACATTTAAAATACAATAATACCACATAGTGTTGCATTTTTCAATAACAGAAAATACCTATAACTCATGGAAGATTGAATATTCTACTGTTTCTTTTTAGAAAAAACCTCAATTATCTCTTAAGTATATTTTTCAAAAAATTACTTGAATTTACACGTCACATCAGAAAACAGATAAGAAATCTTTTAAACGTTTGAAAATATAATATCGCAATCTAAATACAAAGTAGTTCGTATGAAATAAAATCATAACAGAATCACATTATAAAAATAAAAGTACAAATTAAATAGTAATATTTTGAATTAATACTTTCAATTACATAACCAAAGCACATTAGTAGATTACACACGGTTCTTTTCAATCGAAGTATATTTTAAAAGCATACTTTGAAAATTTATTTCTAATCAACAATTGATTTAAATTATTAAAGTTTATATATCTCTAGAATATAAAATTCAATAGAAGGAGGATAAAATTAAACGTTATGTTAAATTAAAAAAAAATCAATCGACACAATTTATGCTGATAATTTTTATTGTATAGCTGGTTATTTGAAGTTTTAATAAACATTACAAAGTTAATGTAGTTTGTAGCTACTTAATTCGTAGATTCATAAAAATTCAGCAGTTACCATATAGATTTAAAATTTTCTAATATTCATAAAAAATATTTGTTACTTGTTACAGTGAGAGATTGGTGATAGCTTAGTTGTACCTTTCACACATGGTACAGGTAACGCATTTTAAATTTACTTTAAAAATGTTAACTTTAGGGTAAATAATCTTTATATTTGTGTTGATATTTTTTTATCTGTATCACAAATATTTTTAAAATCATCACAAGATTTAAAAAAATAATAATGATAAAGTAACATAAATTTATATTTATTTATAACACATTTTAAAAAAAAGTAAAATAATCATAAAAGAATTTTTTTTGTATTTTTTTAAAAGATAAAAAAAATGATAATATTAAATGAATATAAAAAGTTTATCTGTTTAAAAGTATATGAAATAGTTTATGGCAAAGATATCCAAAAAGTCAGAAATTGAGTTTTAGAGCTTACCTTCCACAACGTGAAAAACTCTCTCACCTACCACCAACTCTCGTTCGTCCCATTCACCAACTCTCGAAGATTTCCGCTGTCATCTTGTTTCTCATGACAAGTTCTTCATCATAGTTTATTCCAACCAAACCCATTTTTCATCGAACTTTGCTGATAAATGGAAAACCGGCAGCAATCATCAAAAACTTCTGAACTAGATGCTCCTCTCCATTCAATTGGATTTCAGATTCAAGATTTGTCTCCAAAAAGAGTATCTGGCTATCTCCCTGTTACACAAAAGTGCTGCCAGGTTTTGCTTTCTTTTCCTCCAAACCACACAAAAAAAAAGAAACCTTTTACTTTGTTCTGGTTTTTTGTTTGTCTTTAGTAAAGATGGGAACTTGATGGTTTAATTTTGCACATGGTGAAGCCCTTCAAGGTGCTGCACGGAGGCGTGTCGGCATTGGTGGCAGAGGCTCTTGCGAGCATAGGTGCCCACATAGCTGGTGGTTACAAAAGAGTGGCTGGGATTCAGCTCAGCATCAACCATTTGAAAAGTGCTGTGCTTGGTGACATGGTCTATGCAGAAGCTACCCCTGTAAATGTTGGCAAAACCATTCAGGTATTTCAATTTCTTCTTTCTCTTCTTCTTGGCTTACTCCACAGATCCAATCAAATAGACTAAAAATCAAACTAATTGATAATAAACTACCTCATCATGTTCTTGTTTTCTGGTTAGAATAAATGTGCACGTGTTGTTGACCCAAAAGAGTAAAGTCCGTAGGGACACTATGGTCGGTAACATGGTAAGGAAAAAGAAGAGGAAATAGTGAACTTGGTATATGAAATTGTATTTTTTTGTTCATTTTTATTTCTTTATCAAGCAAGTTATACATCTGTCTGAAATATATACTAAATATTAAATGATAGAAGCTTTGATTTCAAATATTTCTTTTTTAGATTGGCATCTGTGACAAATAAAATACCAAGATAGGTTGAATTATTATTTATAATCTGGCTTTAGGAATTGATTGGAACTAATAACCCTGTAAGTATAGTTTAGGATCTGTTTTTAAGACCATTCGTTTGAGATTAGTTTGTTTCCCATCTAAGTTTTTCATGAAATCAGGTATGGGAGGTGAGAATCTGGAAGCTTGATCCTTCAAACAAAGAAAAGAGATCTCTGACATCATCGTCAAGGGTTACTCTACTCGCCAACATGCCTGTCCCAGACAATGCAAAAGATGCAGCAGAAACACTCAGGAAGTATTCTAGACTGTGAATATTCCTGCTGTTTAATTTACTTCTGCATAACCAAAACTTTCTTCTTTTCTGAAATACAATGAGGAAAAGATTGTTTTGAGGGTCTAAGAAAAGCATCACTGGTGCTTCAAAATGTAAACCATTGTAATAATTTATTGCTTAAATGGAATGACAATTTCTTGTGATTATAAACTGATTAATATATGCGATTTTTTTTTCTGATAGCATATTTATTTTTTAATCTACGAGGATAGCACATGATAATATTTACCTCGATAGTATGATAGAATGGTTTTGTAAGAAGTTAAAATTCAGTTTTCCAGAAATTAAATTCTAATTTCTTATTTTAATAATTTTTGCAACAAAATTTCTTAAAATACAGTTTCTCCGAAAACATTTAACATATATATTAACGGATTTCAAAAACCTATTAACATAATTTTCTAAATTTTATTTTTTAATTTAAAATTAATAAATAATTGAGTTATTTTAATATAATTGAATATATTAAATTATGTTAAATCAATTATTGTTGTTGTTATTATTATTATTAATATTATTATAATTGACATAAATATTATTAAAATAATAACATATATTAAATTATATTAAAATAAACTAAATATTTTTTTAAATTTTATAATAAAAATAAATTAAAATATTTGTTAAATTCAAAAAATATATTAGAATATTAAATAAATTAATTATTTATTAAAATTAAAATTAGAAAATAAAATTTTTAAAGTATGTTAAACGGTTTAACGAAGAAAACCATTTAATATATTTTCTTAATTTTTATTTAATTTTAAATTAATAAATAATGAATTTATTTTAATATTTTAGTGTGATTTAATATGTTAAATCATATTTTATATTATTATTATTACTATTTTCAATATATTAAAATAAACTAAATATTTTTTAAATTTATATTAAAAGTAATTTAAAAAATTTGTTGAAATTTAAAATTTTAATTAAAATATAAAATAAATTATTTATTTATTAAATTTTAAATAAAAAAAATTAAAAACATGTTAAACGAAAATCCGTTAACAAAATCAGAATTCAACATTTCAGAAATCAAATTTTAACCTCTTAAAAAAAATCATATTATTAAGATAAATATTATTTACACTGTGCTATCTCATAAATAAATAAATATGTTATGTTAGAAAAAAAATCTAATATATGAATGAAAAAAACTAACACTACAAAGCAAACACGCCACCTATAAAAATCATCATTACATTATTTTTGAGTGTTATTATAGAAGTCAACAAATTTATGATATACCTAACTGTGGTGGTCCAATTTAATTTTGATAGATATAACATAAATGTGAATAAATTGTAAAATGACTTAAATAAAAAGTAAGAGTATTATATATATTTTTATATTTATTTGACATAAAATAAGTATAAGATTAAAATGATTATAAAAATATAAATTTTTGTATTTTTTTAAAAAAGAAAACAAAGTAAAAAATAGAGAAAAATAGTTTCATGAAGTAAAAAATTAAGATGTATCAAATACTATTTTTCTTATAGAAAATAGACATAACACTGTTCTGTGCACAAACGTTGAATGAATCTTAAAACCAAAGATACCTTAGAGAACAAATAGATATAGCACTGTTGTATGCGCAAACGTTGAAGCAGTCTTAAAACCCAATATATCTTACACAACAAATACATATATCACTGTTCTCTGCCCAAACCTAAATTTGCATTTAAACCCATCAACACTGCCAATTCTAAAATTTAAAAGCAGAGCAAAAGGCAGTGACTCCACAATAAAAGATCAGCCCCACCAATAAATGGACCAGGATAAAGTTATACACAAAAACTAGTCTTCTCAAAACATAATATAATAATTGAAGCTTAAGAATAAAATAATGAAAATATCTTTCAATGAAAGTAAGCATCTGAAATAATCTAACCAAAAGAAAGAGAGAAAATTTGTGTCAGAAGAAAGAAATAGTTAAGTATAGAAACACCAGAACAAAGCATTCAATTCTCATCAGCAATGGACTAGGCGAATGCAATTTCCATAACCACTATTAGACCTAACATTTTGTATGTTGTTTTCACTTTATGTATGTTCTTTGTCATCTTCATTTTGTTGCTGCTCATTACATTATTCGATACCTTAAAATATTACCTACATGTGAGTTATTTTTTCCCAAAGACTCATTTATAGCTTCTGACATATAATGATGATACAATTAAATTTGGATTAAATATCTCTCAAGATTAAATTTGGTTTAACGTCACTTCACCTGCTGCCTGAGATGGACTCGAACTTCTGATGTGCTAGTAAGGTGAAGGTTACAAACAAGCTATGTTATTATTTGATTATACAAATTAGTTAGTTTCCTATCATCAGATAGAAAAATACAACATTGCCACATATCATCTTTCCTTGATCCTAGTTTTTCTTAAACGCATCAAACTTTTGGTTTAGTTTTAAAACACCAAGTTTTTCACCAAGCCTTATTCAGAAATGTATGTACAACAACAGACTTATAATCTGATGAAAAAAATATGCTTGCCATGAAGCATATCAAGCAACCAAAAGAAGACAAGGAACACCTGACTCATCAACAACTCCAATGCAGAAAAAATATCAATGAAGAAAATATAAGTTTGCCAATAGGTACTGAAGAGACCTTTCAAGTAACTTGAGATATGTTCTTGATTTCATAAACCCATAAAAAAGATGTAACCACCGATTCTTGGTTATAGATTAAACATTACGTACCACCAAACTTGTTGTCACCAAACACAATCTTTAAGAGCAAACGAAAAAATAATCAAATTATAAACAGATTATAAGTTTCATGAAACATGTTACACATGTTTAAATTTAACCAGACTTTAAATCAATCAATGGGATCAGTCTTTATGCCTCTCAAAGCAAAACCAGAAGGCCTGAAAGTTTTAAACGAGATGCTTGCCTTCTTTGTTTTGTTGAGAAAATGAAAGGGGACAACATAATATATACTAAAGTAGACAGAAGAGCTAGAATTGCACTTTGGCATGCTTTCTGGAACAGTTTTTTTTTTTTTTTTTTTTTTTTTTGCTTGCATTCTGTACCACATTAAAGTTTGATGGGCAATACAAGAAAAAAATAGTCACCATTGAATTAAAACACAATTTAAACTCATATAACATGCATCATGTGTGAAGAAACTTTACACAACAACAAAGAACAATCTGAAATCCTAAAATTCACTGTGTGTTACATAACTGACTGGCTGATATACTTCTGTCTGATAACATGTTCTGGAAATTGTAACTTGAATGTCAGTTTTCCAACTTTGTGCTCTGATAAAACTCATCAGATAGGAGAATACTTTTTGCTATATTTTGATGTCTTTTATCTTCTATCATCTCTAATCATCTCGTGTAGTGTATTTAAGAACCAAAAAAATGCTAAATATCTACTTAGCTTCCTTATAATAACCACACACTTTTTAACATATTGTTCATATGTATGGTTCACTAATATATCAAGTTCTGACCACATAACTCTGCACATATATAACAGAAACTTTCCTTCTAAAACTGTCACACAAAAGTAGAATCTCTAACTGTATTTTGTAACTTACTAGTTTAGTTCATCTGTAATGTGACTGAATTCCCATTTTCCTTACTTTTCCCTTCTTTCCAACTGAACAGATAATCATTTAAATTTTTCATATTTTTTTCTCCTTTGTCAGTCTATTTTATTTTAACCAAACAATCTCACTTTGCATGTATTTCTGTTTCTTTTCTCTTTCATTTCCTCAATTTCTTTCACACCATCGAGATCATAAAAAAAAGAGCTTCTATCTTTCGATATTTAGGTTAAAAGACTGAAATTATTCTTAATCCATGTCTTTCATATGTAAATAAAAATAGTACTATTTTTAGATAATTTTTTCATGTATTTTTGAAAAAAGAAAAAAATACATAATTTTTTTCTAAAAATTAAATTTAGCTTACATACAAGTAATTTATAAAAGTTCTTACATTAATTTCATACATATTAGTGATTAGTTTCAACAACCTTTTTCGGTTTTTTCTCTTATTTTCTTGGTCTGTGACAAAAAAATCCATATTATAATCCAATGTATACAAATTGTATGTTACTTATCTTTCTTTCATCTTTCTATAAATAACTTGTGTATTATGCTTAAATAAAAGTCAAGGGACTAAAAAACCTGATAGGAGACTAATTGTATATGAGAGAAGGAGGAAACAAGTTAGTTAGCCTAACTGATGTCAAGACAGTTAGGATAGTATTGTATAAATAGGGGCTGAGTCTGGTGGAGAGGGGACTTTTGGCAGTTAGATACTCAGTTTAATTCCTTTGTCTCTATTGTGTGCGTGTTACGTATGGTGTTGGAGGTTCTTGATTAGGTTTCTCTTTTGAAAACCTATCAATTGGTCCGACCTGTCGGATCAAGAAGGGAGATAATCGGTGATGGAGAGCAACACGGAGGGGAGATTATATAATTTGGAGATCAGGATAGAGGGAATTAAGGAGGAGACGGCAGCGATAAGACGCGACCTGCAGCAAATGATGAGGTTGACGGGCGAAGGCACGAATAATCAAGAGGAGGCTCCGAAGGGGTAATAACTTAGTGAATGATAACCATGAGAGGCGCGATAATGGGGGAATACAACAGAATTGGAGGAAAAGAGTTGACTTACCCGGGTTTGAAGGCTAAGAACCACACATTTGGATTAACAGGGCGGAGCGCTTCTTCGACATACAGAAGGTAGTGGAGGAAGATAAGATAGAGCTCGCTTACATGAGTATGGAAGGTAGTGCGAGCTATTGGTTCAAGATTTGGAAAGATAAAACCAAGAACCGTTCTTGGCCAGGATTAAAAGTGGCGCTGATAAACCGTTTTGGATGGGGATTTCGGGGGACGGTGTACGAGCAGTTAGCGACGCTGCGACAAGAGGGGTCGATGGAGGAGTTTACTCGGAACTTCGAGATGTTATTGGGACAAACGTAGGGCTTGTCGGAGGAACTGACATTGGGATTTTTCTTGGCTGGGTTAAGGGAAGAAATCAAAGAGCAAGTCCGCATCCAGGACCCAAAAGAATTGGAGGTTGCCATAAGGATAGCGCGGGACATAGAAGATGCTATATCCAGAGTGTGGGGACAAGATTATTGAAGGAGAAGGGGGTAATGATAAGAGTCTAGTGGAGAGGGGACTTTTAGCAGTTAGATTGTTGATAGGCTTTGTCCTGTGGAGGGGGTTAAGCCCTTTGTATCTGTAGTTGCACAAACCATTCTTTTATGAATAATACTCAGTTTAATTCCTTTGTCTCTATTGTGTGCCTGTTACGTGTGACATCCCAAATATATAATAACCACAATCATATAACTTAGGCGTCCACATTCCAATAAAGAGAACAGTTAGAGTAGAATAGTAGTTTAGTAGCTGATATTACAGTCATCCACAAAAGGACAGAATTTAAACTTAAACAGTTTTGAGTACTTCAAAATAACACCAACTTAAATTTAGAAATCCTAAAAATATTATACTGCATCATCAGCATCCTCCAACTCTTGCTCCAAGGGAACCTCCTCAACAACATCTACTCCCATCCAAGTGGATGATCATCGCAAAGAAAAACATACACAAGTAGCACACAACAAAGAAAGCAAGGGTGAGCTAGATAACCAAGCAATAATCATATAGTTCAATCAATAAATATCATCGTGCTTAGCTACATATAAAGAACAATCAAGGCATACCACTTTAAACTATGACTCAAACACTCACACGACTCATCTGGATTGGTATAATTGTCGAACTATTGGTCGTCTTTGCACTTGCGTAGTTCAGCTGATACTCCCCAACACTATGCAAGGTAAATCCCTCATTTGTCTATGTTTAAACTCTAAGACTATAGAAGAGAACCTCCCTCTACTCTCCCCACTTACACTGCTCTCCTCTATTTGAGCATGAACAGTGCTTCGAGTGTAGGGATAGACATACTAGTTCAAAGCTCCATACAGTTATACAAAACAACAACAACACCCCACACATCACTTTCAATCATCTCACCCTGAGATGTCCACTTCATACTCAATTACATCATTGTAGTTCACATTCATATGCTTTACAACTACTCAACAACACCATACATACATCCTGCAGTCAAACAACATCAATCAATCCAAACAGAAGAAGAAAAATGAGTGAGATCCCCTCCATGCACCAGTTACATACATATGTGTGTATATATATATATATATATATATATATATATATATATATATATATATATATATATATATATATATATATATATATATTATGATAACAATTTATATCATACGTTTCATATGTTAATATAATATATATATCATGCTTTTCTAACTTATATTTCCATAACATTTAACAATATACATACATATATATTATGATAACAATTTATATCATACGTTTCATATGTTAATATAATATATATATCATGCTTTTCTAACTTATATTTCCATAACATTTAACAATATACATACATATATATTATGATAACAATTTATATCATACGTTTCATATGTTAATATAATATATATATATATCATGCTTTCCTAACTTATATTTTCATAACATTTAACAATACACATACATATATATTATGATAACAATTTATATCATACGTTTCATATGTTAATATATATATATATATATATCATGCTTTCTTAACTTATATTTCCATAACATTTAATAATACACATACATACATACATACATATATATATATATATATATATATATATATATATATATATATATATTATGATAATAATTTATATCATACGTTTCATATGTTAATATAATATATATATATCATGCTTTTCTAACTTATATTTCCATAACATTTAATAATATACATACATATATATTATGATAACAATTTATATCATACGTTTCATATGTTAATATAATATATATATCATTTTCCTAACTTATATTTCCATAACATTTAATAATACACATACATATATATATATACACACACACACATATATATATATATATATATATATATATATATATATATATATATATATATATATATATATATATCATGGTTCTTATTTGGTAAACTACTTGTCTAAATCCATGTCTTTCATATGTAAATAAAAATGGTACTATTTATTTAGATAATTTTTTCATGTATTTTTGAAAAAAGAAAAAAGTACATAATTTTTTTCTAAAAATTAAGTTTAGCTTACATACAAGTAATTTATAAAAGTTCTTACATTAATTTCATACATATTAGTGATTAGTTTCAACAACCTTTTTCGGTTTTTTCTCTTATTTTCTTGGTTTGTGACCAAAAAAATCCATATTATACATCCAATGTATACAAATTGTATGTTACTTTTCTTTCTTTCATCTTTCTATAAATAACTTGTGTATTATGCTTAAATAAAAGTCAGGGGACTAAAAAACGTGATAGGAGGCTAATTGTATATGAGAGGAGAAGAAAACGTTAGAAGTTAGTTAGCCTAACGGCGGTCAAGACAATTAGGATAGTATTGTATATATAGGGGCTGAGTCTGGTGGAGAGGGGACTTTTGGCAGTTAGATATTCAGTTTAATTCCTTTGTCTCTATTGAAAACCTATCAATTGGTCCAACATGTCGGATCAAGAAGGGAGATAATCGGCGATGGAGAGCGGAGGGGAGATTATATAATCTGGAGATCACGATAGAGGGAATTAAGGAGGAGACGGCAGCGATAAGACGCGACCTGCAGCAAATGATGAGGTTGACGGGCGGAGGCACGAATAATCAAGAAGAGGCTCCGAAGGGGGTAATAGCTCAGTGAATGATAACCATGAGAGGCACGATAATAGGGAACACAACAGAATTGGAGGAAAAGAGTTGACTTACCCGGGTTTGAAGGCCAAGAACCACGCATTTGGATTAACAGGGCGGAGCGCTTCTTCGACATACAGAAGGTAGCGGAGAAAGATAAGATAGAGCTTCCTTACATGAGTATGGAAGGTAGTGCGAGCTATTGGTTCAAGATTTGGAAAGATAAAACCAAGAACAGTTCTTGGCCAGGATTAAAAGCAACGTTGATAAACTGTTTTGGAGGGGGATTTCGGAGGACGGTGTACGAGCAGTTAGCGACGCTGCGACAAGAGGGGTCGGAGTTTACCCGAAACTTCGAGATGTTATTGGGACAAATGCAGGGCTTGTCGGAGGAACTGGATTGGGATTTTTCTTGGCTTGGTTAAGGGAAAAAAATCAAAGGGCAAGTCCGCATCCACAACCAAAAAAATTGGAGGTTGCCATACGGGACGTAGAAGATGCTATATCAAGAGCGTGGGGACAAGATTATTGAAGGAGAAGGGGGTAATGATAGGAGTTTAGTGGAGAGGTGACTTTTGACAGTTAGATTGTTGACAGGCTTTGTCCTGGTGGAGGGGGTTAAGCTCTTCGTATCTGTAGTTGCACAAACCATTCTTTTATTCAGTTTAATTCTCAGTTTAATTCCTTTGTTTCTATTGTTGGAGGTTCTTGATTAGGTTTCTCTTTCGAAAACTATCAAAACCAGATAGCTTTGATTCTTCTACGAAAACTATATCAATTGGTTTATCTCACAGTTGTGTCTTTTCTATGTTTGTTCGTAATTCACTTCATATTTATTATACTTTTGTTTGCTATGTTTGCTTCATGGATTTTAAGCTCATGCAGAGCATTTCGATCAGAGTTTTTTAGGGCTGACGATGATTACAATTTTCCAATGAACTTATTTTTCAACAGGGTAGATTCTGATATCGATGATAACATTATGAAGAAGGAAGAACTCAAAAGAACATATTAAACTAACTCATATATTAATATATAAATCAAACAAATCAGCAGAAGCGATTTTCCATGATTTTTACAAACTCAATGAAATCTATTCTTCCATCTTGATTTGTATCAAAGATTCTGATCATCTTGTGGCAGTTCTCAAGTTCTGCTGCTTGTTTCAATCCCAGAATGCACAGAACTCTATGCAACTCTTTGGCATCGATAAAGCCATCTTTGTTCTCATCAAAAACATCAAAAGCCTGTTTCACCTCCTCCAAACTTGGCTCCTGCTCCTCAAACAGTTCAGAAAGCTCCTTGGAACCATACTTCTCTTGAAGTTCCTCACTTTCTGAGCTGCAAAACAATCCCAGTTTTGCCATCACCGTTTTGACCTCATCCCTCTCGAGATAATTCTCACCATCTATGCCTTTCTTTGACTCATTCTCTTGGTGGCTAAACGCAGGCTTCGATACCTGCTCCTCTTCCCTCACCTTTGAGTAACTAGAGTGAAGTTGGCACAGAAGGAAAAACCAAAAACTATAGAAAAAACTCTGGATTTTGTAGAAACATGTATAGTACAAGGAAAGGTCTACCAAACCAAACAAGGGAGAAGTTGAGTTGCCATCATTCTGAGATGCTCTCCCTTCTGAAATAACAAAGTCAATTCTTCCTAGAGTCATGGCTGCAGATATGTGCAAGTATAGATGAAGAGATAGCACAAAATCGTGATCCTTTGTGCAGTAGGCGCCTGAAATTGTTATTGTTAAGTTGTTAGTTAACCTACAAAGATAAGAAATGCTGCTGTGGTGTTGTTTAAGGTTGTGTTGATGCTCTTTATAAATATAACTCAAAAGTTGGAACTTTGAAGCAGCCTGAACAGTCAACCCAGAAAGCTGAAGGAAGGTGCTTCACAAGTTCATCTGGAATTTGAAAGAAAGTGCTAGCATATATCACTATGGCTATTTCTTGACAGCATCAAAGGAAATTTCCTGTTATGTGTGGAATTTTTCTTAGGTTGATGTGGTCTTAGAAAGAAAGGTATATGTCAGGCTGGCCTGCTTTGTCTATGTCTTCTTCTGATTTCGTTCTGCATAAAATATATTTTATGCTAGACTTTCTGGCAGGTTTTTTGGTCAAGGAAAAAATAAATGCAAAAAGACAAGTTTCAGTAGTTTCCAAGAACTGAGTGACCACTATTTTCCTACCATCCTATCATGCATCACATTCCCACTTCTAAGATATTATAATAATTGGATTTTAAAAACATATATTACATTAAAATATTAAAGTGATTTATTTCTTTTGATGAATTTAATTATGGTAATTTTTAATGTAAAAAGTTTTTTACATTCAATTCAAAATACAAGTTTTATCACAGTTATTATGAAAACCAACTTGTTTTAACAAATATGATAATTTATTATTGAATTAGTGTATGAACTATTGTCTTAATTAATTAATTTCTAATTATAGGTTTTGAACGGTGCAGTGTGAATCTAACAATTCAATTCATATATCTTACGTGTTGCAAATTCGCCACGTCCACTTATTTGTAGACATCAACTTAGTTACGTCACTACATTTAAAGGGTTTTATAAACATATTTGTGTCTTTTACGTTGGTTCGTTTTATAGTAAATTTGTGTTGAATCTTCCTTGTAATCTTCTCATCTATTTACTATTCTATAACGAGTTCTTTTATATTTATTTTGACGCACATTATAATATAAAATATATAATCTTAAAAAATTATTTTGTTAATATACTTTTAAGAAAAAAATATAAAAATAAGAAAAAATAAATATAAAAAAATTATTTGTGTCGAAATATATTTTTTTTAATTCTTCCAATTTTACTATTTTCTGGGCCCACTTTTTAGACCATGTTTTTCTATTAGTACAATCAGTTTGGTAGGTTGGAGAGAAAGTTTTGAAATGGAATATTAAAATATGCGCCTACATGAGTAGTTTCTCCACTATTAAACACCATTTTGGTTTTCACGGTATTTTCTACGAAATAAGTGTGTTTACTTTTATCAGAGGTTAGACCAAAAGACCATGTAATATTTTTATACTTCCCTTTTTCGTTGGGAAGAAACGAAAATTCAATGTCAACTAACCCTTGATTTTATTGCCTTTACTCATGTGTTAGTCTCCTAAGTTTTTCAATGTGAAACAATTAATTGGCTGCTTCTCATATAAGAACTGTAAATTAGTAAAATAAATTTCCAGAAATTTAAATATATAAATATTGTTACCGGATTGCGTAGTTCTTCAGATGATCACCGCGACTGCAGAAGATTCTCCTTGTTGAAGCAAGATTTCAACGTTCAAGAGTTTAGAAGAAAAATATAAAACATGAATATAAAAGTAAATAAGAGATCAATACTTATTTATATATATAGACTTTTGAATCCTTAAATAAAGATTGAAAAGATAACTAATATAGCTTGTGATTAGTTATTGAGTATATAAAATATCATCATTTAATTATAACTAATAAAAAATATATCCAAATTGTGCATATACTGAATAAATATTGTTGTATATACTTGGTTACAAATATATTTATAAATATATCGGTTTGGATATATACATATACATACAAATATATTATCAAATGACGAAGGATGAGAAATAAAAATACCCAAATTTATTATCCAAGTTAGTTGAACCAACCTTCTGAATTTTTAGTCTATAAGAACATAAGTACGAAGTAGAGTCAATGCCATAATTATTAAATAATTTATGTTAATTTTTTCGTATAAAATTGATGAGTAATTCAACTATTATTTCACACATAAAACAGTGAGATGATATTTATTTAAAGGTAGTTTATAAAAAATTGCAATCTTGATTAAAATTTTATTAACTTTAGCTTTGAAGCCTTCTTTAATGAAAGTAATAACCACTGCCTGATTTTGTTTCAAAAAGTATATACGAATTTATTTAGAGAATAACAAATGTAAGACCATGAAAAAAAATATATATTTATAGTAGTAAAATTTAGCATTTTATTAGTAATAATAATTTTAATGGATTGAAAAATATAAATTTTGGATATAAAATTATAGTAATTTTATAAGGAGAGGTTAAAATTTTTGATAACTTATTTAGTATTTTTTTTTTAAGAAAATCGAATAGTAAAAAGTGAATAGTGAATAGTAAAAAGTGAATAGTGAATAGTAAAAAAAAAAAATTTCTTAGCATGAAAGAAATTAAGATTCCTTAGCATGGAAGAAATTAGGATTCCTTAGCATGGATAGAATTAGGATCAGATTTAACCAAATGGATGATTAAAATATTATTTTTAAATAATATTAAAATAATAAATAATATTAAAAAATTTATGAATAATAAATTTTTTTTTTACTTATAAATAGCCATGGGAGGGAAGGGTATTCTGCACCAAGAGAAGAGTAATCAAGTGAGAGCTTGAGAAATAGAGAAGAAAGAGTTAGGAAGAAATTTTTAGTTGCAGAAAGAGTAGAGGTTCTGAAGAGTTTTCGGGGAACAACTTCTAGTAGGAAAATAATTCTGGAGAAGAGGTAAGGGGAGCTAACCTTTCTATGCTTTTATAATATGATTTAGTATTGTTTTTATTACTATTCATGTCTTGAAATTCTGTGTGAATAGTGTTAATGTTTACTGTATATCTATCTATGTGAAATTTCGGTGTTAATATTATATGTTGCTGTTTTGAATCTGTAAATAAGAAATTTGTTAAAAACTAGTTGAGGAACACTTTGGCTAAGGAAAGACTTGGTACTTAAGTTGTCCATTGTGACGCACCTCTCTTTCCTGGAAGTCTACTCGACAAGTTTTTAACTTAAATCCTATTGAACAGATTATGTACTGTTAATTTATTTTGTGATATATTCAATTTGTATGATTTCTAAAATGATTGAATTTTATTGCATTTGAATTATGCATCTGAACATGGTTGTGAACTATAATGATGTATGTGAGTATGAATTGGACATCTCAGGGAGAGATGACTGGAAGTGATTGTGTGGGGTGTTGTTGTTGTTCTGTATAACTGTAGTGAACTTAGGATCGGTATGTCTATCCCTACACTCATTGTTCATGCTCACATAGAGAAGAACAGTGTCAGTGGTGAGAGTAGAGGGAGGTCCTCGTCTATAGCCGTTGATGGCAAAGATAGGCAGGTTGGGGATTTACCTTGCTAGTGTTGGAGAAAGACCAGCAGAACTATGCAAGTGCACAGACTACTGTTAGTTCGACAGTTATACAAATCCGATGAGTCGTGTGAGTGTGTGAGTTGTATGAGTATGCTTTAATTGTTCCTTTACATGTTTCTATGCATGATGACCTGAATTAACTGTACTATATGTATAACATGTTTTTTTTTTATATTTAGCTCACCCTTGCATTGTTTGTGTTGTGTGCTGTTTGGGTATGTTTCTTTGGCGATGATCATCCACTTGGATGGGAGCAGATGTTGTCGAGGAGATTCCTTTGGAACAAGAGCTGGAGGATTCCGAGGTTGCGGTGTAGTCTTATTAGGAATTTTCCTATTCAAACACTTGTAGTGTTCATCCCTTAAACTGTTTAAGTTTAAATTCTGTTTCTTTTATTTTTGGATGACTGTAATTTCATATTTAATTACACGTCATACTCTGACTGTTCTCTTTATTTGGATGTTGACGTCCTTATTATATAAGTTGTTATATAATTGGGATGTTACAACAAACAAATTCTTAATTGATTGATTATGGTAATAAGTGTTTTGTTTTCATACTTGTATAACTTATTTTATAGATTTAAATAACAGAAGAAAATTATCCCGTAAAATTTTAATCAATCATTAGCTTTATATAATGACTTTATTTATTAAAATAAATAAAGAATAATTTTCAAACTGTTTTTCATGAATTTTAAAATTGTTTAGATCAGTTCAAAACCATAATAATTACTTTATTTAGTATGTACAGTACATATTTAATCCTAAATAATGCTTTAAAAGATTTTATAATTCATGAATCTCGTATCTATAAACATATATTTATAACCAACCTCTTAATTTCTAGAGGATAATAATAAAATAAGAATATAATACAAATTTTTATAATTGAATTTTGTTAAGGGTTAAAGGCTTCTATTTATATCTTCGTAATATATATATATATATATATTAAACTAATATTATCAACATGACATATTAAACCAGACTCTCATATCAATTGTAAGGAGATTCAACATACACATAGATCTCTACACTGGTAAGATATGATCTGCTTTGAGTTAAGTCTTCACGGATTTGCTTTTGGTACCACTCCAAAAGATCTCTTACCAAAAAAGATATTTATGTGTATATAAACTTATATCTATCTCTTGTTTTATTCGATGTAAAACTTTGTTTGTATCCCAACACACACCTACCTATACAAACAAAGTAAAGAACTTGCAACCACTCATAGCATCTCGACCAACTTGCACAGGACTAAGAACATGCAAAAGGCAACTTGGTCTTACACCCATAAGCTTAGTCACCAATAGAAACAACTCAGAAACCTCCACCAACAACTCGATCAGGGTCTAAAACCCCTATACTAACCTATAGAGCACCTAGAAACGATCTCCACAACTCAGCAAATAGTCCAACCAACCCACAACCAACACGAATAACACCTCAAATAGCTCGGCCAACATCACCAGCAGCTCGGTCAGGGTCAAAACCCCCAAACCGACCTATGAACACCCATAAGCGAGTTGTATAATTCCAAAAATGAGGTCTCAAAACAACTCGAACAGGACAACCCAACCAACCAAACTGAGGCCAACAGCCTAGCTCGATACCCTAGAGTCTGACACACCCCATCCCCGACACACCTCAGCCCGACCAGACATAACCTGACCAACTTGGCTTCAACTAGACAACTCAGATATCTCATAAAAGTAGCATGATAGTAACTTTGAACACTTGTAAATATACGAAAAATAGAGCAAGACATAGAACATCGTAATAACATATAAAAGATAGCTCGTCACATGCTTCTTACGTTATGACAACAATTTGAACCACTCGGTGCATGCAGATCACAATATTGTTAAGATATGTCAAATATTCTATTAACGGATATTAGGAAATCAAATATTGTGTTAGTTATAATTTAGATATTATAATTTGTGCAAATTTATGCACTTATCATTCCTTTTTAATAGATGAAGAATTATAGAATCCTTATATGTATATATATGGTATGAAATAATACATCAGAATTATTCTTTAAACCTTTTAATATGGTATCAGAGCTTGGTTAAAACATATCCTAGCGATAATTGTTGTTTCTTGGACATGTTATTCCACATGTTATCAGACCATTATCAGAACACCCATTAATGTCTAGTCTCACACTCTAGATGATGTTTATACCTTGACGGAGAGTGTATTGGGAGTTCCACATCGATTAGAGATAAGGTCAATTTATAATATATAAATGAAAACAAACCATACCTTATAAGTCAATTTTGTAAAATTGAGTTAGACTTAAAACTCACCTCTTAACGACTATGACCACATATATGTCAGCTTGGTTTCGTCTCAAAATAACCAGAAATCATTCACCAGAACATATTAACACATTTATGCAACAAAAACATAACATCATGAACCAAGTTAAGCACTTAAAACCCTCGGCCCCCTCTAGAAATGTTTACCCCGTTCTCACAAAACAATACTTATAAATACACTGTGCTACAACCATTGTAACAACCCTTCTCAGCCCAAAACCTGGCCTAACATTACTGACTCGTTAAGTTATCCTCTGCATAATCTTTCTTATCACTGTTACATCAGAGTATTATAGTCTAGACTCAGTTCAAGTAAACTATCCGGATCACAAACTGCAGAACCACATAATTTAAATTCTGGAACAGTAGAAAAATAAGAGCGATAATAGAATTTATAATAAAAAAGGGGGTGTGAAAAGTATTCATCAGATAATAAATCAAGAGTCCAGTTGTTTGTTCTTTTGTCTGAGAAAAATACAAGGCTTTTTGTTTGGGTATAGTGTCTCTTGCAAATCCAATTCAAAACAAGAAAAAAAAAAGAACGTACAAAGAAACAAAACTTAGAAAAAAATATATTAAATAAATGAAATTTATGATACTAAACATAATTTCAACAGAAAAGAAATCTGTGAAAAACATATTTGAATAACGAATTTAGTGTTGAAAAATGATATAAGTGAAATTAATAAAATCATGTTAAAACATCGGTTAATATGATTTTAGACAAATATTTTTAGGGTTATTCAGACATTAAGTAATCAATTTTGAATACAAAGTTAATCTTGAATTGAAATTAAATTTTAATCGGGATAAAAAATTATATCGAAAATTTACTACTAAACTATAACATGTTGATATCACGTGTTTATTTCCTTATAATTTTATAACATGTTTGCATCCATAATCTTAATGTGTGCATTTTATTTTTCATATCATAGCAGAGTAAAAAAATTAAATATTTATCAACTGCGGTAAATTTTAGTATTTTTTTCTTTTCCCTTAATTTCTTACTTTCCCTCTCTAACAAAATAAGTTTCAAACAAAATCTGGTGCACTGAACTCAGTTTTCGTTAACGATTCTCATTGTCCCCCACCGTTGTTTTCGCCGACGCTCTCAAGCCTCCGGCGAGCCCTAAGAAACCCTAGACGGCGCCACCACATTCATCAGGTTTGAAACATTATTTCCATCTCTTTTATTCTTCATTGGCTCGTCTCACCCACTCATCTTATTGCTTTAATTTAATACTTACTCTTTTAAGTGTTGTTTAATGTTTTTTTCAGAAACTGAGAAAATGAGTACAAGTGACAAAAAAGATACACACCTTCTCACTCACTTTTATATCGACTCACAATTTAACACGGTCCCCTCTCAATAGTTTTGTCTGTAGATGTTAAGATATTTCCGCTACTCACCGAACCTGTTTGATAAAATGCGTCTTTAACTGGTTGTATTGTTTTGTTATTGCTTGAACATTCTGGATTCATTCAAACAAAGTTTCTTCTACTCATCACGATTGGGCGTGCTTTCATCAATCAGCTTTAGTTTTTGTTGGTAGTACTCTGTTGGGTGGGCACGAATCCTCATTCCCATTATTTTCTAATTATCTTTCACTTGGTAATTTTCTCGGTTTCTATTCTATTTTCTTTTCTGTTGTTCTTCAATTGAAATCTACAAAGTTGGCATTTACGAAGTTACTTACTATTATTGTTGTCTTTTTCTATTCTTGTTTTAAGACGAAAGACAAATAAGTCTGAGAACATGCTCATTTGATTTTTTTAGTTTTTTCTATTGTGGTTCACTGCTTGTACTTTATGACAATTTTCATTGATTTCATTCAATCGCAGAATCAAAGAACCAGATAATGGCTGTGATGGGTAAGGCAAAAGAAGCAGGACTTCCATTGATGAAGTTGATTAAGTTGAGAGGGATGCCTATTTTGCAGCAATTGCATTTAGAGGAACGGCTGCTTCGAACCAGTTCAGATAATTGGTGCCTCATCAACGATGGAACAAATTCCCCTGCCATTGTAATGGGCTTGTCTGGGTATTTCTTTATACCTTTAAAGAAAATTTTATTTGACACGAATATCTATGTTTCCAGTTTATCTATTATTTGTACACTTAAAGAGTCTCCATGGAGTCTAATATGCAGATGCACCTGTATAAACAGATAAGTTTATACGTTGAAAATAGTCTAGGTTTAGTACCAGTGTTGATTCCTACCCTATAGTGTAATTTTGTGACTTTGTGCTATATTGATGGACTAACTAGGGTACACGTCATTAATGGGCCTGTGTTTGGCTTGATTAAAATACAACACATTCAGGAATATTTTTGGAACAACTTTCGCAAACTGATAAGTCTGGTTCAAACAAATTCCCACTAATCTTGACCATTTTCCCAAAATCACGTTTGTTCAATTTTCAAAATTACACCACCGGCAGTGGCAGTGGTGACACTGGAAACATTTTAGGTTTTCAGTGATGAACTTGAGGTACAATACAAGGATGACAGGAGTGCAGTGCGATGATATTAGGTTGGTTGTTATAACATTGGTGTTCATAGTGTGGAGGTGGTGTAAGTGACAGTCCCGAGAGATGAGTAGAGCATGAAAACATTTGGAGAAAGGGAGGGGAAGGAGGAGAACAGTAATGTTGTGGTTAACCTGTTAAAATCATTCACAGATTATGTGAATGTTGAGTTCTCACCTCCTCCATGGGGTTGGTTTTTCATCGATCTTGTGAGAGTCTTGCATTCTCAGATATGAAAAATGCTTCAGACTTTTTTAATAGCACTAGGATCTAGCAAATGAATGCTATTTTCCATAGGTTTATTGTTGTTTTTCTTTATTTGTGTAAAGTCTCTTTCATTCCACTTTCTCTCTTGTTAATAATCACCAAGGAAAAAGATATGTAATTTCAATGTGTATACATAGGAAACTTTCAGAACTGGTCGAAGTCAAGCCTGTGTTGCAAGATCGTATACCCATTATCAAAAGGTTTACCGGGGGAGGAACTGTTGTTGTTGACCATGACACTATATTTGTTACGTTGATATGCAATAAAGATGCCGTTTCAAATGTGCAACCCTTTCCCCGAAGTATCATGTCATGGAGTGGTTTATTATACAGTGAAGTTTTTAAAGGGCTTGCTGATTTCCATCTCCGTGAGAATGGTACATTGATCGAGTCTTGTATCAATATGATTTTTACAATATTTATGTGATCATTATACTATCCAATTTTATGTTAGACGTCCAGAGGAAATTGATGGTCTGGACATGCGTGAGTGATTTGCATTATATAATGCTGGTTCTCATTAGTAGATTATCAATCAAACCTTGTGAAAGGGGTCAAAATTTGATTTTGTTTCTTCACAATCGATGCATATACGAGTTTAAGTTGTATTTCAATTCAATGGTGACAATTTTCTTATTGTCTTCCCCATCAAACTTGAATGTGGTATAGAAAGCATGAAAACGATCAAGTTCTTCTAGAAAGCATGCCAAAAGCTTCTGATTTTACTTTTGAGAAGCAGATAGACTGATTCCATTTATTGATTTAAAGTCTGGTTAAATTTGAACTTTTGTAATCTGTTTCATTAAACTTATAATTCGTTGCTAATTGGATTGTTCTTTCCTTTGTGTGTAAAGATTATGTGTTAGGTGATCGTAAGTTTGGTGGAAATGCTCAGTCTATAACCAAGAATCGGTGGGTACACCACACATCATTTTTATGGGATTATGATGTCAAGAACATGTCTTATCTCAAGTTACCTGCAAAGGTTCCTCAGTACCGATTAGTAAGCTTATATTCTTTTTCCTTCTACCTTTTTCTGCATTGGAGTTCTTGATGAGCCCTTTGTTCATTATCTTCTTTTGGTTGGTTGTATGGTGCATGCCATGCGTAGTTTTTTAATCAGATTATAAGGCTGTTGTCGTACACACATTTCTGATTAAGATGACTTGATGAAAAAGCTTGGTGTTTCAAACTTGTTCCAAACTAAAGCAAAAGTTTGACATGTTTTAAAAAAGGAAGGTGAGATATTTTGGGATGATGTTGTATTCTTCTATCTGATGATACGACGCTACCGGATTTGTCTAATCAAATAATAGCATGAAAGTGTATCCTGTTTGTAACCTTGACGTTCCTGGTATATTAGAAATTCGAGTATATCTCATCTAGAAAAGGTAGCATGTGCAGAGACAAAGAGTTGAATGAATTCGAATGAGAAATAATTTTTTCTTCATTTTGAATTGCATCTACTACCTATTGGCGTATCTGCTAATGTAATTACTTAAGTGAAATATTTCTATTCCTTTACATATTTTCTTGACTTCTATGATTACTAAATGTATATTATGTGAATAATTTTTACTATGGATGACTTTTAGGTGAACAAAAGTTGAATTATTTAGTCTCCATGATATCTTCATCGGCATTTTGCTCAAAATAGGAGTCTACTGCATTAAATGCCAGACCTCACTTATTTTTCTTCTATTCTTGCGTGTTTGTGTTAATCTGGTGTGGGTTCTTGTCTCCAGATGTCGTCAAACTTACATTTTTCAAGTTTCTTTTGCTTCAGTTGTTTACCAATCCATATTAACATTTGATTGCTATGCTGCAGAGAAGAAGTCACATGGATTTTATTTGTCGAATGAAAGAGTATTTGCCTAGATCAGATTTTATTGAGAGAACTATTAAGGCTCTTGATGGCCAATTTTCGGTGAAATCCATTAGCTTGGAGTCCATAGATGTTCCCTCTGTTTCTGAATATGTTCATACCACTAAGCTTCTCACAGAGCAGCACATTCAGGAAACTTGCACTATTCAAACTTGAAAAAATAGTTGCAAGAGGTTTGGCAACAAAATATAAGATATAATAATAAGGGGGATAGGATTTAACAATGGGTGAATTGAGTATGCTGTTGTGGAAATTTCATTCTCAGTACTGATGAATATTGACTGCTGTGTTCTGATATTGTTGTACATTAGTTTTTTTTTTCTTTTCGACCATAATTTGTTCTGGCCAAGTTGCTTTTTCTTTTGCTTAGATTATTTTCCATACTTTCAGCGAAAGATACTTTCTTTATTTTATTCTTAAGTTTCAATTTTTATATTATTTTTCAGAAAAACTAGTTTTGGTGTATAACTTTTCCTCGGCAATTTATTTGCTGTGCTTATCTTTTGTTGATGAGTCATCACTTTTTGTTGTGTTTTAAAATGTTAGATTTGCCAGTATTGATGTTTGTGCAGATGCAAATTTTTGTTTGAGTTGAATCATGCATTTGCCCAAGGCATTTTTAGTTGTAATACTGATTCAATGTTTGTGCAGAGAACGGTGCTATATCTATTTTATCTAACACACGTTTACATTTTATTGAAATTTATGTAAAATGTACTAAAATAAAAATGGCTCATCCTCCTTATTTAGTGCTTACCAGAAACAAAATCTTATCTATTTAGTGGATCTTATTTTAGAGAGAATACAGTAAAAAAAAAAAGGCAAGTAGTGTATGTACCACTGTCAGTGAAAAAAACTTTTTTGTATTATTATTCTATTACAAACTATTAGTTATCATAAATTTATTCACTTTTACAATATTGCATTGATTGTTGCACAAGTATGTAATAAATTTAATTTAGAGATGGTGACGCTTTGTATAGGTTATGCATAGCAATAACGAAAAGAAACACAGTATGCAATGTACTGGAATTTGAGTAGTGTTATCTTTGCTGTGGTGGCTTTCCTTTTCCATGCATATTTGGTCCATTTATAATAGTAAGAAATTGTCCTTCCCTTTATGCAAACATATTATTATTGCAATGGTTTAATTTGAGGAATTAGTGTTACTTTTTAAATCCCCCAACAATCCTTACCTCACTGTACTTCAGAGAATAAAAATTTCCATGATAAATAGGCAAAAAATGGGCTTTCAATTAAATATGTATTATGAGTTAATAAACATTGAAAAATCATTATCAATTTCAATACTAAAAAAATATCAGCTTCACTCCAACAAAAAATGAAGACTTAGAATTATACCTTTTAATTTTTCTCTAAACTATCTTAACTAACTAAATATCAGTTTCTTTCCTTTCAACAAACAAATAATTTATTTTACGTTGTTAAAAAATCGCTTAATATATTGGAAATAATTTTAATATTTTTTTATTACAGCATAAATGAACTTGTTAACGAAACATAAAAACTGGTACAACATTGTGTTAGATAATCACACCTATCGCTTTACCAAACTCTATTATGGTAATTTGATCATTACCAAATTTGTTACCATCCTTCATTTGTTGACATTAAATTAAACTACTTAATGGACCATTTAAAAGTTTCCAATTTTTATCAGCTAAAAAACTGTTACTCTTATAGAAAAACATGTCATCAGAAATTACTAATAATTTCTCAAAACAGATATATAACAGCTCCACCGAAAGTGTTGTTCAAACCTACAAAATGATGTTTCTATTGACATTTTCAATTACCCTCCTAACATTCGTAGATTGAACACATCATCCAAACAATATTCTGTTGACTAAATCACCTCAGCACCTTCTAAACAGCAACAAATTAATTTGCAAATAACACTTTTTACATAAAAATATAAGCTATTGTTAGGTCAAATTGCATTTGGCAAGTGAAGAGAAAATAAGACCGACAAACTATTGGGTGTCACCCCACCCCACTAATAAATCGCTTCTTAGAAGTTTCTTATTTTAGTGTATAAATAAACATATAAAAACAAAAGGATGTGATAATGTGATAAGTAAATCACATGAGAAGAGAAGGAAAAATTCAATTTTATGTTATTAGTTTGATATATCTACTCACGGTACCCTAGATTGCACGTGAAGACAATTAACAACACTGTGATTTACTTAAAACTTGGCTAATCATGCATCGATAGAGACAATAATAAGTCAACTATTAATTTACATGTCTTTTGTCATTCATATAACTCATGGAAGAAAGGGTTCCATGTGTTGCTTTTTATTTTATTACTATTATTATTATTATACTAAATATAAGTTGGCAAGAACTCATAATTGATCCATGCAGGAAGATGCAGATAACACCTCCCTTTCATTTACCCCAGACTCGAATTTTACATCATAGTCATCATATACCAAAAACAGTACTAAATTAACATAAATAGTTACTGATGAAGCATAGGATGCGCCAAAATAAACAAACACTTTATTTATTAGCATAATTCACAATTTTCCATTTGAAAACATAAACAAAAATTGAAGGGATAAACATAACAGCAACACAGTGGCCGAAATCCTAATTCTGTGAAAAACATAAACCAGTGGTTGAAGTCTTCTGGTTTTGTGCTTCCATTTAAGGTTTTGGAGGGTGTGTTGGAGTTGGAGTAGGTGAAGGAGGGGTGAAAATATACCCATTCTTGGGATTGATATTTGGCTGTGGATCAGCATAATCTTCAATCTCATACTTCACTATTTTGCGAATGTTGCGAATGGGATAACCCTGAAGCAAAAACACATTCTTATTTAACACTCTTCTCCATAACCCCAAATCAAAAGTAACAAAAAATTCAAATTTTAATTTATTCCTCCATTTTCATCACAGATAAATGCACCCTTTTGAAGCCTATTGATGTATCCATTCCCTGATAATTTATCTTGTATTGGTAATTTTAGTAGGTAAAAATAAGACTAAATGATCAATTTGACATTTTTATATTGTTAACCTAATTGCTTAAAGAGAAAACATTTATAATTTAGTATCAAAATAAAAACCAACAGTGTGTTAAATTGTTCCTTAAAAAAACATATAATGATAACAAAATACCTCACAAGACTTAATTATAAAGAGCAATAAATAATTCAGAGATTTTTAGCAACACCAATCAGAAAAAGAAAAAGTAAAACTTAACAAAAACAAACCACTGTTGATGAAGGAACCGTCTTTACCTGATGAGTCTCCATCATTGCCACCCGGCCGAATCCTTAAAATTCACAAAGAAAAAAACATAAACATCAGAACAACCATGGAATCAAACAAAAGGGCAAACCCGAAACAGAACACAGAGAAGAAAAAAGCGGTAATTTGATTCGACAATGGTGGAGAGGTAGAAATGGCATACCGTGATGTAAAGAGAGAAAGAGAAGCGAAGAAAGAAGAAGAAGCATGAGAAAACGTGATTGAGGCATGAATCGTTTATGCAGAAGAAAGGTAGAGAGAGTTTGAAAAAGAGTGAAAAAAGGTGAGTGTGTAGGAGAGTGCAGAGTATAGGAATGCGAAAAGAGCAATAATTTTAGGAACCGACTTTGGGTTAAGGTGAGATCCAACCATACTTATGAGTTACGAAACTCTGTGTCTTTTATTTGGTTAGTTCTAAATGCAAAAGTGATAACAAACACTACAACAACTGTACATTCCGCTATTCTTGTTCATTAACACCATTCACGCGCCTTCTTACTTATTATTTACATGTCACAAACACTTTTATAATTTTTTATTATTAATATTGATTCTACAATTAATCTTTAATATCTAAGGGTTAAATATATTTATATTTTTAGAGAAAAGTGACATGGCACTGTGTGATATGTTCACGAAGGGCATCTGAAGCTGTGCTTGAATCTTGCACCGCAAGCTGTGATTCCAATGAGACAACTGTGGAGAACTTTTGAAAGTTAGCTTCTTTTCAGTTCCTTTGCCATGCTTTTGTGATAAATAAATTTTATATATGGTAAAGAAACATAATCTTAGTAGTATTTTAGTTGGGTTTGGAATCCTTAAAACCATTAAAGTTAATGGAGATTTGCATTTAACTAATGCATAACAATGGGCTACTTTTTGTTGGCAATAAATAAAGGGCTTTTTTCCACTGACAAAAGTTAGTATAAAATACGGCCTTTCACATTTTGGCCCAAGTGGGATTCACTACCTTATTCTTCCACTAACAAAAGTTACTACTCTTTCTCATTTTTTTTAGTATTTTTTTTTCTTTTAGGTTAAATAGATGAACAAAATTCATATTATTTTTAAATAATGATAGGTGAACACAATTTTTTTTACCACATTTTAACACAACACACTTATCATTTTTTCATTGATTTTAGAGTATATCAGTATAATAATAATTAAATAATGAATCAGTGAGAAAATAATATGTGCATTGTATTAAAATGTTGTCAAAAATTTGTGTTAAAACACAATTTTTCTTAATTTTAACTTGACAAAATTAAATATTATTATAATTTAATATCTTTTTAAATAAGGTAGGTTGATTAATATGAAAATGTTTTTCTTGTCCTTATATTCATCTCTATTTTAAAATAAGTCATACATTGATAATATCATGTTTTTTTTTTCATAAAAAATGTTATTTAATAATTTATATTAAAAAGATTTTGAGTTTAATTTAGATGTCAAAAGCTACCTTGACAAAAAGTTGCTCTAAATCAACCGTCCCTAGCAAATGTCAAACAAGTTTAATTGTTTGTTTCCAAGAAGTTACAATGAGGAATAACTTTAGAGGTAAAGAAAGACTATGAGTGAGTACCTAAGTCTCTTTGGTACAAATTCTTCAATTCCTTTGAACCTTAAAAATGAAAGCATTCTGGTTTGTTGTATGATTAGGCTTCAAGCCCCTTCAAGGAGGTTTTATGATTAGTCTTTGGAGATATTGTCCTTTATTTAAAGAAGGTTGGAACCATATCTAGTTATGTTCAGATTTTCTGTCATAGAGACGAAACTCTCATTCAATGATAATAATAATATGTGGATTATAAACAAAAAGTCAATGAAAAGCATCAAGGTTACATTCTGAAAGGAAGAAACCAGAACAAAAAGTTCAATTTGAACTCCCATTCTTATTCTTATTTATCCACATATAAGGTCAGGAAAACAAACTCAATATACTATGTACTTATATATATATATACACACATGAACTAAGAAAACCATTTAAATAAAAGGGAAGAGGGTAAAACTGCCTAGATGTCACCTAAGAAAAGGTATGAAAAACCATCTTGCTCTTTCTTCGGTTGGCTGACAACAGAACTAACTCTTCTTACAAACAAGGCTGGTGAACCAATGCGGCTTTACAATTTGTGTTTCCCTCAGGACCGGTTGAACACTGCCAGATCAGTTTGCTGCACCTAAAAACATAATCACTACTTTATATCAGCTACATGGCTATGAGGTCTCATGAAACTTAAGTGACCTTGACAACGCTGCAGGATTGGCCTGCAATACTGGTGAGGCTTGGATTGAATGGTTTTTCTCATCAAGCTTTGAAGGGAAGCCTTTAAAGAGTGTTTCCCTAGGAACTGAGTCAGCCTTGTCATTTTTAATCCCCAGTGTTGTCCATATAGTGCTTTTTTCTGCTTCTCCAGAGTCATCAATCCTTAGAGTTTTTGGAACCCACAGGCACTTCTCTTTGTTGTTTTCTTTGTTGTGTCCATCCTCATCACCACCAGATTCATTTGATTTCAGAATGTTGTCTTCCCTTGAATGTTTACCCAAGGTTGGTGAGTTAGAGCCAGAATTTGAAGTTGCACCCTTCGGTGAGGATGGTTGTGCTACCCATGGGATGTTCCATGCACCAGACACAGCACAACCCCAATATACTGCAGCAGGATAGAGTGGCATGGCGAATCCGGGGGGACAAAAAGGAGGAGGTGGTACTGGAGAACTCCACTGCACTGGATTCCATGGAATAGGCCAAGAGTTACCGGTATAGTAAGGAACCTGTGGTGGGAAACGATGACAGTTTGGCATAGCTTGTTCTTGGGCTCCATTGGTGCTTGCACCTTCCACTGACTTTGTGGAGGTAACTGAAGATTTACTGGATTGATCATCTCTTTTTTCTCCACTGGCATGTGGAACTGGAACTTTTAGTTCTTCAGGTTTATAAAATCCATTTCTTGCATAGTTGTGCACGGTTTTATCAGCAAGGTTCAAAACGGATGCGATTGATTCACACAAGGGTGTATCAGATCCAAATGTAAGGACTGCCCCATTGCATTTCAAGGAAGGATGATACGCTCCATTTGGCAAGTCTAGTTGAGGAGGATTCTGGAGGGCAGCATCAGGAACAGTTATCTGGCGATAGTGAGAAGACGAGCTCTTGTTCTTCCTGCGACCAGCACCTACAGGAACATTCCTCATAGTCCCCCCAGCAGTCCAGTATCTCTGGCAATTCTTGCAGAAGTGACGGGGTTGGTTGACATTGTAATTATTGTAGTAGCAGAACTTGGTATCCATACTATTACAGCGGGGACAAGGAAGTATTTTATCTGGTTTTTTGAGGTTCTTATCCTGTGACTTACTTGTCTCGCTTAGTTCTTCTTCAGTTTTCGAGGTTTTCAATGTAGTGGTCTCCTTGTCAGTTGGTTCAGTAATGGATTCTTCACAGGTTCCAGAGACCGTATCTGGATTGTTGACCTCTTCTAATGATTGGGTTGGGGCTTCCTTCTTATCATCAGCTGGTTTTTCTCCCAGTGAGTCCTGGATTCATGAAAACCCTACTAAGTATATTGCTATTCACTGATTTTTATCATGAACAATGTAACAATCAAACGGATATCAGAACAAAAACATATTTTGTGCCTTCTGCAAGTAAATACAATCATCCCAAGTCAAACATGATAAACATTAAAAACTAAAAGTTACCTATTACGCAGATTAAAAGACTTAAGAAAATATACATACAACAACATTGAATTGTACTACACATTAGAGGAGCACTGCATTAGAAGAAAACATTGCATGGAAGGCTACTTCATTAGAAGAAAACAGAATTCGAGCAGCACTGCACAAAAAACACAACATGGAATTTACTACAGAATCGTAGCTCTGGCCATATATCGCCGGCCACATTTTCCCATCAGCTGTATGGAATCCATGGAGCAACATCAACTGTCAAAATCTATTTTTATGTATTCTATCCGCAAATCAAACATTTTATTCAATTTTCTTAAAAGGGTTGACGCTGGAAATATGATCATCTAATGCTGGCTCAAACCAAGAGAAAAAGAGTATGACTGAAATTTTCAAAGTTGAAACTTGCAGAAAAAAAAAACAAGGTACGGAAATCTTGAGGAGACCGCTCGTCGTTCACCTTTTGTGAGACAGAACAGAACAGAACATAAATTTCAAATAAGACAAACCTAACCATGGATGAAAAGAAAAGTGGAATAAACAATGAAATCCAAGACAGAAAAACATAGGAAATTTACTCATGATGTTACCGTGGAAGGAAATTAACTCATGATGGAAAGAAGGCTATTTCCATTCTTCTTCTAGATTTTTCAAAACCCATACAGATGTTAGAACTCAAATAGAAAAATACTTTTCACAAACATGCAGTCATAACCAAGTAAGAAGAACCAAAAGAATCCTGTAAAAATGAATGATTTATTATCACACAGTTATATAAAGAAAAAAAGTATAACTCCGATATTGTAAAGCATGAAAGTAACAAGGTTTTGAAATCTAGAAGCTCAGAAGAGACCGATTTCTCAAATATGAGTAAATTCATATTTCAATCTCAGAACCTGGCAGTATCAGACTAACCAAACTACTGAAGAACAAATCCTAATGTCTATCTCGTATAAAATTAATCGTTTATTTTTTCAAAAACTTTCACTTTCTGTTTCAAACACAAAACAAACCAATCCAAACCATACACCCAAAATTCTCTTGAACCACCAAAAATTCAAGCTTCAGTAAGTCAAAAACAACAGTAGAACCACTGAATGGGGATTGAAAATTTGAAACAAACCACCAAATCACTCCCCAGATTGAAACAAACCCCACAAAAACCAATTAAACACTGAACTCCTCGAAAAAAACATCAATAACAAAACAAAAGTTCAGAAACTACAACACAGGCCAGAAAACCAAGTCAACGGAATTTTCAATGCCCGGGCCAAATTAATTTTTCCAACATTTCAAATAAAGGGTCACGCTCAAAATACCAAATTCCCAAACCCCAAAATCTCCATACCTCGTCCACAACACCTTCCTCTCGCGTATGAGACTCCAGGGAGGAGTTGGAGGAAGAAGCATGGCTGTGTTCAACACTGTCATCAACAAGGTCACCGGAAGACGAAGCCGGAGCTCCGGCGGATCCAGTCGGAATCTCCGACAAGGGGATCGTCTTCCCGAAGAGCTTGATCGTCGGGTCTTTTGGCTCCGACATTTCTGGTAATAAAAAAAGAATCTTTTATTTTTGTATTTGTCTGAAAGGGGAAAAAAATAAAAACTGAAAAAGGTTAGAGAGAGAAAGGGAAAAAGTGTAGATAGAGAGAGAATGGGTGTGACACGTTGTGTGAGAGTGTGGTTGATTGTGCGTTTTGTTGTTGATCCGGTGAAGCAGGTAGGAGTGCCACATCAGAATGTACCTGCAATTTCAGCCACAAGCTTCTTTGTGGCCTTAAAAAGATCTTTCTTTTTCTTACTTTTTGCTTCTCTTTTCTCTCTCTCCTTTGCTTTCTCCTTTCTCATGCTCAACCAAATATGCACACACAGACACACACGTTTGGGTATCTATCACTCTGCGTGTCTGTCTCCAATCCTAGTTTCCACCAACACATTCTTCACTTTACTTGCTTTTCAACTTCTCCCAATCAATAACTCTCTTTTTTCTTTCTTTTTTTGCTATTGCACCTGCAAATACTCTAAAGTTCTACACAACTTGCACTTTTCTTCCAATCTAACTGCCACTTGTTTTGCGTACAATGTTTAGACTCCTTTCAACTTCGGAATTTGGATTGTCAAAAATTATATATATTCAATGTTTAAGTTTCTTAAATTTAAATTCTGGACTTGGCTAATTTGTAAAAGTAAATTTGAGATCTGTTTGTCTAGCTTATTTATAGTTTCAATCTATTATGTTTCATGACTTGGTTGATGAAAAGAGCATAACTTATTGATTATTAAAATAGAAGTTTCAAAGTCAATTTAACCAACAATTGCACTCTAAATATATTCATTGGGAGTGAGTTATTCATGAGTTTTTAATGTAAGTTTTTAAGGTTTGGATTTGATTCTTTTAAATATTAAACGTAATTTCGAAGTTGTACTTTTTATTTTTATTTAACTAAGTAAATGAATTTAAATTTTTGTTGACTTGAGATTAAGTAACAAAAGTTAATTATCTTTTAGACTTTTACTACTTCATTATCTTCTTTATTAAATTAAAAAAAATTGTTTTTATTTTATTTTCATTAATCTTATCATAAAAAGATATACTCTTATATCTTAAAGTAAATATAAATATAACATATTAAATTACAATCCCTTACCAAGTCAATAAAATAAGCTTACAATAAGTTTAATGATTTAGAAATTATCAACAAGTTATATTTGTATTGCACACAAATAATTTATTGATCGTACTTTCTTAAGTTAAAAACTTATGAGAAAATTTTCAACCTGTTACGATTTCAATTAGTTTATGATTCATCAAACTGTATTAATCAATAAACATAAAGATGAAACATTAACGTAGAAAAGTAATATAATAATGTGTATAAATATAATTAGAAAAATATAAGAGAGTTTGATTATTTTGACTATAATGAAATAGGATTTAGCAACTCATAGAGAATGACAAAATATAAATAAAAAGATGAAGAAATTGTTATACGGATATAGTTTCCACGAGATGAGTGTCACAAGTTTCTTTTCTTTGCACTTTGTTCCCTTCCTCTTTATATGTTCATATATGAGATTTGAAATCAAAAGAAAAACATTCTATAAACGACTTGTTAAACTAAAACTTGGACTTGTTAGTGCAATGTTTGTAACAATGCTTTCATGTTTTCAGCCTACAAAACTTGTTGGGTTATTAGCTCTTGCTAGGTGAGACCTGATGACCATGACCAAAATATGTTGCTTGCTAGTCCATGTTTTAGTTTAGCATTAAGAAGGTTGGTTGAGTTTGAAGTCATTTTGACTAAACGAGGAACCATGTTGTTTTGGTTAACTTTGCTTTCTACCTATTCCTTTTATTCTTCTAACTTTTCTTCTTTATTAAATCTTCGAAAAAGAGTTTTAAAATGTTAGATACATCAATAAGAAAATACAATTGGCATCTTTGTTGTTTGTTGGTATCGTTATGGTAAAAGAAATTATATCCTATCACATGATTACATCCATATCTCATTTTTTTTATTCAGGAATAACTTTTTGGATATTATTTGAACTAATTACAACAATTTATTCTGTTTATATAAATTATCCTTGATTATGACTATTGTTTTATTTTAACCGTTTTAAAGAATAATTCAGGATTCCTTCCACCCAAAAATAGATGTTAAACATAACTCTTTGTGTTAAATTTGTCTTTTGATTGATCCCTTTTGTTATCCATAGGAGTATGTTAAAGTGATAGAATCAAGTCGTATGAAACTCATGCAATTAGAGTTGGAAATTGGGAAAGCAAGAAAGCACGAGAGACACTAATTTTTGTGTCACTCTAGCCCTTTTTTTTCCTTTATGTGTGCAACATTATGAGTATATCTTGCTACATTTTTCTTATTAGTCTTTTTATTATATGAAATAGTTATTGTTGCTTTGGAAATTGAATATAGACAATGGGTTGAAGAGCAACATAGGCAGAATAAAGAGCTTAGACTTTCATTTCAAACTCAAGCATGTGATGTTTGAATGTAATGGTTCAGAGTGTTTTAAATATTTAGATTAGTTTTCCATAATAGATCTAATATGTCTTTAACATATTACATTGATGTATATTAAATTGATTTCGAAATAGATCTAATATACACCTCAGAGTTGATCTAATTTATCTATTATTTTTATTAGTGATTAAATATACAACAAGATAATTAAATCTTAAAATGATACTAATAAACTTTTGGTACTTTCATAAACTAAGTTAATAATAATAGTAATAATTTTATATAAAATAGTCATTACAAAGGTATAAAATGGATTTTGTTAAATATACCTCTATGTCATAAAAAAAAAGAGACTTAAGCTAAGTTATCTTAGATGCCAATCAAACAAAATGGAAGATTTCATTGTCATGATGGGAAGGTTTTCTTAACATTATTTTTCACAACAGACTTGTTTTCGAATAATGATCAATTTGAATTTGAACTTTGTCTAGCTTTTTAAATTTTTTTATTCTGAATTAATTATAATTTATTAGTTATACTTTTTATACTATATTGCGATAGCAAATTTTAAGGTTATAATTATTTTTACAGAAGAATGAAAATGTTCTATGATAAAATATGTTGGTTGGATAGAAAATTTCAAAAAAAGTTGAAATTGTAAAATTTTATGAGTAATTGGACTACTTAAATTAAATAATTTTAAATTTTATCTAAAAAGGTAAGAATTTTTTTTTTGTTTTTTTTCTTCAAATTTATATCAATGCATTTTTCAACCAATGTTGGCTAGTGTTTTCTTATTTAAAATTAATTTACTATATTTTGACTTATGGAAAAAACATTTTTTTCCAATTTATATTGGATGATATTATTTTCGGTTGATGTCAATGTTTTAATTTTTCAACAAATATCATATTATCATGTTGACTAATCTTTATATTTAAAATTTTCAATTTACTGTTGTTTGTTAGTTTTCAGGATCTTGATTTCAATGATAAAGGTATTCACAAACACAAAAGATACTTCTATATTCAAAGGTAATATATATGAATAATAATTAATACAATTGTATAATAAACAATAATACTTCTGTTCTATACTTTGAAAATAATTGTCTGTCTTATATTCTTATTATTAAAATGAGTTTTAGGGATAAATCAACATTATTTTTAATAAGCGTTTAGTCATTATTTATTCATAAATGATTGGTTTTAAATTTATATTATCCTTTAAATGATTATGGTGAGATATTTTCGACCTTGTATAATATTTTGACATGGTATCATTCTTAATAATATTGTACTTTTTGATATTTTTTTGACTTTGTCATATGTATTGACTTTATATCATATTTTATACAATTATTATACTTTTTTGTCTTGTCTAATACTTTTTTTATTTTACCTATTATTTTTTGTCTTGTCTTTAATACTTTTTTATTTTACCTATTACTCTTTTATCTTGCCTAATACCTTAGTAAGACGAATATGTTGTTAGTTTATTATTTCATTTAATATTGAGCTTAAATTTAACTAGTTTATGAATAATGTACAAAAATAATGTATGACATATTTCTAATTTGTTTGTTTAAGAAAATAGTTACCACCACATAAGAAAAGTTTGAACTGTACATACACCAAGTATAAATCTTTTTCTTTTTTTACTCACAAAGCATGTGACACCCGGGCACGGAGACGAGGGCGGGGAGTGACGCCGGTGCAAGAAGCATGGTGCAGGGGGCACAGACAAGGAGCGGCTCCTGGCAGCTTCGGGTGGAAGGGGTACATGGATGAATCGAACATACACCGGAATGAGAGGGATTTGGAGACTGTATAGGTATGGGACTATACAGTTGAAGGATAGCTTAAAGGAATTGATTTGACTACTCATATCACCAAAATGCATTTACTTTTCGGTAGCCTGACTCATAAGAACTCCATGGTTAAGTGTGCTTAGCCTAGAGTAATTCTGGGATGGGTGAATTTTATTTGAATTTAAAAAAAAAAACTCTAATTATTACTTTTTTTAATTTAGTTTTTAAAAACATCAAATTTAATCCTTTAGTTTTGTAAAAACATCCAATTTGGTGATTTTGGGTACTTGCTGATCTTTTAAATTTTCAACCAATTATCTACTATTTGTCTTCTCCATTAACTAGAATCTTAAATTTATTTTTCTTAGACTAGCATGATAAACAGAAAATCAGTAGTGAAATTAGAAAAGTCATAAAATATAATATTTAAAAAAATTAAAAGACTAAATTGAAAAAATAATAAGTTAAAATCTTTTTAAAAATGGAATGAAATTAAAAGAGGAAATTAGTAAGTAATAGGAAAGTAAAGACATGTTTACGTGGGAGTGGTACCTTAAAAGGAAATGTAGGTAAGGGCAGAGGAGAAGTAAGTATCCCATAAAATGATTGACAAATAAGGGAAGCCCTATTACCACACCCCACTCACTCCCACACAACACTCTGGAACACAAAACCGTGTCCTTTGCATAAATCCAAACATGTTAATTACCAATTTACTTCCCATTTCCAAAATTCATCATCATCATCATCCATCGTTGACCATTTGATATTTGACCCTCAAAGTGCTTGCGATAACCAAAGGAAGAAACCAAAACAAACAACCTATCCACTACGCTTTCATTTGAGAACGAACGAACGTGTCTCCTGCTGCTTCATAGTCATAATATTTATACCGTCCATTCGTCCATAACAACAAAAGCAATGAAGCAGTGACGCTTCCTCTTCTTCCTCTTCTTATGCCCTTTCTCTCCCACCCCTCTCATTTCTCACTCCCATTTTCCCTTCATCTCTCCATTCTCTTCTATTGTTCTTATTATTATTACTGTTGCACAGCTGGCCAATTTTCTTCAAGAAGAAAAAAACCCTAAAAGTTTTGCTAGCTTTGGATCCATCAAGGGGCGCCCCCGGATCTTTAATCCTCTGGATCATTCCGAAATTCTAAGCTTTTTCGTTTTTGGCGAAGTGGGTCGTTGTACGATACGTCGTTTCTGATCTGGGTTTGATTCAATTTGGGCGTTTCTAGGGTTGTGATTGAAATGGTCTATTTCCACAGCTCAATCTCTCTCTGCAACTCCTCTCTTGGCCAACCCATGGCGAATTCCCTCGATTTCGGCTCGAAATCGAGGCACCGGAAAACCCCAAACTCCCCTCAGGCTACGCCCTGCCGACGATCCCGGTCGGCGGTGGTGGACGTTGTGATTTTCGTGGCGGTTATCGCGGCTTTTGGGTTCTTGCTGTTCCCCTACGCCCAAATTGTGGCGAGTGAGAGTGTCAAAATTGGTGTTGTGATCGTGGATTTGGTCAAAGAGGAGGTTTCTGTTGCCCCGTGGGTTTACATGTTCATTGGTGTCAGTGTTACGTTTGCTGCATTGACCACTTGGGTTCTTGTGGCTTGCACCACAAGGAAGTGTGGGAACCCCGATTGCAAGGGTCTGAGGAAGGCTGCAGAGTTTGACATTCAATTGGAGACTGAGGATTGTGTGAAGAATTCACCTTCATTGGCTAAGGATAGTGGGGTTAAGAAGGGGTTGTTTAAGCTTCCTTGTGATCACCACCGCGAACTTGAGGCCGAGCTCAAGAAGATGGCACCTCCCAATGGAAGGGCTGTCCTTGTCCTCAGAGGAAGGTGTGGCTGTTCTGTTGGTAGGTTGGAAGTTCCGGGACCGAAGAAGAATCGAAAGAGCAAGAAGTAGATCAGAAAAGGGAAAACAAAAAGTCTAATAGGAAGGAGAGGATAATTGGATACAGTATGTAAGTCCTAAATTGGCAGAGGAGTTGGTTATAGTTATCTGATCATATTCTATTTAGATTTAGGTTTTCTTTTGAATAAGCCCCTCCACCTTGGCAATAAGTTGTAAGGAACTATGGATCATACACAGTTTGGTTATTTATACCTGGGAATATAAGAATCCTTTGATTTTAATTGAATTACTTCATTGTTCTTCTAATTTCGTGCTTCTGTTTTTTTTATTACTGTTTCTCATGGTTTCAGTTTCTGTGAAAATTGGATGTGCATGATCATGATTTCAATATTTTTATACAGGTTATGATGGAGTAAGTGGTTGTTCTGGTCTTATGAATGCAGTTGAATTGAACCTTGTTGAGGACCAATTTTAGAGTTGTTGTTTTGAAGCTGAAATTTAATATTCTCTCGTGCTTGATTCTTCAGTACATTTATCTGCACTTTCTCCATTAATTTCGTGAATTGTTTAACTCTTAACCCTGGAGTTTGCTCGACTACCACAAATCTTTTATACAGTTATCTGTAAGCATTGGTTTTCTGTAAGAATTGCTATTATTTTTTTGAAAATTGAATTCGGAACTGTAAAGATACAACTTTGAAAATTATTGTCATTCCCTCTGTTGGTGTCTCATTTTTTAAGTTTGTTGTATAATGTCTAATACCCTGTGCTTGTTTATTGGGCTTTTATTGATCCTGGTGCATCTAGTGGCATGTACTTAGCTTCACATTATACTTGTTATCTCATATCAGAAAGACGGTTAGTTATATACAGCAAAGCAATTTTGGACCATGAAATGTGACCTTCAGCCTCTCTCTCTTTTTATCCCTCTAGGTGATCCTCACTTTGAAATGTACTTGAATTATTTAAGTTTTAAACGTGTTTTAAGGCTCTCTATCATCCGTTGGATTTAATGTTAGTTTTTGTACATAGAAAATCAATTTGTTTGGTCCTTACATTTCTGGAAATTGGTGGAATTAGTATCTCACTCTAACTCCATTAGTCTTGATTAAATCACATGTCACCTACATGTGAGATGGCTTCGGGAATTAATTCCACCATATATTAGAAATGCGAGGGCCGAAGTCTCCCTTTTAATGTATAGGAGATTCAATGAGCTTAACTTATTATCAGAGAGGGGAACGAAAGGGGAATAGTCCATTTGATCTGGTTCTCTAATGTTTGTTCTTAATCTGACTAATTTCTTCTATTGAAATTGCATTCTTAAAGACATAAGTATTGCCCCCAGAGGAATTTCATGGCTAAGACTAAGTTGGACGAAAACTCGAGGGACTGACTTTGCCCTTTAGTTTTATTTCTCTAATATGTTGGCACAGCCTTTCTAGTTATTGTTGGTACTTGCTTAGATTGGATTGGCTTCAAATACTTCCACTTCTTCGGGATTATTTTAACACTCAAAAGGGTAGCGCTAAGCAAATATCATGTTCTGCTGACCGAATTCATCTGAATGCTGATGTGTTCAAATGTACCTAGATAGGATAACACTGACTATTTTTATTCTTAATAACCCCAAACTCATGTTATTGCACAAGTGGTTCTCTTTTGTAGTTGATAGATAATTGGAGGGATGTTTTGTTCAAATGTCGCTAGCATTATACTGACTTGTTTTGTTTGCAATATCTCCAAATTCATGTTATTTCATAAGTGATTATATTTTGTCCTTGATGAATAACTTGTGGGGATAGTATGTAAATCTATGATGGAATAACACTGATTTATAGAGATTGTGTTTTTGTTTCTAGTTGCTAATTATAATTCAATGAGCTAAAATATAGTAAGTACATTGTTCTTTAATTGTTACTGCCATTTTTTGGAAGAGAGGGAGATGCTACGTAAACAAAGCATGCACTTATGTTTTGATGTGAGATTTCAAGGTGAGAGACCATGACAGTAACCTTGTATTTTGTTTCCTTCAAAGACATACAAAGAAAAAGGTCGTAAATTGTAATGAAGGGTTTATGTTAAAAAAAACGTTAAATTAAACCAAAAAGGTATAATTCTGAATCCATCATCTGTGGGTGAAAACCAATCATGAATATTAACTTAAAATTGGCTACTAAAAAAATGTAATTAATATTAATTTAATTGATTTTTGAATGTCAAATAGAAATAGAGGGAGAAAATTAACCATTAAGGAAACATCACTTATACGTAGAACCTTCGCAAGAAATTTGTTTGACATTAAATCTAACTAAATGAAAAACAAAAACAAAAACTGAATCTAAACGAATGAGGAAAAGATAGTTTGTCAAATTTTTTATTTTTTATTTTTTATTTATTTTTTTAATGAAACACCTACTTATAAAAACTAGTTATAAATATTAATCGAGATCACGTAATAGAAATGAAGTATTAAATAAAAAAATCTTACTCTAATGCTCTTAGTCAATAAATTCACTGTCAGAAGTTACATAATACGATTTTTTTTTCTGTTATGTTTATTGGTTTGTTTAGGATTAACTCAGTGAAGACTAAATAATTTTGTTGTTGTTGTGTTTTTTTAACTGGATAACATCTCTAAACCCATAAAAACTTAAAATAAACTCAACAATAGCTACTAGTGCGTGTCATGAGATATAAAGAAATGTTAATTACGAATTGGATTTTAAAATGACTAAGCTATTAGGAATTGGAATCTTTCTACCTCCACACAATGTAATTACATTAATCTCTTAAACGGTAAAATTTTCATCGAATTTCCTTTCAAATTTTCTACAATAATTATTTAAGATTTTTTATCTTCAACATGATGTTTCGATAAAAGAAATGAATAAGGTTTTGTTGGGTTGGACTTCAACAAATGTTCTCCTCTTCTTCAACTCCATCAATCTCGACTAACTAATCCAATATGGTTTTCAGAGCTAAATTTGTAACATTTTAATTTAGGGCAAAATTTGCACAAGAAAAGTCAATGACCAAAATTGGTTAAATGTGATATAGTTAGGACAAAGATATCAATTTAGTTATAGATTTAAGGAAAATTTTAGATGGTGGTAAATACTAATAGCATAAGACTTAAATATTTATACTTATTTACACATGTATTCTTCAAATTAATAATCATTTTATTGTTGACGACACAATCAAATAATGTTTAGATAAAAATTAGTGAAAATAATAGATGTTTAGATCCCTGTCAGTTGAATGTAAGAGCATTAAATTAGTGTCAAAATATCAGCTCCCTAATAGTATTGTTGTACCAATATTTACTCTATTTTGCATCAAATAAAACATAAAGTTGGAGCAAAATTAAAACTTTTTAAAGTTATTTATATTTTAATAATTGTATTTTTGTAGCAATACTTCTTCAACTTTGTGTCAAATAAAAACAAAAAATATAAAACATTCGTTGGAGAAAAAATAAAACGAAAATTTGAAACTCCCTTGGGTTTGGAATACATTGGATTATTAAAGAACAACTCTCCTATCTGTGTCCCTCTCTTCTCTGCTCGCTGCTTGGTTCAAGAGCTTCGGAGGGCAAAGTTCACCATGGATGCCTCTCGGATCGACATCTTTGAGATTTACCGAAGATACTCTGGTAATCTCTCCCACTTTCCCTTTGCAATCACACGTAGCTGACACCAATTCCATTTTTGATTACACACCAAGTTTTGTTCTTGCTTCGTTTCTCGAAGATTTTGCGCTTATGGGTCACCGAAATTGAAATTTTTATTTTCCGGGTTTTGTGGTATTGCTTTGTTTAAGCACCATGGTATTGGTTTAGTTTTCTCTCCCTCCAATGAAAAAGAAAAGAACTAGAACAAGAATTCTTTAATTCTGATTTGTTTTTTATTTTGTTAATTATGATTGTGGTGATATATGTGTTTGATTCTTTATTCTTTATTATTATTTATTTGAGTATGGTTGTACAGACATAAAATCAGGACATGCATACATTGCTGGTGAAGAAGGGTACAGGCAAGACAGCGACCTTCATAAGGCTAAGGTCTCAAGGGAGGCGCTCACACAGCTCTCAAAGTTGGTGGAGTCTCGAGTTAGTACAGGGTCTGTGTTTCTTGGACATTTCATGTGATAATTTTGAAGCCAAGTAGTTTTTGCACTAATCGTAGCTGTCATTGTCATATAATGGAGTGGAGTAGTCCATCCCAATAATTCTACATCAAGATAGCATATAGCGGGATCATCACTTTTTTGAATCCTAAACCCTAAGCATAGATTTGTACAAAACATGTGTATGCTGAAATAAAATAGAAAAACATTTGAAGTTAAAGACATTCACAATGAATGAGCAAAATCTAGTGTTTGAGAACTAAATACACATGCCAATCGGTTGAGCACTATGTGAATCTGCTGGGTTTGTTGGGAATTTGCCAGGAGTCAACATGAGCTTATGGAATCTGTGAGAAAAGTTTAGGGTTTCAGTGGAGCGGGCTGGGAATGATCTTGGCATGATTTCAGTATGCAAATGATCTTAACAGGGTCTCCAAAACAAGTTAATGTATAGGGGAAGGGGCGAAATCCCAAGATTTCCCCCCTTAAAGTTGATTCTATTCGCAAATGGATGGAGTAGATTGAACTCAGAAAGAAACATTTTCCATCGGTAGTTTCTTATGGGACAATTGTACAATAAATTTTCATTATGATAATAAGTTAATGAATGTTAATATAGCTGCAGATCCTCTTCCATTTGTCTTGTAATTTCTTTAATAGTTTCAATTTCAAGTAGTGCATTTAAATGAAACACTTTGTAGTTTAATTAAGGAAAATTTTCCTTCTAGGAAACCATGAATGCTAAAGGGAAATTCCCTTCTCAATAATGAATGGAAATATGGTAATGAAAATATGTTAGTAATTAGCTTTTGCAGTTTTCATCTATGAAAAATTTATTAATATTGGGATCTTGTGTAAACAAACTGAGATTATAAACGAGGAATCTGAATGTTTAGATTGATACAGCTTAGAGAATTGCTCTCAAGCTAAATAAATGTTGAAAGTACTCATTCAGTTGTCTAGGTGATGCTGTTCAATATGATCAAATTAGATAAATGTTTAAATACATACATTTTTAGGTCTCTTTCTCTGATGATCATTGTTGTTGTATTAGTAAATCTCAGATTTTCTCCAATTTGTTGTTTATAGTATATTTGGAAAAATGTAGGCTTCAAACTTCAGCTTAAATCTGAATATTTTGGGTCATGTTTGGATTTTGTGTACATTTGCAATCTGCATTGAAGTTCTGCTTCTAAAGGAACAAATTTGTTTTTCCACTCTGCTGCCAATTTTCATTGTCATGTGTACTGAAGTTATTGCTGTATCATGTGTAGGTTAATTTTAATATAAATACTCTTGAAATTATTTGATTACACCATATGTCTGTTTCTTTTCTAACGAAATTGTTGACGTGTCATATTTTCCAGGGTATCAATTTTTGATGAAATTTCTGTGCTCTTGTGTCATCTGGGTTTGAGGGTGAGGTTTGATTGCTTTGACATTTTTTAATTATGCAATTTCAGATATTGCATTTCCTTTTTTTAATTATAAAGGAAGTGTGGTACCGCTACCATTTGTGGTAGTTGGATGCACAAAAGAAACCAAATTATAATATTAACATCAATTGCTGCTGTCACTGATACTACTGGAAAAAAAAATGAAAATTCAAGAGATTGTGCATTTTCTGTGCTATAAGGAGAGAGAAGGAGAAAAGATATAGATTTTTGCAAAAAATCTTGTACTCTTATTTATTTATTTTTATGTCTGATACATTTTTAATTTAAATAGGTGCTTCCTTTGTTTCTCTGTCTAGGTGGACTTTGCAGAATTCTCTCGGTTCTATGATTTTGTTTTCTTCATGTGTCGTGAAAATGGTCAAAAGAACATTAGTAAGCATCCAAGATTAATAATTTGAACATAATCTTCTTTATTCAATATAGTGGCTGGCAATATGCTATACTCACTTTATTTCCTTTAATTGTTAAACTTTGACAATTTGCAGCCATAAGCAGGGCGGTAACTGCATGGAAATTAGTTCTTGCTGGGCGGTTTTCATTGCTTCATCCGTGGTGTGATTTTGTTGAGGTACAATAATACTTAAGGACTGAGAAACTGTTTTGGGGTTTTCCTTAGTCATCAGGGCTGTGTTTGAGAAGAAAGCAAAATGCAAATTTCTTATGGGGAATACTGTTGTATTAGTAGAAGGATTGGAATTTCATAGATTAAGTAGTGTTCTCTGGGTACGGACAAGCTAGGAAGTGCAAATACTACGTGGGACATCAGCGCAGGGATACAGCATTCTAAAAGTTGTAGTATACAGCACTTTTAATGAAGTGTTGTCCTGTGCTAAAAGGTAGGTTGAATCAGCCACTCCAAAACCAAATCACCTTGATTTGGTAAGTTAAGCTGATGCTGCTGCAACACTGAAGTGGTGCGGATATTTAAAAACTAACAACAGTTTTTCATAATATAACAACAAACACCGCCAAAATAGTATAATGCCAATAGAGGGTGAGCTCTGGTGCAATGGAAAAGTTGTGCCTTGGTGACCCTCAATAGGTCACAGGTTTGAATTCGGAACAGTCTCTTTTGCATACACAAGGGTAAGATTGTATATAATAACCCTCATGACATTAGTTCTTTTTAAGTCATTGCAATTCTTTAAAAACTTTAGTATTCTGCATAATAGTACCAGAAGTCATAGTGATCCATCTCAGATTGCAGTGCATAGTAGCCAACCCTGAAATTGCTTTAGTGGGTAGTGAATAGTGAGATGATCACTGTTATGAAATTTCCGTATATAAATCAAATAATTTATTTTACTTGTATATAGATGCTAAAAGTAAAAATAATTACCCATAATTAATGGTGCATTCATAATGGATAAGTAAAAATCACAATTTTAAGACAAACACAGTAGTTAATCAAAGCAAGAGTTGAGTAATATAAAAGGGAGAGAGAAGTATATAAGAGGGAGCAAAATCCCAATATCACCCCTTCTCCAAAAAGGCACCAAACATTATTTGAAAGGTCCAGAAACAAATGTGATTTTATTGTCTGATGCAATAGTGATCGTGTTGACTGCAAATAGCAGCTGTGATTCATGGTGGTCCAGGCACGGCAATGAAATGTGACTCAGTATGGGGTTGCACTGAGCAGCCTGTAGCCGTGATGCTTTGCAGCGGTATAGAATGCAATTAACTACTCCGCTGGAAAACAGTAGAAAATATAAATAGAAAAAAGGCTAGGTAAACAATAAGGATGAAAGGGGCCAATTTTATGTTATAGGATAGGATTGGAGACTAGGGAATTAGACTTGGGCCCATGTTCCTTCACCTTGCGGATTAGGCCAGCTTAATATTATTAGCCCATTGTAATCTCAATGTATAAGCTCAGTTCATTTAGCCAGTGAGTTAAGTGGATTAGACCTGGTTCCCTGGGCCAATCCCATTTGTACAACCTAGTAGTACTGTGTTATTTTACTTTTCTTTTGTGGAAGCTGAACTATTACTTTCTATTCAGAAGAACCAACGATACAATATCTCTGAGGATACCTGGCAACAGGTTTTAGCTTTCAGCTGGTGTACCCGTGAAAATCTAGACGCCTATGATCCTGAAGGTACTGTTTTCTCGTCTCCATTTCTATAACTAGATGCAGATGTTAGTACCTGTATAACTCTCTCCATTTCATTTAATAAAGTAGTGGGATCAGTAAAAATAGTTTTCGTATCGTTTAACAATGAACTGAGTAGGGTGTTTGCTAACTGATGCAGTTTTCATTTTTATTTTATGTTTCCAGGTGCTTGGCCTGTTTTAATTGATGATTTTGTCGAGCATATGTACAGGTTTGGTTTCTTTACGTCCAAATAAAGCATCTTAATTTTTTATAAGGACTTTGATATAAATTTCACTGTTAGGTTTACAAAATTAGTATTAGTTTTTTATAGAGCTCAGTGGCATTGATTGGTCCATATAACCTCCTGAGATGCCAAATATTGGACTACTATTTTATGGGATATGGTTAATGTCAAATATGTTATACGGGTGAAATCAGGAGTGAGATGTTGGGTCAACTCATTTCATGAAGAGTTGACTGTAAGTTATCATATGTTGTCTTCATATTTTAAGATTATCTTTTGCATGTTATGGACATATTAGATAGTTTCTAAGGGTTTTGTAGGATGACCTTAACCAGGATATTTTGGCGTGTCATAGGATTAGTAAATAGGTTTGGGTCAGTTTAACAGGGTGCATGTACATTTTAGCTTACCAACCAACTCTTCCTTATGCAAAAGTTCAACCACCACCTAAATTAAAAGAATGGGACTGGGAAGGATCAAATATCTTCTTGGTCAAAGAGGTTCTGATATTATTTTATGATAGATTAAGCAAATTTTATTTTAAGATAGTTGATATTTTATTTTTAGATTTTATTTTTATTTTCGTAATATCGTGAGGATCACGGTTATTTAAAGCTTTTTAATTATTAATGAATACAAGACTCAATTTTAGGAAAATATCAGAGAGTCTGTATCATGGGATTTTCTTAACAAAAGAGGCTCTGATATTATGTGCTATTAAACACTCCTCAACTTTTATGCCTTTAGGTGTCAACTATTCGCATATGTCACTTTTTTCCTTATCAGCACGGCAGCGATATGCCAGCCCCCAATTTTCGCTGTTTGAATTTCACAATTTCTAGAATTCCTATTCCGCCTAGGACATATAAGATTCACTCAATCTAGGCAGAAAATTTTGCACAAGGTAAAATAATCAATAGAACTAAAGGTCAATTAAAGCTGATTTTTCTCAGCGGAATCTGTATAAACCATAATGTCAATACTTCCTTGACCTGAGTCATAATCAGATCACCTCCATGACCTAAACAACTCACTTTGTTCTATCTTTGTTCCTAACATCTTGATTTTGAAGAATAACATCATGAGCCTGAATTTTAAGCAATTGTAGAGATCTGGATTCTTAAAGTCACCAGTAAGTCCACCAGTATGACCAATTAAATACAATCTTCCAAACATTTTTGTAGAATCTGAAGGTTTCACAATGCCCATGCTTTAAGTTCAAAGGTTCTTTCATGAAGTGTTGTGTTTAGAGATGTAAAGGCAGTCATGAACCTTCAACTAGCAAGCAACTTTGTCTTTTAGAATAGTAGAGTCTTTGGCAGGAGACAGATTCAATTTCTAGAAAAATGGCACCACCTTTCAAGTATGGCATTTGAATTGTGATGGCATTTCTGAAGGCCAATCTTACCCTCCTTTTTCAGTTAACGTGATATAATCTTACCACTAACACTGAAATGATATAATTGTAGTGGACAATATTTGCTTCCTGTGATTGTGAAAGCGTTGATCTGAGCTTTTAAAAATTTTGGTGACATGCTTAAGTGGTTTGAATGACAGAATTTTCTAATATCCACAAGCTGACTCTGTATTCTGTTGTGCTTTTTTATGCAATGCAATTTTCACAGATGTAGTGCGGTGAAAGATATCCCATATTTATATAGGATAATCATTAGTTGTGAGTTCTGTAGATGCTGCTACAATGAGAATGAAATACATTGAATTAAACGACCTTGTTTTGAAATCTTGTTCTATTTCAATGACAGTCTACATTTTTGCTGGGTTTAATTTGCCTTACCCGTTCTAAAAACTTTGCTAAGAGCCAATTTAAGGCCGTGACTAATTTTATATACACTGGATTTTATTTTATCAACATCTCTGAACTTCATTCCGTTTATTGTCCTGCAGGATGCAAGGATCATATTATGATAATTCCAATTTCAATTGCAAGTGTGGTGATCCAGAATCTCAGTCATGTGTTTTGGAGGATTCCCTTCCTGGTCAGTTCCCTGATATAGGAATTCTAGTCTTACGCTTGTGATTCCCTTCTCAGTTTTCGTTTTAGAAACAGTTATTTAAAATGATTGTACACTACTTAGCAATCGAATTTTCATCCAAATTCTATTATCTTTTGAAATTTTTTCCAAAATAAGTGTTTTAATAACCTAAAAGTAAGAGGTGTTTTCTCATTGTTTTCTGTTTTCTTCAAGTGTTCTGTTCAAGTACACTAGGGACAAACTTTAAAAACAGAAATGTGCTCAAGATACAAACAAATTTAGGAAACAGAATTATTTTTGAAATCACTTAACGAAAAATTCCTCACTGTTCTATAAATCTGTACTTGGCTATGGTTTTCATACAGGGCTGAGTAATTTTTCTGGTGTAAAGAGGAAGTCATATGAAGACTTCAACAAAAACGATCATATGGATGTCAACAATATTGTTTTTTCAAATTGTAAAAAAAGTAGACCTAAGGATGCAGCAGATTTTGAGGACTATCCACCAGGGAATACAGCAGAGGAATTTATGGAAACTAGTACACAAAATAGCCCATTGTGTTCATCTGTGTCCGCATGTGCAGTTGAAAGGGTTCTGTCTAAGGGATTTGCTGGACTACTCTCAACTCGTTCCTATCTGCAGTTTAGTGGGGAGAGAAGGGCTTCGTTTTGATGAAGCACCCCCCTTATAGTTAGAGGTATAGAGCATTTTCTTTTGCTAGTTAATATTTGTTGATGTATTAGTTTTGAATGGGCTGCAATACACTATTCTAGTTGCCAATATTAATCGCATTGTAATCTGTAACATCATCCTGTTAAGTGTTAAATAACTGTCCATTACATTTGATAGAATCAATAAAAGTGTTGTGTTTTGTTTGTATGTGATCTTTCTTTCTTTGTATATTTCTGGAATTAATTGATGTTAAAATTCTTAATTAAATGTGATTCCGTAGTATGATTAACAGCTATCTCTACCTGCAATGCATTGCAATGTGAAATAGCAATCTAAAAGGCACTAACAATAGTGCTAAATCATGAAAAAAGGGTATCGAATTCAGAACACAGTTATGGAATTTAATTAATGGGATTATTGGGGTGAAATATGGTTATCAAACTCTCGAGTTAACTTGTTAACTCGGACGAGTTTACGTTTCCAGACATGGCTTCCGAGTTAACATGGAAGTGAACTCGTTTTCTGCGTAAACTCGGTATGTGAAATCGGTAGAACCGTTAGAATCGCGAGTTTGGAACGATTCTGTGAGCTCGAAAGGGAAAAAAAATAAAAAACGATGTCGTTTGGGGTTTAGGGTTTCATGACCTAATTGTCACTATTTCTCGTGCCCCTTTGTCTCTCTCCATGGCCATCGCCATCTCCTCGCCTCCTTCATGTCGTCGTCGTCCCGTGCGCTTGATTACACTCTGTTCACACTTTATTTGCGCTCCATTCGTGGTTGTCGTCATGTCTGTTTCCCCCTCGCCGACGTGCCTACCATCACGCTCATCGCCACGCCTACTGTCACGCTTGCTGGTGTGCATACTAGTCTCACCTCCTTCCCATTGCAATAAAACCTAAGTCGTCTGTCACTGCTACAGTTCTTTTTTTATTATATATTTAATGAAATACATTAAAATTAATGACAATAATTTAAGTATTTAAGTTTTACAATATTTGTTTTTATGAACAATATATCTATAAATTTTATATAATTTTGTAAATTTATTTGAATTAAGATATTATTTATAAATTTTTTTTCATTTGAAGTAAACTCTTCCGAGTTTATTCGACTCTCATAAATTTATGTATACTCTCAAGTTTGATAACCTTGGAGTGAAATGCTAACTATTTTTGTTATTTGATTGGATGAGAAATTATTTGAACCGATTTAGTTGTTACTATTTATATACTTCATAATTTCTAAATTATGACTAGTTAAATTCTTTTAATACTTAATCATTTAAGTCAATATTGGATTTATTACTATAATAACTGGGGAAACGATTGTACCCATTTAGATAAGATTATGAATATCAAATTTCGACGTACAATTATATTGTGTTGTTATAAAGTCTGAAAGCATCTAACTACAGTGAAAAGTCTAAGCTATTTAAGTATTCAATAACTTCAATAAATTTTTTTTCTCTAATGGCGTAACTCTTTAAAATAATTTCTATAATTTTCTCACATATTTTAAAGAATTATCAAGAATGATTTTTTTTTTTGTAGAATTTGATTTTATATAAGGATTGATATATCATAATTAATCTTTAAATCATATTATAGAATGTTGTGGCTCCTCACTGCAAAGAAAACGTGGTTTATGTCTACCCGATAACAAAGCCTTTTGAGGCGAGGATTCCACAGACCCTTAACTAGAATGGACATAGTTTGGTGAAGCAATAATTACATTTTGGTTTTTAACTGCATTGTCACCCCTGCTGGAAGCATTCTGGGGACTTGCTTTATTTGTGAAAGATTTCTTAGCGACTTCGTACGACGTATTGATCCAAGAATGTTCTCACTCTTTTCGGAACAAATCAGTTCCTTTATTTCCACAACCTATAAATGGACAACAGAAAACCATATGCATATTGCTGGTTTAAGAAAGCACCAAAGAGATCAAACAGGTTATGATAAAATAGAATATCTTTTTTAATTCATTGATCTTCAGTTCCATCATTTGCAAATTGTAGTTAAAGAAACCGTTTAAAGACAAAAAACCGCCGAAAACCGTCAGAAAATTTTAAACGGTTAAAACCCCAAATTCATCATTTTGTTTTGATTTCATGATTTGTTTCTCTTTGGCTAGAATGGATGAAAGAGAACCAGAAATGGGCATAAAAGTGTACAATGCAACTCCACCAGCAGGGGAAGGAGGAACAAACAAGAACAAGCGTCGTGCATTGATGGCAAAGGGTGTTCAGAAAACGCTATCCAAAACTTCTCTCCTCGGAAACTTCCTTCCCACGGGCACTCTCCTCACCTTCGAGATGGTGCTGCCTTCAATCTACAAGAACGGAGAGTGCAGCCACGTGCAGACCCTCATGATCAACTTCCTCCTCGCTGTCTGCGCCCTCTCATGCTTCTTCTTCCACTTCACCGACAGTTTCCACGGTCCTGACGGAACCCTCTACTATGGCTTCGTCACCACGCGCGGCCTCTCCGTCTTCAAGCCTTCTCTCCCCGCCGTGCCTGTGCCTCGCGACGACAAGTTCAAGGTGGGGTTCACCGACTTCGTCCACGCCGTCATGTCCGTGATGATCTTCGTGGCCATTTCCGTTTCCGATCACAGGGTCACCAACTGTCTGTTCCCTGGGCGCGAGAAGGAGTTGGAGCAGGTTAGGGAGAGTTTTCCTCTCTTGGTCGGACTCCTCTGCAGTGGCCTGTTCCTCGTCTTTCCCACTTCCAGACATGGAATTGGTTGCATGTCTGCCTAGTTGCATGTCTGCCTAGTTCCTTCCGTTCCTTTCTTTAAGATATTGTCTTTTCTGTTTCATCAATAAATATTAGGGTTCTAATGTATATATCATGTATGATTCTCTTCATAATATATGATGTATGATTCTCTTCGTAACTGACATTCTCAACAGTGTGTGTTCTCTATTTTTTTCTGTACATTAACAAAACTGGGATGCTCACACAGCTCTCAAAGTTGGTGGAGTCTCGAGTTAGTACAGGGTCTGTGTTTCTTTGAGATTTCATGTGATAATTTTGAAGCCAAGTAGTTTTTGCACTAATCGCAGCAGTCATTGTCATATAATGGAGTGGAGTAGTCCATCCCGAAAATTCTACATCAAGATAGCATATAGCGGGATGATTACTTATTTGAATCCTAAACCCTACGCATAGATTTGTTCAAAACATGTGTATGCTGAAATAAAATAGAAAAACATTTGAATTTAAAGACATGCACAAATGAATGATCAAAATCTAGTGTTTGAGATGCCGATCGGCTGAGCACTATGTGAATCTGCTGGGTTTGTTGGGAATTTGCCAGGTTAAAACGGACTTTATTTCTGCTAATGTAATAGTAGCCAAAGTGGCACAAATGGCTGCGGTTAATATTGCTCTTGGTGTGACAGGAACTGTGAAATGATGAGCTTCTGTGGAGCAGCTGCTAGCTGTGTCATGAAGCTGTTACAGTGCCACTAAACACATGATTGAAAACTCTGGCTCTAATATAATTTGTTTTGCTGCTTATTCTTTTTGGTTCATGTCAGGATCCTTATTATTCTGCGGTTAGCATCTTGGATTATTGATTTTAGTTTGTTGATTTCACAGTATCGTTAAAGTAGGCCATTAGTGTACACCAATTTTATGTTGATTCTATTCACAAATGGTCGGAGTATTGAACTCAGAAAGAAACATTTTCCGAGGGTAGTTTCTTATGAGACAATTGTACAATAAATTTGCATTATGATAAGTTAATGAATGTGGATATCGCTGCAGATCCTCTTCCATTTGTCTTGTACTTTCTTTAATAGTTTCAATTTCATGTAGTGCATTTAAATGAAACACTTTGTAGTTTAATTAAGGAAAATTTTCCTTCTAGGAAACCATGAATGCTAAAGGGAAATTCCCTTCTCAATAATGAATGGAAATATGGTAATGAAAATATGTTAGTAATTAGCTTTTGCAGTTTTCATCTATGAAAAAATTATTAATTTGGGATCTTGTGTAAACAAACTGAGATTCTAAACGAGGAATCTGAGAAATCAAGCTAAAACCGTATCATAGAAAGTCAGATTTGCATACTATAATTAGTACATCTGAGCTTCTGAACACTTGCAATCTACAACATTAAAGTTACACAATCCTTATAGCGCCAAAATTTCTTTCCAATCCCCATCATAAACCCTCTAACTATAACCTGTAGAATTTAAACAGCTTGCACGGTTATTTTCCCTCGTACAACAATTAGTACAATGAAACTATTCAACATGAATTAGCTCCAAAAGTTTGCTTTGATGGAAATAAATGCAAAATGTTCACCATTGGTATTTGGCTGCAAGAAGCACCTCCTCATACTGCAGAGCAGCATTGTCCCAACTTAGATCTTGTGTCATTCCTCTCCTTTGGAGGCCTTCCCAGCTCTTCTTATACTCCCTATAGGTCCATAGGCAGTTCCCTAATGCATTTGATAACTTACCTGAATCAGCACTTTCAAATGTCCACCCAAGGCCAGACTCACTGAAAGGATCAAAAGGCTGCACTGTGTCTCTCAGTCCACCAACAGCATGTACAACAGGAACTGTTCCATAGTTCATGGCATAGAGTTGGTTCAATCCACATGGCTCAAACCTTGATGGCATGAGCAATATGTCTGCGCCTGCAGTTATCCTGTGAGCCATCTTCACTGAAAAGCCAACCCACCCCCTTATCTTGTCATTGTGTTGGCTTTCAAATTGCCTAAGCATGTGTTCTAGATCAGGCCTTCCAGAGCCTAACATGACTAATTGCACATCCTGACTCATCAACCAAGGAATTGCTTCAGCTATGATATCAACTCCTTTCTGTGGATCCAACCTTCCAATGAAGCCAATTAGTGGGACATCCTCACGTATAGGCAAACCAAGCTCCTTTTGCAATGCTGTTTTACATTGCCGTTTGCCACTAGAAAGTGTCTCAAGGGAGTAGTTAGTGTAGCCATCTGATTTCAAGTGAACATCAAACAGAGGGTTCCAATCTTTGTTGTCAATTCCATTCACAATGCCCCTCAATTTCCAATCATTCTCGTTTATGATCCCATGCAAGCCCCAACCACCTTCAGAAGTTTTCAGCTCCCTTGCATACCCATGACTAACAGTGACAACACGGTCTGCTGTCTTTAAACCAGCGGCAAAGATGTTGAAATGGTCACCTCCAATGGGGTCATATAATTTGAAAAGGTCCATGTGGTGTTCAGGTAAATCCACAAAGAAAAAATCATCAACAGGCCCCCTACCCTGTAATAGAAATTTGTTTCAATGTTCTTTCTCAATATAGGAAACAGTGCAGTTTAGACTAATTAAGTAAATGAAAACAGCTTTAGTGATCTGCATGCCCCCCACTTTAGGTAGTTTCTTTTTTAGAGGTATAAGTTCGATTTCTGATATAGGTGGTTGGTAATTTAGTAACTCAAACACATCGGTTGAGTAAAGCATTTTTCTTGATTTGTTACTTTCATTTGCTTTCTGAAAAGACATATGAATATTTTACATCAGAATTGACTGAACTTTTTTACATCATTATCTTCAAAGGGTTTATAAAAGCTACTGTGGTACTAGATTCTTCTATCACTCTGGTTACTGTGATTAATGATAATCATAAAATACATTTATTTCCCATCCAAATAGACTAGCCGACCATATTCATGGTTAAAACACGAAAAATGTATCCATCAGCTCCTTAACATGCTCCACAAAAACAATGAATTAAAAATATTAAAATGGTTTTCTAGATTCAGATGGAACCTGATGAGCTATGTTATGAATCACTAGAATTGATCTTGTATACTTCATCAAACCCTGCTCACGATAATACGCCTTCAGATACACAGGCAGCAATGCAGTATGCCAATCATTTGCTATGAAGGCTAAATTTCCATCTCCATAGCAAACACCTCCACATGGAACGTGCCATGGAACCTGCAATTGTTAAATTCGTTTTGTCTCATTGCAGGTATGCAGAAATAAGGATTTAAAATAAAACTTTACAGTTCATAAAAGCATAGCAATCGTGTTAGCCACATATGTCCATATATATATATATATATATATATATTGTTTCAGCATAACAAAACAGCAAATGCAATCTGCTAAACAGCTCTTGAAATGTTATAGCTGAGTTTTCCATTTCCGGATTCAGTCACTTCAGAAATCAAATTAGTTTACGTACCTCAACTGCTGCCTTGCAAAACAGCACCATACGTTTTAGAATATCCTGTACCATAAAGGACAACATGAGTCAAATAGCTCAGAAATAATACAAACATAACATTACAGCATTTTGTTTAGACCTTGCAAATCATCTAACTAATGGTGGAAAACAATAGCTTACAAAATCAGAAGGCTACTTTTCTTTACCCATCTTTTCTCTTTTTAGCGCCTTGAGAAAGTGATGGATAATGTTATACGATAAACACTGATGATACATAACAATAGCCCTTAACTTAACAAATAATAGACTATTACCAATCGGCTTCCCCCATATATGTTACGTTCTAGATGATGAAAAAGTGGATTGTCAATGAAAACGAAATCTACACCATCGATGTAGGCTTGGAAATATCTTACTTCCGCCTCCTGTAAAATAATAATTGGAAAGGTTACAGCACTCTTAAAATATTATCAACTTAATAGATTCAAAGAATTTAATTAGTCACTAATAAAGTATACTGCATACATGACCATCTACTTTGTACCATTTTCGCACCCCTGTATCTTGGGCTTCCGCATAATTACCATAGCGAGGTGCCACAACCTATACAGGAGAGAAAGAAAAGAGAAAATTGATATACTATTACCAAGGAAAATATTTTGTGAAGTTCATGTTGATCATCCCTTAGCAAGCAGCAAATTTGAATAGTGTGATTCTTTCCCTAGAATGTGAGACTGAATTCATTAAAAAATTAGCATTTTACCATAACTCTATGTCCACGTTTGGCCAAAGCCTTTGGCAAGGAACCAACTACATCACCAAGCCCACCTATTAAAATTAGCATAGGGATATAAGTCTTTATATTACATAAAAATGAAAATGACAAGCATTGAAAGGCAATAAATAGTTTGGCAAAGAGATGAAGATAGAAAGAGCTCAATGGATCTTCTCATGGAAGTAATTAAAAACCTATGTACAGGTATAACAAAAGTGTTCCCAATTATTTTTTAATCTTTTGTCATTTATTCATGTTTTTAAACAACCCTGAAAACATTTAATGCATGCATTGGATCACACATAACCAGTTTTACGTTGTTAGATTAAGACAAACTAAGTTGTTGTGAGTATTATAGTGTGTCTCTCCAATTCTCAATAGTGCCTAACTTACCTTGTAATAGGACAGATAATCAACATGAATTTAACAAGGAAACAGCAGATCAAGTTATTACCTGTTTTTGACCAGGGAGCACATTCTGCTGCGACCAATATGACATTCATGACATTGATCCCTGCCAAAGGTTGGGGTGTTTCTGTTTCACCTTCACTCTCAATAGGGGTAGTAGATTCACTCGTACCTTCCTGATTCTCAACCTCTAGACTCAAATTTTCAGTACCATTTGCAAAGAAGGCCGAGAGAGTATCAGGCCTATTAGTCTCATGTGTCTTGTCTTTCAGCTTTTCATTTAAATATATGGCAGAGGAAGCCTTTTCAGGTGAGAATTCCACAGACCCTTCACTAGGATGGACATAGTTTGGTGAAGCAATAATTCCATTTTGGTTTTTAACTGTATTGTCACCCCTGGTGGAAGCATTCTGTGGACTTGGTTTATTTGTGAAAGATTTGTTGGCGAGTTCATAAGACGTCCTGTTCAATTCTGATCCAAGAATGTTCTCACTCTTTTCGGAAGAAACCAGTTTCTTTATTTCCGCAACCTACAAATGCCAAGAGAAAACCATATGCATGCATGGAATAACTTGCTGGTTTAAGAAAGCACCAAAGAAATCAACAGATTATGATGAAACAGAATATATTTGTTAGTTGATTGATCTTCAGTTCCATTATTTGTAAACTGTAGTAAACGAAACACCTTTAAGGGGGGTGTCTTAGATAGATAGTACATAATTGTGATAAAATATAAATTTTAGCTGTTACATATTAAGTTATTATTTTATTTTGTTCTCTCAAAGCATACTCTTCCCATCTTTGTAAGAAAGTTAAATCCAATTACAGAATAAATTATAAAATAGTGAGATATTTTCTTTTTTGCTTGGTGGCTTTAATGAATTCCACAATGCAGATTAATTTTAAAACTGTAACTAATTCAAAATATCAAATGTCTCATTCATAAATTATAATATAGTTAATAAAGATGGTCACATTCATTAATAATGCATATAAAACTAAATATATATTTTAGAAATGTATAAATATGAATTATTTTTATTTTCATTACCTTCTAATTCAGGGGCCTAAATTTCTTCTTCCACCGTTGTAAAATGTAAAGTAATAGCAGTTTAAAATAATCAAGACAACATAAATTATTATAATTCAACATTGAACCAATTTAACAGCAAATTGTTCAGTAGTATTATTTGCTGCTAATGATCCAAGTATAAGTAGAAAAGACAAAGTTAACTGTATAAGATGAAAAATCTATCAAATCATTGTCTTAAACTTTTGATTAAAAGTGATGTCAAATCCGTAAGACTCAATTCATATACTCATATATAACCTCTTCAAACACCTTTATATGATAAAACCCATCTTTATTATGGAATATATAAAGGAGACAAATTAATACCTGTTGAAGGAGATCCTTTTGCAAAGCTAGCACCTTATTTTTCTTTTCATTGATGCCCACAACTTCTTCTGCGCCATCTTTATCCTCATCTGTCCCAAAACTGCTGCCACCTGTTGCCCTTATGCGCATACTGATTCCCAAGCTTTGCGAATGCTCAAATACGACACCGTTCTTCTGTGGAAATCTGAGACAAGGGTTTCCTCTGCTGTGAAGCAGAATCAAAGCTTGAGCACTTATTGATGACGCCATGAGAAGCTACGAATAACAACAAGGCTAATTGGTTTCACAAACTTAGCAGAGATGATAAGGATTTTGTAGTTGAAGGATTAGAAGGTGTAGAAAGAGCTAAACTGTGAAACTTGAACTGAATGAGTACATCTGTCAAAAACAAAGGCCAATTAATTAAACCTACATTTATACATTTATAAGTAACAGAGAAATTGGGAGGAAGAAAATCCACTAGGTGGGTCCCACAGAAATTGAAAGCATGGAGGAATTTGAGGTTGGAAATAACAGATGATTTTGGAGCAGAAATGGGAAGGAAGAACATTTTTGGTGTGAGAATTTCATGGTCACAGATAATTCATGAATTTAAAATGTGGAGTTTTTGTGGGACCAATAGTGATGGTCTTTCGTTTTTGAAGGTTGTTTATTTTTCTTTTTTTTCTTCTTTCCGATCGAATAATCTGATCTTATAGTTTTTTTAATTTTTTTAAATTGTTATTAATGAAAGCTAAAAGTTTATTTTGGGGATTAAAAATCATAAAATAAATGAAATTAATAGAATTCATAAAATTATTTTTTATAAAAAAAAGTTAGAAGTTTGATTATTTCTGTAGGAGAAGAACGGTGAATATTAATTATAAAATATGAGTATATACTTCTTTAAAAAAATAAAGGAATTTGAAAATCATGTGAGCATGCTCTGCAATACAGTAAAGTAGAATTAATAACATGGAGAAACAATAAGGATCAAGATGACACCAAATCATCATCATCATCATCATACCACCAAAAGGTAACACCAAATCATTAACCATCCTTTTCTAACATGGTGAACAGGCAGAACAATAATATATATGCTCACATTAGTAGGGAAGCATTCTGAACTGTAACCAACTTGCCAATGAAAATAACAACTAGAAACAAATCATAACCCAGGAAAAGGAGCATAGTTTTTTTTTTTTAATTTTGTTATTAAAGGTTAATTGTTTTTGTTAATCAAAACTATCAATGCATGGATAATTTTGGAAGAAATTACTCCTTCACGATACAATCAATTCTTATACCCAACAGTCTAGCGTACCAAGCCTTTGGCAACATCAAATGAAAAACTAGTCAAAAAAATAATATATCATCTTTGAAAATAACCTACCTCAACAATTATTTGAGCTTAAATAGGGTTATTTAGCATCTTTTGATCTCTTAGATAAATAAATTTTAAGTTTAAATTAATCTCAGAAATTGATTTTTAAGATGAGATTTTGACGATGATTACAATGATGATGTTGTCGCCTCCATCCTTCACCATCTTCAATTTCACCTTTCATAAAGTAGATAATCTTCCGTCGCTTTGCCCCTTGCATAGTAACACCTTGACGTGTCTCTTATGATCGATTGGTCGGCGACCAATGTTTGTCACACCCTTGACGTGTCTCCTATGACTACCATGATGGACATGATAAAATAGATTGCTACCGCAAACAAGGAAGAATTTGCCTTGGTCAAAATGTTTGACTCCATAATTCATTGAGAACTGACGCATGATATTAAAAAAAAAATTTTGACGTGAATCTATTATGAGTGTAGTGGCAGTTGCCGTAAAGAAAAAAAACCATAAACCGCCAAAAAACCGTCGGAAATTTTGAAACTGTTAAAAGTGTGAGAATTGCAAGGCAGAATGTATAAAGGTCCAACCCCAAATTCATCATTCTTGTTTTGATTGCATGTTTTATTTTGTCTTTGGTTAGAATGGATGAAAGGGAAGAAGAAATGGGCATAAAAGTGTACAATGCAACTCCACCAGCAGGGGAAGGAGGAACAAACAAGAACAAGCGTCGTGCATTGATGGCAAAGGGTGTTCAGAAAACGCTATCCAAAACTTCTCTCCTCGGAAACTTCCTTCCCACGGGCACTCTCCTCACCTTCGAGATGGTGCTGCCTTCAATCTACAAGAACGGAGAGTGCAGCCACGTGCAGACCCTCATGATCAACTTCCTCCTCGCTGTCTGCGCCCTCTCATGCTTCTTCTTCCACTTCACCGACAGTTTCCACGGTCCTGACGGAACCCTCTACTATGGCTTCGTCACCACGCGCGGTCTCTCCGTCTTCAAGCCTTCTCTCCCCGCCGTGCCTGTGCCTCGCGACGACAAGTTCAAGGTGGGGTTCACCGACTTCGTCCACGCCGTCATGTCCGTGATGATCTTCGTGGCCATTTCCGTTTCCGATCACAGGGTCACCAACTGTCTGTTCCCTGGGCGCGAGAAGGACTTGGAGCAGGTTAGGGAGAGTTTTCCTCTCTTGGTCGGACTCCTCTGCAGTGGCCTGTTCCTCATCTTTCCCACTTCCAGACATGGAATTGGTTGCATGTCTGCCTAGTTCCTTCTGTTCCTTTCTTTACTATATATTGTCTTTTCTGTTTCATCAATAAATATTATGGTTCTAATGTATTATAGTTGCCTTTTTCTTTCTCCTAGGATTTTACAATAGGGTTTGTACTTCGTTGTTGTGGTGAACGGTGTGTTCGAATGTTGCGTTGTTTTTAGTTGGAGAGTTTAGCATGTAGTCGTTCTGTAGGAAATAACAAATAACAAAAGAACTAATTCTTCTGCAATTGATAACTTACGACAAACTTTTGAACAAGTGTTCCGATGCAAAAGGAATAAATATCTCTTTTTATAAGTCAAAATTTATTGTAAATATATATGTGAAAAGCATGTTCAACTAATTTCTCTAAAAACTGTAAGTGTGTAAAATGATTTTAACTTCTAGAAGAATTTGATTTATTTTAATTTTTTTTCTCTTATAAATGTTTCCTGACAAGTTTATCCAATCGGGCTCTACGTCTATCATGCATGAATTGGTGTTGGATATGCATTTCTCTCATGGTTTTTTTATTTCTTACAGTGCTTTTGCAGGACGTTGAAATAGAAATTTTATTCTGCATTTTGAAAAGAAAATAACAATGTATTCTTGTTTGTGATACATGCAGAGAAGGACTTACTTGTAGGGCCTGAGATATAAAAAGGTATTAATTGAATTCAATAACCTGATACTAGCACAACTGAATGAAATATAGACCAAAACTTATTATTTATACTATTATGGATTGTTGGAGTAAACATGAACACATTGTTAAGAATTTAGCTTTTGGTTTAATGTATAGCTAAATATAACCTTCACTTGATTGAGCAAATAATGTTTGTTATGCTGACATGTTTATGAATAATTCTATTTTGAACGAAGCCAAAATATTGTTTTAACCTTCCAAGACTTGTGGTATTTGTCTATATATAGCTTCCTTCTGTGGCTTTTGCGCGCACGGTGCACCGCAAGCTGTATCATCTCCCAAAACGGCATTGATGCATGCTTTAAGCTTGGTGTCTTTGGTGGTGTTCTCTTCCATTTCCTTTGAACATTTTTTTCTTTATTTATTGTCATGTTTTTTTGTTCACTCTTATAAGGTATATGCTTTGATGAGATCGTAGAAACATGTGGAGTAATTTGTACAGGTACAAGACCCTCTTCAACGGGTTCCCACACATCTGTTATGCTAACTGAGCCAATGCCAGTATGTTGGTGCATCATGGGAATTGTCTTCATTAAGAGAGATGTGAGGGAAAAAATCAATGTAATGTAAAGAAAGAGTAGTTCTTCTGTAAAACATAACATCAGTATTTACTTCCATTTTCGAAATACTTTCTTGCTCTGCCTATCTATAGACCACCCCATTTCAAAACTTTCTGCCTTATGTCAACCACAAAAATTGCACTAGGATCATGACCCTATCATTCTTGTGCCAAGTTCACTTGGTTTCCTTTATAAATTGCAATGTAAATATAAAAGCGCATGTATTCCTAGTGCCTGTATAGAAAACTTTACACATCACAGGACTGCTAATTAACTGTTTTAACCATACAATGTGTATATTGGAATTACATGTAAACTTTTACAACTTTCTTGTACGTAACAATACAAGTCAAATATTATTGTCTTTGATCATCATGGGTGAGAACACTTAGGAGATCTCTCTTACAATAATTGTTGCTTTTGAGTATAAACCTTAGCAATGTTTATTTGATTTCCATGTTAGTTATTAGCAGTAGTAAAACACTATTCTCAGATTAGCAAAGATCCTGATATTCATATTTTGAGAATATAATACAGCTTCTTTGAAAAACAAACTATGTTTTCTGTCAAGAATGTTCCTTACACAATGCCTTCAATAGTGAAGGTATTCCAAATTGTGTAACGGAAAACTATTTTTTCTTTTCAAAAATTAAGTTTTGAATTACGTAATTCAAAAATTAGTTTTAATTTTTAGATTGTACAATCCAAAAGGTTTTTTAGATTTTTTATTTTAAATTATACAATTCATAAACATTTTTAATTTTCTGATTCCACAGTCCAAAAATGGCAAAGTAGAAAGTTTTTGTACATTTAGTGCAGGAAGTAAGTTACGAAGGTGCAGGAAGAAACTTGCTATAGTTATTTATCCATTAAATATATTATATTTTTGTATACGAAACAAGGATCTAGACCCAAAATATTTTCATGGTTCGGATTAGCCCACGATAAAAAATCATACTATTTTTGTACCACTTAACCACTCTTTCAGTCTTAAGATATGGGATGGGGCGTTTCTTCTTGCACTTTCCTGTTTTTCTTCCATATCTCCATATAAGTGATATTTCCCAAACTATCCTCGTAAAAATATAATAAAAATTCATATTTTTTTTTTACTTTTAATATTTTAATGATCTCGAAAGTATTTCCACGTCTGAAAATATTTAATCTGATATATAAAAAAATCTAAAATAAGTGTTTTAAAAAATATTTTTAAATTTAAAATTATTTTTAAAAGCACTGTTTTAGAAATATTTTTATATTCCATAACACAGTATAAAAGAAAATTTTTGAACATCTTTTACAAAATTCTTTTTTTATTCTGGATTATATTTTTGAGTTCGAAATATATTTCCATATCCAAAAATAACCATCCTGAAATATAATTTTGTTTTCAGAATAAACATTCCTAAAGGTATTTTCCGTTTCAAAAATTTATTTTACATTCCGATCTGCAATTGGGTTGAGCTCGCACGGTGGTTGCCCGCGTTGGCGTTTTCCGGCGAGTGCTAAGAATGGGACGGTGGCTGATGTATTGCAGATCTGCCCCGATGTGGCTGACGGTGGTGAGGTGCAGTGGCTGGAGTTCGGTTTCGCGGCCGCGACGGACAGCGAGGGAGGAGATGAAGAAGCCCGCACCTTCATTGTCAAAATATCTTAGCAAGTACCGAAGAAAAGAGGGCTTGATTGCGACAATTTCTAGTAGCATATATTCCTTTTTATCTATTGGATAGTGCGTTGATATACAAACTATTACTTCTTTTCTCCGGTTTTAAATATAACAAAAATTAATAATTCAAACTGATTAAAAAGGATAATATAATATATTTAATTTCAATGATCGTTCGAAAAATAAACTATTTCTCTAAGTTATTTCTACCATAAAAAATGAAAACAGAGTTATTAAAAGTAAAACAGTAAGTAAATGAAAAATACTTTATTTATATTTGAGACTTAAAAGCGAATATATATATACTTCTTTTTTTTATATTTGAGATGGATAGAGTATATAGTTAGGGGCTGAAAAATATGAGCTGAAATGCAGAGAGATCCAAGAAAACAAATTAAATAGATTTCCTAATAAATAATACAATTTTATTTATAATTATAATACAGCAACACATTCTTTGCTCCACTAGGCGAAATACAAAATTGAATTTCTCCAGTGTCACAGCAAAGAGTTGAATACACAGAAAAATTTGTCTACAGTCCGAATTCAGGATCTTGTTTGTTGATTTCATTCTGATTGGTCCCTTGAAATTTGACATACTTATACCACTTAGCCATTGCTACATAGATTACAAGATCAGCTGTGGTGAGTGCTGCTAAGAGGAAGTAAAATCTGTCCAAGTGTCCCTTATTCAAGTTTCCTGGGATCCATCCAGGCATCTCATCTCTGGCTGAGATCTTCATCACAATTGCAACAAGCAAGCTGCTAACATAGTTTCCCAATGATATCGAAGTCATACAAAGTGCACTGCCAAAGCTCTTCAATCCATCAGGTGTTTGTCCATTGAAGAACTCTAGCTGACCCACATACATGAAAACCTCTGATGCACCCACCAGCACATATTGTGGTACCTGCCAAAATATGGACAGTGAACTCGACCCTTCACACTCATTGCAATCTTCTATTGCATGCTTTAGCCTCCAGTGCTCCACCAACCCTGCTGAAACCATGGCCATTATTGCAAGGACTAGGCCAATTCCCATCCTTTGCAGCTCAGTCAGTCCTTTTGATTTCATTGTTCTGGCCACCAGAGGGTCAAGAACTCGCCTATAAACGAAGATGAAAACTGCTACACTTAGAATGTCAAAGGTGGACATGCTTGCTGGAGGAATATGGAAGCTTGAAACTTTAGTGTCCATGGCATCACCTTGCTCCACAAAAAGTGACGCCATTTGAGCAAAAACAACTGAGTACAGTATGGTGCATAGCCAAATTGGGAGTAGTCTCAGTATGCATTTCACTTCTTCTACTTGTGTCACAGTGGATAGACTCCATGAACTGCATTTGTTCTCCTCCATTTGTTTCAAGTTTTTTGATGTGATAAATGCTGCTTTATCCAAGAACCTGCAGAATCAATACAAATTCCATCCCTGAGTTGCTCGTACATACAGATTCTTTATAAACAGACTGTACTATACCAGCACTGTAATTTTTTACTTTTCAACAGACTTTAACCGTTAATGATAGAAAATATGTTAAAGGAGAAATCACGAGATGATCCTATATTTTAGTTAGTGTCACTTCCTAGTTGTGATCCCAGATAATATATGAAAAAAAATGGTAAAATTTGCTTATGTGATAGTTGAAGATGAGCTAATTGTTTTTCTTAAGGACCATTTCATAGTTTTTGTGGAGAGAGAGGATGGAATGTGTACCTAAATCCTTGGGTGTGGAGCATTTTTCTGCCTTCATTGATTGGGAATTGTTGATCAGCCTGGTAGAGTTTATCATCTTGCAAGACCTTGACATTCCATTTTCTTGCAGCAGCCACAAAAACTTGGCAAAACCTAGGGAGAGGGTTTCCGCTAGGCTTGAAGTATCTGTACCTTGGTGTGCCACAGAGAAACAAAGCCAAAGCCAAAGCAGCAGAGCCAGCTGATGCCCAGAATCCCAAAGTCCATAATCCATCATCCTCAAAGTAATTCAATATGGTGTTGGAGAAAAGTGACCCAACGTTCAAAGCCAAATAAAAATAGCTAAAGAACACTATTTTTGAATGTTGTTCCCTGGGATCACCTTCATCGAATTGATCAGCCCCAAATGTAGCAATGTTAGGCTGGTATCCACCATTTCCAAGCGCTATTAGGTATATGGAAACATAGAATAAAACCGTCTGGTATGATGGGTGAGATCCACACGGTAACTCTTTATCTCCACAACCACTTGGCTTCAGTAGGAATATGTAAGATGACACTGATAGTGACACCAAACCCTGTTACGTACAACATGTTAACTCTCATAAACAATATGACTCATACTCCAACTATAAACAGAGTATTAGGCTCCAAATGCTTTTAAATTGATTATTATTATTTTCCCAAATTTAGTCTCAACTCGATCAGCAACTTACATAAAGAAAAATTGTTTTTTGAGGGTCTCAATAACTAATTTTTCTCATAAAAAAAGAACTTTTTTTTGTCAATTAAATCCTTCCGTAAAATCAGATAAAAAAACCCTTTTGAAAAAAATAGAGAAATAATGGTACCCATGATGCTAATTAACATGAAATCATACTATAGTTCAAAGTTCTATGATGATCAATTAGATGGTATATATATATCTTGTGTATCTATGTGCCGATGGATAAGTACTTACGATGACAAAAATGAGTTGGAAGATGGCGCAGGTGACGTACCTTCCCCAGTAAGAGTCACTGAGGAAGGCTCCAAGAAGAGAAAAGATGTAAACAGTGCCAGTCCACTTGCTAACGTTGTTTGCTGCATCAGCATTGTCTTGACCCATCACTCGAGTCAAAAACAAAACCAGATTCACTCCCACTCCAAAGAATGCCAACGTTGCAAGGCCTTGATTCACTGTTACAGTAAACACATCACTCCATCAATCAATATTATTTAATCACAATTTTTTATATATATACTATTTACTTTCTTCGTTGAAGTTCACTCATATATACCTAAAATCAAAATTGCAGCAACCCAGTCGCCAGTTTTCTCTCGAACTGCTGGATGACCATGGCGATCAATGGCTCCATCTGAAGTGTAATCCTGGTGCTCCTTTTTAACATTTTCTTCCACTGTGTTCTGAAATATTCAGTCACAAAAGGAAATCAAATATTGCAACATAGTTAGCAATGTTTCATCTCAAACCAACTTTGAATGAGTTTGTGTTTTGTATCAGTGTAAAACTTTTATACTATCAATCATAGAAATTATTTTAATAATGATCACTAAAATAATTAGTATAAACGTGATGAATAACAATGAGTGCATTGTTGGAACATGTTTTTCTCATATTTTGCACCAGACATTTTTGCTTCATCTTTTGTGCATACTGAGATATGTTCATTAAAGTAGGGGAGTAAATAATAAGACTTTCCACAAAACATAAGTGATGAAGTTATAAGCAATCCGTGATCGCGATATTGTTAGCAAAAATACATTGGAAATATCAGTTCCACATGTGAGGCAGTAAAGTTAAAAGATCAATCAATTGTTCAGGGGAAAATAAACTAAATAAATACTTCATATGACTCTTCACACGTGTGGTGTTCTAAATTTTAGGACAAATTATATGCCTATCTCTCTCTCTCTCTCTCTCTCTCTCTCTCTCTCTCTCTCTCTCTATATATATATATATATATATATATATATATATATATATGTATATATATATGTATATTATACAGTAAATATATATATACTGCAATTTATGTAAATAAGAGTCGGCAAAGATCAGAGTCCACTGATAAATATTTGCTAGTTTGAATTTTTGAGATGATTTATATATATTATAGAAAAAATGTTGTGTAATTTATATAAAATAAGAGAGTATATAGGAAGCAATATGGTGAATGATGTAATAGAGAAAAATAGAAAGGAAAAAAATATTGCGTGAATTATTACATATAACTATATAGTATGAATATGATATATATATATTCCATATTTTATCTCAATGCACTGTTCATGTAAGTATCATAATTGTATAAATTTAAACTAAAAATTCACATATGGCTGAATTTGCATGTTATGAGGATATTGAAGTTTCTATATAACCAACTACACACTCACAGTGAAAAATCATATCGATCGAGATTCACGAAGGGATCAAATTTAGACACTGTTCTTTATATATATATTTTTTGTATCACTTTGTAATTTATCTCAGTAATACGCAGAATAAAACTTACGACTTAAGGGTGCTATATGATTTTGAAGATTGTGATGAACGAAGAAAAGCAAAAACACTTAAACAACTCATGGAAACATTGGTGTTCTGGAGGAAGTTTCAGAGCTCTCATCCATGTGTGCATCAAATCAAAGCAGAAATAAAAAGAAAAACAAGAGCAACGAACCTTCTTAAGAAAATGGAAACAAGCCATGGCTAGGATTAATCAACTGAAGGATATTGGAAGAGCAGAAAGAGAATTGTAATAGGAAGAGGGGTGATGGATGTGCATGTAGGTATGTGCATGAAGGTTTGAGCATGTATATATAGAAGTTGGGTGGAGAGTTAAAGGTGACGCAGAAAGTGACAGAAAAATTAAAGACGGTGTGTTGCCGTTTCACAGGAAAATTTTGAAGAAGCGTGATACAGTTGGATACATATCACTTACTGATAACATATCACAATCACCATGAACTCGTTAGAGTATCACGTTTTAGGTGTACTCTAATTAGGCTAGCTGTCACTCATAATTACATTTTTAAACATACGTGCCCAACCATTCAAATCTTCTTATATAGTATTCACTTTTATACTAGTATTTATCTTTACACATACTATCCATAAAATATATGATGTTTAAATTTTGTTTCATTGTTTTCTGCAAAATGAACATGGCATCACCTTTCGTCTGTCACTTAACTTTAAACTTCGTCTCTATTGTAAAAACTTTCAGATAAGAAGACTATCAAAGTTTCAAGGCATTGGAAAAGATAAGTATGCTTGGTGTGTACAAAACAAATATTACAAAATGGAGTTTAATCTTGAAAAGCGAGAAGATATAGCTCTACAATAAAAAAAAAAATTATACTTGATTACCACCAGCAAAATAAAAAGAAGATGGAAACTTAATTTTGTGAGTATCTTTATTAGAATGGGGAAAAGCATTTAATAAACTTCGTGCATTCATTGTGAACAAGAACATGCTCTCCCATTAATTGTTTATTTAGTCGCTTGTGCAAACTTTAGAAGTCTCAAGTTACAAAGAATTTAAGAGTTCAATGAAGTTACATTAAATGGAAATTGGTTTTCACATATTAAATGCTTCACTTGAAATTTTCTAAACTTGTAACAAGCGTTAGTCTAGTTACTTGTATAGTTTGTAGATTATCTCTTGGCTTGAATAGTTTGATTAAGAATAAAGAAAAATATTTAAATGCAAAGAAGATAGAAAAATTATACTTACTGGCGAATTATTTATAGAAGTAGAAATGATACTTGAAATAGTATGGAACTTGGTTTTAGTAAATGTGTTGTTAAAAGAAAATTTCAAGAGTTGTTGAAAATTAAAAGTTGTTGTCCGGGATTTTACGCGAGAAACGGGATGAAAATGTGTTTCTCACTTTTCCATTAACTCTTGTTATATTAATTAAAATATTTGAAATCGCTGGAAAATGCTTTAAATTTTCAGCGACTCTGTTCATCTTTCAGAAGATGATACATACGAAATAGTTTCTTCTTGTACCATTGAATACATTTACGAAGCATCTATTTTTTCAAGAACGTCTTTGAAAAGAACTTGCGATTTATTTAGTTTTTAAACAAAAATCAATCTTTCTTATTGTCCTTTCGTTGTATTGACTTATTAATGCACATTTCAATAACCCAATATAATATAACGATAAAAATTGAATTTTAAGTCTTATTTTTAATCAAATGTGTGATTTTTAACCTACTTCTTTTACATGAAATATATAAATTACGAATATAAAACTAAACCTTAAAGATGGTTCGATAGTCGATAACACATTAATAGATTAAAAAAAACAAATTTAATAATTATAGATTTAACAAATAATAAATTTCGTTAAGATAAATTATAATTTATGACTTGATATCCTTTTAAAAAGTAGATTTTAAAACTATTTTAATTTTATAAAATTTATATTTATTTATTATAAGATAATAAAAAAGAATACTCTATGCAAAAGCTAGTGAAAAAGTAGGTATATATACAATGCACTGACAGTAGAATCAGAGCTGAAAGAAAATATGGAAGATTGGAATTTTGGGGTGGGCAGCAGCCCTTAGCCTATATTTTCCAAATTTGTGTACAATTGGTCATACTAGCTTAAAGCTATAATTATTAAATGTAATGTATATGTATATAATTAGCCAAAATATCATTGAATGTCACATTCAGATTGAGTTTAGATTCTTGGTCTAAAATTAATATCATTTAACAAAAGTGGTTTGGTTATTTATGTGTGTACAAAACAACTTCCTGAGTTCCATCTCGAAAAAATGGCCCTAATTACAGGAAGGAAATATGGTTGAAGTTGCGTATGAATTAATAAGGAAGTTATGAATATAATTAAAAAAAATAAAGTTAATTGGAAGTAATGGACAAAACAGATAAAAGCAGTGTTGGAATTGTTGATGTACACAAGTTGTGGAAGGTAAGCAATTGTTGGGTGCAGCTTGCACCCTCAATGACCAATGTCGATATTTGGAGCACACCATTGCATTACTATCACCAACCTTTTCCATCAAACATGAGCTGGATTGCAGTTATATGTTAAACTTGCTTAGGATATCATTAAAACGTGTATCTAATTCTATGTGGATATGTTTTTGTCGGAAAATTAAACTCTCATGTTCAGAAATTAAAGACAAATAAATGTTTTTGTCAACTTGTTTTCCTTTTAATTTTCTTCCTTTTCACTTTTTGTTTTATTTATTTTTTAATTTTACAACTTAAAAACGAAACTCGGAAGTGTCATCGTGAAAAAAACTGGATTAAAACTTGATCGGATGTTTCGTTAATTTCGTGTTAAAATTGGGTTTTAGCAAATGCATGGAATGTGAAACTCACGCGCCCTGTTCAATTGGCGTACGTCTTGTATTACTTTATTGTGTAATTTGGATATCAAAAGCGAAACGCGTTTCTTTATATACGATAAAATGTTGAAATGAATCATTAAATATCAACGATAACTTAGGCTGCTTATCATTTTGTGGACATTCATATATAAACTTTAGCAAAGTTTTCAACCACGGCGGCTCAAGTTATCTTAGGTTTTAACAATTAAGAAACACATCGCCACGTATGGGTTTTCTTATGTTTAAACCGAATATCTTTATTCACTGAAAACATGTAATTATATTATTAGTTTATGAAAAACTGAAATTAAAATTCATATTAATATTTTAACGGTAATGTTCCTTTTGTAAATGACACTTATTAAATATAACTTATAGTATTTAAATATAACTGGCCATATTCTCTCTAATAGATTAAACGATTCAAAGTTATTCCAGTTTAGCAGAGTTTTTGTAAATTGTCTTACTATACTCAAACATGATTGTCTATATTTTTAGTATAATAATGAAATTAGAGCTTATAATGTCATGTAATATCCAAATCAATAAACCTAATTTGAAATGAGTAGGCTGTGATCCCGTATAAAAAAGAATCATATTTTGAAGTATAAGAAGAATGCGGTCTGGTTTTTAAATTAAAATATATTGCATATACAAATTAATAATTTTGTAAGAGTAAATATATATTTCTAAAAAAGCAAAAAAAAAAAATTAAAGATGCCAAATTTTAAAAATGATAAAATTGAAGCAAATAACACTTACTCTTAAAAAGATTAAAAAAATTGTGCTAAGCCCAAACCAAGCTGGAATACGCTGAATATGATTTGTGGGTGTTGCTCCCTCCACCACCACACCTTTCTCCCTCCACCTCCCATTTACTATTTTGTCCTTAAATAAAATTTTTTTTAGGGTTATTTTTTAATTTTACCCATTCAAAACCTATTCCACTGTCCTTCGTATATGAGTAAAATATTTTTCTTTTATTTTAACATTATATTTCTTCCTCTCTTTCTTTTGTCGGTGTGAGATACTACCAGCTGTAAAGGTTGATGGTGATGGAAAGAATTATCAAGCAGTCTCCCTCTCGTGGTGCAGTGTCGCTCTCGTGGTGCAATGTGTGGAGTGGTGCAGTGTGTGTTACTTCCTCAAGGTGCGTATTCGAATAAACCTTCAAATAAAACCCTAAAATAAAAAACGTAACCTTTAAACATAGGTGACATCCTCGTTTAAGGAAAAAACGGATGTCAACATCCGTTTAAGGAAAAAACCGTTTTTTCCTTAAACGGATGTTGACATCCGTTTTTTCCTTAAACAGATGTTGACATCCGTTGAAGGATGTGTCACCTACGTTTTTAATTTTAGGGTTTGTTTTATTAGTTTATTCTTTATTTTAGAAATATTTTAATAATTTAATTTAAATGTTTTGATTTATTATTTTTGAATATATTTTTAATGTATTTTAATAATGTAAGGAAAATGAAGAAGAAAGAAATAGATGAGGAGAAGTGAAACGAAGAAGACAAATGGAGTTGTAGAGTAAAACTGAAGATAAACTGTTAAACAGAATTGAGAGATGGAAAGATTGAGTGTAGGGAGTAAAGTAGGAGAACTAGGTTTGAAATAAATTAAAATAGTATAAGTAAAAAATTTTAATTTGAGGATATAATTGGAATTAAAAAAAATTGGGGAAGTGGAAGAAGAAAGATCTGGTGGTGGAGGGAGCAACACCCATGATTTGTTTGGTAGCCTTAGGCAGGCCCTATTTTAAAGCAGATTTTGTTGGTTTCGCTTTCCTCCATCACTAGGACCAATTTTGCCAGTGTGAATCACTTGTCTGATTTCAGAAATGTTATTAAAATACTTTCTAATTCTTTTTTAATTTTTCTATATTGAAATTATATGCATTTTTAATACAAATAATTTTATAACTGTACCGCCATAGATATATTATTTGTCCATTCTGGAATTATTTATTTATTTTTATAAGATTTTATGCCAATTATTAGTCTTTGGGTTTCACACTAAACATGTGTCATATAGTGTTGCAGGTAGAATATCGACCATTATATTTCAACAATAATATATATATAATAATAAATATTAAATTTATTGATGTACAAAATATTATAATTAAAAAATGAATTTTATTGATAGAAAAGAAAATTGATGAGATATAAAGTACAGTTGTCCGTGGGCACTATAGCATTGTTGGATATACATCCCCTTTCTTGCACTCGCAATTCGATGTGGTGCCCAATTTTCTTTCTTCTAATGTCCTTATCATTTAACTCCTATTCTACCATTTTGGACACATCTTCTACTCTCTCTCATGTCTTTTTCACGCTTTCTCTGTCATCACCAAAAATGCATCCAACTAATGCAGTCATTATTAAAATATAATAAATATTATATTTGTTTAATTTGAAAATTTTCCAATACAAATAAGTAAATATGTTTAATTTAGTCATAATGATAATAACAATAAACATGCGTAATTCATTATTTTATGTTGACGAAAACAACCGTTTAAAAGGCCATGGACGCAAGTGAGAAGACATGGTAGATTTATAAAGTAACAAAATAGAAAAAAATATAAATAGAATTTCGCCTAAATAGAATGGTGTCATTGCGATTTACACTAAATATTAATATGTTTCGTAAATCTAATTAGTATTTATTTATTCTTATAAGATAATATTATTTATCATGTAGATAAATATCCGTAGGTATGTATACACATGAACTTGGATAAAAGGTATGAAAAATAAAAGTACATAAAAAAGAGATACTGAGTGGAGCACGACAGGTATCTATGTGAGTCATGTTTGGTGGCAGTCACAAATGACATGACATGTTATTTTATAGCGATGGCAAAAGTTATGAACCTTCTTTTTGCAACTAAATTTTGGAAAATCTTAACTGGGATCATAATGCATAAAGTTAACATATCTTAACACAGATTTTTTTAATAACATATTTATACACTAATGTGTTTTTTTTATTTAGAATACATTAACACAATAATAAATAAATAATAAATCAGTTAAAATATAACACATATATTATATCAAAATATTATCAAAAATATATATTAAAATATTTTTTTTCCATACGATATAATTTGTGTATAACATTTTAATTAAATCGATTTTGAGTTTTCTAAAACAAGTGAAGGAAGCATAGAATGATCAATGATTTTTCTTAAAGTCATGAAATTTCTACATTTTTTTCTTAGTTGGATCAACCTGACCTATACATACATATACTCTTATATATATATATATATATATATATATATATATATATATATATATATATATATATATATATCCAAATTTTTGTATACCTTGATAGTTTTCTAAATATAAAATTGTTCTTATGGAAGTTATTTAGAAAATATATTTTATCTTTCTTTCAAGTATTATCTTTAACAAGGTGAAAACGCATCTTAGGAATACAAAATTCACCATCATAATAGTTGTTGTGCTTGCTAATTATTTTTTTTTTCATTTTGGCAATCATTGTGTTCTTTGAATTTTTTGTTTATATGATATAAATGTTATAGTTTAAGAGAAAAGTCAAAGATATGATTTGAAAGGAAACAATGTATAATTGAAATTGATTGCCACTTTAACAGAGAGAAAGTCATGTTCAAAAAATATCTACTGTCAACTTTATCAAACAACTTATTGATATCTATACTAAATCCCAAATTCATATTTTTAAAAAGTTTGATATATTCTAACGTGATAAAAAAGTGTTATAGATTGTTGTCAACTTTATGATAAAAAATACTCAGTTGTACATACTTTATATTCATTCTATTTTCTTCCTTCTCAACATGATAAGAGAACACTATCTTTATTTTGCGACTATTCTCTTTATCATTTAAAAATCACATTGAAATTTCATCATACATTTTACCTCTTTATTTATCATCACACATTATTGAGGTAATAGCTTTTCACATGTTTATGGAATAAAACAATGAAAAACAAAAGGTTGACAAAACATTAAATTTAAACTATTCACATTTGAAAGGTAAGACTTTTGCACCAAGAATAAGATTAAAATAATTTTAAATTTCACACACAAATTGAAAAAAGTTATGTATGTCAGGTCAATAGTCATAATAAAAATATTTTTAAATAGTATTAAACTTTAAAAAAAATAACAGAAATAGTTAAGTAAATAAAAAATAAAATAATACTACAATAAAAATTGACATTATCACCCATCAAACTTAAAATTGCTAGGAATGGTTCTAAATCATGACTCTCACCATTTTAGTAGTGGACTTAAGTCTAATTCAACCCCACAAATCAGCCTGTAAGGTAAGGTCTTGCACCTCACTTATATATTATAATTTGACTTTATCTTCAGTCGATGTGAAACTTTCAACTGAAAATGTAGCATCATTTTATCGACTGAAAAATTCATATTCAATTTTTTTTATGATTAATTTGTTATCTCTTCCTTTGTCAAGATTCATTTTTCTCCATACATATAATAATATACTCAATTCAATTCTAATTTCAAGTTCAAAACTTGTAGGTTATTGGTTAATACTGTATTTTTATTTTTGTATAGATAAATGATAATGGAGAAATAGAATTGGTTTTTGTTTGAATATTTCACTTTTATATTAGTTTTACCTTTAACCAGTATAAAAAGTAAAGCTTTCTGTATCAAAATCAATATTAAAAATTAATACTTTATATATCTTCTATTTTTATACATGCTCTAGTATATAAAATCCTTTTTAACTTATGTAAAAAAAGAAACTTTTTTGCATTAGTATCTCTACTTTGTGTACACTTATGATTCCTAATCATAAGCTACTTAACCATAAGAACAGCTTGGCATATATATATATATATATAGAAGGATTTAACTCCCAATACTTGGGATGTAAAAGTAAGAAGTGAAAAATAAGGTTTATTTCCATTTCACAGGTAGAGTTGGTAAGGAGATTTGGAAGATGCGTGATAGAGTTGGAGTCTTGCAATTAATAACATCACATGAGACAATCATCGATAATCCAATTACATGAAACACAGTTGGCAACAAATCATGTTTTACGTGCATCTCTTGTTACAAAAAGCCTCCACGAAAATGACATCTTTGAAATCAGCATCCCCAGCTAAACTTTATATATATATATATATATATATAATATATAATTTTCGTAATTATATAGTGAACTAAACCATGAAAAGGATAGTGATTTTACTTTTTAATTTCAACAAAATATTTTTTTTCATAATTATATTATTAATACAAAATATTTTTAAACTTGTATAAAATTAAAATACGGTCAAAAGAACTTGAAGATGAATAAATAATAATTAACAAAACGTACGTTCGGTTAATAAACTACTAATTTGGTTGGTCAGTATAATCGTATCTTTAAAGTAATAAAATTACACAAGTCAAAATATCCAATATCTATCATTTTAGTGTCCGAGTTAGTATCTTATTAATATTGAAAACTAATTTGAAACCTTTTCTTTTTAATTCGAGAAACTATGTGATATGATTTTTAATATTTAAAAGAGTTAATAATATTTTCAAGAAAAATAAAGATTTCAATTTTGTCAACTCATCATTCTCCTCCAACTTTCTTTATGTGTCCCTTTTTTTGTTTTTTTTTTCTTTTTTTTGTTTCTTTGTATTTACGTCAAGGCTTTCAACTTGGCTTTAAGGAGACAGGGGACACGAAGTCAGTGTCATGATCTCTAACTTTAAAAAAGAGAGTTCAATTGGTCAAAGTACTTTTCACTATGTCCAAATTTGTTAGGTTAGTTTCTTCCAAGTCCAAATTGGCTTCAAAATATTAATGATCGTGAACCGTGAAAGCCACTTACCACAATATTTATTTGGCCTACATCACATAACTTTTTTACTTAACCTTTTATTGCTAGTCAAAAGGAGAAGGCTTTCCCACCATTAATTGCAATGTTAAAGAAATAAAATAAGCAGAAGCTGCTATATATCTTTTCCATTTATCATTTTGTTCTGACTCATCGTTGTAAGAACTTTCAACCAGAACTTCCAATCTTGAATAAGTGTACGACCAAAAGAAAATATATGTTCTAATATTAAAATAGGTGTAAAATATATATAATTGTACATGAAATACACCATCGAATAGAATCACAAGCTTGAATAAGAGAAATATACATAGATTTCTCGATTATTGCAACAAGACCATATTTAAATTATCATCTAAAATACATGTCTATGTCTACACTATAACCTGAAGATTTTCCTTATTGATGTCTTGTAATTGCTGGTTTCCTTCGAATTTGATATATTTATACCACTTGGCCAATGCAATGTAAATTACAAGATCAGCAGCTGTTAGTGCTGCTAAGAGGAAGAAGAACCTGTCCAAATGTCCGAGGTTTAGGTTTCCTGGTATCCATCCAGGTATGTCATTTTTGGTAGAGATTTTCATGACAATAGCAACTAGCAAACTACTTACGTAGTTTCCCAGTGATATTGATGTCATGCACAGTGCACTGCCAAAGCTTTTCAATCCTTCCGGTGCCTGTCCGTTGAAGAACTCCAACTGAGGCACGTACATGAAAACCTCTGATGCTCCTGTGAGTACATATTGTGGCACTTGCCAAAATACGGACAATGAACTCGACCCATCGCATTTAACACAGTCTTTTATTGCATACTTCAGCCTGAATTTCTCCACCAACCCTGCTGAAACCATGGCCATGATTGCAAGGACCAGACCAATTCCCATCCTTTGAAGCTCTGTGAGTTTGGATTTCATTGTTTTCGCCACAAGAGGGTCAAGAGCGTGCCTGTAAACGAAGATGAAAAAGGCCACTCCTAATATGTCGAAGCTGGACATGCTCGCTGGAGGAATGTTAAAACCTGGAATTCCAGTGTCCATAGCATCTCCTTGCACCACATAGAGTGATGCCATTTGAGCAAAAACAACCGAGTACATTATGGTGCACAGCCAAATTGGGAGTAGTCTTAGTACGCATTTCACTTCTTCTACTTGTGTCACAGTCGATAGACGCCATGGACTGCGTTTATTCTCCTCTATCTGCTCCAAATCTTTTGATGTCGCAAATGCTGCTTTATCTAAGAACCTGACAAAAATCAGTATAAAATTTCATCAATGACTTCCTGATATATACTTGCTCAGAAACAAATTTTGTCGAAATAATTTCCAAATATGATTAACGATGATGTACACACCTAAATCCTTGTGTGTGGAGCATTTTTCTCCTTCCATTGGGTGAGGATTCTTCAACCTCATAAAGTTTATCTTGAACTGATACCTTGACCTTCCATTTTTTTGCTGCAGCAACAAAAACTTGGGCAACTCTAGGTAGAGGGTTTCCAACAGGCTTAAAGTATCTGTACCTTCGTGTGCCACAAAGGAACAAAATCAATGCAATAGCAGCAGATGCAGTTGATGCCCAGAATCCCAAAGTCCACTGTCCCTTATCCTCAAAATAATCCAAGACGGTGTTTGAGAAGAGGGAGCCAAGGTTCAAAGCCAAATAGAAGTAGCTAAAAAATGCTACTTTTGAAAGCTGTTCCTTGGGATCCCCTTCATCGAATTGATCAGCCCCAAATGTGGCTATGTTAGGCTGATATCCTCCGTTTCCCAAGGCAACCAGGTATATGGAAACATAGAAGAAAACCGTTTCATAGGATGAGTGTGATCCACACAGTAATTCTTTGTCACCACAACCACTCGGCTTCAATAGGAATATGTGAGATGACAATGATAACAAAACCAAACCCTGTCGTATCAAAATCATTAATTCCCTTTAATACAAGAGGTATATCATCACACCAAACTCTTTGCTCATGCTTAGTTCATCCAAATTAAGCTAATTTCGTTTTTTTTAGAACAAGTGTAACATAAATTTTATGTTATGTTAATTTAATTCACTTGATGTTGGGAAGGTGCAATGAAGTGAAGATAACTTACGATGACAAAAATGAGTTGGAAGATGGCGCAGGTGACGTACCTTCCCCAGTAAGAGTCACTGAGGAAGGCTCCAAGAAGAGAAAAGATGTAAACAGTGCCAGTCCACTTGCTAACGTTGTTTGCTGCATCAGCATTGTCTTGACCCATCACTCGAGTCAAAAACAAAACCAGATTCACTCCCACTCCAAAGAATGCCAACGTTGCAAGACCTTGATTCACTGTTACAGTAAACAACAACACATCACTCCATCGATCAATATTATTTAATCACAATTTTTTATATATATTTCTTAATTTTAGTATTTATTCACTTTTGGATTAACAAATCAAAATAATATAAAAATGTTAAAGAATAATAAAAAGATAAATTTCATGATATTGGGATTGAAAGTTTAACTTTAAGATTTAAATAGAAAATATTATTCAAAATAAAATAATTTATGTTTGTATAACAAGAATACAGTTCATTTATATGAATTAGTACTCCCTACGAAACCAATTCAAATATTTTTAATACAAAACAAAAATAAATACATAGATGAAATTTTAAAAGTAATAATATATATATATATATATATATATATATATATATATATATATATATATTTTGCTAATTTATATAATCTCGTATTAAATTTTAATTGATAAAACTATCTTCATATATTATGAATTTTAAGTATGGATTTTAAGTTTTAAGATTATGGGTATTTGAATAATTTATAATTTTTTTTATTTTTTTATTTTAATATCTAAGTTAGCAAATATATATATATATATATATATATATATATTCGTTTTAATATTATATTATACTATATTATTTGTTATTATTTTCTATCTTTTTCTTGTATTTTACTAAAATAAAAATATTAATTTAAAAAGATAGAAATACTACTAAACTTTTAAAATTTTTTACACTTTTTTTTAGACATAAGTTGTTCTACAAACTTGATTAGGAGTGTCAAAACGGTTGCGTCGTCTGATGGGCCCTTAAGTAAAAGGTGGGTCGGGCCAGGAATTTTACCCTGCCAGCTCTGACCCGTTTGTCCACGGGTGTTGGGTTGTAGGTAGATTGATCATCGATTGACATGTGGTATCAAGTATAACGGACTGAACGTGATTCGTATCAATATTTTTTGTTTTTTACTTTTTCAACTTTATTAATAGTTAACATAAATAATGAAACCAAAAGTTTTTAAGAGTTGATTTTCATTAATGAATATGTAATTTGTATTTATATATTATTGTTGTATACTTCTCTTTATCTGTTCTTTTCTAATCAATAATTTATTAAACAATCAAGAACAATCAAATTAAAAAAAAAAGAAAACAAAATGTTATTCTAGAAAAAAAGTTGAAATGAATAAACGAATATATATGAGTTTAGTTAAGTACCTAAAATCAAAATTCCAGTAACCCAAGTGCCAGTTCTTTTCCGAAGTGCAGGATGACCACGGCTATCAATTGCTCCATCTGACGTGCAAACGTAGTCGTCTCTGCTCGTCTTTCCCTTCATTTTCTCCTATATAGTATCATCAAATAATATTAGATCTTAGTTTGACCGGAATCATAGCTGCGACATACTTATGTCCTCTTTAACCGTTTCAAAAATTATATATTTTTTAATTATTTTTTTAAATTGACCCATTAACATATATAAAAATTAGCCCTGTTAATTACCTTTTTTCTGCATAAGTGAATAATATATTTTTAAAATAATTTTCTGAATAAATTTAACTTTCAGATAAATTAATTTTAGGAATTTCACATTTCCGAATGGAAAAGAAAAATCAATTATTATATGTTGGTATTAAATTAGGCATTTAGCTAACTTTCTTTATTTCGCAAGTTCATAATTTTAATTTAAAAAAGATTAATTATGAAAGGCATTAATGATAGAGTAGGTATTGTTATTTAAAGAGAATTAATCTTTTATCACGGAAGGACTGAAAAAATAGGAGTTGTTTGGCATTTATTAATGACAATTGACTGTTTGAATCGGTAGGTTTATCAGACGTAGGAATAAGGAAAAGAGGAGAAGATTGAAAAGACTGAAAGATAGAAATGGTGCATGCATGATTATTAATATCTGTATAATTGTGTTAAAAACGCAAAAGAACAATGTTTGAGCAAAAGATATGCATGCCCTCGAGGTTTTCTGATCCATTTGAAGTTTCACATGTTGTTACATGTGGTGTTACATGTTTCACAATATTCATGCATGCATTAGGTCAAACGATGAGGATCATTTCAACTACATGGATTAAAACAAAAGTTGACGAAAAGCAACACGAATCACGAAACGAAAATTTTGAAAAAAGTGAACATAAAACTGACCTTTTTATCAAAATAGAAACAGGGCATTGCTGTAGTTAGTGTTGGACGATATGGATGTGAACAGTGGACGTGGAAGAGATATATGTGTTTGTTAATACGAAGGGATAGATGAGAGAAGTTGAAGAATATCGAACATTTATATATAGAACTTTAAGCTTAGGACAAAGAAATAAAGAGAAGGTTAGGGATGGAAAATGCAGAAAGTATGGTACTATGGTTTTCTTTTTAGAAGAAGGTGATATAGTTTATATTTTAGGTATACCTTAGGCATGCTGTCATAGTTGAAATAATTGTGCCCAACTTGATTCTTCTAAATTATATAGGGAAATTTATTTAAACATATTTCCTTTTAGAATTTTATTCCTTATTATGAACTATTAACCTAACTTAAAATTATGAGATAGCTCGTAAATTGAATCGCTCGGTCTAGTTTAAGTCCATCGAATTAGGACACGCCATAACTGCTTCTAGAATTTGAACATTATTATTTTACGCAATTTTGTATAAGCATTGACAATCATGCTACGAGATGATATCGGCCACAAACGTTTCTCACGTGTCGGCCTATTATCATTCTCATTACATTACAAAATAATCAAGTGATAAAAATACATAGTTGGTAGACTTCATTGTATATGTCTTATCATTATTTTCGACGGTTGTATATCTATAGTCTATCATACAGTCTAAAATAACTTTTTTAGATTATATTTGAAATCATAGTCTATTATTATATGATTCTTCAAATAATCGTAATATATTATTATTTATGGACTATAATTTTTTTAATAGTATTATCATTTATAGACTAAAGTTATCTAAATAACAGTAATTTGTTGCCAGTTTATTATCGTTTATAAATTATGATTGCTTACATAATTACTTATCCTATTTTATTATCACTTATAGAATATGATTTTGTCAATAATCGTAATCTATTATTTATAGACTACAATTCTTCAAATAAGTGTAATTTATTATTACTTATAAATTAAAATTCTTTTAATAACTATACTTTATTATTCTTTTGGATTTTTTTTAATATATATATAGTTTTAGTTTATCTATTCCTACTGAAACAAACCAAATAAAAATCAATGGATCTGAGTTAGTTTGTCCTTAGTATATCCGAATATGAACTAAAAAAACGTTATTTAAGGTTTGCTTATATAAAATGAAACTATGAGTTTTTGTATTGAATCTAACACTTGAAACTAAGTTCACTCAATAACTTAGTCACAAAATCAAACAACCTACTTGTGTGTATATACGATAAACCAGTTATAGAAAATTATACTAAACAACATATTCAAATAAATATTATCATAATAACACATAATAATTCATAACAAAATAGATATTATCATACACAAATTTTTTTAAATGCATTAAAATATGTGGAGAGGAATATAAACTTAAGAACATGCTTGACCGCAAACGTGAGTAACACCAATGTGGGTAACATTAATCACGTATAGAAGGTAACAATAATGTGGGTGGCCACTACGACGTAAATAGCCTAACACAAACAAGTGTGTAGGGTTTTGGGTGAGGAAAAAGTAGAAAAACAAATGAAGGAGGAAAGAGATATAAACTTGAATGGAGGACAATAAGGGTGACACCAAGTTAAAGGAAGAGCTTATCTTTCATGTCGAATAGGAAAAAATTGTGTTCAATAACAACAATAGACAATAATAGCTTTAAATTATTCAAGACAGTATAAGCTATATTCACTTAAAACTATAGTCTATCTCACCATATAATACAATTCATTCAAATAACCATAGTTTATAATTAGATAAATTATGATTTTAATTGAACCATAGTCTATTCTTTGTCAATAACTTAAAAAATGTCATTACTTCAGTATAAACTATATTTTTTAAATAATTGTATGTAATTTCACATATATGTACTAATGTAGGTAAGTAATTAGGTATACATTATTAAGATATTATGAATAGTGAAGATAAGGATATGGATTCTTTATATTATCTAATTATTTTACATTATTTTGAGAAGGAGAAAAATATTTTCGAAAAAATTGTAATAGATTTTATTTCTATAAAGTTATCTTAGTTCTTGTAAGAACATTTATTATATAACTATGTTAAAAGGATTATATAGTATTATTAAGGAACATGAACTTTTAAACAATAATTATCAACTTAAGTTTGAAAGAATCTTATAAATTAGACAACATTGTTTGTTGATAAGAAAGATTAGAATGATGTGAAGAATTACTCTATAAAAGAGATTGAGACATTGAACTGAGAATAACTCAAATATAAAGGAGGTTGGAAAATAATAAAAACGCATCACATATAGCTTGGAAAAACTTAGGAAAAACATAAAAAAACAAGTGACTCTTTACCAACACAACCTTTCCACCCTAGTATATGCTAAATGAAATGGAGATCATTGTAGTTAAAGCTCTTATCACAATTTCACTCTTATTTAATCGTATGAAAGTCTTGTAAGAACCTTTTAAAGACTATACTATATATCACCGATCTAGAAAGCCTCATTGTTGTATGTTATAATATGACATTGCTCTTAATGAACACATAGATATATATTACAATTCATGTAATCTTTTGTAAGGTCTTTTCCACGATATTGAAAGAGGTAACGTTGAGTTAGTTCACACAATTATCCACATATTTAATAGATTGTTTTAACACATTAGTAAAGTTTAGCACTCAATTTGTGAGAAGTTAACCTTATCACTTAACTTTCATTGTTTTAGTTAACATTTGGTAATAAAAATGCAAATCTTTGCAAATTCTGAACATATATACCAATCAAAATAGAAAAAAATTACACTACGAACATTATAAAAAAATAATTAAATAACTGATAAAAAATAATTAGTTATTATATTGAGTAAATTAAAACTATTTTATAAACTAAAAATTATTAATATGTAAAATAATCTCTAATATTAATAAAAAATTATAATCAGTAACATAGATACTAAAATTTTAATTTTTTACCATTCTTGATTCTAAATTTATATATAATTTGAAGATATTGACTATATTTTCAAGGATAATATTAAAAAAATAAATTTGTGTATTTGTAAAAAAAATAAAAATAAAAATAATAAATACGGGATTGGTGTAAAAGTTTATTGGCTGTGAAAAATAGTGCACTTCTTTCAAGATATGAAAAGTTTGTGTTAATTTTTTGTTTTTTTCCGTTGTCTATGGTTAGAAAAAAGGATTTTTCACAGGAGAAAAAATATTCATTATATTAAGATAAAAAAATAGTTAATTTAATGTTTACTTCTTAAATGTATATATGTTGCATTATGAACAATGAGCAAGAAATTAAAAATATGCTTTATTATAAATGTAATGGCTGATGTTAGATATGTGTTAATTCCTTAACTATGTGAACCACCTAATGAAATTGCTTTTGCTAATAGAAATTAAGGGCATAGGTCCATTGTTAACCTTGATTTAAACTAAGTAGGTTTATGGGTTGGTCCAATATTTTCAAGTAAATGTCGGTTTTACTTTCTTACATCTGTATGATTCCCATTCAATATATACACAGTATATGCTATTTTATTTGTTGCATTGGATCTGATCGTAGCGTGATCATTAAGATACGTTAGCTAATTAAATAAATTATAATTAGTCAAACAATAAAGGCGTACTTATATCTATATTAATAAAAATAATAAAGAAGGGAAATTAAATAAAATACATACAATACTAAACGTGTAAAAACGGTGTAAAATGGTATCAAAGTGCGTTAATCAATGTTTAACTACGTTCCAAAGTAATGTTTCAGATTTTAATATATAACAATTGTGTGTCAATGAGATGTGATCCACACAAGAAATAGAACAATACAATAAGTTTTATTAGATACAAAATGCTCTCATATACATTTTAATACTTATGAGGAAATTGGTGAATATCCATCAATATTAACTAAAAATAGCTTAAGTGATTTTAAAAATATTTAAGTCATAATCTTAAATTATGCTGACATTTTCCGAAAGTTGTTAAAGACTAAAATAAAGTAAAAAGAAAATACATGAAATTTTTTTGTTAATTAATAAGTAGTAAAATTAAGTATTTTTATAACAGTCCGCTAATCATTCGTATATATCCGTAATTTGTGTGGGTGTCGATTTTTATTTTCTTTCATAAACATTTAATGCTAATTTCTTTTATTTGTTTCGCGAATTTTAAGGATTAGTTATAATCATCAACAAATCCAATTCAATCCAAAATCTTTTTTTTATCTATTGTTTATCATTATCCAATCCAAAATCTACCTTTTTTTCTTCTTCTATCAGTTATCACAATGCTTAATTGAACCCAAAATCTAATTTGTCTACTTCTATTGATGATGTCTTGTTTGATAGATTAAGTAAATTATTTTTATGTAAATGAATACTAAATAACCTTAATATATTTTTATGGGTGCAATCAAACCCATTAGATTTTACAAGACAGATACAATTTACAAAAATTAAAGGCGGTTTAAAATTTGGGTTGATTCATTTTAAAAAATTAAAAGCTATTTAAAATTTGAATTATGCGCATAATTTTATTAACATGTTCTAACAAAAAGCATAAATAACAATAAAAGTAGTACTATTATAATATTATAATAAGATAACAACATTCAACTAGAACTATTCTTTCATATATATATAACATATGGACATTTTTATTATTTGTCGGTGAACTTTTATTAAATTTTAAAAAAGAAATATTTCTTTCGTTGTTAATTACAGAACTTTTCAACTAATTTATTAAACGAAAGAAAAAAGAAGACATGCAAGTAAATAAAAAATACATTATTTATCTAATGAAACCTTACTACGTCAATTCAAATTTAAACCATTACAATAACATTTTCGTATTCACAAAATTATCGAATCATGTTAAGTGATTAGTTTTTAAAGCATCTAGGTATAGGTTGTCGTCCTTGGACCATGAATATATATCTTCATGCACTAGTATTTCATATTCAAAGTGAAAGCTTTATTTCCCATAAATTGGTCAAAAGTTTCGTTTCTTCTGTCTTGCTTTTATTAGTCCACTCATCAAATCACCATGGTTATGTTAGTCAACCTTTGTTTGGTGCCAGTCACATTCGGATATAATTACTTTGCAAACAAATTATTGACGTGATCTTTGTTTATAAGCTATAAAAGTTTGTCTATTTTCAAAAAAGAAATACTAATTTTAATCACAAACAAATATTTTGTGTTGAAATTTTTTAACTAAGTGAAAACAATGATAAAATAAACAAAATTATAATTATTCCTTCTATAAATATTATCAATTAAACGTAAGAAGGACTAAAGTATTAGATGTTTTTATATATAAACAAAATAAAATAAGACACAACCTTATAATGACAAAACTAAATACTTAAACTTAATTAAAAGCATGATAATATATGAATCTAGCTCATGTTGTAGAATTCTGTATATTATAAAATTTAAAATTAAATATATTTTTGACCTTAAATTTTGATACATGAAATGTTTCAAAATTTGATATAATTTGATACTCAAAATTTTAAAATAATAAATATATTCCAAAAAAGATAAATAGATTGATGATTTATAAAAATGTTTTTTAAAAAAGTAAATTTTAAATCTAATTCAACCTTTTAAAACTAATTTATAAAATGAAGTTTAGACTCTATATATATTATAAACTTATTTTATCTTTAGTTGATATAGGATTTTCAATATACCATATCAGCTTGATATTAGTGAGACTATTGGTAACAAAAAATAAATAAATCTTTATATAATGAATGACACAATATATTTTAAAAATAACAAATTTTAGTATAATAAACTTCAAATATTAATCTGTGGCCCAAATGATGCAAGCAGTGGGAGCGGCCCAATAGTTCATGGCCCACAACTCTGATAAATCTATCAGAGGGAAAATATTAACTCTGCAAACGTGGCAGAGGCTGTGTGAGTGAAGAAGAAAGAGAACGGAGAATCCAGAGGCTTCTTCCCTGGAGACCGAAAATGGAGGTGGCAGCACGGCGGTACGGCGGCTTCAGGCGACCGGAGTGCAGAAGAGAAAAATGGAGAGAATGGAGAGACAAGTAAGTAAAACCCAATCTTTATCTGTTTCTATAATATTGCTTGTAATCTCAGTTTTCCATTACATTCAAAGACATAAAGAAGAGCTCTATTTATAGAGCTCTTGAAAACAGAAAACAGTTAAAGTAATAACAGAAAAACCAAAACCTAAGATGCTAATGGACTACGGTTCATATTACAATAAAAGGAATCAAAAATAGTTTGATTCTTAACAGCCTCCCCTCAAACTGGACGGTGTATGGTCACCAGTCCAAGTTTGGGAATAATGGACTTGAACTTGACGAGGTGAGGAAATTTGGTGAAGATATCAGCAAGCTGTTCATCGGATCGCACGGGAAGAAGGGTGAGGAGGCGTTCTTGGATTTTCTCACGAACAACATGGCAGTCAAGCTCAATATGCTTGGTGCGTTCGTGAAAGCTCTGGTTGTGAGCTATATGTCTCGCGGATTTGTTATCACAGTATAAAGCAAGTATCCCTGATGCTTCAATTTTGAGATCCTGTAAGAGATAGCAAAGCCACTGTATTTCACATACAGTGGCTGCAAGTGCCCTGTATTCAGCTTCAGTTGAAGATCTGGAAACAGTCTTCTGCTTCTTAGACGTCCATGAAATGAGGGATGATCCTAGGAAAATACAGAAACCTGTTGTGGATCTTCTGGTGTTGGGGCAAGTAGCCCAGTCAGAGTCACTGAAAGCTTTTAGTTGTATAGGAGAGTCAGCAGCAAAAAATAACCCTTCAGAGGGCTTAGATTTAATATACCTGAGAATGTGTTGAATGGCACGATAATGGTAATCAGTGGGTGACTGCATGAATTGACTGAGTAGATTAATAGGAAAACATAAGTCAGGTCTAGTGTTTGTGAGATAGAGTAACTTCCCTATTAACCTTCGATAGGGACCTGGGTCGTCCAGGTAGCTGTCCATCTTGTATAAGGTGGTTGTATCACTTAAGAAAGGAGTGGAGGAAGGCTTGCATCCCAACATTCCTGTCTCTTCCAGTATGTCCAAAGCATACTTCCTTTGGCACAAATGAATACCTTTCTTTGATCTGGCTACTTCTAATCCCAAAAAGTATTTGAGTTCCCCAAGGTTCTTTATTCTGAATTTCTTGTGTAGGAGTTCCTTTATGGAGCTGATTTCCATCATAGAATTACCTGTCAAAACAATGTCATCCACATATACAAGTAGGGCTGTGAAACCTGTAGGGGTTGTTTTTGTGAACAATGAGTGATCTGACCTAGATTGAGTGTAGTTCACAGATATTAGGAAGGAAGACAGTTTTTCAAACCACTGCCTACTGGCTTGTTTCAAGCCATATAGAGATTTCGTTAGTTTGCAAACCTGCCCTTTATTATAGTTAGTCAAACCTGGAGGGGGCTCCATATATACCTCCTCATTAAGATCTCCATGTAGGAAGGCATTGTCCACATCTAGTTGATGAAGAAACCAATTGTTTGAGGCAGCTAGAGCAATGAGGAGTCTAACTGTGGTGAGTTTTGCAACAGGAGAAAAAGTGTCTAGGTAGTCAATCCCTTCCTGTTGTGTGTAGCCTTTTGCCACTAGGCGGGCCTTGAATCTCTCAATGCTACCATCCGCTTTATATTTAGTCTTATACACCCACTTACATCCTATAGCATTCTTTTCTGGGGGTAACTCAGTTAGAACCCATGTGTTATTATCCTGCAGAGCCTTGATCTCTTTTTGCATGGCCTCTACCCACTCGTGCATGCCTTTTGCCTCACTGTAAGACCTAGGTTCCCTGCCTCCAGTGACAGCCATGGTGTATTTTCGATGCTTTGCTGAAAGATTATCATAGCACAACAGATTAGATATCGGGTAAGGGGTTTTAAGGTTATTTTTCAATGATAGGGATTGATTGACCTGGTGGATGTAATCCTTTAGGTAGTCAGGGGTCTTTCTGGGCCTGTTAGACCTTCTATACACTTGCATATCCTGACTGTCTTCTGGACTGTCACTGCTGTCTTCATCAGCAGTGGTTTGTTGTGCTTCTCCATGGTCAGTTCTGTTGTGTGTGTCATTACCAGTGTAGCTGTGGTCTTTAAAGAAATCACTGAGCGAGTCAACTCTGTCCCTTCCACTTTCTGTGTTTGAACTGTTGTCCTGTACATACTTGTAAGGAAAAATGTCTTCATGGAAGACAACGTTCCTGCTTATAAGTAATTCCTTGCTGTTTATGTCAAGCACTAGATAGCCTTTCACCCCAGATTTGTAGCCTAGGAAAATAGCTTTCCTAGCTCTTGGGTCAAGTTTACTTCTATTTTGCTCAAGGGTGGAAGCAAAACACAAACATCCAAAAATTTTGAGATTAAGATAAGTAGGTGGTGAATTATAGAGCATATCATGGGGAGTTTTGTTATTAAGAGTAGGAGTAGGTAACCTATTTATAAGATAAACCGCATGACTAACAGCGTATGACCAATATGTATTGGGAACGTTAGACTGAAAAAGTAGGCCACGGGTAACATTTAAAATATGTTGATGTTTCCTTTCAACAACAGAGTTTTGTTCAGGGGTTTCAACACAACTTCTTTGATGATTAATACCATGTAATTTGTAGAAATCCACACACTTAAATTCGGGACCATTATCTGATCTAATAGTCTTAATCCCTTTGTTGAACTGATTTTTAATTTTAATAACAAAGCTCTGCAGTAAATCTCTAGTCTGGCCCTTATTATTCATCAAAAAAATCCATGTATGTCTACTGTAGTCATCAACTATAGTGAGAAAATATCTATGTCCATGAACAAAGATAGCATTGAAAGGACCCCATATATCACAGTGCACAATATCAAAGCATTCAGCAGTGGTAGAAGTACTGTTTTGAAAAGACAATTTTTTCTGTTTAGCATAATGACAGGTATCACAAATAGTATTATGTCCTAAACTAACATAGGAGAAGTTCTGGCATATTTGTCTCATGACCCTGTCCCCTGGATGGCCTAACCTATAGTGCCACAGGTCAACATCAGTTTTCTTAAAAGAAAAAGCATTCCTGGAGTTATTTCTTTGATCTGGTTTAGGAGAATCCTGCAGATAGTAAAGTCCTCTCCAAGACTTAGCATATCCAATCATCTTCGAAGTATGATTCTCCTTTATCTGGCAAGTCTTAGATGAGAAAGTTAGATTACAATTCAAGTCTTTAATAAGACTTTGAACTGAGATCAGATTGAAATAAAATTCAGGAATATGTAAAACATTAAAAATAATGAGGTCCTCAGAGAATTTCACAGTACCAGCATGTTTAGCTATGAGAGTAGTATTGTTGGGCAGCCTTATAGAAATAGGTTTAATTTCATGATATGTCATAAAGTTCATTTTATCATGTGTCACATGGTCTGTGGCACCAGTATCAATTATCCAGGAAGAATTACCTGGTTTGTCTTCAAAATCATTCCTCTGAACTTGATTGATTTTGTGAGTGGGCTCCTCTTCTTTGTCTATCATTCGGAGTAGCTTTTGCATCTGTTCTGCAGTGATGGAGCCAAATATGTTGTCCTTACTTGTAACCTGCGTTTTCTGGACTCCTTCGGGTTCAGTAGTATTCTGGCAAGCATGGGCAGAGCTCCATTCGTTCCTTTTGTCCTGACTCCCCTCTCCTTTCTTGTACCAAGGTGGATACCCATGTTTTGAATAGCATTCATCCACAGTGTGGTTCATTTTGTTGCAATAGGAACACTGTTTGCCATAGTTTGGGTTTCTACCTCTTCCTCTTCCTTGGCCACGGGACCCATAGCCCCTTCCTTGTCCTTTCCATTGATTGTTTTTGTCAGCAGTGCTGGCCAAAACCTTAACGTCACCAGTCCCATGCTTTTCCTGTCTCTCTTGCTGTATGATAAGAGAAAAAACTCTATTTATGTTTGGGAGAGGGTCCATTAACAGAATCTGTGTCCTTACTGTATTGTAGGATTCATTTAATCCCTTTAGAAAGCATATCACGTGCTCCATCTCTCTGTATTTCAAGAAGGTTCTTGAAAGATCACAACTGCAAGGAATCTTGCAAGTACAGGTGGGTATGGGTCTCAAGAACTCCAATTCTTCCCAAAGAATCTTTAAGTCAGTAAAAAATTGACTCACTCCTCTTTCTCCCTGTCTAATGGAATGTATGTCTTGGAGTAAGTCTGAAATTTTGAAATGATCACCCTTGGAAAATCTTTCTTTTAACTCATCCCATAATTCTTTTGCATCTTCCACATATATGACACTCTCGGCTATTTGTGGTGAAAGAGTCTTTGTTACCCAAGAAAGTATCATCATGTTGCATCTTTCCCATGCATCATATAGGATGTCATCCTTTTGGGGTTTCTTTATTGACCCATCAATGAATTTAATCTTGTTCTTGGACAGCAAAGCTCTTCTCATGCTTCTGCTCCAGGATGAGTAGTTATTCTCACTTAAAGTTTGAGTGATGAGGGTGAGACCTGGGTTCTCTCCCGGGTGTAAGTAATAAGGACTGGAAGGGTTGTTGAAATCTGCCAGTTCCATGGAAGTTAAAGACTGAAAGAACAAACCCAGAAAATTTCAAGAAAATCAGTGGGGGTAGCGGAAGCAGAGTAGCTCTTGATACCATATCAATCTGTGGCCCAAATGATGCAAGCAGTGGGAGCGGCCCAATAGTTCATGGCCCACAACTCTGATAAATCTATCAGAGGGAAAATATTAACTCTGCAAACGTGGCAGAGGCTGTGTGAGTGAAGAAGAAAGAGAACGGAGAATCCAGAGGCTTCTTCCCTGGAGACCGAAAATGGAGGTGGCAGCACGGCGGTACGGCGGCTTCAGGCGACCGGAGTGCAGAAGAGAAAAATGGAGAGAATGGAGAGACAAGTAAGTAAAACCCAATCTTTATCTGTTTCTATAATATTGCTTGTAATATCAGTTTTCCATTACATTCAAAGACATAAAGAAGAGCTCTATTTATAGAGCTCTTGAAAACAGAAAACAGTTAAAGTAATAACAGAAAAACCAAAACCTAAGATGCTAATGGACTACGGTTCATATTACAATAAAAGGAATCAAAAATAGTTTGATTCTTAACAGATACCATCTTAAAAAATAAATTTTAAGTTTACCATAACCTTACTAAACTATTTTAAAATTTGTAATTATTAACTTACCTTATGTAGAACTAACTTTTAAAATAAGATTTGTAATCAGTAAGCATAACTTACCTTATATGTAGTACATGTGGATCTCCTTCAATTTTAAATTACTTTTTTTACTTTCAAAATTTGGTTTGACTTTTGTTTATTTCTAAAATTTAATTCACCTAAAACTATAAACATCTAGTCTAAATATATATCATTATGATTTCAGTTCGTAAATTAAGTATAGAAGACTTATTTAGTATATTAGGAGACTAATTTTAATTTTTAAGAATGATGTAATCCAACTTTAGACCTTTTATATACTAAAAAGGTTTGGTTATACTATTAAAATTATATGAGTTCAATTAATTGTTTCGATACTATAAATACCGGAAAAGGCTCGTTTTCTTAAAAAAATATTTTATCAGTTGTTTCATTTCAAAACCATAAAAGAGGATGTTTTTTCAGTAAAGGTTCCATTTAAAACTACGATTATTATTCTAACTATAACTAGAATAATTGGTAACACTATTTTTTAAAGAATAATTATAGTAACACTAGATAAGACATTTCCTAAATATAATAAGCAGGGATAATAATGTTTCATATTTTAAGATAAGAAAATGTTTTTTTTTACAACTGATAGTTTGTAATTGGTCCATTTCAAATATACAAACTAATAAAATAGTAATACATAACTTATTTGTGAAAAAATTGTCAAAAATAGTTGTTACTGTATCATAGTCTGTTGAGATATATGATAAATGCTTTATTTTCCTTGGTAATCACAGTGACCATACTGTTTAATGATTAATACAATTAATTATTGTGCATTTGTTGCATTTGATCCACTGCATTTTCCATTGGACGATTAATTGTCAAATTTCGTTTGATAAACAGATTAGAATAAATCAAGATAAAACACATATTTTGTTTTATTTACCTGATGAATGGTATGCAACTGTTAGTTTACGTGTCAAGACATATCTATAGTTGTGTGCATTTGACGATTGCTGGATATGTCTCCATTCTAATTGGTCAGAAAGCTTCATTCATAAGTTCTTTTATTACACTCTTCCCTATTAATTAATCATAGTTTGGACAAAGTTTAATCAAAATGGATCATGTCACCAAAACTTTGGTGCCAGTCACAACCCTGTATTGGGACATGACATTCAGAAAAAGTTATATTTTTAGAAATTATATCACATATGACATTTAACACCATAGTTTTATTTGCGGTTAATTTTGGAATCATAGATAGAGAAATACGTGACCACTACTTGTGGTTTCAACGGCAACTAAGTGTTTGCTTTAAGGATCACAAAGTTGAAGCGTCGACATCGTGAACAGTGTTGGAGGAGTTGTTCGAAGCAAGGTGTTGGCGATGATGTTATTATTATGGATGCATTGTCCACTTGGCACAAGGTGAGAAGCCATAAACCCTTGAACTTTTTACAGAAGAACAAAGAATGATGCAGTTGTCAATTTTGTAGTAAGTAGTGCTCGTCATTTACCTTGTCAGGGTCGACTATGGTGGCGTCATGGATCCTTGTTGATGGTCCCAGTTCAGATAACAAACGTTTTCTCCATGTTAATATCTATATACTTTTGAAAAACTTTTATGAAGGAATTATGTAGGTTTGTTGAAACTGTAGCTACACTTAGCTTCGTTTTAAGTAGAGCGGTCAAATAAGCCCCTTTAATAAGATTTGGCCCTAACCCATGTGAGTTGGGGCCAAAAAAGCCCACAGGATCAAAAAAATTCTATTAAAAAAGCCCACAGGGCTAAAAACCCCTAAAGCCCTATAGGCCAGGGCCAGCCCATGGGCTTTCCTTTTTACAAAATTTAACATCCAGAAACATAATATCATCATACAAGTAATCACAAATCATGTGTATTTTTTATCCAGCTTTCATTTTATCTTTGTTACTAATAACTTATAACCATAATTGATTCATGTGTAATTATATTTTTTTACCAATAAAATTAATTTTCTACTTCATAACTGTTTTTATATTAATTAGTTTAATAATAATGCTTTTATACAATTATTCCTTAATTTCCAAATTTTGTTTTGATAATTTTTTCATCTTAATTTTGGTTTGTAAATTTGACGGTTCAGAGATATCACATAAAATAGGTTTAAAAATTAAAAAATTTAATTTAATTTGTAAAATTTTGATGGACTAACGAATTTATTTATAGATGATAATCTATTTTGTCACTAATTTAAATCAATATCATTCGATTAAGATTTGTGATCAAAATTACATTATTTTTAATTGGTGTGAACATGTTAAAATTTTGACTTAATAACTTTTTAACTTTTTTAATTTTCCAAATTTAATAAAATTAATATTTATTATTTACAAAATTATATAATTCTTTTAAAATTTTTTTATGAAACGTATAATTTAGTCATTTACATCAATTTATATATTTTTATGTCTTTTTCATATATTTTATATTATATTCATTTGTTTTTTTTATTAGTTCCTTATTAAGAGACATTGATGTAATTTATTTATTATTATAATTATTATTTATTTTATATGTTAATAATTAAATACAATAATAATTTTAATTTTAGTATTATAAATTATAACATTATATTTATTTAAAAATATTGTATCTATTATTTAATTATTTTTTATTACAATCGACTCAATTATGATAAATAATTCAATAAAAACGATCTTTGTTGGATAAAGATAAGTATGATTTTAAAATATTAATTTAATCTAAAAGGTTAGAAAAAAATCTGATTTTATAACCACTAGGATTACATATAGATCTTGTATACTAACATATATGATATTTATAAGAATTTTGCCTAACAAGGATTTTCACTAAAAAGTTAGTTCTTTTATTATGTGAAATTAATTTTAAACTTAACAAAGTTTGTGGTTTAATTTTTTTAATGTATATATATCTATACAAAACATTCAACAAAAGAATTTTATATGACAAACTATAAAAAATAAAAATTTTACACCGATATTAAAAATTCATCCAATCAGTAGATTTGAATTTAAAATCTATCCATAATTAATATTTCAAATATTTATATAGATATCAGAATTCGATTATTGAAAAATCGAATTTTCAACTGTGTTACTTTTATAATTTCTTTTTTGAATTTTTTTTCATTTTCTTTTAAATAAAAATAATAATTAAAATTTTCTTTTTTAACTTTCCAAAATAATAAAATTATATATTTAAAATATACTTATAGTTAAAAAATTATTTTAAATAAGTTTTTATAAAATCAATATTTATACATTTATATTTAATTAAAAAGATATTAAATATCTGTAAATTTTGAAAATTATTGAACTTGTAAAGTAAATAAAAGAAATAACTAAAAAAACATTAAAAGTGAATTAATTTAGTTTGGGGGCTAGTCCCATCCTAACCCTACCCTAACTAGGGTTGGGTAAAATAAACTAATCTGCACTTAATTATAGTTAACTGTACTGAATAATACTAAAAATTACTAATCCATTTTTACTAAAAACTTAAATATACTGTTTTATAGTTTAATTTTTAAAACTGAACTGATTACGTTTTTAGTTCTTAGTTCAGTTAACTATAGGAAAACTGTATCCCTCTCCTTTCCAATTATTTCTGAAACGTGACCCTGTTCTGGCTGGATGCGGCGTTGCCCACCATGATCTTGTTGGCAAAGGAGATCTCCAACGAAAACTCACAGTAATCCTACGGTGACCCAATCGCTGCCCACCGTTGTAGTCGAAAGAGAGCTTCAACGAAAACCCACGGTGACTCTGCCCTAGCCCTACCGTGACGCGCGGCCGCTGCCACCGTGACTCTGTCGACAAATGAGAGTTCCAACGGTGACCCTGCTCTGACCCTTGTCGTTGTTGATGTATCGAATGTCGAGGGGCCTGTCTTGTTCACTGCCATACCGACCGTCGAGGTAAGTAGTGATTCGATTATTGTGTTCGAGCTAGTCACTCTTTGCCTCTGCCTCTCCGTGTTGTCTCTACCTGTCTGTGTTGTCTCTGCCTCTATGTGCTGCCGCCTTACTATGTATTTTCCTTAAACCTATGATTTATGAAATTTTAATGTTGTGGGGTTTCTTCTTTTCGCCATTTTTATTGTCCCTTTTCATTCTTTGTGCTTATTTTTCTGCTTGATTGATGAATTTAAGGTGTTTATGGTGCAGTATAATGTTGGTACTTCTTACTTTATGGATTGTGTCTCTTAACCCTAAGGAAAATAGTAAGAGTTCTTTGAATTTTCAACTGGTTAGTTATGTGAGACCCTTTTAGATATTACATGTGGCTGTTTGCTACCAAATCATCTCAGTCATCACATAACGATTCCTTCATTATAATCGTGTTCCTAAGAAGTTTGGTTGAGGCAAGCAGAAGAATCCTCTCGAACCTGCAGATTGGAGTGAAAAACAGGATAGCATGCCAGCTATTATTGTTCATGATTCTAATATTTTAGCTGATGCTTCTTCTTTTAATGATGTTGTTTTTGATGATTTGAATGTTATTTTTGCTTCCAATTTTGATAATGTTGATTCTGACTTTAGGCCTGTAGTTCAATATGGTTTCAATGATGTTGTTATATTCTTTTTCTCTATATCTTTTGTTCCAACACTTGCCTTTATAGTCTTTCTTCAACTTCATGCTTTGTTCATATTTTAAACATTTGCTCAAATAATGGTGATACTATAGAAGAACACTCCACGTAATTCCCATGTTTTTTTTTCTTCTGTTGGAACAAGCTAGATCCTATTTAAAACGCAATTGACTGAGACATACAATATGTTTGAATTTTAATATATGTTGAACCCTTTTCATCTCAACTCATAAACTTTTGACAGCATACTGATATATTCATTTTCATGTAAAAGTGATTACAGCAACGTCTAACAGTAGGGAAAACCATTTTCACATAAACAAGAAAATAGTTAGAATTTTCAATATATATATATATATAATTTTAGAATTTTGTTCTGTTTGAAAAGTTATAGACTAATTTGTTTATTTATATAGAGAGGTATATCTCTATATAAATTGAGTTTTGTTTTACTGTAGTCTCTTCTCTAGTGCTTTTATCTGAAACGTTTTGTTTTACTGTATATTGAGTTTGAAGGCAATTAAACTTTTGTGAGGACTGTTTCGGTTTTTAGATGATTGATGGCTTTTTTGGTTCACAATAATAGCTTATTTCATTCAGTTATGGAGAGAGCTTTTGAAGAATACGTGATTTTTAACCAAACATACTACAACTTGAATATCCACGTCTGTATTCACTTGTTATTCAATAACTTCGGGAAAAAAATTGAATTTTGTGCTGAGATTATTTTCTGTATTACAGTAAACTTTAGTTGTATGAAATCATTGATATTCCCAGTTTAGATTATCTTCCCACATTCTCATTATCTGGGAAGGGAGGCATATGGTACCTCATCATGTGGGTGTCTCTTTTCTCTTTCTTCAATTTTAATGTTTGACTAGTAATTTCAATTTGTAGCAGAAAACTAGCTCTGTCGTAATCCTTGATTTTGCTGGATTTTTAAATTGATTATGAGGGGTAATAAAAGTGTTTCAATATACAGGAAAAAAAATGTCTTTAAAATATGTCAGATCACGTTAAAATATGTTGTCAGCAATTTATCATATAGATATTGATCTTATTAAGCCTAGTGCTGACACTGCTATTATTGATTTCACTTCCAATGCTCTTGATTTAGTTTATGCTATTGATCATATTGATATACTTGTTGCTGTTTTTGATCCAAATGTTTTTGCTGTTTCAGATCTTGCAATTGTTCAAGTGCTGTAACAACAATTGTTCAAGTGCTGTAATTGCACTGCTGTTGTTGCTGATTTTTCAAGTGCTGATTTTGCAATTATTTAATCGCAGGATTATTATTGGATACGAGACCATAATGACTCAGATCGACTTCATCCCGGCATTTTTATATAATGCAGGTTTTTGAAACCTATTTATTTTTCATGTAGAAAATTTTGAATTTTAAAATAGCTCGGAAGTATCTGATTTAATCAAGATTTGACTTATAAAATAAGTATACTGCATGCATTTGGAATGAAAAGTAGTGCTGTGCAACAGGATTAGTTTACTGAACTGCACTCTACTATGAGTAGACTAAAAACTAGTGCAGTTCAGTTCACCCTAACTATTTTTAGTTCAGTTTAGTTTAAGAGAACTGTTTTATAGTTAACTGCAAATTTTTATAGTATAGTGCAGTGCAGTATACTTTGCCCAGCCCTAACCCCAACCCACTTTATGTGGGGCTTTAGGGGTTGGAGCTTTTAAAAAGCCCCCTATTAAGTGGGCTAGAAAATTGGGGCTTGATTTTAGAAGGGGTCAGGGTCAACCCATGGGCCAGGGGCTCAAATGACACCTCTAGTTTTAAGCCATATGTCTCCATTTCTTTTGCATGATTAATTCTTGGATCATCGTTTTAACTGCAAAAAATAATAGGTTATATGTTAGGTTGATTCATAATGTTTTACTAATATTTTATCAAGAATTTATTGGATCATGCACCTGCGAAGACACATGACTTTTCTAAAAAATATATTAAGATTTGATACAAATGATTCAACTCAATATTCATACAAGTGATTTCCCTAAATGTAAGAATATAAAAATTATTAAAAATTTTGTTTAAACTAAAATTCTTACATTATATAAATTTTAACATATCAATAATACAGTCTTTAGTATTATTATCATAATTAACAAGTGTTTTGTTTATTTTTATCTGAACTTTATTTAGGGATCTCTAATCATAAATGTTAGTTATTATCACTTACTTGTTTGTTTGTAAGTGGTTTAAGTTTCGTTTTTTCGATGTTTCTAATATCATATTTTTTTATCAGGATTTATGAAACGATTTATTAGATGTTAGCAATTTTGAGTCATTTATATATATATATATATATATATATATATATATATATATATATATATATATATATATATAACAAATCATTAAATATGTAAGGGATATTGTATTTTATTAGTCAATTAAGTAAATTATGATTAAGGACATATATGTCATAAAATGTTTATTATGTAGAGACCAATAAAATTTTAATTTGTTGAAGAGGCCAAATTGAAATTATTAAAACTTAGAAAAAGAAGTAACCGAAGTTATATAAATGGGTCATGGTCCCATGTATGAGCATGCTCATTATATTTATATATTTTTTTTCTTTATCTCTATAAGGAGAGAAAAATCAAGAGGAACCTAAGGTGCTCTATTTCGTAAGAGTTTATTGCTTATTAATTTTGATTTGTGCTTCATAAATTTTAATATTAGATTGTATTCTGACTTCATATAATCAATAAAAATAGTTTTATTTTACCAAATTATGTCATGTGTTTGTTTTTTCCATTATAATTCTTGTTTTTTTGTATTTTTCATGGATATTGTTTTTTAGGACTTCTTAGTATTGAGCTAGCATTGCTAATATGAGTATAGTTTTTTGTTAGTATATATTTTTTTTCATGTGTTAGTGTATTTATGTCATTGCTATCTTGTTTAGATATGTTTTTGAATGGATAAATCTTGGATTGTTAAACTTTGAAATTCAGTCAACTACTTCATTAGTTTAAAAAAATTCTTAAATTTTGTTTTTGAGAATGAGGCTCTTAGATATACAATTCGTTGCCATGTTTCAAAGGTGGGTTTATGAAATGACAAACAAAAAATATAGTTTAGGAGTACTTGATTTTAAAACCATTCTCCAAAAAATATGTATTATAGAATCTTCATGGTAAGAAACAAATAGAATATATTTTTAGAAATGAAAATGATACAAGAGGTCTTTCATTTTAAAAATTCAATAAAAACAATGATAAATGAAGTATTTAGATATTATAGGCAAAAATCTACTTATATATATTCCTCTACGGAAATTAAAATTTGAAAAAAGATTACAAGAGTCCATAATTTTCATCATTGAGAATTAAGAGTGGTTGGAAGTAGAAATATCAGCATCACCTTTCCCTAGAAAAACAAACCAGACAACTTCACTATGTTTAATACTTGATGGAAATTTTGCCCAATAGTTTATGGGAACAACTTCAAACAAGTGTTGAAAATATTTTATGAAAGTAACACTAAACTGAGCGATTAAAAATAATGAAGACAATTTATCTTTAAAATTAATGCAAAACGAGCTTATGTGTATGTAAAAACGTGATTATGTTAAGTAACTAACCCAGAACTCGAAAGATCAAATATACATAAATAACAAAAACTTAATATAAATATGTATCAAATATTACATTTAGCCTTTCCTATGCAATGATGTCAAGGTTTGTTTTCATGTTTACTCTTCTAAATTCTATTTGTCTTTGTTTAGAAAAAAGGTTAGTGTTTTTCATCTAACCTTTTCTTCCGTGTTCCTTTTTTGATTTTTCAGAATCCATAACAATCTATCCCGTTTCAAGGATTGAAGTTTAGTGATCGCTCTCTCTTGTTCCCAACTTACCTCAATTAACAGGTTTTAGCCATGCACTCCCTTGATTTGCCCTGTTTTTTTCCTTTTTGGATTGGGGTTTCGTCACTGTGTGTTTATGAATTGTGTTAATGTGCACTGTGTGTAGCATTCTCTCTGCTAGAGGTTGCATTTTTTGTTATTGTTTCTGCACATGAGTTTCTATGCTTATCTTTTTCAAATTTCATTTTCTGTAATAGGATTAGTGAAGCTGCTGGTTGCACAAATTGACATCATTTTCTAAATTAATGAATGAGTCAATTAGTAAACCTAGTGGGGATGTTGATGTCCATGACAAAGACGATAATGTAACCGAATTTATTAGAGTAAATATTATTAGTAAAATTACAATATTGTTTTTTGCTTTTACAAAACTATGTACCTGACGCAGAATTCCTTGTCTAAAACTATGACAATGGAGAAGGCAGATTGAAAGCCGAATGCATACATGGTTTGTCTTCCGACATTGAAGACACAGTTTCTCTCGAAGAAGCACCAATGCCTCTTTCTCCTAAACTTGTGTGGTTCCATGGAACAATTCCATCAAATACAGGCACAAATCCACCTCTCTGGTCTCTACCAAGACACACACACTCTCTCAGAACTCGTCTACTTTTGCTCCCTCTCTCCCTCCAAGAACCTCCGCCACGCTCGGGCACTTGTGCACCATGCTGTCACCCCATCACCCATTTCTTGGAACATCCTCATCCGAGGCTACGCCGCGAGCGATTCCCCCCTTGAAGCTTTTTGGGTATTTCAGAAAATGCGAGAACGTGGTGCCATGCCTAACAAACTCACCTTCCCTTTCCTCATTAAGTCTTGTGCTGCAGCTACTGCACTTGGTGAAGGGAAGCAGGTTCATGCGGACGCTTTTAAGTGTGGTTTGGACTCTGACGTGTACGTTGGTAACAATTTGATTAATTTCTATGGGTGTTGTAAGAGGATTGTGGATGCAAGAAAGGTGTTTGATGAAATGCCGGAGAGAACAGTTGTTTCTTGGAACTCGGTCATCACTGCGTGTGTTGAGAGTCTTTGGTTGGATGAGGGGATTGAGTATTTTTTCAGGATGTGGGGTTGTGGGTTTGAGCCTGATGAGACTTCCATGGTGTTGTTATTATCTGCTTGTGCTGAGTTGGGGTACTTGAGTTTGGGAAGATGGGCTCATTCTCAGTTGGTTTTGAGAGGGATGGTTCTGAGTGTTCAATTGGGTACTGCTCTTGTTGACATGTATGGGAAGTCTGGGGCTTTGGGCTATGCAAGGTTTGTTTTTGAGAGAATGGAAAAGAGGAATGTGTGGACATGGAGTGCAATGATATTGGGGTTGGCTCAACACGGGTTTGCTGAGGAAGCCCTTGCGCTGTTTGCAATGATGCGTATCAATAACAATCATGATATATGCCCAAATTATGTGACCTATCTCGGGGTTCTTTGTGCTTGTAGCCATGCTGGGATGGTAGATGAGGGTTGCCAGTATTTTCATGACATGGAATGTGTGCATGGGATCAAGCCCCTGATGATGCATTATGGAGTCATGGTTGATGTATTGGGTCGTGCTGGTCGTCTTGAAGAAGCTTATTGGTTTATACAGATGATGCCTATTGAGCCTGATCCGGTTGTGTGGAGGACATTGCTAAGTGCATGCGCTATACATGATGTGCATGACCATGCTGGGATTGGAGAAAGAGTGAGAAAGAGGTTACTTAGGATGGAGCCAAGGAGGGGAGGGAATTTGGTTATTGTTGCTAACATGTACGCTGAAGTGGGTATGTGGGAGAAAGCAACAAATGTGAGGAGGGTGATGAGAAATGGAGGAATGAAGAAATTGGCTGGGGAGAGTTGTGTGGACTTAGGTGGCTCCATGCATAGGTTCTTCGCGGGCTATGATCCTTGCCCAGATTTGATGTCCGTTTATCATCTACTCGATGGATTGAACTTGCACTTGAAAATGGTTAACTGATACTTGCTATAGTAGTTGCTTTCAATGAATTCTGCTTGGTGGATATTGAAATTAGAAAAACACCCATAGGTTAGTTCTTTCGAAATCATTTTTGTTGACAATTTCTGTGACTAAATGCTCTTACCATTTATTTCTATATTGTATCTATGATTTTGTCACACAAGGAATTTTTGTGGCTATTTTATTAACGTTTACCCCATTTCTGACATTTTCAAATTCCATCCCTTGTTGCAAAATGACGAGTCTATATAGCAAACCCGTGAAGCATTCATTATCACCAAAGTTTTCCTTCATTTCTTGGTTCCAGGTATATTTCAGATCTTACTGTACTTTTTTTCCTAAATACATGCATAATCTTCCTGATGCTAGATACTTAAACAGAAAGACATCAAAGCTATATAATTTAGTTAGCAAACTAAACCAACGATTGGCATTTGAAAGTAGGCATGTGGATTGAGAGTCCTAGATGAAGGAGGCATGGATAAGCTTAATCTACCATTCCATAAAGAAAAACCATTTGAAGATTGTTTACAGTAATTATTTTAGGCTCAAAAGGAAGATTGATTCTAGGAGATGATAATTAGGTAACTTATCCACGGCTGAAAGTAAACAATTCTCTGTCAAAACTAACTTCTATACTCATAGTTATGTATAATCTCATCCTACTTTGATACAAAGCTATATATATTCTTGGGTACTTGAACTATACTTATGCTTCGATCATTTCCCTCACAGGAATTCTATCTATCTTAATGGAAGAAATATCCGTGAATTCTGATAATAGAGCTTTAAATTCATCTCCATTAAGGGTTTCCTTTTCAAGTAGCACATCTACTAACTTGTCAATTGCATCACGGTTATTCCTTATGTGATTCTTTGCAATTTCATATGCTGTCTCTATTATCTCCCTCACTGAGTTATCAATGTCTTCAGCTAGTTTCTCTGACAGTGAGTTCCTAGCCAGCATCCTAAGCACCACATCACTACTTTGCACTGCAGGATCAATCAATGCCCATGGCCCTATCTTTGACATGCCAAACACTGTTACCATCTGTTGCAAAAGTTATAACAACTTTCAGCACTGTGATTTCTAAAACATCCGTTGCCATATGTTTTTGTCGACAATACTAACCTGTCTTGCTATTTGTGTAATTTGTTGCAAGTCCCCAGCAGCTCCAGTGGTTATCTCAGTTTCACCAAATATGACTTCCTCTGCTGCTCTGCCTCCTAAGCCTCCAACTATTCTAGCAAAAAGTTTGTTCTTAGAGACTAGAGAAGAATCTTCATCAGGTATGAACCATGTTAAACCCCGGGCTTGACCTCTGGGAACTAGTGTGACTTTTTGTACTGGATCATGTCCTGGTGTCAGTGTCCTACATAGAGTAAACATTGTTAAGTTACATCCCAAATGCAAGAGGGTCGATCAATATGAAGTACTTCAAATATCACTCTCAAAAGGTATGTTCTGTGGACCTTCTGTTTTTATTTTCATTCCTTTATTTTATAATGAAAAACTTGGAAATACAATGAAAAAACAAAGGTCAATTCCTCAAAAACGTATTGACCTTCAATTTTTCTAGCAACTACGGACAAACATCATGTTTTGTTCTAAATTTTTCTATTACCGTATGTATTTGATGTACTTACGCGCAAACAGCATGTCCAATTTCATGGTAAGCCACCAGAATTTTGCTCCTGCCATCAGTCATCTTGGTTCCTTCCATGCCTGCCACAATGCGATCTATGGAGTGATCAATTTCTTTGAGTGTGATCTTATCTTTGCCTCTTCGACCAGCAAGAATGGCGGCTTCATTCATGAGGTTTGCCAGGTCTGCACCACTGAATCCTGGAGTTCTCATGGCAATGACACTAAGAGAAACATCCTTGTCAAGCTTCTTGTTTTTACTATGAACTTTCAATATGTCTTCCCTCCCTTTTATATCTGGTAATTCAACAGTGACCTATTGGAACAATTATAAAACAAATAATGTATTTCTTGTCTCCTCCTTAACTTCAACTAGTGATAGAAGAAATCATTTATCTGCTGATATATAATATTTTATATTCTCATCCTATCACATTTTTTTTTTCAGCAACCAACCACAAATCATTAAGTATAGTTATTAGAAAAGGCACGTTATGATTTCTGATTAGATGAATACACAGAAAGTAAACTCATTGTCATGAGATTCCATAATTATACCTGCCTATCGAACCTGCCAGGTCTAAGCAATGCTGAATCAAGAATTTCAGGTCTGTTAGTGGCAGCAATTACTATAACGCCAGTGTTTCCAGTAAAACCATCCATTTCAGTGAGCAACTGATTCAGTGTTTGTTCTCTTTCATCGTTTCCTCCACCTATACCTGTTCCTCTCTTCCTTCCTACAGCATCTATCTCATCAATGAACACCAAACATGGCGAATTTTGCTTGGCCTTATTGAACAAATCCCTCACCCTTGAGGCCCCTACACCCACAAACATCTCAACGAACTCCGATCCAGATAGGGAGAAGAAAGGAACCCCAGCCTCTCCTGCAATTGCCTTGGCCAGCAATGTCTTTCCAGTCCCCGGAGGCCCTACCAAAAGAACCCCTTTCGGAATTTTGGCTCCAACGGCTGAAAACTTCTCTGGGGTCTTCAAGAACTCAACAATCTCTTGGAAATCTTGCTTGGCTTCATCAACTCCTGCTACATCCTCAAATGTCACTCCCGTATTTGGTTCCATCTCAAACTTTGCCTTGCTCCTGAAGTTAATATCATCAGAGGAAATAATGTTAGGTTGCTCAATATAGTAGTTTATACCTATGTGGAAGTGACATACTAAAAACAAACAGTTATACAAGAACATATACTCCTTTTAAAGTCATCTTACTTGCCATGAAATATCAACATTCTCATTGCTTACTTTGATTGCGAGTATTATTGAGAGAAAAAATAAATTAGTCTTGAACTGATTGGTGAGCACTAATTTGTCTCTCAGTTCACCTGCTTGAGAATTATGAAACCATTTTTATGTTATGTTTTCGAATTACGAAACCATTTTCTCAAAAACTCTTCTTGAACTATTTATAAATATAACATTTTCTTGAGCTTATTAGTGAATTACTTCAAAACCAGCTGACTGAAAAACTAGTTCAGGAACTGATTCACCCAATCCCAAGAACCGGTTGAGTTGAGTTCTTGAATTATAACAAGTTTGATTCAGTTCTTTGCGATAAAGTGAACCATCAATAGCCTTACTTAGCATATGCTAGTTTTTCCTATTTTAATTCCTTAGTGAAAAAATAAGAAGGAAAATTACAATTAAAAATACTGAATGACTCTGCATGCATACCCAATATTTGCTAGTTGCTACTTATACTTATTGCTATAGCCATACCTTCCTAGTCCAAAGGGCAAGTTGGGGCCACCAGCAGGATTATTAATTGGTGTCCTCAAGAGTAGAGAACCAAGCAGAATCAAAGGAAAGGCCAAATTTCCCAACAAGTCAAGTAGTGCAGGCCACCAACTAACTTCCAAGGGATAAGCAGCAAAATCAACATTTTTATCTTTCATTTTCCTGATCAAGTCCTGAGGCAAACCAGGTAACTGAATTTTGACTCTTTGCATTTTTTCCAATGTTGCATTGTATATCTCTGCAATAGCAACTGTTCCATTTTCAAAGAGGTCCACCTTCTTGACAGCACCTTCATCCAAGTATTGCAGGAACCTTGAGTAAGAGATTCTGTTTGATGTGGAAGCAGCTGGGCTCTCAGGCTCAGCTCTTGTGGATTGAGCAACAGAAAGCCCAGCCAATGCTGGGCCCAACCCAATAACAGCTGAGGATAAAAGCTTCCTCTTGCTGATGACTTTGTTATCTAACAAAGATTGTTTGCATGATTTCTGGCTGTGGCTGGCTTTTGTGAGGTGAGGATCCTTGGAAGGGTCTTGAGGCTTGTGGAACAAAGTGGGGGCGACTGACAAACATAGTGCAGGAGACATTTTTTTAACTCTAAATGCTCGCCAATCTGTTGATTGGGTATTTACTATTTAGTGATGAAGTGTTACTGCAAGTGTGTGATGGTAATGCACCTTTCTTCAGTGGCTTGATTAGTATGCAAAAATTGATTCGGAGGGAAGAAGTAGAGTTTGCTTAAAAAGGAGAGGGAAATGGAACCTTCGGGTACCTTAATTTGAACTTCGTTTGATTAAGTTTTTTTTTTTCACTTGTCCAGTTTTTTTGTTCAGGAAGGATCTACTATGTTCATGTATCTTTGGCTACTTCTTTTGTCCTTTCTTTGCCTGTTTAGAAGTGGTAAGATTGATGGATAGGATTGTCCATGGAAAAAAGCGAAGGGAGAAGATGGTTGTGGAAGATATCAACAAAATTTCCTGCGTAAGTCACAACACAACCACACACTTGGAAGAACCGGAATTGGTAGCGTTGATTGATTGGACTTCTTATACACCAAAATCATCTCATGTGAATCCCAGGTTCAAATGTTGCCACCTAATAAATTCATATACTTTTGTTGAAATCATTGGTATAGGATCTGAGAATTTATTGATATAGGATATGTACTTCTGTTTCCGGGTTATAATTATGGACGTTTATAAACTAAAACATATTCGTTCTAATTTTTAAATACACTTCATTGTTGGGTAAATTCTATGTATGTCCTTTTACAAAAAGCTACCATCAACTTTTAATATTTATGAAACTCGCGTAAAGTTTTTCAATAATAAAAAGTTTATAATTAAGAATTTTCTTATTTTAATTTAGAAGATACATACTCCAAAAAAAAAAAATCCTGATTAGTTTAAAAAATATTTAGATTGATCGTTTTCTGCTTTAAATTATTGAAACATTTTTTATTTGACTCTTTAAAATTTTTGTTATTTTAATATTGAACTCTTTGATAGTATTATGTTTATTTCTTTAATTTTTTTAAATCAATAAATATTTAAAAAAGTACATATGGAAATATCAATATATTTTACTTTAAAGAAATAGACATATATAGTCCAATGTCCTTTGGCATGACAAGAGGAAGAAACATAAAAACCAAGAGTACTTTAATGAGAAATAAGACAAGCAAATAGAGTCACCGATGAGGAGTAAGAAGTTAAACATCCTAACAACTTTCCTCAAAAAATTCAAGTTAGTATTAATTGTTAATGTAGGTAAGTGAGATTGGCATGGAGCTCATGGGATTACATATCTTTAATTGTGCTGTGTATGAAGTTACTAACAAAAGATAACATAACAATTAACTTTTCTGTTGAAATGGGTTATGAGAGTTAAAAAGACAAGGACAAAATTTGAAAAGGATCATTATCACAGGAAAATGTATTATGGCAGTAGACCATGTGGCAAAGGGAAGAAAGTGCAAGAAAGGGATAACCAATGTTCTGTATAGCAGCACTACATTTGGTGTTGGAAGTGATATATACCAAATCGTAAGAACTTCTTACAATTTTCTTCTCTCTCTTTTCCTTAATTTTACTCAAATCGGACCCATGTCTACATTAAAAGTTGGCTTTTTATGTTGTTAAAACTTATTTGTTCTTCCAAATTGTAAACTGCAAAAGCATAACGTAATCGTATGGATAATAAAGGCGAGTTTTATAGGTGGGTTTACAGATAAAAATATCTTTCAAATGTAAGAAAGAGAGACGTAATTCGATGCAGTTTTTTTTTTCTTTTAATTAATGTTTCCGAATTCGTTCTGAAAATCCGTCTAATAAATGCTAAATATATGCAAGCTTTCTATGGAGAAAGAACAACGTTTGTTACTTGTTACGTAGGTAAATCACAATTCAAAAGATTATTTAAGTGGCCCATACTATTGACAGCAAAAGTTAGTTCCTCCAAGAAAGTGAAGAATTCCGGTACGAAATTTAATGTATAATTAGAGCTGTTCCATCACCAACTTCAATCAATCCTTAGCGATTTTTCCACCTTCTGTATCCAGTTTTGCTCAAATGTCAGAAAAACATTCCAACAATTCATCCGTGAATGTGCCTTTAGTAGCCGATAATGGCGAGTTGGCTCAGCATAAAACCATAACCTATCCTCCTTCTGCACAAGACACTGTATCCTTCTTTCACACTTGTCTTAACGGACTCAATGCAATAGCAGGTTCCATTATTTACAACAAATGTTCTTTATCTATATAAACTTCTTTTTTTCAGTTACCTCAATGTTTGGTTTGCAGGTGTAGGTATACTCTCAGTTCCTTACGCTCTTGCATCTGGAGGATGGTTAAGCTTGGTTCTTTTGTTTGGAATTGCCACTGCAGCACTTTACACGGGCACGTTGATAAAAAGATGCATGGATATGAATACGAATATCAGAAGCTATCCTGATATAGGTGAACTTGCATTTGGAAAGACAGGAAGGCTAATAGTGTCAGTATCCATGTATACTGAACTATATCTAGTTTCAATAGGATTCTTGATTCTAGAAGGTGATAACTTGAGTAACTTGTTCCCCAATGCGAAGGTTCAGATAGCTGGCTTAGCAATTGCAGGGAAACAATTCTTTGTGATATTGGTTTCCCTTATCATCTTGCCCACAGTTTGGTTGGACAACTTGAGTCTACTCTCTTATGTATCTGCAAGTGGAGTCTTCGCTTCTGTTCTCATCATCCTTTCAATAACATGGACTGCAACATTTGATGGAGTTGCTTTTCATCATAAAGGAACTCTTGTCCGTTGGAATGGTCTCCCCACAGCTGTTAGCTTGTATGCCTTCTGTTATTGTGCGCATCCTGTCTTTCCCACCTTGTACAATTCCATAAGAAACAAACATCATTTCACTAATGTAAGTACTTCTGTTTGATTTGAATAACATTGGTTAATTTAATCCTATGTAATAATGAAGTTTATCTTTTATAATACTAGGTCTTAATTGGCTGCTTTCTCTTAACCACTGTGGGCTATGCATCCATGGCTATAGTGGGTTATTTAATGTTTGGTGAGGAGGTTGAGTCACAAGTAACACTGAACCTGCCTCTGAACAAAGTTAGCTCAAAAGTAGCAATATACACAACGTTGATGAATCCCATATCGAAGTTTGCTTTGATGGCAACACCTATTACGAATGCTTTAAAAGACTTGCTTCCAAGGAGGTACAAGAATAGGGTGACGAGCATCTTAGTTAGCACAGTGTTGGTAATGAGCACCACCGTTGCTGCCCTTGCTGTTCCTTTCTTTGGGTCTCTGATGTCACTGGTTGGAGCCTTTCTAAGTGTCACAGCTTCTATTCTGCTTCCATGCTTGTGCTACTTGAAGATTTCGGGCACTTACAGGAACTTTGGGTGTGAGAGTGTAGTCATAGTGATACTAATAATGGCGGCTTTAGCAATGGCAATATCTGGAACATACACCTCTTTCATGGAAATAGCACACCACCTAGTTCAACTATGATCCAATCAAATACAACACTGTGTGCATGAAGAACCCGTCGGTTCATTAAATTGAAACACTAACTCCCATGAATAAAAGGACTCACACGTATGTAACAAATAAAAGAACAACTGTTTGCTTTTATTTTCAATCCTATGATTGGAATAAATGTGTCACCTTTTAGCATAGTTGTGGTTGAAATCTGAATTTTCCACTTTAAATTATCCAGATAAATTATTAAATGAATTTACCATTTAAGTATGATAGAGTTTTTAACTGCAAAAGCACTGTCACGTCCTCAAATAATGATCCCAGTGTAAATAAGAACGACGAGAGATTCTTTTTTGAAGTCCTCCTCTTTAACCGTATTTGTCTATTTATTTGATGAGATTTAATCTCTCTCTTTTTTCTGTAATTTATCTAAATGAGATCTGTATTTCAGTGAATTCCAGAATTGAGTAATGATTATAAAATACACTAAAACAATGCAAGTTATACTAATTACTTTAATTTTTATAATTAAAATACTCTAAATTATTAAAAATAAAATATACATATAAATATACTAAATTATTAAAACAGTTTACCATTTTCTATCATTATTAATTTATTCAAAAAAAAATCAAAATAGTGATTACTTTAAAAAAAGTAAGTTAACAACTCTTATATTATAAGCGATAAAATAAACAAATGAATTGTATACACAAAAATATAAAATCGTCTTTATACATTTAGTTATAGATAATATAATATGATATAGATATTATTCTTATTAACAATAACTATACAAAATAATAAAATTATAATTATAAAAATAAATATAAATATCTTTTACAATTTTATTATAAATAATATTTATTTATTTTTTAGATAATTTTATTATTATAAATAATTATTTGAATTTAAAAACTATTATTTTTTTTTAAAAGTGAACAAATAAAAAGAAATACTTAAATTTAAAAAGATAATCATTTAACAAAATAAAATTGGTATGATATTTTAAATTAAAAAAAATACATATTAAAAACTTAAATTAAAAAAATATACAAGATAAACTTCTTTTATATAATTACAAAAACATTATTATTAAACAATAAATATGAGACTAGAAAAAAAACACAAGATATTATTTGTTGTAATCCACTCAAATTTATACAATTTTTTTCACTTGATAATGCAAGAGTAGTACAACATTCTAAAACAAACATTAATATCAAAACATCTCTAAGCCATAAACAACACTTGCGTGTTTTTTCAAGTCACTATCTGTATGAAAATAAAGTCTTTTAATCTCATTAAAAACATGCAGAGTGACCAAACTATCAGAACCTGCATGATGACTTTTTCTGGCACTATTATCAAAACCTAGGGACTTACTGACTTTATCTAAACCGCCATAAAGGTTGGGACAAAATTTGACGAGATGTTTAACATCATATACTTTCTGTCCAAAGAAGAATTTAACGAGATGTAGAAAGTCACTCAAGTTGGAAGGTAGAATTGGTTGCATGTGCAAAAAACGGTGACTCAATACCTTGACCAAGTAGGCAAAATCATAAGCACCATGAAAAGTAATCCACTGAATATGATTGTTGCATAGGAGTCCTGAGGTCATCATGAGCTCAACGAATCGCATGATGTTGGCTCCAAAGCTACGATTCTTATGAAAATCCATGCCTTGGCTTTGAAGGAGGGCGATGGAGTGAGGAGCGTGAAGATGGCGTGTGACATCGAACTCACAAAAGTTGAACTCCCAAATGAAGCGGTTGGAGGTTCCAAAAGTTGGAAGGTTTCCATGGCAGTCTGAAAGGGTCAGTCCAACTTGGATGAGGTGCATACGGTCCACATTGGCTTTCATCACTGCATAGTTATTTTGTGGTTGTCGAAATGCTGGATCCAACTGAAAGATGACACCAGGAAACTCTGTGTCCATAGAGATGAAAGGGAAGAACCTAATCATTCTACGAATTAATTCGAACTCAGCTTCAAGGTTGTACGCCCACACTGATCGCGTCATCACAACACCACATGACATGGCCATCTTAGTATCTCTATTGCTATCCCTTTTTTCAAAAGTAATAAAATAGAGCTATAACTTCACACTTTTATAATGATGGATTATGAAAAAAATTATAAACTATAGATATAGATATAAATATAGATATAGATATAGATATATAGATAGATAGATATAGATATAGAGAGATATACGTAAATAACATTATGTTATTTGTTTTAAAGCATGAAGTTAAATAATAGATAATTTTTTTAAGTGATATATTGAAGTGTAACCATTTATTTTATCTTTTTGATATTTGATTATACTTAAATAATAACTTATCTATTTGATAAGATCTTATAAGATTGTTATTTTTAAATGACAGATAACTGTTTTATCTATTTTATGCTCCATGTTAATTTTAAAAATTATTAAAATTAAAACGAAAATTTTGAGTTATATATGATAAAAATATTATCAATATAATCTTATTATCTCTTAATTTTGACTATATAAATAAATGTCATTTGTATATTTTTAAATCCAATTTTCATTATAAGCCACGTAAATATATAGACTTAATGTATAGTAGAAGCATATAACTGATAATGATATCTCAACATAATCATATATAATCATTTAAATATTTACGTTTCTCCTTTTACATTTTTTTATAGTTTTGATAAGGGATATAGATATATTTAATTTTAAACAAATTTATTATTTTTCGTAATTATATTTCCATTAAATATATTGATTATTTCATACTTAGTTATTTTTTCAAAATAAATTTAAATTTCTTCTTAATCTGATGAGGGAATTTTGATAAATAGCAAATAATTAGTTTTATTTATTTTTTATTTCACGTTAAGGTCCTATTCCCATCAGATTTCTTCCAGCACCTCGTCACTTCGGGAAATTATATTTTGTAACACAATCTACAATTTCGGATTATCTTTGTCCGGAAAGCAATCTTCCTCTTCTATTAGGGAAACAATTCCGGAAAGCTTCATGATGGGGTGGATGAGAAATTTGACGGAGGTGTAGGAAGTAATAGTCTCTTCTAAAAACACCTACTACTTTTACTAGTTTAAACAATGATAGAGACTGATTATCACAAACCTATATCTCTCATAATAGGAAATTAATTTTTTCGCTTACATTTTGTAATTTTTTTCATGCTCTCTTTATTTTGTCATACAATGCAATTGTTAAATCACTAATTAAATTAGACAAAGACAATTTTAAATGAGTTGAAGTGACATTTTTGTATACATGATTAATTTTTGGGTCTGCTCTTGCTTTAAGTATTTATTTTTTGGGGTCTTCATGTGTTTTGCATTCATAAGGTTGAAAGTTCAATTTTAAATTCAAAGTGAAAATCCAAAATTAGAAGATAAATTTAGAATTTTAAAATTTATGAGGTGCCACTTGAAACTATGGAAAAGAAGCTGTTAAAAAGTAGTTGTGAGCCCAGTCATCAATCCAATTGGTAATCGGAAAGCCCAATAAGAAGATCCAGGAGGAGCATTACCTCAACTTATATTAGATTACATCTAGAAGATAAGTAAACAGGGATAAAAAATATTAATTCAACTGTACTAAATTATTAAAAAAAATTATAATGAATAAAAAATAATTTATTTGAACTGAATGAATAAAAAATAATTTATTTGAACTGAATGAATAAAAAATAATTTATTTCAACTGAATTGAAATAAAAATTAGTTTAGACAAATTAAATTAAATTATTTTTATTTTATCAAAGTATGTTGATTGAATTGTTTTGTATCTTAATTTATTTTCGAATAACACAATCGAACTATAATAATTTTAAATCGAATTGTACTATATTTAATCAAACTATATTAATTTTGAACGGAACTATACAATTTGAATTGTTTATGAACTACTTTTGAATTTTTTTAATAAATTATTTAACTAAATATTATATTTCAATTAAAAAAATAAACAAAATTTAGTATTTATCAACTTTTTTATAATATAGGTTTCTCCTAAACAAAAAATAAATAAAAAACAAACATAAAGCTAAATAAATAAGAAAATTTGATTTTACTCAAAAACATAAATTTTCTTATAAACAATAAAAAAAATAATAAATCTTTAAATATAAATTGTATTATAAATGGATATTAAATAAAAGTATGCACATAAATTTTAACAATAACCACAAGAATCGAACCAAGTAAGTTCATTAAACAAAAACTTTAATATCTTCTTTACTTAGTGAAAAGAATGTCTCCAATGAGTATCACAAGGTAACAGTCCCACCAAATATAAAAAGTTGCATTCTGCAAAAAGAAATAAATAAAAGCATGCTTAAAACCACATTAATATATTTTAAAAGGGAGAATGAAAATAAACCACGTAAGATGAATTTAGGCTTTCAGATCGGTATTTTTCCTAACTTAACAAAAAAATGACCTTCATAGAAATCAGAATGAATCACAATTTATGGTAAAAGATTCAGTCAGTGTATTCTCTGTATTTGGAAATGACATACTGAATTTACAAAAACAAAAAAGTGCACTTTAATCAAAATTTAGAAAATATATATTCAGGTTAGTTTAGGTATTAAAAGACAAAATACAACGACGACATTCGGAGTGTGTACAGTGTCTAGGATGACAGGACAAGAAATAAGATTGTAAAATTCAATTTTAATAGTTCATTTTTTTCCCAATATAATATAGTGAAGGTAATTATAGTTTAGTGTAGTTAAATTAATTTTATCTATTCCTAACTAAGATTCACCATAGGTAATTATGTAACTAATGTGTATTTTTTTTTATTTTTATGTAAGAGGAGTGGTGACTAATAATGAAATTAGCATCGAAGCCTATGTCTATTCCTAACTAAGATTCACTGTAGTTCTTTTTAGTTTGTTCTTCTTCTTCTTGGCTTTCGTGGTCCTTCCTGCTTTGTCATTAGTCTGGAGTTTTGTTTGGTAGTCCTTTGATGGTGGTGGTGCTCTGTTCATCTTAAGTTGGTTTTACATTTGCATTTAGAAGTGTTACAAAACAAAACAGAAGTCAATAGTCTGTTTACAAAATTAAGAAATTTTGAAATTTGGTTAAAAAGATAATATTTTAAAATTCAGTGAGAAAAATGTTGGATTTTGTATATAATTGGATTTTTTAAAATCCAGTTAAAATAGTTACTAAATTTTGAAATTTGATTAAGATTTTGTCAGATTTTGAAATTTATTTTAGGATTTGAAATTTATTTAAGGATTTAGCAAATTTCAAAGCTCACAAAACTTTAACCGGGTTTATTAAATTATTAAAATAAAAATATATATTAAATTCTATTAAAATATTATAATAAACCAAATATTTATTAATTTTTAAATTAAAAAAATTAAAAGAATATGTTAAATGAATTTAAAAATCCGTTAACATATGTTAGAATCATTAAAAACGCATCCAAAACCCCTCTGAACGAGTCAAGCTGATGAAAGTCAGAAATCAGATAGTGGAATGCAGGTGTCAGCAGAGACAAAACTGATTTTTCTGAAATTCGCGTCACACTCTCTGCATGCACTCTTCTTCTCCAAAACTCTGATCTTTCATTTCTCCTCCTTCTCTCTAAAAAGCTCTCCCTTCTCTCTACCGAAACTCACCCTTTCTCTTCTCCGATCACCGTTCAGGCACCATAGAAGCACTCCCGGCGACCCAAGCGTCAGTTTGAACCGATCAGTTTCGAGTTTTGAACGGGTAAGTTCTTCTTGTCCTTAGCCGTTCGTTCTCGGACACATGCAAACCAAGTTCTGGTTGCATGAATTCATAGCCTCATTCTGAACCATTTTGTTCTGTTGTTTGATTCTGGTTTGAAGAGTCGTTGAACGTTGAGGTTAGAAAGATTTGTAGTCAGACGAACCAAACTTTGTCTTTAGGACGTTCGTTCACGCTCAGAGGTAAGGGAAACTTATTTAATTTAATTGTATGTTCGTTGTACGTTCGTTGATAATGAATGCATGTTGTTGAGTGGTTGAATGTATATAAAGTATGAATGCTGATATGCTTGTTTATATGGAATATGATTATTTACTATGTCATGGATTGTATGAAGTAGGGAAATTGATTTATGATATGAATTTATAAAGTTATGAAATTATGTATTGAGAAATGAGTTGAAGATAAATGAGTCCTGGATATGAATTTTCCTATGATAACGAACGTTCGTCATTGAACGGTCATTAACCGTTCGGTAATATTAGTAATCTTGGTTAAAATTGGATTCTTTCATTTGGAAAGAATCCTAGTTGAGGACGAGCGTCTTCGTGTGGTAATATTATGCTTGAGCGTTTGGCCAAGCGTAGTTGTATCTGAGTATTCTATGATAAACTTAAATTCTATAAATATATGTAATTGTATATATTAGTTATTCTTAAACACTACTCTAATAGTATTTTAGTATATTTATCAAGCCTCTTTTCTTTAAGTTTAGTAGCACTTGGTCTTATACCAAGTGTTCGTCCTAAGCAAGTGTTTGGTATTACACCAGGCCCTCGTTCTAACTCCTTAAGCTAAACTTCATCATAAGAGCATTCGCTCAAGTCCACTAGGATCGCTCAATAGAGTGTTCAGTCTTTGACTGTCATTCGAATTTTTATATACTAAACCCAAATAAGTTAAGTTTTCATAATCGTTCGGTTTCTTCATGAGAATTATCCTAAGTCTTCTTCTTGAAAAGTCTCGAAGTGTCTGTATTCATTGGTTACAACATAGAGCCATAGTACCGGGCATGGTCATTTCGATGTTCGGTTGAGGTCCTCAAACGTCAATTCATCGAATTGACGCACTTTTAAATAACGCTCGTTCCATTCGTTTATTTTGATAATTGATTGTACTCGGTTTCTTTCTCAACCCGACAGTACTCTTTAGTCTAAGTCCCTTCTGGAACTAAAGACTTCTTAGTCTCGCTTCAAGTGTTCGGTCTCATCCTACATCAATGTTGAACGTTCGGTGTTAAGTACCCTTACGGATCGTGGTGAAAAATGTTTAAGTGAGATGAATAATAATGAAAGATACGGAAATATGATAGGGATGAAAATGTTGTGGATTATGGACGAGCATTCCGGGGAGGAACGACTCATGAATGAATATTGAAATTTGTAAAGTATGACTGTGGGCATGCTAAGCTGGCTGTTCATCCTGATGTTCCGTGAGTACTTGTCTTCACGTAGAAAAGGGTAGGTCATGTGTGGGAACGACAGGAGGTTCTAGTCCTTAGGGGTACTTTGGACAGATAGGACTAACCTCGGGTGGCAGTTGTTGAGGGCATCCCAGTTATTACATCATCCGGGTGCACGAACGCCTGTAGCTACACAGATTTCATACAGTCCGGACAGTCAGTCTAGTAATAGGTTTTGTATGATACGTATGTTGAAATTTATCTTGTATGTTGGATTGTTTAAAAATGTATGTTTATGCATGAATTAAATTACATAAGCTTACCTTGTGTTGTTTGGTTTTGTACGTCCGTCCTTGTCATTGCAATGATCATCCGTGTGGATGTGAGCAGAAGGAGACGAGCTGCTGGAAGAGGCGCGGGAAGAAGAAAATTTGGTAGAAGTAGAAGTGAAGACCAAACAATAGGACGTTCGGTCAGTAGTCTAGTATAGTAAGGTGGTCGTTCGATCACCTCCCCTTTTGATTTTATTTGACCGCTCGGTATAAGTTTTGTAAACCGTTCGGTTAAACTTCCTTAACCTGTTTAGTTAATTTTGTAACTCTTTTATGTAAGGTCGTTCGACCATCAGTGTTCGCTTCACTCTAGTGTAAGACTGATCTGAATTATTGGTAAATGTAATTATTCTATTATATAGTTTATACTGTATTTTTGGGATGTTACAACATATGTTAAAGGATTTCCACATCCTATTTTTTTTAATTTTAAAAATTAATAATACATATCTTAATTTAATATATGTTAACATTTTATTATTTTAAAATATGTTTTATTAAATTAAAATAAATAAAAAACATTTTAAAAATTAAAAACGAAAAATGTTGAAAAATTAAAATAAAATGGGGTGAACATGTAAATGTGTTTTAAAATTCGTTGAAGTTGTTAACTGATTACGAAATTCATTAAAGATATGAATAAATTTTAAAATCTGTTAAAGATTTTTATTCAACAAACTTTGAAATTTATAAAAAAAATTTAATGGTATTTAAATCTTTATAATGGATTTCGGAAATCGTTGAGATTTTTAACTAATTTTGAAATCTTTTAAAATCTGTTGAGAGTTTCCATCGATATTAACAAAGATGAAGAAGAAGATGCTCCATCAATTAATTAGGAGAGACAAAAAGTTAAAATAGATTATCAAAATTAGTGGTAAATTTTTTTAAAAAATTGGAGATGAAAAAAAAAAAGCTTTGGAGGTGCTGGATAAACACCCTAAAGCCGATGACTTAGTTGGATAGAAATTTTTGGGCCGATTGAACTAGATTTCAGATGTTGCTTCCTCCACTACCACTTTATACTTTCTCCACCTCCCCATATTATTTTAAATACAATTATATCCTTAAGTTAAAATTTTTTTACTTTTACCCTATTTTAAATAATTTGAAATCCTAATTTTACTTTTCCAGCACCCACCACGAAACTCTCTTCCCTTTTTCCCATTTCCGTTTCACTTCCCCATCTCCCACACTTACATTCCTTTTTCTTCCCAATTGTTTTTTGGTTTGAAAGCTTCCATTGTCGCCGTAGTGTGAAGGAGTGTCGTCGCCGTGGTGTGGAGGAATGTCCAGAGCATCGACCAACGTGAGAAAGTATACATCAACGGAGGTGACATCCTTCAACGGATGTCCCCTAATAAAACAAACCCTAAAATAAAAAACGTAACCGAGGTCACATCCTTCAACGAATGTCAATATCCGTTTAAGGAAAAACGAATGTCAACATCCGTTGAAGGAAAAACGGGGGATGTTGACATCTGTTTAAGGATGTGACCTCCGTTTAAAGGTCTTTTTATTTTAGGGTTTGTTTTCAAGGTTTATTCGAATACGCACCTGGAGGAAGCATGACACGCACTGCACCATGAGACCGAATGCACCACGAGAGCGAATGCACCACGAGAGGAAGACTACTTGATAATTCTTTCCACCACCACTAACCTTTGCAACTTCTAGTATTTCACAACGACGAAAGAAAAGAGAAAGAAATATAATGTTAAAATGAAAGAAAAGTATTTTATTCATGTAAGAGACTAGAATAAATTATTAGTGAAATATGTTGTGAATGAGTAAAATTAAAAAATAACAACCCTAAAATTAAAATTTTACTGAGAAGTAAAATAATAAAAGAGAGGTTAAGGGAGAAAGATGCGGCGGTGAAAACAGTAACACCCCTATATTTCAACTGTTGCACAACCCTAATTCGTACATCCAGATAAGCTAGAATTTCATAGGGGATTTTTTTCTTAATATATATTCTTTTTTCCTGTACCTCCGTAAGTATCGAAAAAGTACCCATTCTCCATGGATTAAAAATGTTTCAGTATAATAAATATGATTAAATATGTATTTTTTAAAATTATAATATGTAAAATTTTTGATTCTGTTTTATATCTTAATTTCTATAATAATGGATTTAATCTCTTATTTTTTATTTGGAAAATATAAATACAATTTATTTATTTTTATAATTTATTACAAATCTGTTAATATTGATAAATCTATTAATCTTTTAGAGTTTGGAGTTTTTTAAGGATTTTTTAACTACACCTTAAAATATTAAAAATATATATATTTAAAATTGTTCTTAATTTTAATTCCTAAGGAAAAATTATTAATCACAAACTAAAAAAATAAATAAAACCATTTTTATTTATTAGGACAAATAATTTTTTTTATTAAGGGTGTGTTTATTTGAGGATGATTTGAGAAAAAAGTGATTAAATAAATTTGAGAGGATTTTAGAGTAAATTGTATATTGTATTTTTTCAAAGGTTTTGAAGGTGATTGAGAGTAAATTTGAAAATTAAGTTTATATAGGATTTGATCAATATAATAAAAAAAATATTTAAGGGATAAAAGTTGAAAATTATCAAAATATTTTTAGTAATAAAAGTAATATAAAATGATATTTATTAATAATATATTTATGGGTAAAAAAGTATTAAGTATTAAAAAATGGTTTAAACTAATAAAAAAAATCAAAATAAAATATTATTGAAGTAAAGTCATAGATCCAACACGGGTTCACAAACTTCACATATCACCTCTACATTCTACTTCCTAACACTTGCAAAACAAAAAAAAAAAAATGGATTAAGCATCAATCCATTACAACCTTACTCCTCAAATCCATTACAATCTTACTCCTCAACGTTAGATACAGAACAATCTAACGTCACATACGTTAATTTACTTAATTGATGTCGAATATAGCAAATTGACGTCGAACTTTTTCAATGTATGATTGTCAACGTATGATGTTAATCAATTTTTTCGTTCTTAATTAATTGTGATTTTTTTACAACTCCGAAAAACAGAAAAATAACAAATATGTAATCCAGTTTTTGGTATTTTATACACCATGAACTATGAACGTATAATATAGTATTAAAATAAAACAACAAACCTTCAAAAGGTGGACTCGTTAAAATAAAGTGTTGTCACTAGTGAAAAAGAAGAATGTGCTTACGAAGGATAGAAACACAAAAACAATTGGTCAAAATAAACGAAAATCATACCTAAAAAAGTTAATCAACGTGCATTTGTATCAAATAAAAGAAATATCACATGTGATAGCTATCAAACTTAGTTCAAGAAAAGTTTGAACAGAGAATAGAGTCTCTCGCCCTAAGATAAAGTGAATGAATTTTCAATCTCCCGCTCACTTTTTTATTAAATTCACTAACCTTTTGACATCTAACTTTAGGTCATTCAACGTTTTATAACTTTTTGACGTCTAATTCTAGGACATTCGACGTCATATGTAAGTACATTATTTTTTTATTATTTTTTTGTATTTTTCTTTTATCTAACTTTACTATACCCTTTCCTTTTCATATACTCGCCAAAGGCACAGTTAACTTGGGGACTATGCTGAATACATATTTGTTGCCCTGAATTAATGCGCCTTTTCTCCAAAATTTAACATTTTCTATATTTAGAACTCAAATAACGATGCATTAGTTTTGATTATAAAAAAAAAAAGTATTCACCAACCACTTTTTCATCTTTAATCTGTCTTTTAACTCTTTAATGCAAATGCAATCCACATGAAAAAAAAAATACTATTTTACTTTTTGGTAATTTATAGTGAAGAGAGTGGACCACTGCATTGTCCTTTATAAATTGTGTGCTATTTCCATGAGAGAGATGTAGGTCCCTGATATTGCCATTACAATAGCTGTCATTATTATTATCACTATGGCTACCGTCTCACACCCAAATTTCCTGTAAGTGCCCGAAATCTTCAAGTAGCACAAGCACGGAAGCAGAATAGAAGCTGTGACACTCAGAAAGGCTCCAACCAGCGACATGAGAGACCCAAAGAAAGGGACAGCAAGGGCAACAACGGTGGTGCTCAATACCAACACTGTGCTCAGTAAGATACTCGTCACCCTATTCTTGTACGTCTTTGGAAGCAAATCTTTCAAAGCATTCGTAATAGGTGTTGCCATCAAAGCAAACTTGGATATGGGATTCACCAAGGTTGTGTATATTGCTAATTTTGAGCTGAGTTTGTCCAGAGGCAGGTTCAATGTTACTTGAGATTCAGCCCCGTCACCAAACATTAAATAACCCACTATAGCCATGGATGCATAACCCACGGTGGTTAGGAGAAAACAAACAAGTAGGACCTGCAATGTTCAGAAAAGTAAAATTCATTAATTAGATAGAAAAAGCAAGAAAGTGAAAGGTGCTCTCTTTACTTGAATATAGGACAATAATCTAACGTGAGTACTTACGTTAGAGAACTGATGTTTGTTTGTCATCGAATTGTACAGTGTGGGAAAGACAGGATGAGCGCAATAACAGAAGGCATACAAGCTAACAGCTGTGGGGAGACCATTCCAACGGACAAGAGTTCCTTTATGATGAAAACCAACTCCATCAAATGTTGCAGTCCATGTTATTGAAAGGATGATGAGAACAGAAGCAAAGACTCCACTTGCAGATACATAAGAGAGTAGACTCAAGTTGTCCAACCAAACCGTGGGCAAGATGATAAGGGCAACCATAATCACAAATAATTGCTTCCCACCAATTGCTAAGCCTGCTATGTGAACCTCTCCAATGGGGAATATGTTACTCAAGTTATCACCTTCTAGAATCAAGAATCCTATTGAAACCAGATATAGTTCCGTGTACATGGATATTGACACTATCAGTCTTCCTGTCTTTCCAAATGCGAGTTCACCTATATCAGGGTAGGTTCTGATGTTTGAGTCCTTATCCATGCATCTTTTAATCAGAAGGCCCGTGTAAAATGCAGCAGCGGCAATAGAAAACAGAAGAACCAAGCTTAACCAGCCTCCTGTTGCAAGAGCATAAGGAACCGAGAGTATGCCAACACCTGGAAATTAAACCAAAATCGCAAACAAAACATTAGCCTCGTATAAGATTATGTTTTCACATATAAACGTCCAGGTTGAGGCAACTATAAAAGAAACAGATTATATATTTTGAATGTGTTGAAATACTCTTAGATAAGTAAAGTAAGTGCATGAGTTGTAGGGGGTTAAACCTGCTATTGTATTGAGTCCATTAAGGCATGTACGAAAGAAGGATACAGTATTTTTGGCAGAAGAGGCAATGGCTTTCTCCTCATCATTGAGAAGTAAAGGAACCCTAAAGGAAGGATTGTACGAAAGTTTTTTTGACATTCTTACGAAATCTGATATAGCTGTTGACGAGAGAGATGTATATTTTTTTATGTGAGAAGTTTGATGTTGGAGTGGCTTGAATTTGCTCTCTGGTCTGATCTAATAAATACATAGAAATTTGAAGTTGTTTTCAAACTTCGAAAGGTCACAGAAACGTTTATGATATTTCCCAATTAAAAAAACCCTGATGCAAAATATGGACCACGAGTAAATACCCTTGTCCTTTTTGCATACCAATACGTGTTTGTTTCAAACTAGTATGAGTGTATTTAGCTTATTTTAAACGGGTTTTTGAACTTACTTCCCTACCTAGTACAGAAGCAACTTCTGAGTACTTTCCAAATCAGCAAATCTAATCGACTGTTGACTATCGAGTAACAAGAGCAGAAAATATTTACCATAAACAAAAAATTTATTTTATACACACTTTTAAACAGCTGAAAATATTTAAAAATTAAGATATATATTTATTATTGTTGATGTATTTATGAAGAAATTCATACTGAGTAAACAGAATATTTAAGTCAAGTATGGCAAACTGAAAAGAACGCGGTTGCATCATTAAGTGGGATAAGACAGATAAATTCATTTTCTCGTTTACCAGATGAAAGAAGCGTGTAAGAGTATTTTAGGAAACTAAAGGTCCCACTTTTAGCAAAATTAAAGGGGAGAAGCGTAGTTAGCACTCCCATGTTCCTCTTATTCTAGATGTTTGATAGTGAGGTATTCCTTCCATTTCATAAATATCCATGTGTTTTAATTAGTTGCAAGTATAAGAAAACGGTCGTTGATCCGACGTACGAATGGATGAAAGTTATGCCAACAATTTATATACGTTTTAGTTTCAGAAATATACTTTTACAAAGGAATTAATCAGCTATAAAATTCTTTTAGTTTTAGTTATTTTAACTTATTTTCAGTCATTAGAATTCAGATTAATTAATTAAAATGGTAATATATTTTAAAACACAAAATACTTTTGTCAGAGCCACTAAAATACATGCGTGCCATTTTAGTGGATTCCATGTGTCAAGCGAAAGGCTCGACACTCAGCTGGTGAATGGCAGGTGTCGACAGATGAGCGGACGTTTGTTTTTGACGTGGGAAGCAAAACATGATTTTTAAAAAATCACGTCACACTCTCTGCATGCAACCTCTCTTTCAAACTCTGAAACCTCATTTCTCCGCTTTCTCTTTAAATCTCCTTCATCTTCTCTCTACGGAATCTCACCCTTTCTCTGCTCCGATCTCCGTTCAGCCATCGTAGAAGCACTTCCGGCATCAAGAGCTTCCAGATAAACCGTTCGGTTTATGAAGCTGAGTTGGTAAGTCTTTCTTTTCACCTAGTCGTTCGTTTTTCTAGACATGCAAACCTAGTTCTAGTTTCATGCGTTGATCACCATTCTCCAAATGAGTGGTCCTAAGAGTGTTTTGGTTTTACTTGGTTTAGTTGGAAAATTGTCGAGCATTGAGGGTAGAAGAACTGGTAGTGGTGAACTGTATTCTGCCTCTGTGAACGTCCGGTCATGCTCAGAGGTAAGGGAATCTTAATTATTAATTTAATTTGTATGTTACTTGTATTGCATGAACGTTAGTTGAATTGATTAAATTAATATGATATATGATGGTTGCTATGTTTGGATTGTATGAAATATGAAAATTTCTATGATATGGTTGTATGCACTTATGTAGATAAATGTTAAGAAATTGAATTGAGATAAATGATTTCTAAGTATGAAATTCTTCTATGAGAGTGTACGTTCGTAACTGAATGGTCCTTGACCGTTCGGTTTTTCTAGTAAACTTGGTTAGAATTGGATTCTTTCATTTGGGAAGAATCCTAGTTGAGGACGAGCATCTTCGTTTTGAAATACTATACATGAACGTTCGGCCAAGCATAGTTGGTTCTTGGTATTCGGTTATAAACTTAAGTATATATATATATATATATATATATATATATATATTTGTATATTTTCGTTTATTCTTAAACACTACTCCAATAGTATCTTATTATATTTATCAAGCCTTCTAATATAAGCTTAGTAGTGCTCGGTATTACACCAAGCGCTCTTACTGAGTAGTGCTCGGTCTTACACCAAGCGCTCATTCTCGTTCCTATAATCTATCTTGATGAAAATAGCGTTCGTCCAACTTCAATAGAGTTTTCTCTTTACCGTGTTCGGTCATTGACTGACATTCGGTTTTATTGATGTTAAACTCAAATAAGTTAAATATTTATAAGTGTTCGGTTTCTTCATGTGAATTCTTCTAAGTATTATTCCTTGGATGTTTTGAAGAGTATGTATCCATTGGTTTCGGTCTAGAGTATTAGCACTTGGCATAGTCTTTTCGGTGTTCGGTTTGAGCTCACAAGGGTCAGTTCATTTAATTGGCCCACTTTGTAATTAACATTCGTTCCATTCGTTTCTTGCGATATCTATTGCACTCGGTTTCTTTCTCAACCTGATAGTAACCCTCCCGGCCTTAGTCTGTTCTGGAACGGGAGATCTCTCGATCACACTCAGTGTGTTCGGTCTAGTTAAAGGTTAAAGTTTAACATTCGATATTTGGTACCCTTAGTGATCTTTGAACGAATGGTTTAATTGAGATGATTATTAATGAAAGATGAAGAGAATATGAGATGGATGAAATGTTTTGAATTATGGACGAGCGTTCCGGGGAGGAATGACTCATGAATGTATATTGGATTTGGTAAAGTATGAATGTGGGCATGCTAAGCTGGCGATTCATCTTGATGTTCCGTGATTACTCGTCCTCACGTAGAGGAGGGTAAGTCATGTGTGGGAACGGAAGGAGGTCCTAGTCCTTATGGTTAATTTGGACAGATAGGACTAACCTCGGGTGGCAGCTGTTGAGGGTATCCCAGTTACTACATCACCCGGGTGCACGAAAGTCGTAGCTACACAGATTTCATACAGTCCGGACAGTCAGTCTAATATTAGGCTTTGTATGAACGAATGATGAATTATCTTGTTTGGTTGATTGTGTGAAATATATGTCTATACCTGAATTAAATTACATAAGCTTACCCCGTGTTTCCTGTCTTGTCTGTTTTGTACGTCCGGTTGTTCTTCTATTGCAATGATCATCCATGTGGATGTGAGCAGAAGGAGACGAGCTGCTAGAGGAAGCGTTGGAAGAAGATAACTTAGTAGAAGTAGAAGTTAAGACTGAACAGTAGGACGTTCGGTCAGTAGTGTAGTCTGATAGTAAATTGACCGCTCGATCACCTTATCCCTTTGTTTTGAAAGACCGTTCGGTATGGGCTTTTGTAAACCGTTCGGTCAGATTTGCTTATCTTGTACATTTTAAGTTTTTAGCTCTTCTGTAAGGCCGTTCGGCCATAACACTAGTGCAAAAAAGACTTTAGACGTCTGTTATTTTGGACTTTTAACGTCTGATCTCTGTCTGACGTCTATATGGGTGACGTTAATGAGACGTCAGACCCTTTAGGTCAGACGTCTATATAGTGCTTCAGAAGTCTAAAGTGCTTCAGAAGTCGGAGTGGCGGGATCAGACGTCTAAACGGAGTAAAAAAGTAACTTTTTAAATTTCTGGGTTTAGGGTTTAGACGTCGGTTCCCCAATTAACAGACGTCTAAAGTGCTTTAGAAATCGGTTCCCTTCATAACAGACGTCTAAATAGAATAATTTTTTTTTTTAACTTTTTCGTTTAGTTTTGGCGTCTATCCGGGGGAGCCGACATATATGAGTATTTAGACGTCGGGTCCTGCCATAACCGACGTCTAAATAGTTGTTTTATTTACAAAAAATGCCACCGGTCATTTTTTACGTTGGATATTTGAGGGTCAGACGTCTAAAGGGTGACGTTAAAGGTCTTTTTTGCACTAGTGTAAGCGTATATCTATAGTTTTAATGTAAGACTGATATGTATTATTATTCAATATAATTATTCTATTATATAGTTTTAGACTGTATTTTTGGAATGTTGCATCTTTTAATGAGATAAAAGTTAGATTAGAATCATGAGTAAAAAAAATAACTTAATATAAACTAGCTATGATTAATCATACTGACAATAACGAGAGAAGAAAACATGTATACAAAACTTATTCGCAATAAAAATAAACTTGAATACAATACATATTATTTTTCAATAGACAAAGACATATATTATGAATGAAAAATAATATAGTTTAAGTATATATCTTAACTTACTCTCAATTAGTAATATATTTGATAATTTTAAATTTTCTTCATATTTCTTTAGTCTATATCACCATTCTGATTCCTGTTTGTTTTCATTTGGAGTATAAACCTGGCTAGGAATTCACTTGGGAACTGGAAATGGAATCTGTGGTACTAAAAAGTATCATCTTATTGGAAAGAGAATGAGGTGCTTGAAGAACAATGTGATAGAGGAAGTAGAAATTAGTGATGGTGACATCGATCAAGGAAGAGGATCAGACACTATGAACCAGTCAGGAATAGAAGGTCTACTGTGATATGATTCATTGAAAATATTGTTCTCTCAGATACATGTAATCCATTATACATAAATATTATTGATTGTCTCTAAAATAAGAAATTTTTTCTGACAGGACATTGTTTCATTTTTTTTTTCCTAAGATAACATCCTATGCACTTTAACTACACAGATGGCATGGTTTTTTGAAATAGTTGAATTTTGATCTCCGTTTTTTTTTTCAGCACCGGAAAATCAATCAAAATTTGGTTTTCGGGAAACTGAGATAGGTTTTTTTTTCTTTTTTTTTTGTTTCTTTAAAATGAGTAGATGAAAGAAAAAATTAAGATGAGAAAATAAATTTGATAAATGCATATTCAGTTAATTAAATTATTTTTTTAATAAAAAATTTGTTCCCAGAACCCTATGGATTAATCTCACATAATTAAATATATTCAGATCATATATATAATTACAATGCTTTAAATAAATATTTTTATCTTTTCAATTTGCTTATACATATCTAATTAAGTTTATACCACAATTATCTACTCACCTTTAACTCAACTCAAATTGTATTTCTTACAAAATTTACCAAATAATTATATTTGTTTATGTAAATAACTATATATATATATATATAAATTATACCTCAATTCAATTTTCAACATTTTTCTATCAAATATATCAATTTTTTTGTAAAAAAAAAAACTAATTCCTTTTAATTCTCTAAGATATTAATTATTACACATTCACTAAAATTACACTTCTTAATTTTTAATAAACTAAATATTAGTAAATAACAATATTTCTAAAATAACTCGAAGACTCTTAAATCATCTAATTCCTTGTTTTTATTTTACTGCACATCTATTACGAATTTGTTTAAAAACAAATTTATAACTAAAATAATTTGTTTTCTAATTATTAATGTTAATTTAAATCATCACAACTTCAAACTATTTATATCTAATTTCAACTACAATCATGTTATTATTTTTATTTGAATTAAATATATTTTTGTTCCTAAATTACAATGTGAGTGAGAAGAAGAGAAATAGTACCTGACATAGCATTGAGTCCATTGAGACAAGTGCCGAGGAAAGATGTGGTGGCATAAACATTTGGAGAACCTGTCTGAGGATTTTGGGTGGGTTCATGACAGCGTAGTGTTTGGTCTTGGATTAGGGGCATGTTAAGGTTATGGTTTAGTTGACTGTTGGCGGTATCCATCGGAACCCTTGTGATGAAAGAGCGATAAGACTGGTCTTCTCTTCTGCAAGTAATTCACTTGTTCTGCTCACTCTTATAACAAAATTCTCCATGGCAGACAAAATAAAAGACAAAAGTAATAAAGTATGTTTGCTCAATAAATTGAGGGTTTCGTACTCTAGGATGTGTTCACTTGTGGGATGTTTAAGGGAGAAGGAATAAATGAATGTGAAGAAATTTGAGAATAAATTTAATGTTATTTTTTGAAAAAATTGAAAGTGAGTGAAATAGATTTGAAAATCAAGTTTATAAAAATTAGTATAAGATTTCACATATAAAAATATGTTTAAATTGATAGAAAATAAAAATTATCAAAATATATTAAATAATAAAAGAAATATAAATAATATTTATTAATAATATATTTATTGAGAAAAAAACATTATAAAGAAAAAAAAGATAAAAATTATTTTTGTAAATAAAATAATTAAAGCAATATATTTTTTAGGATTATTATTATTATTATAATTATTATTATTATTATTAGTTTTATTATTATTATTGTTATTAATAATTACATGCACTTGTTTCATTATCAATCAATTATTATTGTTATTTTATAATTTTTTTTCCATTCCTCAAATTTTCTCATTTTAATAAGAATTGTTTTTAATCTTCTCATTTTAATAGAAATTGTTTTTAATTTTCATCTCTCAAATCCTCACTCACAGATCCACGTAAATCAATACATTTTCATAGAACACAACATAAAAATTTATTATGTCAGCACCCAAATTTTGTTCGGATATTTGAAATAAAATAAAAATAAAAATTATAATAAATCAAACTTTTTATTTCTATTTTATTTCATCTTATTTTATTTCGTTTTTCTTTTTGTATATATACTTTTTTAATTAAACCAAAAAAAATTAAATAACAAAAATATAATAAAAAATAAAAATAATAAGAAAAAAGCTAAGTGATAAAAAAGAAAATTGTCGTGCATGTTGGGATCCTATGTCCCTTACCCATTTTCCATTTGCAAATTCTCCCCACCAACCCACTCATTGCATCATCATTTCACAGGGTCCTTCTTTTTTATTTGCTGGTTGTGCTGAAAAGAGGACCACCAGCTGAAAAGAGGACCATCAGCTATACGAGGACGAGGCCACGAGCTACACGAGCTACACGAGCTACACGAGGCAGAGGGTTTTTTACTTCTCTGCAAAAGTATCTCGGCCTCGGCGTTTTTCAAAGGGGAGACAAGATCAGAGGGGAGAAATTGGGGGGGACAGGAAAGAAGAGGAGGAGATGTAAAAATGTGTAACAGATTCATACTGAAGATTCAATAAATCTAAATATATCAAACAAGCACATTTAATCATATTCAGATTTACAAGAATAAAAGCGGAAGCAGAAAAGACCAACCTCCAGCCATTGTTATACGCTTGCCTAATTTCTGGTTTCTGAACCCTTGCTCTTAAAACACGATGGTGATGTATATATGAAGGAAAGAGTAGGCTCGGTGACCTGATATGAAATTTTCTGAAAGAGTCTGTATTACTCCAAAAACCATCACAGAGTATATAACGTTAAAAGAGATTGTGGTGGAGAATCATGGGCACATTTTTTAAAAACGGTTTTTTATCTTAAAAATAAATGGACCACTTTCAGAATATATATTAACTGCTTTATAATATTAACTGAAAAGGAATAAAAATAAATGTGAAAGATATAATATTATATAATATAATATTAAAATGTAACCTTCTTCTGTATAAGGCTAACATTCTCCCACTTGGTCCATTTTATTCAACCATCAAACCTAATAAGAGACCAAATATATGAATCATGGTGATAGTTCCTCTAATAATGAGTATTATCTCCCATGTATTACGATGTATTTAGTCTCACATCGCAATCTCTTAACTTAAATGAATAAACCATATGTCTATTCTAGGTCACAATTAAATGAGTTTTCTCAAAGTAACCAAATATGTGCACAAATAATTGAGAAAACATTAAACTAAATAAGAGTTTTATCAAAATGAAAGTACTTACAATGATTGTCACATCATGGAACCAAGTCCCATTCGCGTTACATGATCCTTAAAATTCTTTGGTGGCATGCCTTTAGTTAAAGGATCAGCAATCATCAACTCAGTGCTAACGTGCTCAATAACCACTTTCTTTTCTTTAACACGTTCTCTTATGGCTAGATATTTAATGTCAATGTGCTTACTTCGACTTCCACTTTTATTATTCTTAGCCATGAAAACAGCAGCAGAGTTATCACAGTACAACTTCAGTGGCCTAGCAATTGAGTCCACAACTCTAAGCCCAGATATAAAACTCTTCAACCATACACCATGTGAAGAAGCCTCAAAACAAGAAACGAATTCAGCTTCCATAGTAGAAGTAGCAGTCAAGGTCTGCTTTTTGCTACTCCAAGATACTGCTCCATCAGCTAACATAAAAATGTAACCAGACGTTGATTTTCGTGAATCAACGCAGCCAGCATAGTCTGAATCGGAGTAGCCAATCACTTCTAAATTAGCAGTTCGTCTATACATGAGCATGAAATCTTTTGTTCCTTGAAGATATCTCATTACTTTCTTTGCAGCTTTCCAGTGGTCAACACCTGGATTACTCTGATATCTTCCTAAAACTCCAACTGCAAATGCAATGTCAGGTCTAGTACAAACTTGAGCATACATAAGACTTCCGGCAGCTGAAGCATATGGAATATTTTTCATCTGTTCCCGCTCAAGATCATTTTTCGGACATTGACTTAATTCAAGTTTGTCACCCTTTACAATGGGAGCTACACTTGGTGAACAATTCTTCATATTAAACCTCTCTAAAACTTTGTTGATATAGGTCTCTTGAGACAAACCCAAAATGCCTCGAGATCTTTCCCTATGAATCTTAATGCTGATGACATAAGATGCCTCTCCCATATCCTTCATGTCAAAGTTATTTGAGAGAAATTGTTTCACTTCATATAGCATACCCTTGTCGTTGGTTGCAAGCAAAATGTCATCCACATATAAAACAAAGAAACAAATCTTACTCCCACTGACCTTTTGGTATATACATTGATCCATGATGTTTTCTTCAAAACCGAATGAAGTGATAACATCATGAAATTTTAAATACCATTGGCGGGAGGCTTGTTTTAATCCATAGATGGATTTATTAAGCTTACATACCAAGTGCTCACTGTCTTTAGAAAAGAATCCTTCAGGTTGTTTCATGTAAACCTCTTCCTCTAGATCACCATTAAGGAATGTTGTTTTCACATCCATTTGATGTAACTCAAAATCAAAATGAGCTACTAATGCCATAATTACTCGGAAGGAAGCTACTAATGCCATAATTACTCGGAAGGAACCTTTGGCAACAAGTCTTGCCTTATGTCTCTCAATGTTGCCTTTTGAGTCTTTCTTGGTTTTAAAGACCCATCTACATCCAATGGATTTTACACCATCAGGCAACTGAACGAGATCCCAGACTTTGTTGGATGCCATAGAATCCATCTCGTCTTTCATGGCATCAAACCATAGGTTTGATTCTTTAGAACTCATGGCTTGTGAAAACGTTTCAGGATCATTTTCGGCTCCAATGTTGTAATCTGATTCTTGTAAATACACTTCATAATCACTAGAAACTGCTGGTCTTCTGATTCTAGTAGATCTTCTTAATGTTGTGTCAACATCTTGATGAGAAACTTGTTGTTCAACATTTACTTGTTGCTCCTCGTTAACAACTTGATCTATATTATCATTTTCAGCAATTTGTGGAACATCAATTATTGGTTGTTCAATACGCTTTTGAACTGAAGGAGCGTGAATGACTACCAATCTTTCATTTGATTGAGAGGTTTGAGCTTCATAGTGATCTTTTTCAAGATCAACGTCTTGATTTAAATCACTCCCACTAATCAAATCATTTTCAAGAAACTTTGCATTTCTTGATTCCACAATCTTAGTGTTATGAGTTGGACAATAGAATCTATAACCTTTGGACCTTTCAGCATATCCAATGAAATACCCACTAATAGTCCTTGGGTCTAGTTTCTTCTCTTGTGGATTATAAATTCTCACTTCAGACGGACATCCCCAAACGCGTACATGTCGTAAACTAGGTTTCCAACCTTTGAATAACTCAAAAGGTGTTTTTAAAACAGCCTTAGTTGGGACCCGATTTACTATATACACAGCCGTCTTAAGTGCTTCAGTCCACAAGAACTGAGGAAGTTTTGAATTACTTCTCATACTTCTCACCATATCCATCAAGGTTCGATTTCTTCTTTCTGCTACACCATTCTGATCTGGAGAGCCAGGCATGGTATATTGGGCAACAATCCCATGTTCTTGAAGAAATCTAGCAAACGGACCAGGTGCTTGTCCATTCTCCGTGTATCTACCGTAGTACTCTCCACCTCTATCTGATCTCACAATCTTAATTTTCTTTCCGCATTGCAATTCTACTTCAACCTTAAAAACTTTAAAGGCATCTAAGGCTTCATCCTTAGAACGAAGTAAATACAGATACATGTATCGTGAGTAATCATCTATAAAGGTGATAAAGTATTTCGGACTACTTGCATCCATATCCGGACAACAAATATCTGTATGAATAATTTCTAGTAAATTTGAACTCCTCTTAGCACCTCTTTTGGACTTGTTAGTTTGCTTACCCTTAATGCAATCCACGCAAGTCTCAAAATCAGTAAAATCCAAAGTACTAAGTACTCCTTCATTTACTAATCGCTTAATTCTCTCAATGGAGATATGTCCCAATCTTCGGTGCCATAAAACAGAAGAATCCTCATTCATAACACATCTTTTTAACCCAGCGGAAACATGCATAGAACTATAGGCAGCGTTGTTTTGCAATTTAATAAAGTAAAGACCATCGCATAATTCCCCAAAGCCAATAACCTTGGATTTATTCAATAAAGTAAAACCAGAATCCATAAAATTAAATGAAAACCCCAAAGGTGCAAGTTGTGAAATAGAAATCAAGTTCTTGCTAAAACTAGGAACATAAAAGGTCTTTTCTAAACATAAAACAAAACCACTGCTTAAAACTAAATTGCACGTCCCAATGGCTTCAACATGTGAACTCATCTTGCTTCCTGAATAGATGTGTTGCTCACTTCCCATCGGTTTCCTTAGGTTTTCCATACCCTGCAAGGTATTAGAAACATGGATTGTAGAACCAGAATCAATCCACCATGTGTTATGATTAAAACTAGTCAAATTAGATTCATAACAGACAAAAGCAAACAAGTTACCTTTCTTTTCAAGCCAATCCTTAAACTTTTGACATTCCTTCTTCATGTGTCCCTTCTTTTTACAAAAGAAACATCTGGACTCCTTCTTAATAACTGGCTGAGCAGGAATCTTTCCCTTCTTATTAACTTGGTTCTTCTTATTCTTAAATGAAGTAGTCAAGTTCACCTTCTCCCCTTCTTCAATCAATGGCCTTTCTTCTTCTTGAACACACATAGTCAATAATTCATTAATCGACCACTTGTCCTTATGTGTGTTGTAAGAGATTTTAAAGGGAGCGTAATGGTGAGGTAAAGTGCACAAAATATAGTGCACTAGGAAAGAATCAGACATGGTAACTTCCAAAGCTTTCAGTTGAGCCACAATGTCCCTTATGCGCATGATATGATCACGCACTCCTCTAATTCCAGTGAGCTTTAAGGATGAAAACTGCATTATAAGAGTACTGGCAAGAGATTTGTCAGATGTCGTAAACTGCTCATCAATAGCCTTCAGTAAATCCTTGACATTCTCATACTGATCAACCGAACCCCGGATTCCAGCGGAAATATTGGTTTTTATGAACGTTACGGAGAGACGATTTGACCTCTCCCATTTTTCATAAAGTTCAATGGCATCTGAATTGCTAGTCTCAGTAATACCCGGTGGTTCAGGTTTTCTAATAGCATAATCTATGTCCATCCAGCCTAAATGAAGAAGAACTCTCTCCTTCCAAATCTTATAATTATCTCCTTTCAATTCGGGAATACCACACTTGATATCAGAAATATTCACAGATTGAGAAACTGCAAATTCAAAATTTTCATGTTCATTATCAAAATTTTAGACTAAAATAAATATCATGTTTTACCAATGTAAAACATGTCTTTACCAATAAGTCTATTAACATAAAACTTGCCTGTGGACTAAAGTCTTACTCAATTAGACTCATTTAACCTTATGATAAAACTATTAAATTATATCACATTCCTAATTCCTGTGGGAAATTTAAGAATTATAATAAATATTTTATCCTAATTAATTATACAAATGTAAGGAAAATCTTGTGGGTATATTTCATCACATTATATATAATTAATTACAATTAATGTTTCAATAACAATAACGTGATCTTTATAATATAATTTAATTAATTAAAGATGCTGTGGCTACTCTCTAATTATTAAAAATTATATTTATCACTAAACATTAAATTATCTTTAGGTCTTATATTTAATCTAAATATAAGAATTATATTATAAATATATAATATTCAAAAAAAAAAAATTTAAATATTATACTAACACGCACCGAATAAACTTAATAGCGTGTGTAAAACTGGAGCTTATCACAAAAGTAACTAACATATATAATATATATGCAAACGTGCTATACCAGAAAAGCACCGAAAAAGGCAATGCAACTTTCGTACTATATATATTTATATATATATATATATATATATATATATATATATATATATATATATGTGTGTGTGAAAAGCAAAAGATCAATCTGAATTGAAACCAGAAAACAGCGTACCTTTCACCTCTAGTGCACATATGTATGTAACAGGTAAAGAAGAAAATAAAATAAAATAAAAATTGAAACGCAAAACCAAACGCGGTTTCAATCATCTTCAACCTCCAACATCAAAATATTTCACAGAAAATTTCATAGAAAATTTCACCAAAAATTTCTTCTTTCTCCAGTTTCAAAACAATTAATAAAATTAAAAACACAATACGCAAAGGAGTGAACCAAACAAGGCAGAGGATAAACATTGCTCTGATACCAAATGTAAAAATGTGTAACAGATTCATACTGAAGATTCAATAAATCTAAATATATCAAACAAGCACATTTAATCATATTCAGATTTACAAGAATAAAAGCGGAAGCAGAAAAGACCAACCTCCAGCCATTGTTATACGCTTGCCTAATTTCTGGTTTCTGAACCCTTGCTCTTAAAACACGATGGTGATGTATATATGAAGGAAAGAGTAGGCTCAGTGACCTGATATGAAATTTTCTGAAAGAGTCTGTATTACTCCAAAAACCATCACAGAGTATATAACGTTAATAGAGATTGTGGTGGAGAATCATGGGCACGTTTTTTAAAAACGGTTTTTTATCTTAAAAATAAATGGACCACTTTCAGAATATATATTAACTGCTTTATAATATTAACTGAAAAGAAATAAAAATAAATGTGAAAGATATAATATTATATAATATAATATTAAAATGTAACCTCTCTTCTGTATAAGGCTAACAGGAGAAGGAAAGTAATCGAAGACTAGATCAAAGGGAGAAGAGGCTACAGAAAAGAAACCAAAAAAAGAGGATGGTAGGCAGAGAGAAATTCTGACACAAAGGTGACCGTTGTAAACAAAGCTTCGAAAGGTAAGTGCCCCGCTTTGAATGCTCTCTCATATCTAATTGTGATAATGTATGAAATAAGCTTCATGTATGACGTGTATGATTGGGATATGTTACGATACTTCATTCTCAACCCCTTTCAACACCAATAGAGACCCAACAGCGAGATACCAACTCTCAAGATCGTCTTTCACCTGCATCGAACCAAATAAAGAAGACCGAATCATAAACCTCGTGCCAGTTTCTTCAATGTTTGTCCTCTACAACAACTCATTCATCTTCTTCGTCACATTTCACCCATTAGCCATCCCATTCTCAAACTTTCACTTTCATCATTCATGATCCTATCCCAATCAATAAACTAGTATAGAAGTTAGATCAAGTACATAACTACTTGTACAGAGAATTGTTTACTTTCAGCCATGCATAAGTTACCTAATTATCATCTCCTACAATCAATAATTATTCAACTTCACGTGTATCAATAACTTCTGATAGGATAAATTCATATAAATATAGCATTCCAGGATAAGTTTTGTTCAAAACTTTTCCTGCCATTTCAACGATAAGAAATAGAGATTAATATGACCACAAGTTTTAAAATGTTTAAGCTTCGACAGTTGGTGAGAAGGATTCTCTCTCACCTCCAATTAAACTATTTTGTTTCTTATTAAATGAAAAAAAAAAATATAGATAAAAAGTAATTATTATTTATTAAACAAAATTTACTACACTGCTAAATGATATTTATATTAGAAATGTTATAGTTGTGAAACATATTTAGAATATATATATATATATATATATATATATATATATATATATATATATATATATATATATATATATATATATATATATATATATATATGATAAGTGTAAGTGTTTAAATCTGAACGTTGTAATGTCATATATTACTAAATTAATTAACAAAAAATGTTTTTAAATGATGAGCTTACATTTTTCCTCTTATTGTTATCTTGAAGTGCGTGAAAAAAATATTATTAAGGAAAACGTTTCTTTAACAATTATATTTTGTCAACTTTTTGACAACGCCACGTGGTGTTGTTTTATTGGTTGGTTTTAAAAGGTTTTTTTAAAAAGGTGGAATTTGTTTAGAAGGGCAATTTTGGAAAGAATTTGGATAGAAACTCCTTTTGGCAGATTTTTTTTTTCAGATTCATTCTTTTTCGCAGTTTGATTTTCTCAACTCTCTCTCCACAATTGAAGCTTCTATCTCTCTCCACCATTGAAGCATCTATCTCTCTCCACCGTTTCGGTCTTCTTCGTTCCATGCTTTTCTTCACTCTCTGTCCACCATTGAAATGTTGTTTCTTTCTCCCCTTTGAGTTTGAGTTCGACTCTTCTTACTTCGTTTCTTGGGTCATTTGGTCACTGTCGAGGATTTCGTCTCTCTCTTTACCCATTTTCCCTTTTTTTGATGGTGTGACCGTGGGCTCGTTGGCGGTATATATCCCCCGTTCTGGAATTTTGTTGATTTTGGGGTGTATTGTCGTTGGCGGTATTTCCGTGGTTGTGTAAGTCTTTGGCTTTTGTCTCCCATTGTGGTTGGCGGTATTTCTCCCAAGGTTTGGGCTTTTTCGCACACATCGTCGATGTTTGTATCACAAAGGTTTGGGCTTTTTCGCTTCATTACCAAACTTCATATTACTAGTTGTGGAAACCATCAACCATGACCAACAAGGGTCCTTCATTCATAAAATCTTAAAAACACACTCATAACAAACAAAAAAACAATCATGGGGAGCGCGATTGCCACACCTGGGTAGCACAGATCAACTTTCAGTACAAAACTGCAAATTTAACCTGGTAATCGATTACAACCTTTCTGTAAGCGATTACAAGCTCCAGTGTGTATGGTGCAAGACCTGACCTGCGCTGCTAAGATCACCCAAGATGGGTCTTCCCTACGCAAAAGACTTACCAAACTTCACACTACAAGTTGTGGAAACCATCAACCATGACCAACAAGGGTCCTCCATTGACAATATCTTAAAAAGACACTCATGACAAACAAAAAACAATCATGGGGAGCGCAATTGCCACATTTAGGTAGCGCAGATCAACTTTCAGTACAAAACTGCAATTTTAACCTGGTAATCGATTACAGCCTCTCTGTAAGCGATTACAAGTGCATGTGTCCAGTGTGTATGGTGCAAGAACATGTTAGGTCATTGAATTGTTGAGAAAAAAAATGTCATTTAGGTGCTTTCATGTAAGCTAAATGAGCTCCATAAGCATTTCTGGCCAATTTCTGCCCTGGTAATCGATTACCAGAGGAAAAATGGCCATTTGTACAGAAACTTCAACTATACTCCCCACCTGGATGAACAACACTCCCCAACTCTGTTTTTCTGACCTTTGCTACTTGTTTTGTTCTTAACTTTCTCCACCGAACTCCAAATGACTTGATTCTTATTTTGTTGGAATCTATACTCAAAGAGCTTTCAAATAGGTGTCAAGTGCATTAAAACAATTCACCTCACTCAATTGTGAACAAAATAGTTCATATAGGTGTTTAAACTAAGGTAGTGAAGTCCATATAAGTGTTTGGCTTGTGCTATTAGAATCACATCACACCTTAATTATACTACTATTTTACCTTGAATTATGGAAATTTTATAAAGAAATAAAATAAATTAGAATAATATAAGAAACATGAGACAATAACGTGAAAGTAAACTCATTTAGGAAGCTTATAAAAACGTTGTTTTTAGGAAATTAACTGCATCTACTAAAGTGGTCTAAAAATTACGAGTTAGTAATCATTTGAAAGATCTTTGAGTCTACGTTCCAACAAAACAAGAATCAAATCATTTGGAGTTCAATGGAGAAAGTTATGAGCAAAACAACCAGCAAAGGTCAGAGGTGGTAGAAATATATAAAACGTTAACTTTAAGGAATTAACTGCACCTACTTAAATGTCCAAAAATTATAAATTAGTAGTCATTGGAAAGATGTTTGAGTCTACTTTCTAATAAAAAAAGAATCACATCATTTGGAGGTCTGTGGAAAAAGTTATGATTAAAATAGTCAGCAAAGGTCAAAGTTGACAGCATGTTATCTTATATGTGTATTTTTCCCTCTTGTTGACAGATCTATTATTTATTGAAAATGCCTTTTAAAATTTGTTCATTGTAACAACATTAGATGACATATTTCTTAATTAATAAAATGAAAAATTTTCCTATGAGACTCCGAGAAGGGGTGTTACAACAATGGTCATGCACCTTACCTCAATTGGAGAAAACCACCTAAATGGAATTTTTTTTTTTGAAGAAATCAATGACCTAACCTCATTATTGGATCAGGGAGCACACCCTATAACATTAAACTCACTCACCCATCTCAAAAAATGAAAAATTCAACAAAATTAGAGCATGGGGAGTAGTGTTCATCTAGTTGGAGAGTACAGTTGAAGTTTCTGTACAAATGACCCTTTTTCCTCTGGTAATAGATTACAAGACCCCTGTAATCGATTACCAGAGGAAAAATGGTCATTTGTACAGAAACTTTAACTGTACTTCCTAGTTGGGAGAACTTGACTCCCCAGGGTTATTTTTATGTCCTTATAGGTGATTTTTTCCAGTTTTTGCATGGATGTCTCATGTTGCTGATCATTGATGGTGTCAAGTGCATCAAAACACAATTTACCGCACTCAATTGTGGACAAAATAGTTCATATAGGTGTTTAAACCAAGGTAGGTGAAGTTTATATAAGTGTTTCGCTTGTGCTAGTAGAATCACATCACACCTTAATTATACTACTATTTTACCTTGATTACAAGTGTGTCATTCTTGTGTCAATGGTCCAGGACCTCACCTCTCAACCTATAAACACCCTTAGTGGGTCTTCCATCCACATAGGACTCACCAAACTTTAAATTTCTTGTTGTGGACACCTTAAACCATGACCAACAGGGGGATCAATCCACAAAACCTTGAAAACATCGTCAAGACTGCTGGTGAGTGCTTAAGCCATGTCTGGGTAGCACTCCTCAACTTTTGGTACAAATGGGGATTTTTCCGCTGGTAATCGATTACAAGGTCCTTGTAATCGATTAGCAGTGCATCGTTCCTATGTCAATGGTGCAGGACCTAATCTCTCAAACCATAAACACTCTTAGTGGGTCTTCCCTTCACATAGGGGTGACAAAAGTGGACATTTCTTATAACATTCACAAAGGTTGAATCTTAAATAATACTATCAAAAGACAAATGGAATGAATATAACAATCACAATTCGAATAACCACTTTCTTTATTAACATTCAAAATAATTGTTGCAATACATATACAGCTATATCTATACTTGAACATCTACCAATACTGCACTATTCACAAATTACATAAATCAATCATGTTTGGGACTATTCCTACCAATCTTAAGGTTATCATTTAGTTCTAAAAACCATCCAAATTGCGTCTTCGAAATAATGGACTTGTGCTCCTCACTCAAAATTCCATTCAAAGTAGCAACACACTCGTTTTCAATGAATGACGAACAAATAACTGCAAAAAAAAAATTAATATTTCTTGTTACAAATAACCAACAAAGGTCACAACCCAAAAGCAAAAGCCAGCAAAATGACCAACAAAGGCCAAAAGCAAAAACCCAACCCCAAAATACGAATACGAAAAAGGGAAAAAGTGCATACCTTGTTCGAAGAACCAATGTCAGCGGACGAACCTATTGCACAAAAAAAGCTCAGAACTTCAACACAATCGACACTGAACGAGACACTTTGATCAGACCAACCATAGAGATCGTTGAACGTAAATCATTGAGATCACAAACTCGAGAGAGAAAGAGAGACTTCGAGGCCAGCAACGACGGAACTTCCTCAACGTCGAGAGAGATTGTTCAACGTCCACTTCGAGGCCTTCACCAAATGGAGAGAGAAAAGTTCAAATGAAAACTGAAAACCTAAAATGGAGAGAGGAGAGAGTACTGAACGAAGAAGGGTGGTTTCAGAATTTTCAAATATGGAACCCTGTGCCCTTTTCAAAGTCTGATTTCTTTAAAAAAAATTATTTAAAATAGCCCAATACAACGCTGACACGTGTCGTTGTCAAATTGTTGTCAAAATAGCGTTGTCAACATATCACGATCCTATTCTTAACCATACTAAGAAATTGTACGGACGTTTCTTTTCTATATATAGTTTGGGACACTTGGCCAAGCCTTTGTTCGTACGAGATTTTTTTTATTTTTTATTTTATGATAATTCCAAACCTATATTTTATGTTTGAATTTGTTTCTTGCTGTTTTATGAATATAAAATTTCTTATTATATATTGAAGTACAACCTATGAATTACGGCATACATAGCAATGCTGTAAGAGTTGAATTAGGCATCTATTATACAATTTATTTTAATATTAAATTGGTCAATAACTAATAACTGATTAATAACATTTAAAGAAAGGTTAAAAGTATCTATTATACATTATTGCACCAAGTTTTCAAATTAGTTATTTATTATTTTTAGTTGAAAGCGGCTATTACCAATGGAAATTTATCGACGACCTCAAGGTTGTCGGTAATGCTATGGTGAAATTAAATACCGAAAGACCTTAGGTTGTTGGTAAGGGGTTTGATGAATTGAGGTCAAATTTGCGATTTTTCTTTCGTGAAATCACTTCGACCAAAAACCCTATTTGTTCTTCCTTCCCTCCCAAAGTTATGTTGTGGTTGTTGTGGTTCTTCCCAAGCAAAGCTGCTCTAGTGTTTGTTGTTGACGAAGGTGCATTTGGTTGTTAGGTTGCCATTGTGATGTAAGGTGCGTCGTCCATTGAAGCTGTAATGAGGACGTTGGCGTTGTGAGCAGAGGCAGCCTAGTGCGTTTAGGAATCTTTTTCAACGGTTGGTGCTACAGTTAAGGGATTCTGGTTGAAGACTGTTGGTGCAGTGAGATTCGTGCACATTCTTTCGCTATCGTGGTGTAGGGAGGCTGTTATAGACGTAGGGTGTCGAGAATAATCCCTTTCGTGCTGTAGGTGAATCTTTGTTGTTGTTAATGGGTTGTTGTTTATGTTGCATGTGAATTATTTCATGCAGCTCAATATTCTTTCAGCGTTTAAGGTTTTTCGTGAAGGATTGGTGCTTCGATTGAGGGTTTTTTGTTGAAGGCTATTGGCGGAGGCATTAGTGCATTCTTTGGTGTTGCCCTGGTGTAAGGAAGCTCTTGTCGAGGGAGGGTTCCAGAATCCCTGTATCGTGGAGGTCAGTTAAGGGAAAACTTTGTACCTCATACATGTGTATTTTATTTATTTTTGAGTCTTATGGCTGATCTTGTAAATATGGTAACATGCTTTATAGTATTGACTATGTAAATATGGTAATTGGCTATCAATGAACATATAACTAAGTGGTTATTTCAATGATATATGGTTTAATAGAACTTGGTGGCTATTTGAACACTTTAGAAGTTAAGTCATGGTGTAATGAATAGTGAATTTGCTGGGAAAGGACAAGGACAACTGGAGGCACTGTTGCTCCAATTGCTAAACTATACCGAGAACAAATTAATGTTAGTGAAATCAGAATACCACCCCATTCAACAAGACTATAACTAAAGATAGGAAGTGCCTGACCAAAGAAACACCCAACTAACATGAAGTCATCGTCTTTGTGTTGATCTTATCTCATCTCATCTCAATAACAAGAGGGAAAAATAAAATTGTTGTTAGATATGATCAACTTGAACATGTTTTGTAGAGCTTTTAGAAGTTATGTGTAGCCTTCCTATACCTTTAGGTCAATCTTCGTAAGGTAAGGGGCTTCATCCATGCTTACTTTGACATAAATCCCAGCACTATTATTGTCATTAAGGTTGTTTTTCTTATAGGATGTGATTGTTAGCCACCCCATTATCTTTGCCCTGTCATTAAGGTTGCACTACTCATCAACACTATCTTACCTGTTTTGTTCATTTGTTTTGTTCATTTGTTTTGTAGTTTTAACTCTTTGCTACAGCCTATATAAAAGCTTCAATGGTCATTATTAACTTATTTAAATAGTGGTTCCTTAGTAGTGTTGTAGTAGTAGTAGCTTAGGTTAGTTTCTAAAAAACAAAATTTGTTGTTGTTGCTATCATTCGTCAAGTGTCATGGTGACATAATCATGGCCTTTCATTGTTTGACTCTTACATTACCTAGATGGAATTTGGTTACTATTCATAACAACCTTATTATCCTTGGTTCTTCATCCTTTTCATATAAGAATTTGCAATGTCTTTCTTTGATGGATAAACATTTGTTTATTTGATATAAGATACAGTTGGTACTGTCATATATGACAACTTGAATCTCGTCCAGACTTGAGTTATAGGTGGTGTGCACACTATAGGATACATGCAGGTCATTGTTATTGTTTACCTGAAGATTCCAATAATAGGAAGCCCCTTTTGTACATCCACTCTTCTCTTCATGAGGAGCACAACTCCTGCACCATCACTAATTTGGCTAACATTCCTTGAAATTGAAATAAAAAGAAAGATTGAAAACAAATATATTTACAAGGTAGAACATTTCCTTGCAAACACTTAAGATAGAAAAATAAAATAAGTTGCTCCATAAGCTTAAACTGCTTATGCAAAAACTATTTTAAAGAAACTCATTTAGGGTGTGTTCACATGAATGAATTTCATTGTTCACTCAGATTTGCGAGCGAAGATTTAAACTGATTTGCGTGTTCGTTTTAAAAGATATGCGTAGATTGATTTGAGATGATTTGCGGGATGAATAACTTTTTCATCACCTGCAACTGTGCCAAGATTTGGAGGGATTGTGTTTAAAAAGTCACATTTATCCTTGAGTTATCTTATAATACCACGTCCAAATATACTAACGTGCATATTCGATTCCAATGTCAAAATAATCGATTCCAAAGTGCTTGAACACGAAGAAGATGAAGAGAAGTGGTTAAAGACGAAGAAGAACATACACATATTCGATTACATGACATTTATATTCGATTCCCGTTATACAAACAAATACAAAGGGACCTGTATTTGGTTCCCTGTGTTTGTATTCGGTTCCCTAGTTCCATTTTTTCCTGTATTCTATTCCCTCACAGTTCTAGAGTGGTATGTATTCGGTTCTGTGGAATAATTTTGTATCGACCAGAGGGAGATTAAGCATCTGCGCGATGGCCAGAGGGAGTGGGACGGTGATGTTGTTGTTGTAGAGGTCGAGGACCTCGAGTCTCTGGAGGCGCGAGAGCTCTGGGGAAAGGTTTGGTTAAAGTCATTGTTGGAGAGGTTGAGGAAGTAGAGGACAGAGAGGGAGGAGAGAGGCAGAGGGATGGGGCCAAAGAACTTATTATCAACGAGGGAGAGATTAGAGAGGAATGATAGGTGAGCTACGTCGATGGAGAGAGTCCCAGAGAGGTGGAGCCAACGATGTGGAGAGCGGAGTAAGAAGAAGCGGAGGACGGGGCGTCGGTGTCACCATAGTCGCGGAGGGCTGGGCGTCAGTGTCACCATAGCCGTGGAGGTCGGAGGCGATTGCTCTACAACCCACGACGGAGAGCGACAGAAGCTGGTGGCGCCACGAGTACCATAGTTCTGGGAACCCATGGAGGAACAAAACCACTAGGCCTGACCCAATTGATGCCACGTGCATATTTATTCCATTGGTACTCATCATTTTGTGCTCTATTTTCTCCATTTCTTTCTCTTCACTCTATCTTTCTCAATTATAATTTTTTTACGTTTTAAAAATTAATTTTAATAATTATTTTTAATTCCTTATTCTTTATAAACATTTTTACAATTAAATACAACATTAACAAATAACATTTTATATTAGGCTTAAATACTTACTTAGTCCCTGTGTTAATAGCTGAATTTCTGTTTAATACCCGGTTTTAAAAATGAAGACATTAGGTCCCTATGTTATGAAAAGTGTATGACTTTAGTCCTGTCCGTTAAGTTGGTAGTAACGGTGTTAACTCTGCGCTGACGTGGCTACGCTTCTTTTCTCTCTCCTCTGCTCTTCTTGACACCTTCTGATTTGGACATTGGTTCTTTTGTTTTGTTGTGAAGCAAAAGGCAGAGTGTGTAAAAGGTAGAGTGTGTAATAAACAAGGCTTTTATTATAATCATATTCTTGCACCACAGACTACTTACACTTCGACCTTCACAAGTGCAATCGCTGATTAAATATGGATAAACTCGGTGGAAAAAAAAATACACCTCTTATTTATAAAAACAAAATATAAAATAATTTATGTAATTTTAAAGATTAAGTTAGGAGAAGAATGAAAAATTTCCGAAAAATGAAATAAAATATAGACAATAGTTAATAAATATTTGAGATTAAAATAATTAACATGAAATACAAATTTACAAATAATTAGATATAAATTGGAGATTAAGAAGTAAAACGTGTAGCAAGCTTGATTTTAAAGCCTAAATATAGTTTTCCATATTCTAATGATAAATTAATAATATTCAGGCTCTCTAAGAACATAACGCACAACAAGCTTCCACCCAGAAAACTCTTCATTGAAAATATTTTACTCCGCATAAAAGGTCTGGATTATTGGCACTGGATTTGCCAACCTATAGCTCAATAACAATATGGTTAAATTCTCCTTTCTTCTTAACAACTAATTCGGAAATCAATCAGACAAGATCATCCCTCACAGTACAGCAAAGACAGCCATTGCTCGGCCTCATAATATCTTCAGCACCAACAGCTTTTGCCGCGACCAAAAAGCCATCTACATCAATTTCACCAAATTCATTCTCAATAACCGCAATGCGCTTTCCATGCTCTGCTGTCAGAAAATGGTTCATCAGTGTCGTTTTGCCGGAACCGAGGAAGCCGGTGATGATGGTTGCCGGAAATATGGAGGAGGAGTTTTGCGTGTTGAACGGGATAAAAAGCAAAGGTTTGTGCGACGATGGCGGCAGCTCTAGCTCCGATTGATGTCACCAGAAACACCCTGACCGGCTGTGAGAATCGCAACCATGGTGGATGATTTGCAGATCTGAAAGAAGGAACCAGTGCGGCAGCCGGCAAAATATCGAAGTAATTCTGGTGCATGAGCATTTCCATCAACTGGATCCACACGGGCCATGGGTTCACCAGCTCCACTGCCTTCTTCGGCAGCGGCTCCAGGGGGGTTTCATCGTCAAGGGAGAGCGGCGGCTCAGGTTGGTTGTCGTTTTGAGGGGGAGCGACCTTGGATTGGCGCTAGGCTCCAATGCGTTGAAGAGTTTCTTGCTTCTGAGAACACTCTTTCTCTGATCGAAGACGAAGCTGAGATAGGCGGAGAGGGAAGAAGGTTTGGAATCAGGACTAGGGTCTGGTGGGGTTGTAGAGAAAGGTTTGGTGAGAGAGAAATCATGAAAATCATTAATATACAAAAAGCAGAAGGTGTCAGGAAAAGCAGAGGAGAGAGAAAAGAAGTGTAGCCACGTTAGCACGGAGTTAACACCGTTACCATCAGTTTAACGGACAGGACTAAACTCATACACTTTTTATAACATAAGGACCTAATGTCTTCATTTTTAAAACCGGGTATTAAACAGAAATTCAACTATTAACATGGGGACTAAGTAAGCATTTAAGCCTTTATATTACTTTAATAACTAGGGGCATTTTGGTAATCTTTAATTTATACCAATTAAACAAATTTTTTAAATCTATCACATCAATTAAATCCTACACTAATTCTCATAAACTTTACTTTCAAATTCACTCTCAATTACCTCCAAATCCACTCAAACAAACAACAAAAAAATTACCCTCAAATCTCCTCAAATCCATTCAATCACTCTTGCCCAAATCATCTCATGTGAACAAAGCCTTAGTTTCTACAATAGATTTTTAGCTCAAGCTTGCATAAGCTAGTTTTAGCTTTGATGAAGACACAAATTTTACATTTTCTTCTTTTAAAATGCTTAGTAAGGCAAACTATATTGAATCTGGTTATCACTTATTAGCTATGTGTGCAACCACATAGTTTAGAATCTTGCAAGTGAATTTGTTATTAAAATAAAGTAATTAGTATAAGACATTTATTTCTCCTGTTCATATAAAGTAATCAAAATAAGCGAATTTATATTCAAAAGAAGTAATAGATACCTCTTAGAGATTTGTTGTGTATGTGAAAGTATAGGAAAGAAGTTGGCGATTCATCGAAAGTTGTGTTGTTCATGAAGACATACTCCTCTATAACAGGTTTCAGGCATTATGGATCAAATTTGTCATAAACCTTTTGGTAGTACAAAGTAACATTGCTTTCAGTCCAAATAAGTTTAGCTCATCCATTGAAGCACATTGCAGTAGGTGTTGAAGAGTTTCATTTTGGATATTATGTCCTCTAATTGACAAGACTTGTTACAATACAAACAAGTTTGGCCTTATGCAAATAATAATATTTGCTCCTATGATTCATGGAATAGATCCCTATAACTGAAGTCCAAAAACAACAAAAGGTACAATATTTGACTATGAAGAACCTATAACTACACTTAAAAACAACCACTTTACACTATACTACAAGGACTAAAAATTAAGACCTAACTTATCTAAACAGTAAGTTGACCTTCTAAACAATTTCTAAATCCTGAAAGAGTGCTAGAAAAGATGGTAATCACTACACTAACAAAAGCACTATAAAAAGAAATAACAAGTTTGCTCAATCATATTTGTAAATACAATTTAATAGAAATACTAGGGTCAAAGCATTGTGCAAGGAATGTATAACAATGGAGGAACTCGAATTCCCAGTCCAAGAATAGAAGCATCCAAGTAAACACCCAATGATGAACAATTGAAGAATCTCACGAGATAAGTGAATGACACTAAATATAACTGAGCTTATGTCAACATCTTATGGTAATTCCATGGTGGATGAAACTGATGTCAAAAGAAATCCCCTATAAACAACTTCTTCCAAAAGGGGAATGAAAATGCATAAGCACGCACACAAGACACTCTTGAGATTCCACTACTTAAAAGCATTTCCTTTTTAATGGTGTAAAACAAACTACTTTATTCTACCTAAAACTCAAAATCACACTACTTAAAACCTTAAAAAATGTACTGAAAAAATGAGAAAATGGAAATTCACCTTAAGTTTCCTAACAATATGTAATCTTGATATCCTAATAATTTTAAACTTATTAAATGAAGCTAATAAATAAGTCAAATTGGAAAAAGTATCTAAGTGTCAAAATTTGACTACTTTAAACCTAAAAATGTGTAGTAAAATGGTTACAAATTCGAAATTGACCTAATTTAGGCTAAGAATATGCAATCTTCATATCTTAACAAGTTTAAACTTGTTAAATGAAGTTAAGAATATGCAATCTTTATATCTTAACAAGTTTAAACTTGTTAAATGAAGCTAAGAAACAAATCTAATTGGTTCAAGTACCTAAAAACTCAAAATCACACTACTTAAAGCCTTAAAAAGTGTACTAAAAATGTGAGAAATTGGGAATTCACCTTAGGTTGCCTAACAATATGTAATCTTGATATTATAACAAGTTTAAACTTGTTAAATGAAGTTAAGAAACAAGCAATTTGGTTTAGGTACCAAAGTGTCAAAATTTGACTACTTCAAATCTAAAAAAATGTAGTAAAATGGTTAGAAATTCGAAATTGACCTAATTTAGGCTAAGAATATGTAATCTTCATATTCTAATAAGTTTAAACTTGTTAAATGAAGATAAGAAATAACTCTAATTAGTTCAAGTACCTAAATGAAGCTAAGAAAAAAAGCCTAAAATATTGTTAATTGACTATTTCAATTAAAGTTTTCAACAATTAAACTACAACTGAAAGCTTTACTGCATTGTTGTCAAATTAATGAGTAAATTGGACTTATACTCGTTGGTTTGGTAAACCAAAATTTGTACATGTTCATTAAAGGCCTGAATGAAGTTAAGTTCTTATATACTTAATATAGTTCTTGTTGTCTTCATGGAGAGTAATATGTTATGCACCCTATAGATTAAAAGGTAGTATGACAACTTTTTTAATTCTATTTGTGTCATTTTGATTAAGATTTATACTACATTGACAAACCAATTTCCCTCGTTGCCTTTATGAAACATTTAGGCCTTTAGGAACTTTTTAAAACATTTAGGAACTTTTTAAAACATTGATGTAATGCTTGATGTGTTTCAAACTTAATTACTTTTGTTTTCAATGACAATACAATAACTATTTATTTTAAGTTATTTTAATATAAAATCATTGCATTTGATGAAAGGTGGCTGAATTGACAATTGAGTAATTGGCTGGATGAATTGAGAATTTGCAGGTTCATTTCTTATGGGTTAGCCACAATTTAACCTGCACTAGAAACTGTTTTGCACATTACTGGCGACTTTACCAACAGCCTGGAGCAGTCAATAATGTCATGTTTGGCACAAATTTATTGACGATTTTTGGTCTTTAGTAATTACTGACGGCCAAAAGCCTTCAATAATTACCTTTCGACAAGATATTTATCGAAAAACTTTTTACAGTCAGAAAATCATCAATAAACATGAATTACCGATGGCTTTAATGCGTTACTGACGGAAGACAGTCGGTAATTAATGTTTATATTGTAGTGAGCATATGTCGACTCCACAATAAAATGGTTTCAAAATTTGGTATTTAAAAAATGACGTAGTAATTATATAGTTCATCTTATGCTTGCACTAGCTTTTTGTACAAGGTTTTCTAATTAATTTAAACCAGATAACTTAAGAAACAAAATTATATACAAAAGTAAAAGGTTTAATTGATTCAAAGATCCCTATTTATGCAAATTTGTGTCAATTAGGTCCTCGTATTTTGAAAGTGCTCAATTTGGTCCCTATTTATGTAAAATTGAGTCAATAATGTCTTTGTCGTTAATTGTTGTGGATGACGTTAAATTTTTTGCGTTGTGGCATGCTGAGGTAGCGTTTACTAACCATGTGGCACAATAACAACTCATTATGTAGATTTATTTGATTTTAAATTTTTAAAAACTTTAAAATATATATGGTAAATTTAATAAAAACAAAACGTTATATTTATTTTTGGAAATGAAATTAAAACGTATTAGGATTAAGTTTGGTATTTTGGGGTCAGATTTTGAGTATGTGAGAAAATTGGGGAAAATAGGGTTTTTCGTGGATTCGTTCTAGTTCGAAATTGGGAGAAAATAGGGTTATAGTGAGAAATTAGTTGTGAAGCACTGTGGGCAACACCTAAAGCAGAGTCTTATGAGTTGACTCAAAACCAACATAGAAACATTGCACGATGTTGGCGGCAGAGGAGGTCGAGGAGTCGGGAGGGGGAGAAGTTGAGGGGGAGAGGGTGGTGAGTGGCGGAAGTGGAAGATTAGAGAGTGGAGGAGAATCTGAGGGTGGAAGAGATAGAGAAAGAGAATGAGAAAGGTGTTGTGTGGCGTTGGGTTATTACAGTGTAATGAATAGGGTGGTAGTAGAGATAGGATAGTACCATTGAGACAAATTTACAAACATGTGGCGTGCATGAAGAATTGGTGACCATAGCAGCGATGTCCAAAAGCCAAAATCACCAAAGGAATTGAATAATCTAGTGCAAAGATAAATCAACCAATTCACCAATGAGAGATAAATTATCACAGAAGAAAAATTGGCTCCTTTTTTCCACTTCTTTCTCATCAATAAAAACACACTAAAAGTTCATAAACCCAGAAGCCAAAGCAATAAGCAAAAAACATTGTAAGACTGTAAGGCATGGGAGGTGCATTAGGCGGTTGGATTGGGGGTAGGCGTGGATGTAGATGTTGAAGAGGTGGGTGTGGGAGGGTGAGAAGAAGGTTTCCTAGAGAGGGGAGAGGGTGAGGAAGAGGAATGCGATTCTGGATGTGGAGGAGATGTGGGAGATGGTGTGTGGGGCGGTGACGCGGCGGAAGAGAGCGAGGGCGATCGGGGGATTCAACCATTTTTAGGTTTTCTTCTTCTCTATCTGATGAGATTTAAGACATTTATGAGCTTTGAAATCTCTTCATTTATTAGGACTATATTATTAAATAGAATTTATTTTAAACTTAAAATAAAATAATTTCACGAGTTGTTATTGTGTCACATGGTTAGTAAACGCTACCTCAGCATGCCACAATGCAAAAAATTTAACGTCGTCCAACACAATTAATGGCAAGGGCATTATTGACTCAATTTTACATAAAAAGGGACCAAATTGAGCGCTTTCAAAATATGAGGACTTAATTGATGTAAATCTACACAAATAGGGACCTTCAAATCAATTAAACCAAAGTAAAATAGCTGGAAGCCGTGAAAATAAGGTTGTATGGAAGAAATTGTTCTATGAAGTTGTCTTTTATAGATATCATTAATGTTACATTGGGTTTTCGTGGGAAGATTGAAGTAAATATATAAAGTAAAAGAAAAAGAAAAGGAAAAAAATTTAAAAATAAAAACATTTTTTAAAGTTATTTGGAAGGGAAGAAAATGAAAATGAAAATGAAAATGAAAGTGATTATTTTTATTTTAATTGTATAGAAACTAAATGAAAATAAAAATGTGTGCAAAAAATGAAATAATAAAGGATTATTGTTTTTTTTTAATGCACTCTTTATTTCTCTTGCTTTCACTTTTGGGGAGAAGATAAAAATGATATGGAACCCACATATTAAAATTCTTCCATCCTTTTGTCTGTTTCAGCTAAAAGATTATAAAAACTGAGATTTGTTTATATGACTGTAATAAAGAAGTTTAAACATTTCATCAATGCATTATATAATTTAATATTTATTTCTACTACACTTTATAATTCAACATAGTTTAAGAGTCGAGTTGAAACACAATTTATATAATTTTAAATGAGACACTGTTAATTAATGTGATACTGTTAATTAAATAATAAATTAGTATCTACAATTTTAAAATTATACATCAATTATATAAATACGATACTGTTAATTAAATAGCATGAATTTTTTATTTATTAGGACAAGTAAAAATTTTATTAAGATTACGTTCATTTAAAAGAGATGATTTGAAGAAAAAGATTAGATAAATTTGAAAGGATTTTAAAGTATGTTGTATTTTATTTTTAAAAAAATTTGAAAGTATTTGAAAGTGATTGAATGTAAATTTGAAAGTAAAGTTTGTATAAAATTTTATCAATGTAATATGATAATAAAAAAATATTTAATGAATAGAAATTAAAAATTATTAAAAATATTTTTAACGATAAAAGTAATATAAAAATATATATTAATAATATATTTATTGATAAAAAAAAATATTAAGTATTAAAAAAAGTAAAATAAAATATTATTTAAGTAAAGTCACAGAGATTCACAAACTTCATGAAAACCTCCTCTACGTTCCATTTCCTCACCCCTGCAAAACAAAAAATAGGTTAAGCATCAATCCATTACAACCTTACTCGTCAACAAGTGCGTGGACACCATTGAAAGCTCCAATACGCATGGTGGATTTGATTACATGTTCCTGGAATCGGTTATTGTGTGAAAGGGGTTGGAATCAGTTACTCCTTGGAATCGGGTAAGGGCTGCAATAGATGAATGTGGAATCGATTATTCGACCACTGGAATGGGTTACGAGTCCATTAATCTATTACTGCTTTTTCTTCGGTCTTCAATCTTCGTTTGACTCTTCATGCTCATCAGTCGTGTGAATGTGTTGCGACAAACAAAATCGCATGCGAAATAAAATATGAAATATCCATGAGTTTATATATAAATAAATTACATCTCTTAGTAAAAGATTTTATTTTTTAGAGTGGTTTCAAAAACAAATCCAGGACACAGGATGTGCATCAACCCACCAATGGTGATCAAATAGGATACAACTCTCTCGCTTATCTACTCTATGTTTTTGTCGTAAAAATTCCACCTCCATGTAGTTGGCCCATGGATGTTTTATGGTTCTTTCTCCTTGGTCTCTGTTGGAGAAAGATAAGATGGGAATTAAGAAGAAAATAGAGTCTGTATATTAAACTGAAAAAAATAATGTTGCTTATATACAGTGTGCATAGAATATAACCGTAAAGCAATAGACAAAAGTATGAAAGTGTAAGCTATTAAAGTTGTTTGACTTGACTTTCTCAATACTCCCCTTCAAGACAAACTCACAGCACTGGTCCTAACTCCAATTTCTTTTCTTAGCCACTCAAACCTGTTAATCTTCACTGCCTTCGTAAAAATATCAGCTAGCTGGGCTTCAGTGTTGCAGTAGGTCAAGGTTATTCTTCCTTTGTTTACCATATCTCTGAGAAAGTGATATCTCACCTCAATGTGCTTGCTTCTACCATGGCTCACAGGGTTTTTTGAGAGATTAATTGCAGAAACGTTGTCTATCTTCAACACCAGAGGTGTTGTTACTGGAATCATCAACTCCTTCAATATTTCTTCCAACCAAACCCCCTGACAAGCTGCATAGCTACCCGCTATGTACTCTGCTTCACAGCTGGACAGAGCCACCACAGGTTGTTTCTTCGAACACCACGAAATGGGAGAACCATTCAGCATAAACAAATAGCCTGATGTGCTCTTCCTTTCAACACAGTCTCCACCATGATCTGAATCAGTAAACCCAATGAGTTTTAGACTTTCTCCATCAGTGTTGTGCTTCCCGAATGGAAATAATATGCCAAAATCTACAGTGCCCTTGACATATCTCAACAGTCTTTTCGCTGCAAGCATATGCGTCTTCTTTGGCCTTCTCATGAATCTGCTTATCAACCCTACGCTGTATGAGAGATCTGGTCTACTATTACACAAAAAACGTAGTGAACCTACAATCTGCTTAAACAATGTCTCTTCTGAATCAGCTTCGTTCTCATCATCAACCAGTTTCAGGTTCACCTCCATTGGACTTCGTGTTGGGTTGCACACAGACATGTTGAATCGTTCCAGCAACTCCTTGACATACTTCCTCTGATGCAAGATCATACCCGCCTCAGTATAAGTGAACTCCATGCCCAAAAAGTAGCTCAGTTTTCCCAGATCTGTCATCTCAAATTCTAGCTGCATAACCTTCTTCAACTCATTTATGTGTGTAAGGTTTGATCCAGTGATGAGCAGATCATCTACATACAGGCAGATGATAATCAATTCTTCTCCTTTGCCTCTTCTTACGTACACACCATGCTCAACAATACATCTAGTGAAGTCGAGCTTCACCAGAAACGAGTCTATGCGCTTGTTCCAAGCCCTAGGGGCTTGCCTCAGTCCATATAACGCTTTCCTCAGCCTGTATACACTATGTTCCTTTCCTTTGCTAATGAATCCTGGTGGTTGCTGGATATACACCTCTTCCTCCAACGGACCATGCAGGAAGGCAGACTTCACGTCTAGTTGAAACAGTGACCAACACATTGCACATGCCACTGCTATCACTAGTCGAATGGTTTCCATTCGTGCCACCGGAGCAAATACCTCAGTGAAATCCAGTCCCTGCCTCTGGAGAAAACCCTTAGCCACAAGTCTGGCCTTATATTTTGAAACCGATCCATCAGGCTTCAGTTTTCGTTTGAACACCCATTTTACTCCAATACTCTTCTTCCCAACAGGGAGATCAACAAGCTGCCAGGTTTGATTCTTTTCTATGGATTCGATTTCTTCCATCATAGCGTTCCGCCACACAGCTTCCTTCAACGCCTCAGATTCGTTTATGGGTTCTGCCCCAGCCAGCAAAGCCATGTGCACCAAATCCCCTTCATCGTCTATCTGTGCGTCTGAATAGATCTCACAATCGTCAAACCTCTGCGGTTGCACTCGCTGCCTTCTTGGTCTATCAGATTCATCACATTGAACATGATGCCTGTCCTCCGACATTGTTGTTGACTCCACTACGATAGGGTTGTCCTCACCTTCCGCCATTCTGGCTTTCACCAAGCTGATACGCTTGTGATTCCAGTCCCAGCATCTGTCTTCCATGATCACCACATCTCTACTCAGGGTGACTCTCTCTTCAATTGGATCAAAGAGTTTATACGCGCCAGTGGGATGATATCCGATGAGCACCATAACTCTGCTCTTATCCTCCAACTTAGATCTCTTCTGATTTGGGACATGCATATACGCAAGTGATCCGAACACCTTCAAATACCCAACTGTCGGTCTCTCACCGCTCCACACTTCAAGTGGCACTTTACCCTCTAGTTTCTTCGTGGGACACCTGTTGAGAAGGTGAACAGCTGTAGAGACTGCCTCTCCCCATAGCTTCCGTGGCAGTGATTTCTCCTTCAACATGCTTCTTGCCATGTTAAAGATTGTCCGATTCCTCCTCTCAGCAAGCCCATTATGCTGAGGAGTGTATGGGGCAGTGACCTCATGTGTAATTCCATTCAACTGACAGTGACTTTCAAAAGTCGTAGACGTGTATTCTCCTCCACCATCTGTTCTCAGTATCTTCAATAGCTGTCCGCTTTCCCTTTCAGCATGTGTCTTGAAGCGTATGAATGTTTCAAGTGCATCACTCTTCGCCTTGAGTAAGTAAACCCAAATCATTCTGCTAAATTCGTCGACAAACGTGATGAAATACCTGTTCCCAGCAACTGTAGGCACTTCAATTGGACCACAAATGTCAGAATATACAACTCCCAAGCAGGCCTTTGCTCTCATCTTCAATTCTGCTTTGAAGGGCTTTCGTGTCTGTTTCCCAGCAATGCATGTTTCACACTCTCTTCTTGGTAATGCAATCTTGGGCAAACCATGAACCATTTCTTTCACGTTGAGTTGTTGTAGGCTCTTAAAGTTCAGATGGCCAAATCTTAAGTGCCACAACCAGCTTTCCTCATCGACTTTCATAGAAACCATGCACTCAGAACTTTCAACTGCTTCTAGGCTGACTTGAAAGGTTCTGTTCTTGGAGATCTTGCATCTCAAGATCAGATTCTTATCATTATCAAAGAGTTCGACTTTGTCATTCTCCATCACTACCTTGAACCCCTTTTGGATCAATTGTCCAACACTTAGGAGATTGCACCTCATGTCTGGAACAAACAGCACACCTGTGATCACAGCATGCGATCCATTCTTCCTCCTAATCACAACATCTCCCATGCCTTCAACTCTCAAGGTACTGTCATCAGCGAACTTGACTTTACTTTTCTTCGAGTCATCAAAGTTGATCAGCCAGTCCAGATGACATGTCATATGGTTCGAGCACCCAGAATCAAGATACCACATGTCGTTTTGAGAGTTGGAGCCTTTACCTGACGTTGTCACCATCAGAGTTAGAGGTTCTGAATCTGAATCCTCTTGAGCGACATTTGCTTCCTTAGACTGATATTGCTTTTGTTTCCCTTCATCTGCATGGCACTCTGATGCAAAATGCCCGTACTTGTTACAGTTGAAACATTTTATGTTTCTTTTATCTTTTTTTGAATGATGGCTTTTCTCTTCCTTTCCACCTTTCTCCATTGACGTAGACCCATTCTCAGTCTTGTCTTTATCAAACTTCCAATTCCCCTTTGATCGTTTCCCTTTCCACTTCTTGGTTTTCTTCTTTTCATCATGCTTGAAGTGGTGCACTTTCAGTGCCTGTTCATCGTTCTTGGCTGGGTTTCTGTCAGCCATTCTCATTTCATGGGCTTCCAGCGAGCTTTGAAGCTCTTCAACCTTCATCTTTGAGAGATCCTTCGACTCTTCTATCGCAACCACAATATAGTCGAACTTCCGTGGCAGCGATCTCATGATCTTCTCAATGATCATGGTATCATTGACGACTTCCCCGCATCCTTTCATCTGATTCGTAATGGTGATTATTTTGTTGAAATATTCACCAACTCTATCGCTGTCTTCCATCTGCAGTAACTCATACTGCCTTCTGAGGGTTTGAAGCTTCACCTTCTTGATCTTCTCCCCTCCTGTGTGACAACGTACTAGAATGCTCCAGGCTTCTTTAGCAGTACTAGCATTCTGAATCTTCTCAAAATGGATGTCATCAACGCACTGGTGAATGATGAAAAGGGCCTTGTTATCTTTCTTGATCGCGACTTTCTGGTCAATCGTTGCACCAAGACCAATTTCTCGGTCATCACCTTCAATAACATCACTTACGTCTTGAAACTTGAACAGCACCCTCATCTGTGTGCTCCATCTCGTCCAGTTCTTATTCGTGAGTATTGGAAGATTTGCAGTGGAAAGATCACTCCCCGCCATTCTTCTTGCTTCAAGATCCAACAAACCCTACACACACTGTGTTCTTGGTTTTCTTGAGACGCAACCCTAGGCTCCCACGTAACCTGGCTCTGATACCAATTCTGTTGGAGAAAGATAAGATGGGAATTAAGAAGAAAATAGAGTCTGTATATTAAACTGAAAAAAATAATGTTGCTTATATACAGTGTGCATAGAATATAACCGTAAAGCAATAGACAAAAGTATGAAAGTGTAAGCTATTAAAGTTGTTTGACTTGACTTTCTCAATAGTCTCCAACCTCGGCCTCCATGTTGACGACAAAACATACCTTAATTGTACAAAGATAAAATTGATATTTATCATTTAATCCTTTTCAATTCTCCAACCACTTTCGATTATAAACAAAAGTATTCACCAAACCCCTTTTTCATCTTTAATCTGTCTTTTAATTCTTTAAGGCAAATGCAATCCACATGAAAAAAATACTGTTTTTTGGTAATTTATAGTAAAGAGAGTGGACCACTGCATTGTCCTTTATAAATTGTGGGCTATTTCCATGAGAGAGATGTAGGTCCCTGATATTGCCATTACAATAGCTGTCATTATTATTATCACTATGGCTACCGTCTCACACCCAAATTTCCTGTAAGTGCCCGAAATCTTCAAGTAGCACAAGCACGGAAGCAGAATAGAAGCTGTGACACTCAGAAAGGCTCCAACCAGCGACATGAGAGACCCAAAGAAAGGGACAGCAAGGGCAACAACGGTGGTGCTCAATACCAACACTGTGCTCAGTAAGATACTCGTCACCCTATTCTTGTACGTCTTTGGAAGCAAATCTTTCAAAGCATTCGTAATAGGTGTTGCCATCAAAGCAAACTTGGATATGGGATTCACCAAGGTTGTGTATATTGCTAATTTTGAGCTGAGTTTGTCCAGAGGCAGGTTCAATGTTACTTGAGATTCAGCCCCGTCACCAAACATTAAATAACCCACTATAGCCATGGATGCATAACCCACGGTGGTTAGGAGAAAACATACAAGTAGGACCTGCAATGTTCAGAAAAGTAAAATTCATTAATTAGATAGAAAAAGCAAGAAAGTGAAAGGTGCTCTCTTTACTTGAATATAGGACAATAATCTAACGTGAGTACTTACGTTAGAGAACTGATGTTTGTTTGTCATCGAATTGTACAGTGTGGGAAAGACAGGATGAGCGCAATAACAGAAGGCATACAAGCTAACAGCTGTGGGGAGACCATTCCAACGGACAAGAGTTCCTTTATGATGAAAACCAACTCCATCAAATGTTGCAGTCCATGTTATTGAAAGGATGATGAGAACAGAAGCAAAGACTCCACTTGCAGATACATAAGAGAGTAGACTCAAGTTGTCCAACCAAACCGTGGGCAAGATGATAAGGGCAACCATAATCACAAATAATTGCTTCCCACCAATTGCTAAGCCTGCTATGTGAACCTCTCCAATGGGGAATATGTTACTCAAGTTATCACCTTCTAGAATCAAGAATCCTATTGAAACCAGATATAGTTCCGTGTACATGGATATTGACACTATCAGTCTTCCTGTCTTTCCAAATGCGAGTTCACCTATATCAGGGTAGGTTCTGATGTTTGAGTCCTTATCCATGCATCTTTTAATCAGAAGGCCCGTGTAAAATGCAGCAGCGGCAATAGAAAACAGAAGAACCAAGCTTAACCAGCCTCCTGTTGCAAGAGCATAAGGAACCGAGAGTATGCCAACACCTGGAAATTAAACCAAAATCGCAAACAAAACATTAGCCTCGTATAAGATTATGTTTTCACATATAAACGTCCAGGTTGAGGCAACTATAAAAGAAACAGATTATATATTTTGAATGTGTTGAAATACTCTTAGATAAGTAAAGTAAGTGCATGAGTTGTAGGGGGTTAAACCTGCTATTGTATTGAGTCCATTAAGGCATGTACGAAAGAAGGATACAGTATTTTTGGCAGAAGAGGCAATGGCTTTCTCCTCATCATTGAGAAGTAAAGGAACCCTAAAGGAAGGATTGTACGAAAGTTTTTTTGACATTCTTACGAAATCTGATATAGCTGTTGACGAGAGAGATGTATATTTTTTTATGTGAGAAGTTTGATGTTGGAGTGGCTTGAATTTGCTCTCTGGTCTGATCTAATAAATACATAGAAATTTGAAGTTGTTTTCAAACTTCGAAAGGTCACAGAAACGTTTATGATATTTCCCAATTAAAAAAACCCTGATGCAAAATATGGACCACGAGTAAATACCCTTGTCCTTTTTGCATACCAATACGTGTTTGTTTCAAACTAGTATGAGTGTATTTAGCTTATTTTAAACGGGTTTTTGAACTTACTTCCCTACCTAGTACAGAAGCAACTTCTGAGTACTTTCCAAATCAGCAAATCTAATCGACTGTTGACTATCGAGTAACAAGAGCAGAAAATATTTACCATAAACAAAAAATTTATTTTATACACACTTTTAAACAGCTGAAAATATTTAAAAATTAAGATATATATTTATTATTGTTGATGTATTTATGAAGAAATTCATACTGAGTAAACAGAATATTTAAGTCAAGTATGGCAAACTGAAAAGAACGCGGTTGCATCATTAAGTGGGATAAGACAGATAAATTCATTTTCTCGTTTACCAGATGAAAGAAGCGTGTAAGAGTATTTTAGGAAACTAAAGGTCCCACTTTTAGCAAAATTAAAGGGGAGAAGCGTAGTTAGCACTCCCATGTTCCTCTTATTCTAGATGTTTGATAGTGAGGTATTCCTTCCATTTCATAAATATCCATGTGTTTTAATTAGTTGCAAGTATAAGAAAACGGTCGTTGATCCGACGTACGAATGGATGAAAGTTATGCCAACAATTTATATACGTTTTAGTTTCAGAAATATACTTTTACAAAGGAATTAATCAGCTACAAAATTCTTTTAGTTTTAGTTATTTTAACTTATTTTCAGTCATTAGAATTCAGATTAATTAATTAAAATGGTAATATATTTTAAAACACAAAATACTTTTGTCATGTTTTAGTTTCAGAAATAAAAATTAAAAAATCATAAAACAATAAATTATTTGTCTTTAAAAGAAAAAGGTATTGTATTTAATTGACCAACTTTAATAATAACACAAAATAAATGTGAAAAATTCAAACAAAAACTTTTTAATAAGATAAAAGTTAGATTAGAATAATTGAGTAAAAAAAATTTACTTAATAATCTATTTCATTTTAAATAGGTAAACGAATATAAATTTAATTCAAAATAGCGATTCAACCCAAATTACTGAAATTTAGTCAAGTTAGATTAAATTAATCAAGTTCACAAGTTGACTATAAAGTATTCCAATTTATATAAGAATCATTCTTTTTAGGAAAGTTTAAAACAAGCATCTTAATGTTTTAAGTTAAGAATATGTATATATTCACACACTTTTAATAGGAGACAATACTTTTATTTGATAAATTTACCAAAACAATGATAAAAAATATATATTAAAAAATAACTAAATGGATAACTATTTATCCTAATGCGAATAATAATAATAATAATAATAATAATAATAATAATAATAATAATAATAATAATAATAATAATAATAGTAATAATAATAATGTGTAACAAGTTTTTCTAATAAAATACATATGATTAAAAACATAAGCTAGTATCATAACGTTTACATATAGCTAGTTATCTAAATATATTCATAAAAGTAGGTTATTTAAAAGTAGTTAGTAATTAGTTATTTAAATAACTAAATAAAATTTCTATCATTTTAGTATAGCAATAAAATATAACTCAAACAGGTTGAAAGTTTATCTTTTCCATTATATTCACAGCGATCTTATATTGTTTTAATGAATATCTTACTCATTATTTGACATTATCTTAAGAAGATCATTTATTCTTTTTCTTTTCATTTTTATAAAGTATTTTTTTTCTATATTGTTCTTCATCTTCTATGCTTACTCTATAAAAAAAAGTGAGAAAATAAAATGAAAAATAATTACACCAATAAATAGTTATCAATTTATTGAACTAAGTAAGTTTTTTTTCTTCTTGAATACAAGTTATTGCTGTAATAAAGTTACGAACTGATTTTGAATTTCCTATCTATCACTTTTGTAAAAAAAAAGGTTGATGGGTCATCCAAAACATGCAACACATGTTTCCTAATTTAACTTCAAAAGTAAAAAACAAAGAAAAGTCGGCAGGTTAAGTGAGAATTTGAAGTTGTTAACAAAATATTAATAATTTCCAGTAAAAAAAATAACAATTCAATAATGTATTTTAGTCCACAAAAATTAGGATATTTAAAACTAGCTATGATTAATCATACTGACAATATAACGAGAGAAGAATTAAACATGTACAAACAAAAGCATATATTATGAATGAAAAATAATATAATTTAAGTATATATCTTATAACTTACTCTTAATTAGTTACATATTTAATAATTTTAAATTTTCTTCATATTTATTTAGTCTATATCACCATTCTGATTCCTGTTTGTTTTCATTTGGAGTATAAACCTGGCTAGGAATTCACATGGGAACAGGAAATGGAATATGTGGTACTAAAAAGTATCGTCTTATTGGAAAGAGAATGAGGTGCTTGAAGAACAATGTGATGGAGGAAGTAGAAATTAGTGGTGGTGACATCGATCAAGGAAGAGGATCAGACACTATGAATCAGTCAGGAATAGAAGGTCTACTGTGATATGATTCATTGAAAATATTCTTCTCTCATATACACATGTAATCCATTATACATAAATATTATCGATTATATGTCTAAAATAAGATTTTTTTTTTCTGACAGGACATTGTTTCATTTTTTTTCCCTAAGACAACATCCTTTGCACTTTATACACAGATGGCATGGTTTTTTAAGATAGTTGAATTTTGATCTTCGTTTTTTTTTTCAGCACCGGAAAATCAATCAAAATTTGGTTTTCGGGAAACTGATATAGGTTTTTTTTTTTTGTTGCTTTAAAATGAGTAGATGAAAGAAAAAATTAAGATGAGAAAATAAATTTGATAAATTCATATTCAGTTAATTAAATAATTTTTTTAATAAAAAATTTGTTCGCATAACCCTATGGCTTAATCTCACATAATTAAATATATTTAAATCATATATATAATCACAATGCTTTAAATAAATATTTTTATCTTTTCAATTTGCTTATACATATCTAATTAAGTTTATACCACAGTTATCTACTCACCTTTAACTCAACTCAAATTGTATTTCTTACAAAATTTACCAAATAATTATATTTGTTTATGTAAATAACTATATATATATATATATATATATATATATATATATATATATAAAAATTATACCTCATAATTCAATTTTCAACATTTTTCTATCAAATATATCAATTCTTTTGTAAAAAAAAAACTAATTCCTTTTAATTCTCTAAGATATTAATTATTACACATTCACTAAAATTACACTTCTTAATTTTTAATAAACTAAATATTAGTAAATAACAATATTTCTAAAATAACTCGAAGACTCTTAAATCATCTAATTCCTTATTTTTATTTTACTGGACATCTATTACGAATTTGTTTAAAAACAAATTTATAACTAAAATAATTTGTTTTCTAATTATTAATGTTAATTTAAATCATCACAACTTCAAACTATTTATTATCTAATTTCAACTACAATCATGTTATTATTTTGATTTGGACTAAATATATTTTTGTCCCTAAATTACAATGTGATTTTGTTTTTCATCCTTTGATTCATTTAGTGCGAGATCACACGACTAATGTTTATCTGTGTAATTAAACTATCGGTACGCTATCTTAGAAAAGAAAAATGAAACAGTGGCCTATCAGAAAAAAATTCTCAAGACACGTGATGCGATCCATTATAGCATCATACTGTCTTAATCAGCATTGATCATATACTTATCTCCTAAGAACTAATTAAGACCTGTAAAGACGGTCGAAAGGCCTCCATGTACGAAGAAAAAAATAACTAAAAGAAAGTGTTTATTGCAAAGAGTAATGTTATTGGTAGAAGGAAAATGTTTTTGTTTTATATAATTTATAGTTCACAACCCAAACCCATTTTTAGGAATATTTTAGTTATTAAAAAAGTTAAATTTTTTATTTGTAAAAAAAATAATAGATGTAAAATGTAAGTTAAAATTTGTTAGGTGTAAAAGTAATAGTTTTGATATAATCTACCTTTTTTTTTCAAATCTATCAAAAATTTTCGTTTTGATTTTTCTTATATAAAATATTTCATTTTTTGGCTCAATTTTTTATCTTATCTTTTCGTACCTATCGTGTCTGTTCTTTATCATAAAAAGTAAAGGAGATAGAAAATAAAAGGTAAAAACAAGAAAGTATTTTATTTCATCATAGTAAAAGTACAAAGAATATTTTGAAAAGGACGTGGTCAATTTAAGCAACTCTCATCGCTTTACTATTCCCATTTTTTCTATAATAATGATAGTAACATAACTAATTTATAAAAAATATAAATTTTAAATTAAATATTTATGTTTTATTTCTCTTCACGAAAAACAACTTGTATATATATAAATAAAAAAACAAACAAATTGGTCATGGCTGTTTTTTTCCTCCAGCTACCAAATATTGTGTTAAGTTCTGCATGCGAAGATAGTTCGAACTAAGAAAGTCTCCAACCCCCCACCAGCCCCTTTATCTTCCATTTATGTCTAATGGGATTAGATTTGAATCTTCTCGTGATCATTGATGACAACAAAAAGAAAAGTTGACAAATAATCCAATGGACAACCTGTGATGATTATCACGTGCTTTCCTCCTAAACCACTAATCACTAAAATATAAGCTAAAATACTCAAAAATACAAGCTCATTCGTGTTCATTCCCCACCAACCACACATTATTCGCGTAAACGAGGATCTAAAATACATACATACATATATATATATATATATATATATATAGAGAGAGAGAGAGAGAGAGAGAGAGAGAGGGAGAGAGAGAGAGAGAGAGAGAGAGAGAGAGAGAGAGAGAGAGAGAGCATGTTGTGCTCTATAGAAAAATGGCAAACTCTAAAAAGATTATAGAAAATGAAATTTGCATATGCGAAGCAGAGAAGAAGGGGAAAAAATTGAATGAGGTTATGATATAGAGATAGTGAGGGAGAAGAAGAGAAATAGTACCTGACAGAGCATTGAGTCCATTGAGACAAGTGCCGAGGAAAGATGTGGTGGCATAAACATTTGGAGAACCTGTCTGAGGATTTTGGGTGGGTTCATGACAGCGTAGTGTTTGGTCTTGGATTAGGGGCATGTTAAGGTTATGGTTTAGTTGACTGTTGGCGGTATCCATCGGAACCCTTGTGATGAAAGAGCGACAAGACTGGTCTTCTCTTCTGCAAGTAATTCACTTGTTCTGCTCACTCTTATAACAAAATTCTCCATGGAAGACAAAATAAAAGGCAAAAGTAATAAAGTATGTTTGCTCAATAGATTGATGGTTTCATACTCATCCTTAAAAGTTTATTACTATTCGAATCAACAAATTGTTGGTGATCACGGATCTCTAGTAAAAAATATTTCTTACTAGTAATAGGATCATAGAAAAATTAAAGTAACCTGTAAAATAAAATCTGAGTTTAAAAAACCTTTTGAATATTTTTTTGTAAGAGGTACATAATTTACATAATTCCTATAATTAAAAAAATATATATGTTTTCGAACACTTGAAACATCTTTAGTTCTGAAAATAAAAATTATAATAAGAGGGGTTAAGGTGTGCTAGTGCTAATTGTGGGTCAGGTGATTGTGAGAAGTTGTTTTATTCGTTGCCGGAGATTTGGTTGAAGAATCAACTCATTTCTCTTCGGAATATCAAATGATGTATTTGGTTTAGGAGTAAAAAAGGTAGAAGGAAAAGAAGTATGAAGGAAAAGAAGTATAAAGGAAAAATCCATATACAAGTATACAATAAAACTATTGAAGATATTAACAAGAAAGAGAAGTCAAAACACGTTATCTCTGTTGGGTATCAGTCATACAGCACAAGCACACACAACTTAAATAGAGAAGAGGAAATACTGACAATAGGCAAAAATAGAAATTTTATACTGGTAAAAGAAATTTATAGCAAGTCTCTCTTTCAATATAAAACTTCTCAAAATTATGAGAATACAAGAAATGAGAGAATAAGAAAGAATGAGATATTTAACAAAGGGGCAAGGGGTTTCTTTTATAGCCACCAAGCCACACCCCTTTACAAGTTCCCACCAATGTGGGACTTCATTCCTCACAATCTCCTACTTGAAGATTTTGATGAAACTAATCAAATTTTCACACCATTTTTGTCTTCGTGTTGCTTGTTCTTTCGATAAACTTCAGTAGAATCGAATTTACGTAAATCTGCCAATAACCTTTGACACCAAATTCTGATTCTCCGAAACGCAATGCAATACCTGATCAATATTTCACTGCTCTCCACCTAAACCTGCCACGAACCTACTAACCACTCCCACGGCTTGTGCAATGTCTGGTCTTGTACGCATCATAGCAATTATAAGGTTGTCCACCATCGATGCATACGGTACTCAAGACTTCTCCATCCTCTCCGCTTCATTGTTAGGACTCATACTTGAGGATAATTGATAGGAGATGGGGTAAAACTGGCTTCCACTCTTGCATGTTGAAGCGGCGCAAGACTTTCAGTAAGTCTTACTTTTGAAAAAGCCAAATCTTCCTATCTTTTTCTGTCTCGGTGAATTTGCATCCCTAAAATCTTGTTTACCGGTTCCAAGTCCTTTAATATCAAACTCCCTAGCCAATTGTGCCTTCAGTTCTTGGATTAGAGCTTTGTTGGGGCCTACCACCAACATGTCATCCGCATACAACAACAAAATGATAAAATCATTATCCTCAAACCTCTTGTAGTATGTACAATGGTCTGAACTTAGTTTGTTGTATCTAAGGCTAATGATAAAGGAATCAAATCTCTTATACCAACACCGTAGCGCCTGCTTTAAACCGTATAGAGATTTGTTCAACCTGCAAACCAAGTTTTCTTGTTCTTCAAAGCCTTCTGGTTGGAGCATCATTTCATTCCTGCTTAACAATAACCTTGTGAGCGGTGGAACTCACAAGCAATACCCCTTCACATTGTTAGCATAGCCCAAGCACTTAATTCTTTCCCCAGTTTCAAGCTCTACTCGTGCTTTGGTTTCCTTGAACTGGTAATAACAACACATTTGACTTCCTCTTGATGTAATACACCTGGAATAAACTTTACTCCTCCTAGGAATAACTCCGGTGATTCCCTTACATTAGAATGAACCAAGTCTTCTTGTGTTTTCTTTTCTGGTAGTCAAACTTGCAAACTTCGATCTATGTTGTTGGCTTATCACACAATACTCGCATAAAGGTAAAACAACCTTCTTAAGCCCGAGTACAGATTACGTTTCGCCTTGCAAACTTCACTTTGACATATGTCCAAGTACGATGTCACGTCAACACCGTTTCTTCTTGACTTGTCAATGCAACCATTGCATTAGCTTTCTACAACGTATCTCCCATAAGCACGTCATGATCTTCTGAGCTTTTATGACTTACCAGATCTCCCCTCTTTCTCACAAAATATCTTCATCATTTGATGTATTTGCCATACAACCTTGTGAGGTTGATGCATCAGAGTTCTTTCTTCCACTCTTCTCGTGCCAACATTATTTCTTGACATGCCGCCTTTTGCCACAATTGTAGCATTTGAGATGCTTCTTACTTTGAGATCTATCATGGGACTGACTCCCACTAGACCCATATTTCGTTGATCTTCCTCTCATCATCACCAAAGCTTGTGTTTCCTTTGAACTTTCCAGTATGTTTTCTTTGTTCCTCCGCCTGGATTCTTCTTCAAGAATTGCTCCGGCAACATCCTCAAAGTGTAGACAGCCTTCAGTATTATTATTCGTAATATTGATGATGAGTTGATCATACGAGTCTAGTAAACTCTGCAGTAGAAGCTCCGCGCGTTCATTTTCAACTATGTTGAAATCTGCCATTGATAGTTGGGCAAACAGAGTGTTCAGATGGTTGATGTGGTCCGTCACCGTTGTGGACTCACTCATCCGAAGAGTGTAGAGTTTCCTCTTCAAGAATATTCTTGTGTGAAGAGACTTCACCTCATATAATTTTATGAGGACATCCCAAATCTCCCTTGCTGTTTCTTTCTCCGCCACACTGGATAACACTGAATCTGCCATTGATAGGTGCAAATTTGCGATGGCGTTGTTGTCAATTTCTTTCCACTTCTGCTCCGTCATTTCTGCGGGTTTTCCTTCAATTGCAGCTATGCAATTGTCCTTTCTCAAAATTGCCTTTATCTTCAATTTTCACAACGAGAAATTGTTCCCGTTGAACCTCTCTATCTCGTATTTTGTTGTCATAATTTCTAAAATATCGGATTAAACCGCAACCACAGTGCATACTCAGAATTTTACTAACACTATTCTAATGACAATAGCAGCGGAATACAAACCTATAGCTCTGATACCACTGTTGGGTATCAGTCATACAGCACAAGCACACACAACTTTACAAGTTCCCACCAATGTGGGACTTCATTCCTCACAATCTCATGGGTACATTCATGTTGAGTCAAAACCTCTTTCTATAGTTGTTGATAATGAAAGACGCGAATTCAAATTTGGAGAATGTAATTGATTTGCCATTGTTGTTGGTATATTCTATACTTTCTTTCTTTTATATTGATTGTAATTTTTCCTTTTCATTTTCTTTTTCATTTTTCTTAATTAAGTTGATTTTTTTAATCTTTTTACTCAATTTCCTTAGTTTCGGTTCCTACCCACAATGTCCATTTGTTACTATAAAAATAAAGGACGATAGAAAATAAAAGGTAAAAACAAGAAAATATAACATTTTAACATAGTAAAAGTACAATTTTTTTTTTTAAAAAAAGTAGTTAATCTAAGCAACTCTTCCCTCTCATCACTTTATTATTCCCACTTTTTTATATTATAATAATAATAATAATATAACCAATAAAATTGTATTTTATTTCTCTTCAATGAAAACGACTTTTATGTCAACCTACCAAAGATTGTGCTAAGTTCTGCATGCGAACGTAATTCAAACAAGTAAAGTCTCGGGTTGCGTCTCGCACTTTACCTTCCACGTCAATGAGATTGGATATGAATCTTCTCTTTATCTCATTTCATGACAGGAAAAGCAAAAGGTTGACAAATAATCCAATGAACAGAACGTGCTTTCCTCCTAAACCATTTAATTAAGGACTAATCAATAAATAATAATCTAACAAAAGTCACTTTATCTGTCTGGACAACTGTCAGGAAGACATCCTCGTGTTCATTCCCTCATTATTCAGGTAAAACGAGACACTGAATCATCAAAATTTCTGCTTCTGCTAATTTATATAATATGACAGACTCACACTAAGAAAACAGTAAACTCGAAATACATTGAATGAGGTTATGATATAGAGATTAGTACCTGACAAAGCATTGAGTCCATTGAGACAATGCGTTCATGGCAGCGTTGGGTTTGGTCAATGTAAAGGTTATGGTTTGGGTCACAGTTGACTGCAACAACATCGATTAGTGATACGTATAGGAACACAATAGGTTAAATAATAATAATCCTGATATTATATTAAAATGTAAATTTTAAATATAATTCAATATCACAAATTCAATTTAAAAGATAAGATTTATATTTATTTATATATTTTAAATTAATTTTAGCTTTAATTTATATAAGACTTATTATTTTAAAAGGAAAAAGTGTGAATAAAGTTGGCTGCGTGAGGCAACTTTGTGATTTAATATTATATCGTATTGGTTTGACTCATCTAACCTACAGTTGTAATATCTCTTTTCTAATAAATAATTCTATTAGAAGAAACGCAGAAGATCTTTATAAAAAAAAGTCTTTAAATAAATAAAAAAGACATATTAGAAAAACAAATCGTTAGCTTTTGTTGTTTATCTTTTAGGTATCAACCTGTCTTGCTGATGAATAAGCGATAAGACTGATGTTTTCTTTTGGAAGTAATTCACTTGTTGTGATGGCTGTTATAGAAAAGTTCTCCGCAGAAGACAAAAATAAAAGATAAAAGGAATAAAATCGATTTTTTTTAGGAGGAATAAAGACAGAAGGAAAAGAAGTACAAAAAAATTAAATGATTTTTTAATTGTTTGCTATTGTTAGAAGTAAATAACCCAAATAGAAAACTAGATGTGGAATAAATATATTATTTTTTCTTTAATAGACTTGCATCTTTTGTTTTCATTAAAAAGATTAGAAGAAAAAAACATGTGTAGCTTCCATACAGATATATAATTCTGATAATATGCTATCCAAATAGATTTTAGAGTTTACAAAATATAATAATAAATAATTTCTTTTAAGAAAACATAAAATATAAAATTTATGTGTCAATGTTGAATAACCTACCATATTAAATATTATTTTGTAAAGTATCTTCCTCATAATATTTTCAAATCACAATTCAAAATGGTAAGTTAACTTAAACCATCTTCTTCAATTAATATATATATATATATATATATATATATATATATATATATATATATATATATATATCAACAACTAAATTTTTTAATAAATAAATTATTTTCAGAAACAAAAATAGATTTAAATAAAAAGAAAAAAATTTCTTTTAAATTAATTTAAAAATACAATAGATGAATTGAAACTAGAAATTTTACTTTTTAAAAAGAATATGATAACAAAATAAATAATAGAAAAAATATACAATGAAAACAAGTAGAAAAAAAAGAGAACAAAAAGAGTGAAAATGATAAAAATAAAAAAAAAATATGGAATTCATTCCACATTTTAATTCTTTCATCTATTTTTTTTTGGGTGTTGCTCCCTCCACCACCACAGCCTTCTCCCTCCACCTCCCCTTTACTATTTTGCCCCTCAGTAAAATTTTATTTTTAGAATTATTGTTTTTTAATTTTATTCATTTATAACATATTTCACTGATAACCTACGTAGTTCCTTGTATGAGTAAAATATTTTTCTGCAAAGCTCAGTGATCGTGAAAAGAATTATCAAGCAATCTTCCTCTTGCTTTCGGTGCAGTACGTGGTGCAGTGCGTTTGTGGTGTAATGTGCTTGTCGTGGTTCCTCTCCAGGTACGTAGTCATAATCCTTCCAATAATCCTAAACCCTAAACCCTTCCAATAATCCTTCCAATAATCTTTCCAATAATCCTTTAACCCTAAAACGTAAAATGAAAACGAAGCCTAAACGGATGACATCCTTCAACGGATGTTGACATCCGTTGAAGGATGTCATCCGTTTAAGCTTTGTTTTAATTTTATGTTTCTGTTATTATTTTATTAGATATTTTAATATTTTGATTTATTATTTTTGAATATCTTTTTAATGTATTTTAATAATGTATATTTATATTAGTTTATATTTAAATATTAAAATATTAAAATAATAAAAATAAAAAATTTTAACTTTAAGGATATAATTGGAATTAAAGATAATTGGGGAGGTGGAGGGAGAAGGCTTCATGTTGAGCTAAGTCCAAGTCTATTTTACTATTCACACTGGTCTTTTCTTTTTTACATTCTATTTGCATGTTGGGCTACCCAAGCCATTTTAACACCATATTCTATTACCTTTTATAGGCTTCTCTCTACACCACCACACTCTTCTCCCTACACCTTTCTAATTTTTTTATATTCCAAAAATACTCTTAAGTAAATAATTTTTATTTTTACCATTTAACTTTTAACTTTTTTTTTCTAAACCCTAATTCCCTTTTAACTTTCCCTTTTTACTCTTCCATTAGCGGCACCCAACTTCTCCACCCCACAACACACATCAAAATTCTCTCTTTCACTCCTCCACCCCTACACGATCAACATTCTCTCTTTTCCTTCATTCTTGTTCCTTTCTTCTTCTCAAATGGACCAAGAAGCCCAATACGTTCTATACCCACACCTCCCTCATATTCTTTTCACACCCTTTCTCCAATGGACCAAGAAGCCCATCATGTTTTCTACTTACACCCCTTCATTTTATTTCCACATCCTCTTCAATGGGCTAAAAGGCCCAACATGCTTCTTACCTATACCACATCAATTTATTTTCACACTCCTCACAATTCTTTTCATACCTCCCAAACTCGTGACACTGTCTTATGATCGGCCTAATCTGTTATGTCAAAAATGCATGGATATTTTCCTTCCTTCAAAATTACCTTTTGTTCATGCATCAAACTTTTATGGGTGTTGTTCCCTCCACCACCACACCTTTCTTCCTCCACCTCCCTTTTACTATTTTGTCCCTCAGTAAAATTTTATTTTTAGGATTATTATTTTTTAATTTTACCAATTCACAACCTATTTCACTAATAACCTATTATAGTCCTGTACATGAGTAAAATACTTTTCTTTCATTTTAACATTATATTTCTTCCTCTCTTTCTTTCGTCGTTGTGAGATACTACAAATTGCAAAGGTTGGTGGTGGTGGAAAGAATTATCAAGCAGTCTCCCTCTCGTGGTGCAGTGTCGCTCTCGTGGTGCAGTGCGTGGAGTGGTGCAGTGCGTGTCGTGCTTCCTCGTATTCGAATAAACCTTGAAATAAAACCCTAAAATAAAAAACGTAAACGGAAGGATGTCAACATCCTTCAGCGGATGTCAACATCCTTCAGCGGATGTCAACATCCTTCAGCGGATGTCAACATCCTTCAGCGGATGTCAACATCCTTCAGCGGATGTCAACATCCTTCAGCGGATGTCAACATCCTTCAGCGGATGTCAACATCCTTCAGCGGATGTCCACATCCTTCAGCGGATGTCCACATCCTTCAGCGGATGTCCACATCCTTCAGCGGATGTCCACATCCTTCAGCGGATGTCCACATCCTTCAGCGGATGTCAACATCCTTCAACGGATGTCAACATCCGTTTAAGGAAAAACGGATGTCGACATCCGTTTTACCTTAAACGGATGTTGACATCCGTTGAAGATGTCACCTCCGTTTAAAAGGTTATGTTTTTTACTTTAGAGTTTGTTTTATTAAGGGACATCCGTTGAAGGATGTCACGTCCGTTAATGTATACTTTCTCACGCTGGTTGATGCTCTGGACGCTCCTCGATGTTCCTCCACACCACGGCGGCAATGGAAGCTTTCAAACCAAAAAAAAAAAAAACTGGAAAGAAAAAGGAATGGAAGTGTGAGAGGTGAGGAGGTGAAACGAAAATGGGGAAAGGGGAAGAGAGTTCCGTGGGTGGGTGCTGGGAAAGTAAAATTAGGGTTTCAAATTATTTAAAATAGGGTAAAAGTAAAAATCTTTTTAACTTAAGGATATAATTGTATTTAAAATAATGTGGGGAGGTGGAGGAAGTATAGGGTGGTGGTGAAGGGAGCAACACCCAACTTTTATATTTTCTTTATTTTTTCGGATATTATTATAATTAACTAGAAGTTTTGTAATTTTCAAAAGTTAAAATATTATTAGAATAGTTAAAATTGACCTTTTATATAATTTTTTGAAAAAAATTAATAGTTAATAATATTATTACATAAAATATAAATTGTTTATTATAAATTTAAAATGTAATTCACATATAAATATTTATTGATTACAAGTTTAAATTACAAAATATTTCATATATACAAATATTTATTCATTATACGTTTTATTTATATAAACAAATATTTCTTTTATATATTCAACAACTAGAATATAGTATTATAGTGATCTTGACAAGATTTTAGTGAGACTTAATATTGAAATTCTTCGTTTATTTTCAAAAGTTACTGTGATAAGTGTATACAAAGAAATTCATACTGCATTCAAAGTGTTAAATTAAGAATACATTACATTGCATTTCAAAAATATGTTTTACTCTTAAAATATTATTGATTAATCTTATAACTCGTGCTATTTATATTTGTAGGTTTTTAATCTAATTTATTCAAACATTATTTAATAGTACTAACTATGTTAAAAAAAAAGGCTGATCCTCCTATTTCGTAATTCATTCGTTGAGATTGAAATGTTAGAAGCATTAACTTGAATTTTAATAGTAAATCTGTCTGAGGTAGTAAATTGTTAAATACACAGTATGAAATAAATAAAATAAAATAAAATATTAAAAATTCAATAGTTATGCATGGTAACTGTAAGATAGGGTGTGGAAATAGCAAAGCCAATTAGATACTAGGATACGGCATACGTGACCCAATCAATTGGACCTAACAACAATTATGGCCCAACAGTAAAATATTGAATCCATTGATACTGTGGTAATTTCTTCCTTTACTTCTCTAATTTCTATAAATCTTTTATTTCGAAATATATAATTAGAAATACAATTTTTTATATTTAAATTATAAATTTTAATATATAAAATAGAAATTCATTTTAAATTGTATAATTTTAAAATATAACATATATTTTGGATAATACTTTCTAGAATATAAAAAATTTTATTTCAAATTATATATTCTGAAATATTAAATACTCAACAGAAACATGTTTTTGCTGTGTACATGATTTTTTTTGTCTAAATATTTAAAAAAAAATTCTATTATCTACCTGTACAAATTCTTATCAAGATATATAATGAATACTTTTCAAAATATACAATAAAAGTATGATTTTGTTGTACATATCTTTTGAAATTTTATCGAAATACATATAATACTGTTTCAACCAATTTAATAATATTTATATTTGTAAAATATTTGCTCGTATTTATAAAAAAAATTATAACATTTGAATCTCAACCAAGTTAATATAATATCTAGATCTTATGTAAGTAAAAAATATTTAAATAAAAATTGAATTGAGAAGAAAATATAAAACAAAATTATCTGATTTTAAATGTAATTCTTTCTAATTTTAAATAATCAAATTATTACAATAAAACTTTTAAAAATATAAAAGTGTGAAAACGTTGCTTTTGAATGTCAAATTAAATCTCTTCCATTTTACTATTACTTAAACCCATTAGTAGGATCAACATATGAAATCAATGAAAAAAAAAAGAAAATATTTATGGCAGTTGATAATAATCGGTATCCAAATCACGATTTATTTTAATGCAATGTAAAATATAACCATTGAACTCATGTAACGTGTATTATAATGGACTTTTGCTATAATTTATTTCAAACCACCATACCATTTTATATTAAATTCGATATAACGAGCACACACTAGTAAAAAAAACGTATTTTAACTCGCATATGACGCTTCGGTTTCAAAACGTGGTGGCAATATCGCAATTTTAATCATCTTATATGTCTCAGTTATTGATGAACCGATGCCTAAAGACAATAATGTCTCGATTGTTTGAGTGACCGAGGCATATAACCCTTTCTGGGTGGACCGAACGACCTCGCTTATTTGCAGAACCGAGGCAGTAGTTGACCTAACAGTCTTGGTTGAGCACCTAACTGAGGCATTTAGTCCTGTACAGACCGAACGACCTCGCTTGTTTGCAGAACCGAGACAGTAGTTTACCGAACGACATCGAGGTAGTAGAGCATTTCTGGCACTACACCTCCACTTTTGCAAACAGTTATCTCTCTTCTTCCTCTAAGAAAACACTATTCTCCCACTGTTCGCGCCTCCCCCTCCGCGTTCGTCGCGCCTCCCCCTCCGCGTTCGTCACGCCTCCCTCGTCGTTCTCGCCCCGCCTCTGTGGTCGCTGTTGGACCGCCTCCTTCGCTCCTCCCTCGTGAGGACTCGCTCATATCTCGCAATTCTTGTGACCTTGTACCTTTGTCGCTCCGTTGTCGTGGGTCGTCGCCACCGGCGTTCATTGCTGCCACCTCCATTGTTGTCACGTCATTGGTGTCGCCGATGCTGCCTTCGTCGGTGCTTCCATCTCACTGCCTGCGTTTTGTGAACGAAGCATCCACCTCCATTTCTTTTTAGGTTGCCTGCTCTCTAAGCTGCACCATTGCCGCCGTCGCCATTGCCAGGTGCACCACTGTCGTGGTTGGGACCGTTCTTCATCCGCCATTGGTGTTGTTGTTCTTGTTAGCTCGATATTGTTGCGATATTGGGGTTAAAGTTCAGTTTGAGAAACTTAGGATTTTGAGTTTGGGGAATTTCTTTTTGAGGATCCGTTCGCACTGTTCTGGTCCGTGAGGATTGTTGATGGTTGCGTGAGTTGGAGAAGAAGACTTTGTGTGGTGGTCTGGTAAAGGTGGCACTGTTGTTGGGTGGTGGTCCGATGTGAGAATGGAGTGTTGAAGATTGGTGGCACGGTTGTTGGGTGGTGGTCCGATGTCAAGCTTCTCGACAGTGCAAGCGAAAAAGCAACCTAGACGGTGGATGCAGGTCACAACCGATCGGTCTCGCGAGAGGCGGAAAATGTGGACACAGGTCACAATCGATCAGTCTCTCGAAAGGCAGAAAAGTTGTCGAAACCGAACGTTAAAAAAATAAAATAAAAAATACTTTACTACCTCGGTTAGGGTCCTAACCGAGGCAGTAAAGTCTAAGATACTGCCTTGGTTCAGAAGGAACCGAGGTGAAAACCTACCCCTTTTTTATTCGGTTCAGAACTGAGACAAAAAGCTTATCATTTTTTATCTCGCCTGTATATACCTCGGTTGCAGAACCGATACCTATAAGCGAAAATAACCAGTATCATTTCCCTCAACTAAGAATTGTAAAAATACTGATGGGTCATGTGAGAAGGTTAATTTAATGCAATCCAACGTAAGTATATGAAATTTAATATAACAATTTGCATGTTGACTGCTTCTGACAAGTTGTTACTAATCAAATTGTCAGAATGTAATTATCTATGAATAATGAAATACAAAAAAATGTTGATCAAATACGATCAATTTGGCTTCAGTGAAATTATATTGTTTTTAAATATGAGCAGGTAGACATTATTATTGTCACCAACCTTAATGCTAGTTTAGATCACACCTTAAACTCTCTTCAACAAATTTATAAGTTTTTTTTTTTTCTGTATTTGTCACTGTTAGAATCACTACTAGACCGACAACTGAATCTAAAGAGAAAAAAAAAATCCACCTACAGTTATTTAGTTTTAAAGAGTTGAAATCTTGAACAATGACTAATTATTTTGTAAATAATTATAGTGTGAAAAAAAGAACTTGCTACAAGTTAAGAACAATCTAGTCATGCTTGGTTCTGTCGATATTCTTATTGCTAGAAAGATATATATATTTTTTGTTATCTTAAAATGTTTTTAGATGTTATTTGACACTTCATAAAAGTATAATACATTTTTAGTCTACTTAGAATTTATTTTAATTATTTAGGTTTGGATATTAGACTAACATTTATTTTAATTATTTAATTTTATAATTGAAAGAGCTTTGTTGTAAAATATATTAACATTCATATTGAATATGTTTATATGTACTATGAGATTTTATTATGGAAAGTAATTCATTAAGATGAATTGTTTATAATATAACACGAAAAATTAGTAATTAAGGACACATTACAAAATCGATTAAGTATAGAGTGATATTAAGTAAGAAGATTCAATAAGATATATACTTTACCAATAACCTAAGTCACGTAAATGAAAAGTTTGAGATCATTTTACCACACTGCTAAATTATATTTATATAAGAAATGTTATAGTCGTGAAACATATTAAAAATATATGATTAGTGTAAGTATCTTAATCTGAACTTAATACTATCTTTTGAAACTATATAATACCATGTTGTAACGTCTTATATCACTAAATTAATTAACAAAAAATGTTTTAAAATTATTAGCTTACATTTTTCCTCTTATTGTTATCTTGAAGTAGGTGAGAAAGAATATTCTTAACTGTACGGACGTTTCTTTTCTAGATAGTATGAGACACTTGGTCAAGCCTTCGTATGAGTGTTTTTTATTTTTATTTTTTATGATAATTCCAAACCTATATTTTATGTTTGAATTTGTTTCTTACTGATTTTTTAATATAACATATCTTATTATTGAAGTACACCCTATGAATTATGGCATGCATAGCGATGCTGTAAGAGTTGAATTAGGCATCTCTATTATACAATTTATTTTAATGTTGAATTGGTCAATAACTAATAACGGATTAATAGCATTTAAAGAAAAGTTGAAAGTAACTATTATACATTACTGCACAAAGTCTTCAAATTAGCTATTTATTACTTTTAGTTGAAAAAAGTACAATGAAAAGACACATTGTTCTATAGCATTTGATGAGTATATCTCCACTCCACAATAAAATGTTTCAAAATTCGGTATTTACAAAATGATGTAGTAATTATATAGTTCATGCGATGCTTCTACTAGCTTTTTGAACAAGGTTTTCTAATTAATATAAACCAGATAACTTAAGAAAAACAAAAGTAAAACAGCTGAAAGCCGAGAAAATAATGTCATATGGAGGAAATTGTTCTATGAAGTTGTCTTTTGGTTATAAATATTATTAATGTTACATTAGGTTTTCGTGGAAAGAGTGAAGTAAATATATAAAGTGAAAGAAAAAGAAAATAAAAACATTTTTTAAAGTTATTTGGAAGGGAAGAAAATGAAAATGAAACTGGTTATTTTTATTTTAATTGTATAGAAACTAAAGGGAAATAAAAATATGTGAAAAAAAATGAAATAATAAAAGATATATTTGTTTTTTTTAACGCACTCTTTATTTCTCTTCCTTTCACTTTTGAGGAGAAGATAAAAATGATATGAGCCCACATATTAAAATTATTTTTCATCCTTTTGTCTGTTTCAGCTAAAAGATTATAAAAACTGAGATTTTTCTTTCCTTTCATAGTCTATTACTGTGCACAAAACATAGCATAAAGATTAATATTATTTATCATGACAATTGTACTTTATTGTACTAAAATAATTAAGACTTTAATTCAACTACGAAAACATACTCTACGCACACAAAAAAAAGTTGACTATCTATGTATAAATGTAAATTTCAAGATATAATGAACATTTGAAAGCATCAATATTTATATTTCATTTTCAATGAATATCTATATATCTTAAAGACATTGTTTTATCCCACAAATACGGACAACACATACAACACAAAGCTTGACTTTTGACGTGTCACTATTTGTTTTTATATTGTATCATCGTTAGACTTCGACAAATTAAATAAATTGTAATTACAGGTAACATTGTGAACCAGTAGATAAGTGTTATTTTTTCTGAAAGCAAATAATCTGCGAAAAATTCTTGTGCATTTTATGAGGATTATGAGCTGCAGAAAAATAAATGGTGGATTTTTCGCTCAAAAAAACCTGTTGGAACTTTCTGCAAATTTTTATGCACGAAAGAAGTGAAACTATATGTAAATAATAGGTTAATTAAAACCCTAAAACTTAAACTAAGATATAATCACTAGTAAAACTATATATAATATATATATATATATATATATATATATATATATATATATATATATATATATATATATATATATATATATATATATATATATATATATATTGTATATTGTAATTGAAACGAAGGCTACATAAAAAAAGCGAGTTTAGTGATAGAAAGAATATACATGTGTGCAAAATTACAAAAAGATAAAATATAGTTTAACTTATAATGCAAGTTCTAAAATCACCTAACCAATAATTTAACATGTATATAAATATTACTAAAGTAGGTTAGCGCTGAAAACATAATGACATTAATTTGTTTTAAAATAAAGTAGTTTTCCATATCATGTCATTATCACATTAAAGGATTTTTCTTGCAGGTATCTCTTTGCTCATATCTCTAAGATGAATATTATTTCACATTAGGGGTTGAAGACAATATTAAAATATAGATTACAAAAAAGTGTAAACAGATACCTAAAGACTTATACGATGATGTGCTTGTTGATTACCTAGTTATATCTGTCTTAAAATAACTTATCGTTGAATTGTCTGTGTATATAAATATATGATAATTTATGATAGAATAATTTCTTCCATACGTGTGCTATTTTTTTATCCTAAAATAATTTATAAGAATTTTTTTTTTAGTTTTTCTTATATGATATTTATTTATATGATTGTAATAAATAAGTTTAAATATTTCATCATACTTGTTTCTACAACACTCAATAATCCAATATCCTTTTAAGAGTGGATGTTAAACATAATTTATATTTTTTTCATCTTCAATTCTCTCTGATACATCCTTTAAGTACAAAATCGTAACGGACAAGGTTACCACACTCATAATCCAAAATAAACAATATATTAAATGTATAGTGATTAATCCTAATAATGTCACTCAACGGACTTAGGATCGGAACACCGGCGTGCATCATGGGATCAATAATGGAACATTAGGTTTCTTAAGGGAATAACAAAACACTTTCGTTAAACCTCAATTAAGGCTTATGTTCTTACGACTCTCAATAGTCTTACATTATTTAGGAATTGTGGTCAATCACAATTTATATACCCTTCATCTTTTTACCTTTCGAATCACATTTTAAGAACAAAATTGTGATAGACAAGACTCCAAAACGGACAATATATTAAATGAATTGATTCTAACAATATCACTTAACAAACTTAAAATCGAAATAATACTCATACTCATTTTATTCCTATATGTATATCAGATTAATCTGTTTGATAATCATCTTCTATCTAAACACATACATTTTTAATTAAAACTTATATACATTTATTTATCAAGGCTTCTTTTATTTTATTATTATGTAATGGTTTCATTACATAAATTCAACACACAATCTTGATTGAGCGACATATCTTAATTAAAAATATTATTTCTCTAGAATGTATCTTTGAGGGAGAATTTCTTGTTTGAATAAAAATTTATAGCTTGAGTGTAGTGTTGTAGATTTGAGGGTCAATTTTTTTCTCACACAAGCAAAAAGAATTTTCTTAAGTGAGGAATACATGTATTAACACCTCAACCTTGGTAAAATTAATAATTTCTAAAGTTTCGGTAAAATTAATAATTTATAAATTTCTTTATATGTCATTACTTAACTCGAAATACAATAACACTTTATATTTCACTCAAATAAATCTTTACATGTCACATCTTGTTTTTCTTAAAATAAAAACATAAGACTTATTTATTTTGAATAATGAAATTTATTTAATTGGAATTATAAAATAAAATAAGATTCAACTTAGAGTGAGGAAAAAGAATTAACAACTAATAAAGCCTCACATTTGAAAGTCTAACTCTAGGTCACCCATAATTCTATAAATAAGAGTTAACTCTTCTTTTTTCTATCTGTTTCATTTATAACGCTTGAGAGAAACTTAGGAAAGAGGACATGAGAGATTTTGAAGAACGACTTTTAGATTATTGAGTGAATGTAATGTAATTTCATTCAAGATAAAAGAGAGAGAGAGAGTGATGAATATGTCATTTATGAATGCTTTTAAGAACTATGGATAGAGAGACAACTTCTAGAGTTTCACCAAATGTTATATGTGCTTTTAGGCTTATTAGTACGGAGAGTCTCAACATGCTTTTTGTTGAGTGCTATGATAATTTTTTATTAGGTTTAATTGCTTCCTTTGTCCCCAGTTTGGTTGAATTGTGTCAAATTCATCCTCATTTTTAAAAAAGTTTCATTGTCGTCCTCACGTGGTATAAAAGTGTCAATTGAATCCAAACATAGAAAAAATTTGTGTCAAAGTAGTCATTTTTCCTATATCTCTGTGTCTTCCTTTCATATGTCACTTCTCTGGAGCTATGAAAAGCCTTAAATTGGATAAGGTAAAATGAATATCTGTACTTGATTGTATGAAAGGAAGACACAGATATATAGGAAAATGACTACTTTGACACAAATTTTTTCTATGTTTGGATTCAATTGACACTTTTACACCACGTGAGGACGACAATGAAACTTTTACACCACGTGAGGATGACAATGAAACTTTTTTAAAAATGAGGATGAATTTGACACAATTCAACCAAACTGGGGACAAAGGAAGCAATTAAACCTTTTTATTATTTATATTCAATTATTGATTTGTGGTATGTAATTCCACTATTTAGGATTTTATTTATATAATGTGTTTTGGATCGAAGGAGAAAATTAAGATTGAGGATTCTTATAATAGTTAATAATTGTAAATTGAAATGATTAATGTTATAGGTAAGGAGGTAATTCAATATTTTTAGATTTAATTGTTTAAAAAAAATTATCATCTACTTTATTTTAGGTACGTATATTTAACAATTGAACTTAATCTTGAAGTCAACAAGATAAGAACTAACTTTATATGAGTGTATAATTATAAATATTGTATTTAGACTTTTTAAATATCATAAAACATATATAATAGAAAATGAATAAGATAATACTTCGAACTTGAAAGATGTAATGTGTAATTCTTATAAGTGTATATGTATGTAAAGATATATGTTGAGATATGTGATGATAAATGATATGTTAAGTTAGAATAATAGGTAGTTTGTACTATCTGTGTTGATGAATTTACATGAGTTTATACAATAAAACAAAATAATAAACTATTGTCTTTTAAAACATCATAAACTTTTTCGATTTTATCCTCTAATATTTTTTTATATGCTATCTTGAACTTGTACTATCACCTATTTCATACTAAGTATGATTATAGCATATCACAAACCGAATACCACACCAAGGTTAATTAATTTAAATTCAATAAACCATAACTCAAAAATACGTATATATAGCATATGTAATGAAGTATTTATAATTCATTAGACATTCATATCATCTTTATCTTCACAACACTAGAAAAGGAAATAACATTCTAAAACTCATCTCTTGTTTAATCTATTAATCAAGGTACTACAACCTTTTTAAAAATCGCATATTAAGATAGATGTTAACATTTAACCATATTAAAGCTTGTTATCACAATTCAATAGTTCAATGTAGTCAAGGTATTTCAATTTAAAATTTACTATAATAATCTCTTTACAATTTCTCACAACCAAATATATTAATTAATCTATTTGATTTAGACTATAAGTAAAGTAAAAATATCATCTTTCCTTATTGTGCTCCAATACTAAACATTACAAAAATATATCCAATAAAAAAACAATACTATCACAGGTGTTTTTTTTTTATATTTCTCATCCATCGATCCTTGCATTTAATTATATATAAATTTTTCACCAATATGGATATATTACAAATCACTCATTCATTATCATCTCAAAATAATAATTTTCAAAACTTAAAATATCACCTTTTGAAATCAGAAAGGTTTAAGCAACATTCCTTCAAAAGAGAGAGATTTAATATTGACTCTCCATCACTCAAGTTGAGACATTTGAGTGATTAAGGATATTGCTTAAGTTTACTCCAAAATTAGAGTAATATTTAATTAGAAGAAAAAAAAAATCAACGATGACTCCATAACAATTGATTTTTCACACTTTAAAAGGAGAAAAATGATTTTGGCTTTTTCAAGCTTCAACATTAAATGAGTATTTAAAGAGTCCTAACTCTCTCAAAGGAGAAAAAGTGTACTTGATCTCTTACTCAAACTATAAATTATGACTTGAATGAGAGAATTTATTGTTTGAATGACCTAATTGACACTTGAGTGATAATGCTCTAATAAACTAGTTGCAAGTCATTTAAGTGATACTCTATTCACTTGAACAACATTACTAAGAAAAACTTAGTTTGACTGTGAATGGAACTCGAGAAATGTTTCTCTTATTTAATAAAACATATCTTTCATTATTAGTAAAAAAATCTTTCCTCTGTCTTAATTCAATTGAAATCAAACATTCAATTCAATAAAAATATATACTAATTTCAAATAGTGTCTAAACATTCTTACAAAATAACCAAAACATTCAAGGACTACATAAATCTCATCTACTTGATAATATACACATTTACATTTCAAATTCAATGATAGAATGATCTAATAAAAATGTATCAAATTAAACTTTGTTATTAAATATAAACTTGCAAACATACATATATAAGCACACAACCTCTCTCAACTTTCCTTCCAAATCCACATTTTATCTCCCAAATGTTAATGAGAGAATTGAATTCACAACCTCTCCCTCCTTTCTCTTCTACTTTACTAATAAGCCACCTTATCACTCATATATGTTCTCACATGTTTTTATTATTACTAAAGTTAAAAATAGATTGTCTTAAACTTAACACTAATTGTTTCTAAAATTAAAGGTAAATTGTCTTAAACTTAATAATAATTTTGTTTTATACTCCATAAATATCTATATTTGAAAATATTCTTGTTCGAGATAAATAAGATATTAGAAGTGAACGATTTTTTTTATACATTCAAATTTAGTTAGTCATGTGTGAGACTAATCCACTATGTTTGTTTTATTTTTATTCTTTGGATTTGAAACATAATTAAGAAATTCTTTTTTAAGTATGAATTTAATATATATATATATATATAATATATATATATATATATGAGGACACAAATATATTTATTTACATATGTAAAATATCTCCTTTGAAAATTAAAATTTACTTGACCAAATATACCTTAGACACAACCATACATATAAATATTTGAAAAAGTTTGGTATTGTAGCAAACTAGTTGTCAAAGAAAATAAATAAACCATATTAAAATTACCTTATAATATCTCATCCACATACTACTCTCAAGAATAGTCAAACAAATGGTAAATACTTGCATAAACTAACAAAGTTTGCATAGTTTCAAATCAAAATGTTGGCTAAATGCCCTAAAATAATAGTAATTATGAACCCACATATAGACCACTACATAGGATGACGAAGGGAGGGCCACCATCCTTAAGGAAAAAAAAAAAATCTAAACTCCCATGTGTCTTAACTATGTCACTTAGACAGTACTCTTTT